>NC_141296.1:7312500-8512500 GCF_037954325.1 Fistularia commersonii
GACTGCGAGGAAACAGATATTCCTAAAACGCAACGTTCCGACGCGTTCAAATGCCATTTCGCGTTTAAGCGAATAATAAACGATTTTTTTTTTTTTTAAGGAAGAACTCCATGCACGTCAAAATCAAGGACGCGGACTCTCTTTGAATTGCAGGACTACGCACATTGTTTTCCTCATTACAAAAAAAAAAACATAATTTTTACGATGAGTAACTTAATACTAATGATATTAATTGTGGAAAAACATTTCAGCGGTGATCGTGCAAGGTTTATGTGTTTCATTCTTACTGAAGCGCAAGGGCGCATCTCAAGGTGTGAAGGTCAGGGCGGAGGCGCTGCGGGTGAAACCTTACCACACAAGCAGTTTGTTTTCATTTTTGCGGGGAATTAATAATGTATAAGCTCCCCTGTCTGTCAGTTACATTGAATGCGCCGTCGTTCATGCATTACAAACGGTTGTGGTGGAGCCTGGTGTAAAAAGAAAAGGTGATATTATAAGACGTGACGTGGTGAATTGGGATGACCATTAAACTAAGCAAGTTCACAGCTTGAGGGAGAAGAAAGAAGTTGATCCCCTTTACAGGAAGTCTACAGTTAAGAGAACAAAATTAATTGGGAGGCACTGAAAAGAGATAGTTGGTATAATACATCCCTGAAGTACTTCAGCTGTGAAATAAAATTGATTAAAAAAAAAAAAGGTAAAACAGCTTAACAGGGACTTTGTGGAGGCTCAATTTCATTTTCAGGCCTTTAAGTCAACTTGAGCACTCAAGCGCTCAGCCTTCTGATGTCGTGTTGAAGTTGGCAGCAGCGTGCCGGTCCGACATGCAGTTTAATTTACCTTGTTTTGGGAATGATTTTTTCTGTATTACCTCAATAAGGTGAAATCTGGGGCATGCAGACACTCCACTGCTTGTCGGAGTCAGTGGAGTGTGAAATTGCAACACCAGACAGCAAGGATAATAGCTCAGAAGGGGGCTAATGTCCCTGTTACGTTTATGGAACATTTTTATAATGACTGCATTAAAGGGGAAAAGTATGAATTTATGTTATAATCAGTTTTGTCACTTCTTCCCTCCTTGATCTGTGCTTTATCTGTCTATAGGTAGTCCCATGTGGATTAAGTTTCTCAAATTGATTTAAATCCAAAATGCTCAAAAAATGGAGGAGGAAGGAAAAAAAAATGCTCAGTGCAACATTTCCTGCCTCTCTTTTTATCCCTTCAGGACTTTTTTTTTTCTACGCCCTGTCAGGAGAGGGCCAGCAGAAGAAATCACCACTGAGGAATATTACTGATTCATGGTCACTGCAGATCCTCGGTCCTTCAGACCACAGAGTGAAAAAGCACTTTCAAACTCTAGCAAACTTCTTCGACTTCTCTCTCTGTAACACGCGCACGGACCCATACACACACACACACACACACACACACATCTCTGTGTTCAAACACACACTTAAATTACATGGGGATTATTGAGACATGATTCAGTTTCTGTGTGTGATGTCACCAGCAGGGCCTGATTTGTGAGGCTTTACTATACCAAAATTCAGCTGGTAATACGTCTGCTTTTAGATCGCTCCAAATAGACCCCCAAATCCCCGAGACTCACCATGTAACACTCCCAATGGTGCTAAACCTAATCTTTTCTCTGACTGGGGTCACCGTTCTGGTGGTCTTAGCTCGCCATCCACCGCAACAAGTCTAACCAACTCCATCGTGTCCAGCCTGTCTGTCCAACATCAAAGAATGTGTCCTTTTTGTCCAAAGTGTATGGATGATTCTGGGTGTCAGTGGGGTGATAGAAAAGCAGTGATGATGCAGAGGCATCTGATTCGGTGAATATGTCATAATAAACCGAAACAGCTCACAAAGTGTAAAACATCGGAGGAAAATTGGCAAGCGTTTAGCTGGTGGGTTAAAAGCAGTCTTACTCAAAAAGATAGAAATAAATCACACGCAAAGTTAAGTCAAAGTAGTGTTTCAAGGGGTGTTATTCTGGGGATATACAAATGTTAGCGATAATCCTGGCTCGTTGGCAGTCTCCGAACCTCATGAAATCTGTCTAAATAAGTATGTTTTTAGCCCATAGACTAAACCCGTCCCTCCTCATTAGGTACATATAGTGTTTTGAGATTGTTTTGATGTGGTGGGGTAACAGACGCACCATTGGCTAAGCATTGGAAAGAGCAGACAGACAGACAGTCCAAGCCGGTTTAGCCTTGTTTAAAATTATTAATCCACTTCTAATTCCAGCTGGCCCCCTGATGGCATAGAACCCTATCAAAAAAATCAGCGCCTCCATTGTGAGGCCTGGCAGAAGGGGACTGGGCGTATTTTTTTCTGCTCCAATCAGTTTCTAGAGGTTGGGCGATTAAAAAAAAGAATCCCAACCCCCCCCTCTCCTCGCACAGCGGGGGGATAACGGAATCATTAATTCCCCATTAATTTCAGAAAAAAACCAAAATGTCGACTCGATGTAGTGCTTTAGAGCAAATAAAATAGACGAGTGGCAAACATAAGCGACAAGTGCTTCTGGTTGCTTGAAAAAATGCCATGGGTGGAAGTCCGAAAACTCTGTAAACCCATAATGAAGAAAAACGTTGAACAACACACTGACCATAAATAAAATTACCCATACCCAAAATTTAATATAAAAGTTATTAGAATGTTCAACTACATGAAAATCCATGACAGGTTATGAGCAGGCAAGGTGAAATATTTTAATCAAGTACTAAAGTACATGTTCATGGATTTGTTTTCATAGATAAACAAAGAAACAAAAAATTCCTTGGATTAATCAGGGGGAAAACTGGCATTTTTTTGTTTGTTTATTTGTTTGTTTGTTTTTCTGTCAGGTCACTGCTGCTTTGTCACAGAAAGAGCAGGATTTTTGTAACCACTGTCAAATATCCGAGGAGACAAAGATGTGGTTCTTCTCCATCTCTCCAAATGTAAACACTGCACAAATGCACGGGCACCCAGCGAGCATATGGGTTTGAATTGGAAGGCATTGCGGGGCCCCGAGCGTGGGCCCCTATCATCACCCTTTCATGAATACACACATGTACAAACACACACACATTCGCAGACATACAGACACTCATGAGGCCATTATAGCTGTCTCTGTTCGGAGTGACAGCCTTTCATAGCTGTCTGTCTCCAAGCCAAGTGGTTATCATCTATTCACCCAACCATTAGGAAATGTCACAAAGCTGACACTCACTCACACATTCACATTTGCGTACACACAAACACACACACGGACACACACACACACGCGTTCGCATGTGGACACAAACACACGCAAGCATATCCACACAAGTGCAGATAAACACATGCTTTTATTTAAGGTAAGGGGGTCCAATTAGATGTTATCAATGGTGGATAAGTAAAAAGCATTTAAAAAAAAAAATCATGGCTTTTATTTTTTTTAATTGATGTTTCCACTACCTTCTCTCTATTTCAGCTTGCTCAACCGCTTTCTGTCTCCATCTCTCAGGCTGACTTGTGAGCATTCAGAGACTGACAGAACAAAAGAGATTGTTGTAGAGATACTAATTATTTAATGAATTCTTTATTTATTTTAAAAGTTCCCTGGGTGGTGATGTGCCCAGACTGTTACAGTAGATGGAAAATTACAGGCTGGAAGACATTGAGTGACACATGAACAGAGGCAAAGGGGCAGGGGGTGGGCCATGCCATCCAAACATGCCCATGTCCTTAAAGCCATGGCAACATCCCCCCATCCCCTTCAGCACCATCGCCCACCCCTCCCCACCTCCATTTGCCACATTCCATTTCAACAAACTGCCATATTAATCATGTGTGTTCACTTCAATCAGGTTACAGCATTTTTTTTTTTCTTCTTTGAAACACTCTATTCAAAGTTCCAGCTTTCCAGAAACAATCCTTAAAATGACAACAAATGACAGACAATTTACCTCAGCGTGGGGGCCATGTGTCCACTAAAATTAATGCAAACTGCTAAAATATCTTTTCTATAGATAACAAGCTTTTGTCAAAATGATGCCCCCCTCCACAAAACCGATAAGTAGGGCATGCAGAGAGTAGGCCACTAAAGACCCGGTCATTATTGATTTGACAAGTGAGTGAATAATTCATCTCTAGTGGAAGGCATCAGCTGGGACAGCCCTTTATCAGTACTACTGTTACTGTGAGAGACACATCCCAAAATGTGATCTTTTCAGAGTCTCTTCAAGCAGTCTGTTATGTAGTCTAGCACAGTGATACTGTACATCCTATGCTCCACCTCTGCAGGCCTTCCCTACTTTATGGGAACTCTTCGTATGGTCTGTAGTAATCGTTCCAAATGTTCCTTTCAGTCCCAGATTTTGTATGATTTTCTCAGCCAAGTGCTGCTTAATTTACGATCATTTCCAGCTTCCCTGTAGCTCTTGGCCAGCAGGACACAGGGACAGCTTTATGCATGGGTGTAATTCACACACTCGTTGGCACTGGCCCCAGCAACTGCTTTCTATAGAGAAATACTGATTTACACACCATCTCAGCAATAGAAGATATAAGAAAACAGACAGTTCTGATTGTCTGAGTCATGTTCAAAGCTGTTCCTTGATAAACACAGCTGTGATTACTTAGCTTTTGAATGAAATCAAATCATTCAATTCAGTTTGTACCAGAGTCACTTCTAATACAGGCTACCTTACTGCTTGCTGGATGAATAGATGCTGGTTAGGCGGTGATAACGATATGCAGGGTGTGCAAATCTGCTATAAGTCAGGCTTGCTAGTGGTAACAAAAATACTCGATTCAATACGGCCTGTATGGTGGTAACCTCAAAATGAAATGGTCCAATATTTAACTAGCCAATACCCAGTGGCCATCTCGGTGTCCCGGCCCAGCCTCAGTTCCTTGATTTTATGTCTTTAAACAGATAAAGCCTATAATAATGTAAAGGCACTGCGTAAATATTATTTTTGACAAAATCTGACTCGAGTTTGCACACACGCACCTTGTGAGAAAATGACTTGAAGCCGAGCAGCACTAAACATATCCCATCTGTAGACAATAAAGGAGAACTCTTGCAATTTATTCTACAATAAAGGAGACTCTTGGTCTTGAATAGAGCTCTCTGGGTATGTTGAGGGCAAAAAGGCAGTTAGTACTTAGACTACCTGCTGAGTTACCAGATCCCCAGTGAGTGTGAAGCAGACTGCTTCTCTGACTCATGCTGCCAGCCACCACCTCCATGCTGGATTGTGATTTATTCCATGACAGCAAGACCTCGGTGCTACAAGTTTGAGGCGTGTTCCTCAAAACTCGGATATTGATTACCAGGTGGAGAAAAATTGTAAATATGCAAAAAAAAACACATGCTTTTTCATCCAGGACCCATATACGGCATACATGTATATATATATATATATATATATATATATATACTTCGATATTATTCCACAATAAACACGGTTTATTAGGCATACCCCAGCGCACACACATCTTGTATGTCAGTAGGTCAAGAGTATAGTGTCAGTGGCGGCTGAACGATGAGAAGAGTTATGCGCCTGAGCTATCTGTGACCTTTGGCGTGTTCATATGATATCTCTCATAGAGGGGGGAATAGTCTTTCTCTGTCTTAATCCTTCAGCCTTTACATGCCCAATCCTCGACATGCCACAGACGCTGCATTCAGTTTAGCTCTCAAATCATCGAATTCTCTGTACACTTTGACATAGAATACCAGAAAAGAATACTAGAAAGGAGGCATTAGCCTTCAAAAATGATTTCCCGTCTCTTTCTTTCTTTCTTTCCTTCTTTCCTTCTTTCTTTCTTTTTTTCTTTCTTTCTTTCTCCCCTTCCTGCGTTGTTTTACCTCCTATCTACGTCTCCACGCACACTAAAGCACACATACAGGGGCCATGGGGAATTCCAAGTTTCCATTCATGCTTCTCATTATCGGGGCATGTCGGTATTTTATGAGGCCATGTAAACCACTGAATAACTGCACTTTAAAATGCATTCTGACACTATTACATGACCATGTTGATGGAAAGGCCTTTCATTGTTGGAGCGAAGACCTAAAATGGTCGGCGACAGAATAGCATGACTTGTTAATTATTTTTAACTGCCGGATAAAAATGATTATGCAGTAAGGCAGGATACACCACTGGCTGAACGTAAGCAGTAAAATGACCCCCTGCATTTAGGTAAACAATAACTATGGTTTAAAGGAGCATATTTGAATTTAATGTGAATATACAGCACAACGGTAAAACCTCAATTCCTCATCCTATGTGAAGCATCACAAATTTTACCACAGAGACCCGATTTCCTTTTTGATAGGAATTTTAATACACAAATATGTTGTTCTCAGTAGCACATATTATTATTTTTACCTCCACGAGTCTCTTAAAAGATCTTTAAACAATGCATGTTGAATAGGAAGTAAATGGTCTAGCCTATAGTACATCAAGGAATATTAGATTCGAGGGAAAATGTTATGCAGTGACCTTATTCTCTTTTTATTTCTTCAATTACTTCATACAGGCCTGATTAACAGCAGTAAATGGCATCATTGGATCCAATTATCTTCAAAATTAAGTAATATAATCAAGCATGCTCCCAATATTGATATAATCAAAGCACTTCTGAGAAACAGATGAGCCTGTGCGCATGTGTATGCAAACAAGCATTTGCATGTTTTCACCTGACTTGAACTGATTCATTTTCTCCTTTTTGTTGCAGTTTCCATTATCATTAGAGTAAAACTATCTCCACATAATCAGCCGACATTAGGAATGCTTGATACTCAATATTTTTGTACTATATCTAAGACCTGAAATATTGGTGATGTGTTGACATACCATATCCTGATGACACTTATTGGGAAAAATGCTGATAATTAATCATCAGAATGATAACAATGAAGAAAACATAACAGGGTTGTTTTTGGCATTTTATGATGGACTATTAATTTGAAATTATTTTGATTGTTACATCACATCGATATCTTATAAGTGTTTTTGCCATCTCTCTTTGTTACTAGAAAAACTAGAGCTCTCTCTGCTAGACCAATGCTATCATCCCAGCTGATTACAGCCTTTCCAGTCTCCTCCGCGTTCCCTGAGGTTTTCAAGTGTGTTTTTGTTTGTTTGTGTGTGTGTGTGTTGTTTTTCTTTCTCTGTGGATTTTTTGTTTTGGGGGTTGGAGGTCGGGGTTTGGAGTGCATACATACAAATGGCTAGGTTGTTGCGTCATTAGTTCATACGTCAGAGTTACTACAGTGATGATACTGCTGAGGCAGCAGTGAGCTCCTGGTTGACAGAGGAGTGACAGCAAAGAGTGGCAGACCAGTCAAAACAAGCTTCGTTCTTCAGGCTGGACCAAAGTGCTGCTGAAGAGGTTCTTTTGAGGCAACCTTTATGTGGTTAAGTGATCTCCTCTGCCAGTGGAACACTCTAAGAGGCCATCCCTACAACTAGGCCAAAGCAAACTTCCTCCCCTCTACCAGAGACTTGTCAGTTTTCATCTTAAACCCTTAGGCCATATTCTGTGAGTTAATATCACTTTACCAATTTGCCAAAAAAAAGTGCCCGAAACATTATAGAATTGCTCAACAGGTGCTATACTCAATTAACACCGAGGGGCACTTTTTGAGGGCATCAATTTATGGACAACACATAAACATCCTCGCAGTAAAGGAAACTTGGATTGCGTTCGGTTCAACTGACTTATATTTTAAGAGCAGGTGAATAAGTACTTTGGTTCATTAATTCCAGGCACAACTTTGACTTGAAATTACTTCCAATACTGAAGAGGTTATTTCCCGTCGCTGTTTATTTGTGATGTGGGTGTGATGATGACTCGGTGACTGAGCCAGTTTACGAGGGTAATGCCAGTCGTTCTACATGAAAAGCCTCTGACTTTGCGCAGAGGCCGTCTGAATAAAATTGAGGCCTAAGTTGAGAAAAAGCCAGACAGTGCCCAGAACACGACAGCAGAGCCCAGTTGGCTTGCAGACAATTTGGCTGACAATACCAGCAGACTTAGCACTCACTTTTACAAGGGCTGCCTCAAATTGCTTCTCTCTTTCTCTCTCTCTGGCACTCACAAAAGAGAAAGTGGCAAATTGAAAATGAACTTTATTGCAGGCTGTAGCCAGACAGTCCGCGATAACAATAGTCGTCTTGATCCGAATAAATAATCGGCATCAAAGAAAACAGTTTGAAACAGATTTGACTATTCTAAAAACTCTCTGTAAACCTTCCAGAGTGGCATGGAACTTTGGGCTCATCTTATATGAAAGGGGGATTCTTTTCTTCTTCTCACCCTATTCTAACTCTTCCTTTTTCTCTCTTTACTTCTTCTTCTTGTCTGTTGAAACATGTGGTCAGCTGTTATGCATCCATGTGGTCAGATGATCAAAGCTAGGGAGCAGCAGTAATTGTCCCCCCGCTGAAGGCCTGCCCCGGCTGGGATCAGGATCCCAGCAGGTGGGGGGGACAGCCATGAGAACGGAGGGAGAGGGTGGAGGAACGCAAGAGGCCCTGCCTGGCAGAAATAAAGACTTCCTAAGGGCTGCTCTCTGACAACAGAGCCCCAAAGAGAGAGTGAAAAATGAAGCCACAACACATTTGGAGGGTTTTCACTCGGGGAAAGGGGCCGCCACTGGGATGAACATTAGGAGAGGGCAAGATGGAAAGCATAAGAGAATAGGATTATAATATTTGCTTGAAGCAAAGGAGAACAATTGTGTGCCCATTTCACAGTGTTCTTAGAACTTAGTCTGTGTCGAATCTAAGAGATTTTTTTTCTGATGGATCATGAAATGTGGACGTTGTTTATTTCACCTGCTAACCCCCAACTTCTCTGGTCAAACGCCTTCCACTGGAAAACACAACCGCTGGCAAAAAAAAAAAAAAAAAAATACAAAAATAAACTTGGCAGCCTGTGTTTTAGAACACACAAACACGCGGGTTTTTTCGTACATGGACACACACAAGGAAGTCAACTCTCTCCAATCACAAGTAAGCCAACAATCACATTATTATCATACACAAACAGAAAATACATACACACGACACACAAACACACACACATGGAAAGACCATGCATACCTCAGCTGGTCAGTGTTTACCTGAAAACCAGAGGGAGTTGTGAAAGCTCACAAGTTGAGCTACTTTGCATGTATGTGGGAGCCCACAAAACACTTCTCACCGCTGTCCGTCATTTTGATTGCCCAGCACGACTCCTCCACCCCAAACCGCCCAACGACCCCCCCCCCTACCTCACTACACACAACCCAGGCCAGATGGCTTTTTTTTTTTTTTTTTTTAACTGTCTGGGTCTCTTGCACCTCTGCTCGACCAAACTAAATCCCTGCGATGACTGGGTGGAGTGGAGGGTTTGGGAGCTCTGTGTGGACAAATGGTTCGGAGGTAGCAGAGCAAATAAAATGGATTAAGAAGAACCTTTTCACAGATACTTCAAAACTATTTTGGCGCCGAGCCACGCATTGGCCCCCAATGCTCCCCCTTGACAGGAGGGTAAATCAGATACCAACAAAGACATTTTTGGAGCATTGAGACCTAGCCTTTGGTTGATCTAACTACGTACTGGAAGTCCATGTGTTGCGTCAATGTCAAATGAAGAAACTAGTAACAGACAGACAGTAATTCATTCATGAATTCATAGCGAGTATTTACATGTGTACGCATTTGCTCAAGTAGTTATCTAACTGTCATATTTGTTCGGTAAGGCATACAAAATGCTCCAGTTTTATCCAATAATATGTGGGTTTCAAAAAGCCACCACAGAGATCATTCAGCTTCGCAATTCAGCTCTCGACTGAAATTGCATAATCATTTTTTCTTTTTTTATAATATTAAAAACAAAATGGCAACTGTGTTGACTAAATGTGCATATATCTCAAGCAAAATCACTTTACACATGCTTAAAAACAGTTTTAGCACTGACCTACATAATATGTTAAATGTACCCATTTGATTTTAATTAGCATTAAATTAAAACATTTCAATTAATTTTAAGCTCACTAAAATATTACAACAGAATAGTGAGGCACAGCTACAATTCAAAAGTGCATCCATAAATGATAATATGAATGAAATCCAAATGTAACCTCTGGCTCCATCTAGCCAAAGGTTAAATTCTTGACTCCCTGCTGTCTCCTGTCATTAGGTTGCTTAGCAACAGACTGCAAGCTATAATTAGCTTAGCAAAATTAAGATTTCCATTTTGTTAACACAAAAACAGTTATCTGAAAAGTGTCAGATGTTCACTGAGAGATTTGAAAGCTGAGTCTAGAAATATGAGTGGTTTTTTCCCTTTTCCTTTTTCTGTTTTTCTGAAGACTTGGCATGCTTCGACTGTCACCACTGAGTACAAGTGGAGCAGTTATAGCACCTTAATGAAAAATCAGAAGACAGGGCATGATGTCACCCTGTGAGCATCTGTCAAGTGTTATTCTCATATGTTCACAGCGTAATCATTTTTAAACCAGTCCCTCCAATCCTTCTTTGTTACTGTATACCGTTGGTGTAAAAAGGAAAAAAAAAACATTTATTCTGCCCAATGGCTCATGTATCTCCTTACCTATACTATCAAGAATTCCTAAGTAAGTGGATATTTCAAAGATTTCATGGGATTTAAAGAATGAGATTATTACGCAACTGGGAAAAACACAGAAGGGGGCTCGCCTTGAAACACGTGTAACTACCCTTTATCTATCTATCTATCTATCTATCTATCCATCTATCTATCTGTCTGTCATAAAATGAAAACGTATGCAAAATTATCTTAAGAGTGTGTGGTTATAACTTGATTTCAAAATGTTGGAAATATTTCCCCTCTGCATGTCCCCCTTCAGTCCTGTTGGCACTAAAATGGTTTGCTTGCACTTGAATACTCGTGCTCCAACAGATCCTTTTCCCGGTGTTTTGGGCCCCTTAAGCATTTACAGTGCTTCTATGTTCCTCAGCAATGATTTCTGTTTTTGCTTAATTTTTATTTCCATGCTGGATGACTGTCGTTGTTTACTTACAAAACAAGATCAAAATGGTGCTGACTAATCAAAGTATTGCTACCACTACTGTTTTGTTTTGCATCCTCAATTATTATAGATACTTCCCTTTGTTTTGAATTTTCATAATTGATAGATGCACTTCTTCCCTTATGTTTTTCTTTCATTCAAAATACAGATGGGATTTTGCATGAACATTGTAGATCAGTTGTCTATCCCCAAGGTCAAGTGGATTATACGTTATCTATGATGTATTTCTATAGCAAACTAATACATGGGTGTCTTCTTGTTCTAATTTTTATTTGGAAATTCCCTGTTGTATCTCTATATTATATCCTGTCAGCAATAAAGCTGACTTTGACTTTTGGAAGCTCCATTTGAAGGAAAAAGCCCTGTTTCCAACCAGAGACTGGCATTACCTGCTGCAAAATGACAAATTTAAGTAATACGGTAAGTTATTGTTTTTATTCATATAATTTCTCCTATTTAGTAGGCTCCCTTTATTGCATTAGCAGACTTTGCCTGATTTTTTTTTCCGAATTGAACAAAACAAAATTGTTCATATTTTAGAGATATTCATTACATGTATTTCAATTAATTTTATTATTTGTTTTGTAGATGACGGAATTACTTTTTGCATTCATAATGTACCAATTTTAACTGTGGTTTTGATCTATTTTTTTATTTATTTTTTTCCCAAACACCACAAAGAAAATGGATTTTAAAGCGGTTCATTTTTATTCAGTAATCCTCAAAGCAAGCAGCTATCAATTTGCACAAGCACAGATGTTTTGTTCTCTGTTTCGAAAAAAGCATAAATAGACATTTTTGTAATTATCTCTAATTAATACAAACCCATTGTCTATGGGTCATTTTTACAAATCTGAAAAATGAAGTTTGCTTTAGAAAATAAATCTTGCAAATAAATAATATTAGCATAAACCCTATTGATGTAATGGGTCCTGCCCAAAATAACAGATAAAAACAGATAAGAATTGCATCTATACATAAATTATATCTAATAGCATGATAAAAAAAAAAAAAAACAATTAAAAAAAAACAAACATTGGTTTGAAAACTTTCAACTAAAATGAAAACATGTTACATGAATCCAGTTGCACTCTGGCTATGCTGTTAAGTTACCTTAGCATGTTTGACAGGATGACGTTAAGTGTATAGCTGTTGCACAGCTTCCTGTGTTACAGTGTGCATGATATGATCCACAATGTTGTCTATGTTCATAAATTGGACTGGCACAAAATGCAGTTTTGCGGAGGCTTCACGTTTAGTCTCTGTGTTATTTGAAAACAATGTTTCAGAAAATGAATGCGTCAATCATGACATACTGATTTGTAATAGGGCTGAACACAAGACGCATGAACATAAGACACGGGGCTTGAGCTACTGCACAGCAACAATGTGGGAGCATCAGAATTTCAAACAATTACATAATCTGAAAACAAACTCAAAAGAGGATGTTTTCAAATAATAAGAGCACTTCCTTGTGTTGAGAAACACAAATGTGACAGCCTTCGCAGAGCCAGAAGCCTAGTTATGACTCTAATTGAAGGGCAGCGGCACCAGATCCTGCTGACATGTTACCAGGCAGCGATGTCAGGGTCACCAGGATCACTCAATTAGCAGGGATGACAAAAGAGCCAGAAGTAATCAGCCCCGCATCTCCCACCCTGACAAAACTTCAACCATAGGCAGGGTTCCTGCTGTTCTGAAAAGCCATTTGATATACATTAAACAAATTATTTTCAAGGTGAATGTTTATACTGGTGATATTAAACCAAATAAAAAGTCCCATGCCTCATTCATGAGTAGTCAGTCAGTTATACAATCACAGTAGCACCAGTTATATGCAGAGAACTGAAGTGATTTATCTATGTTTTTGTCATTTTTCAAGCAAAAAGAATAGGAGGGGTGGGGGTGGAGTCTCAATTACATCTTGACAAGAAGAACAAAGTGGCAAAACAACAATAGTCTTGATGCTCTCTCTTTACATTTTTCACTACAGAACAGTTTTACAGTGCTTAAGGGTGCACATCTTCTGTACTCTTGGATGAGGATTGTAAACGCACACAAATGAACTCGAGCGTTACATCAGAATAATTACATAGGGTATCGAACAAAATTAATAAATGAAATGTTCCTTGTTTAATCATCCATCCATCCATCTTCTACCGCTTCTCCTGCACTCAGGGTTGCGGGGGATGCTGGAGCCTATCCCAGCTGTCATCGGGCGAGAGGCGGGGTACACCCTGGACTGGTCGCCAGGCAATCGCAGGGCCACATACAAAGACATGGAATGGCATTGGAATGTAGGAGGAAACCCATGCAGACACAGGGAGAACATGCAAACTCCCCACAGAAAAGGTCCCCTTTTTGGAATCAAACCATGCTGTGAGGTCGCTCTTGTTTAATAACATGATACATTTTTTTCGTGGTTTTGAGATATCATTCGGAGCCCTTTTTGTTTTGTCTTTTGAATCAAATATATATTTATATATATCACGTTTATTTTACCAATACATTGAACACATTGCAACTGTCTCTAGATAATCATACAATTTCTCCTTTTGTTAATTAAGAGCTGGATCATTTTCAAAAACTTAGTCAATGTTGACAGTGTCTCATAATAACTTCAAAAAGAGACCATTAATGACCAGACTGAATGTGACGGCGTCAAATATGATGAAAAGGAAAAGGTTAGAGATGCATACGTTTTGATGATGGATGATACATGTGGTGAAATGTTTGGAAATTGTAGATTTCAGATCATGGCACCATCATGTTTAATCCCAAATTAGGATAACACAAACTAGATTATAAATAAGTACCGTATTTTCCGGACTATCGAGCAGCACTGACTAAAAATAAACAAAAAAATAATTGTGTACATATAAGGCTGTACTTGTTTATGAGCCACAAGTGTCCAGATTGTAACATGAAATATTTACACAAACTTTTTTTAACTTTTAATCAAGTACCTACTAGTAACATCCACAAATACGTGCTGGGAATACTTTTTTTTCCCAAACAGTGCCTGTTCCAGTTGCCAGAGATAGATAGATACAGTGCCTGTAACACGGTTGATGAAAAAAATTAATCATACACAACGCAAGGAAAAGTCCATCCATCCAATTCTATCCCCACTTGTCCACCCCATCACTTTCTTCATATTCCTCTTGCGCACTAAAACTGTTAAAGTCGTCTTCTTTATTGTCGGAATTGAACAGCCTCAGAATTTCATAGTAATTCTCATTGGTCCGATGTGACGAGGCTAACTGTTTTGGCAGCATGAAGCTCGTTAGTCCAAAAAAATTCATAAATTAGGTACATCATTGTTTAAGCCCCAGTGTTCAAAGCGTGTGAAAAAAGTAGCAGCTTACAGTCCAAAAATTACAGTAAGCGAGGTATTCGAGTGATTCATCGTTTTTTGAAACTGTTATCGGCACAAATAATTGTCACCGGCGTGCACTGTGTCATGTATCTTTATATCTGTTTAATTTGTCTACTTTTTTCTCATCATCTGTCTGTTTGTCAAGGCCATCTGTGAGCATCTCTTCTTTATGGCAACCTGCCTGTGCACTTCTGTCCAACCCTTAGTGTCCTATTTGCAGTAATATGACTCCTGTATAGAGCTGTTTTCTGTATTTCCCCTGTAGCTATCAATATACACAGCAGTATGTGTTTTGCATATCCCCTGTGGGTGTAATACTTCTGTGTTGGAAAATTTGGTGGGTTGAAGAGATATTGCATGACATAAAAGAGTAAGCAAGAGTAGCAGCGCGGTTAATTACCACATTCCTCATGATGAGATGCTACCTCAGCTCCAATATGTAGGACAGTAGTAACATGAAATAGACATCCTTGTTTATAGCAGAATACAAACATGCATGCATGCACACAAGAGGCCTATACTAAGACAGCAAGATTCTAAGATTTAAAAACCAAAAGACAAAAGGTCTCTTGAGACTTTCAAGCCTTTGTCTTTGAGAGAGTGTCTCTATGTTTCTGCGTGTGTGTGAAGTTGCATGAAATCCCCTGACCACTTATATATTGTGTGTGCAGCATTCAATGCAAGTCCCGTATCACTGGATTTGCTGGGATGAGTAAGACGCTTTAAGCCACCAGCATCCTTGAAGTCCCTGCATGCACTGCTCTCCCTTGCTAAAAGCCACATCTTACTGTCATTCACAAAGAAGAGGACACATCCTTGCATTTTGATTTTCTTCAAAGTCTTAACCACAACAATATTGACGCTGGAACCAGTGGCTTATACTGGTAAGCTAATATTGTTGCCTGATACTGGGTGGACACTGAAGTCAAGCTTTGTACCCATTTATTGGCTGTTTTTCTTCTCCTTAGAAGCTGAGAGCATGTATGTATCAAGCAGTTTTTTTTTCCATAGTTTCTTCTTATCACTGAATATAATATAATGAAATCATTAAATATAACTTATAAAAAAACAAATATAATTCGATAACTCAAATTCATTCGAATATTATCTTCAACTATTGCAATCATCAAATAAAAACTGTGCAACAAGTGAAACTTATGGCACCACTAACTGTATTCGTGTGATGCAATTAAAACTCCTGGTTGTTTTTTGCAAATAACACCCCAGGATTACCTCATTGAAGCTTGCATCACAGAAAAACACAGGTAACCCAGGTCAAGAAAGTTCCCCTTTTGGCATCCGTTAACTGCTCAATGATTATCCTAACACTCAGAGAGCAACCTGTCTCCTTGGGTCACTGCTGAACTAACAGTTACTCAGGGATGCTGTTTGCTGAACAACTATACTGTGAATACCACACTTCATCATTATCAATTAGTTGCTCCACCCTCTCAAAAGATCGATAGATCGATAAATCGATAGATCGATAGATCGATAGATCGATAGATAGATAGGATAGACAGACAGACAGACAGACAGACAGACAGACAGACAGACAGACAGACAGACAGACAGACAACTTTGCTTTACTGGGAAACTTGATTTAGTTTTTTTTTTTTTTTTTAATTTATTCACATATTTTTAATTTAGTTGCATTTAATTTTTTTACCTATAAAACTCCAATGATCAGTTCATACAAGGAGAATGGGAGTTATTATAAAAAAATTTAAAGCATTTATTTTTGGTAGCTACAGCTAAACCAACAGTTTGAATGTTAGTTTCTCAGGTGTAAAGGTGAAGTGGTAAGACAAAGGAAGTATGACACCCTTCTCTGTTGACACAGTGAAGTATTTAATTAGCCCTAATCCAATTGAAGCATACGGCTTCCTGTTAAGAGGGGTGCAAAGGGTCGAAATAAACAGCTTACAGGACAGTTAAACCCTACAGATATAGTCTACAGTCTATAGGATGACAAGCCCCTATCCTTGTTGACACACTGAGCATAAGTCCATTCCACAGACATGACCTGACCTTTGGTAACTGCCCCTTGTTTGTGCTTACTTAACTTTAGTTCCTCTCAGAAAGTGCGTACTTTTCAAAAGAACAGTCAGAACGACTAATTTCTTTGTGCACTTCAGAAAGTAAAAAGTTTCTGTGTGACCAAAGTTGTATTTTTTTTTGGTGGTATTCTGTATCTGTATAAAAGATCAAACATGACTTCAGAATAAAACACCACTTGGAGATGGATAGTGGTTGCTACCAGTTAACATGATGCTAAGGCCCTCCAGGTAACTAGGGGCATTTAGTACATTTGGGGCAAAGTCAGAGCAAAGTCTTTATAAACTTAAAAAAGTTCAAGACAGATCAAAAACTATAGCTATCCTCCATGGTATTACATGCTAAGAACACTGGGACACTAAAGAGCTGGTCTCTTTTTCACAGAAAATCACGTCTGGAAAAAACAATCGCGAACCAAAAAATTGTCAGCTTGTAAAGATGCTCTCTTCGAAGCTCATCCAAGCATATTCAAATCATTTTCCAAGCCTATCCTGCAGATAAATGAAATTCAGTATATGATTTAGAAGGGGCACAGTTGGGCAACAGTTGGTTGATCCAGAAGGCATGGGCTTTTATAAGGGATAAATAAAGCTGAGTGGTCAAAAAATGACTGATTAGAGCATGGCTGAAAACCATGGTGACAGACAGACTCCTTGGTAAACACATGTAGGAAGTCGGCAGTTGTGTAAAGACGGACACGCGCTAATCAGTGCATACCAACACCTTCGGTGCCCAGACTCTGATGAATTTCTCAGGAACAGATGTGTCAACTGCCTGCCCCTACACTGCACCGCTTAAGTGTTTGAACCACTCAGGACATTAGTAGTCAAAGAGATTGGTTGCATAAATGAAATGTCTGTGTAGAGCATTTTAGTATAAAAGAAGAGGAAGAGAAAAACCTTTTGTAAACTTAAGAGCTATAGAGTATGTTATCAAACGGGACTATCTCAAATATGAGATAGGAAACAGTCTTGAAAAGGTTTAGATGTTAACAAAACTTTCTAAAAGGTTTGAAATCTCAAATTAAGGGTTGTGACTTCGATAGTGTCTCGGAGCACTAAGACAAAGGCAGGAGAAGGGGGATTATGACACCTCTGACTGTTCAATCTCTATAGAATTGAATTAGATGTAATCCAATTGAGGCGCACGGCTTTCTATTAAGAGAGGTGGCAACGAGTTGAAATAAACCCCTTTCAAGACTTTTAAATTGCAAACATCAAAACAAGGAACATGTTAGGCATCACGAAAAGAGATGCAAGGTGAAACTTCTGGCTGACTTAGTTCCTTTGTTTCTCTTCTGGCTTGTACAGTTAAAGAAAAATAATTAAATCTGTGTTATGAGATGTAGATTTATGACTGAATAAGACAATGCATACACATAAGGGATAATAATGCAAATTGCTAATATTCTAGTTCGATGGACGGCAGACGGCATACTTAGGATGAGCCGAATACCACATGACAATATGATTATCCTTTAAAGGTTATAAAACAGCAATGGCGATAAGTGCTTTTTATGGCAATAGTCATACTGAACATTTTTTGGCTACACAGCTGTCTCTAAGAAGCGGAAAGTCATTATATGGATTTGGGTTTAAAAAAAAAAAAGTAGTAATGTGATTGATTTGTGTTGGAATAGACTTTTGCTGAGCATTTTCTGAGTCAGACTCAGAGTCTCATTACCTATCAGACCCATAGCCCCCGTTAAATCCTGTGACTAATATCCAGTATACCACCGGCACTTGAGAAACACAATGAACACCCACAACGAGGCTCACAACACATGTTGGTTTATTCACACACACTGCAGATGTGCATGAAGACTGGCAAACACTGACAGAAACTTTTAGTGACTCTCATCCTGTCTTCCAAACATTGCCGAGACGTAAAATTAACGCTTTCATATTTAATCAAAAGACCCATTTACTGTGGTGAAAAGACAGGGGGCCCATCTAAGGTCAAACAAAATCATTTTTGAGAGACCTGTCTACGGCATGGGTTGTTGACAAGCCGGATTGCTCGGTGTTTAGGTGACCATGGTGATACTGGACAGTAGAGGAGGAAGCATGGGGGGACTGCCAGTACAGATGCCCACAGACAGACTGCCTTGCCTGAGAGACAGGAAAGCTGCCGGGGCCTCAGACAGCTCTCTCCATCACCCCCTCCATCTCTCCCTCCCCTCCCATTGCCATCTGTGAAGCACAAACACATTCACTAACACACACACACACACATATAAAACTGCACGGTGTACACTAACCAAGAGGCCCAGAGACACTCAGCCACGATAGCAGGCTTACTAAGACTGCTGTTCCGGGTAACTGCTGACATACTTTAAAAAGACTATGAGAGTTTTGAGTTCATGAGGAAGGAGGGAGGAAAGTAGAACTGCTGAGCCAGATGGCTGGTCTAAGCTAAGCTAAGTACTGAAGAAGATTGAGATTCTAGCCAGGTGAAATTTCCTCTTAATTTTTTTGACAGGTGGACAGACGAGAGCCGTCTGGGGTTGATAGCACTGCCATGTTGTCAGTAAGCAGAGAATGTGTGTCTGCTGTGTGTGTGTGTTGTACTGTGGCGACATGTGCAGTTGTACTGATGGTGTGACTGTTTTTGTGTGTGAATATGTTATATGTGTCTGTTATTCTGTTTATGCATGTCCATATGGGCAATAGCCTATGTGTGCGTGTATGGCTACATTTTGTTTATTTTCTCAGTGTGGGCGTGTGTTTCATCTTTGGTAAGCCATGGTGGTTCAAGCCTGCACTTGCATCAATTACAATGGATGGCGTTGACAAGTGTAATGATAAGGCAGACAGTCACAGAGAAAAGCTACTGCTTCCAGCACTCTTCACGTCTCCTTTCTTCTCCCCTCTAAGGGCTATTCTAACTTTTCCCTTTGATTCACCGAGCTTAGCCCTGTTTTTCTTCCTCTCCTCACCTCTTGTCTCCAGTTTCTTTCGTAGAAGAACATAGACGAAATATATTTTGTGACGGCACAAACAGCATAGTATAGATGAGAGGGTCTTGGAATTACACTGTAGTTAAGTCACGCCATTTGCAACATGACCATAGTCTACTTGTCTTTTCTTCCATTGAGGGATCAGATTTACAGTCTGGAATGTAATCCATATTTTGCTCCCTATAATGTATTTGCTGAAGAAAAACATATTCCATATGTTCTCATTCTAAAATGGCACAAACGATTATTTGCCAATGCCTAAGACACGTATGCTGTGAAAAATACATGGCACAATTGAGGCTAGCACTGTTCTCGTGCAGTGTGTCCAACTTTACACTCATCTACATAATCTTTTTTTAGATTCTATTTTGAACAATGTGTCATTGTTGGGTGTTACCAACAGACCACAGCAACAAACATATTGTATAAGAAAAAAGTTATGAGTCTCTCTACTTGCTGCAGTTCAATGAAAAAATCCATTTTGAAATAAATCAGTGCACAGCTCCAGATCATATCTTAAATTTATACATGATTATGCTAACTAATTGCACCGTCCAGAGGACTTTAACCATGAAAAATGAGAGCTTCATCCATGATGCTGAAAATTGCATGTCATAAGCGAATGCAATTTTAATATGTTTGACTGGGACCATGAAATCAACAGTAACCACAGAGAAAAAATTCAAAACAGAATCACAGAAAGGATTACAGCCAAATAAGTGTGTGGGACAGAAAATAAAGTTACTGTCAGGACTTTCAAGACGATTCACATCCTTAATGCCACCCAGCTACCGCAGGGTAAAATTATGAGCTTGTAACTTGTAACAATTTTCATTGCAAAAACTATTAATGTTAACTTAAAAATTCTTACAATGCCATAATTCCCAACAAACAATAACTTTCTTTGAATCTCGGGTTCAATTTTTAATCACGTTTAAATATTCTGTTAAGGCAACACTTGACATGAATGTTGTTATAGACATTCTCATGTATATTGTCTAGATTCTCAAATCCTGCGATAAATAGTTTTACAACTGACTAATTGTATAAGTAATGATCAATAAACTATAATATCTTCACCCATATATTGTTTGGAAACTTATTTCAGAGAATTTTAATCATCTTACTGTGAATATCTGGTGTATCGATCTGTCAAATCTCCCGTTAATAATTAATTATTGGTCTGGGAGAGACAAATCCATTTTGTGATCAGTTGGGTGAATGGAGACGGTGCACATTTGTTCACGGAGGATGAAAATGCTCTTGCACAGATCAGCAGTTTAGATACACAAAGTCATACACATGTATGTGCACACAGTTGCATTGGTTCTAATCTGAAATGCATCCAATATGTGGAGCTATCAAACAGCACACTGGGAGGCAAAGCTATAACCTGTACGCGAGTCTACCCAATCAGCATCTTTTCTGCTTATGGTATAAAAAGGGCCAATCTAATGTCCCAGATGCAGCCCACTCCTCTGACCCAACACCACCACAGTAACATTAACAGTCATATTTCACTTGTTAGCACACACCAATCTAGTTGTGTCAAGCAAGGATTTGTAATGCATGGTAGTCTGTCTGTGTGTATGTTGAAATGATATACTGTTCAGAACAAAAAAAGAGAGCAGCATCACACCAAAAATCTTTGTTGTCTGAACAAGACAAACAATGAGGGAGTACATAGAGATACAGTAGGTCAATGTGCAAGAAAGCAACAGAACAACACACTTATAAGTGAGAATTAGGGGACAAGAGAGACTGTAGGAGAGAAAGAAAAAACACAACTGAGAGTCAGTTATTCTCACACAGAGATTCAGCCCAGATCAGCCAGGAGATAAAGGAAGAGGATTATGCTGGCTGAATGACTTGAAAGTATCCTGATTCTCCTCTGACTCTCTGCCATTTCTACAAAGTCCCCTCTGACAATGCAACCATCTGTTAGCTGAATGATTTAAAAAAAAAAAAAAGTAGCACATTTGTGAAGTACACTGTCATGTGGAGGTCATTCAAACATCCCAAATCAAAAAAATTCAACTGAATGAGCCGATTGGCAATGTCTGGTTGGTTGATGAATCCACAGAGAGGAAATGAGGAAATCATTGACCAGTGATGTGCTCTGATTATTGTGCTCTATAGACAGGACTCACCACAGAAGCAGACGACTGGTTTGATGCCATCCAGAAATGAGGGCTCCAGCAAATCTTGTCAGAGAATAGCACGCACAAGGAAGACATTCAGCATCTTGTAAATTGAAAGAACAGAAATGCATGGAAGAAAATTAGTATTTGTCACATACAGAAGATTTCATTTTGTGATTTGTTTTTGCATTTGATCATCATCTCCATCTATTAATGATAATGCTGTGCTTCCTCCCAGTGCAGGCATTGTGTACCAACAGCACGTAAATGAAAACATCCAATTATGGGAGTAAAGTGAATTAGCAGCTAGGTTGTAAACAAGCTAACAGTTTGGAGAATTTAAAACCAGTTATCTAGAAACAAGATGGTATAGCCACAACTTTAAAAATAAGACTTAGGCTGGATGAAAATTTCACTAGGACTCAGCAGACCTTCTAATCTGAGTAAGTCACGCTTTTTGTTTTTGCAAACCACAGCCACTTTTCTGCCATCCTGGTTGTTCTAAAACATCTGTGTCTGGTAATAATTGGTGGCTGATGTTTGTTGACAGTCATTCAATTCATTTTTGTTGTACTTAATCTTCATTCAATTCATGTTTGTTGTACTTAATCTAACACTGTGAAATGTTTCCTGGTGAGGTAACACAAAGATTTAAAATAATCTAATAAAAAGTTCTTGATACAGTTTTTGAGAAATCCAATATTTTGAGCTTTTTTGAAAATAAAGTGAAAACACTTCATTAGGCCTGGCTAGACTAATAATAGCTGTATTTAGTGACTTGCACCACACGACAAGATAGCTCTATATTCAGTGGTCATATTATCACCCTCTTTTATGTCTGTATATATGAAGAATCCTCATTTATATCTATATTTCAAAACACCATTATCCGTATGATCTGCATAATTAGGTCATCTGTCACCCTTTTATTTATATCCATAATACATCTGAGCCATTATACCTCTCTAAGTTACACTTGGATTACACAGAGTTTGACTGCTTTTTTAACAGTTATTTTGCAGACCTGAAACAAATCATGTTGCACTGCTCAGTTCTGCCTTCCAGTGAAAATAAAAGCCTATTCTATTCTATTGTAAGGCCAAAGTGTTATTTATTTCCCCTTCAATTTTATACAAGTATTTATAATGTTTCAATTAAATCACTAAGCTCGAAGGGTGAATGTTACGCAAGTTGGGGGGAGTTTGGAGAAACCAATAATGTTGAATGTGAATTGTGTCCAACCCAAACATTATCTCCCGGGCTATGTTCGGTTGCTCAGCTAGACAAATAGTGACAACTCACTCGTGCCCACTTTCTATTTTGTGAGACCGAACACGGGGGGCAGTTGTCAGTATCTGTAACAACTATGGAGGGATATTAAAGCTTCCTTTCATTTGACAAAACCATTTTGCAGGAACAGAAGAAGACAGATTATTTTCTTTCAAACTAAGCGGAATCATTTTTTTGACATATATAAGGCAGCTGAGATAAATGACAAAAGGAACAAGCGATTAAAGCTGATAAATGTTTTTCATTTAAAAAGGCTTCTAACGTGTTGTTATTTCTTCATCGCTAACATCAATCTGATGTGTGCAAAAATCATTAAGACATATGTCATTTGTTCATTTACAATCTTTTATGTGCTTATGCTTTTTTTGACTGCAGATGCCCCAAGCTCAGTGAATGAAAAATGCATGACATCCATATCTTCTCTCACGATATGCCAGTTTGCAAATTTAATTTAATTTAATCACAAGTCAATATATTGGTTGTCAAGTCGCAGTTCAGCCCATCTGAGAACATGAAGGAGAGCTCTGCAATGGATTAATGACGCTGTTATACCACACATCACATTTAATTTACAACCCTTTTTGATACTAGTTAGTAAATAGATATCTCAGTTTGTTAAATGCCCATTGGCTAATTTCCCCATGAGTCTCTCCCTCACCTCATGTCTCATTTTAAGAATCAAGGATTTAGACAACTGGGGAGGAGGACAGGATGAAATGTATGAAATGAGTGAAGCCATGAGTAGTGTTGTATTTTCTTACAGTTTGCTTTTTTTCACAAAATGATTTGGCAGAAACTGTTCAATACTATGTAATGGGGGCTGGGGGTTATGCATTTGTAAAATGTCACACTGTTCTCCATGCTGGAGGCAACAAGTACAGAATGAAGAATCTCATAGTGAACATAAAAATGGACTTTTAAACCGCAGTGTTTGTTCCAAATACTTCATGTCATTCCCACAGTCCAAACTTCTTTTGGACAATATTTTCAGTGTCAGACATTCTGCTTCCATCAGCCTCTTGAGTCCCATTCTATGCATCAGCGAGTCAAAACTCTATTCCTCGCCAGCAGATGGACCACTATTACAACTACGGACATTTCACTTGACTACCACTGTGCAACACTCTCACATTTACAATACATAGTCCAGGGTTTTCCCAAGTATCTATTAAGTCCCCAACTGTTGAAAAATCAAGTTTTCAAGAAATCTTCTTGTTGTGGCAACTGGACTTGAATTTCTTCACTTGAAGTTAAGAAATTCACTTCAAGTGAAGAAATTCAAGTCCAGTTGCCACAACAAGAAGATTCACCATGACCTGGATCACTGAGAAGCCTCCACAGACAAAAATCAAGTTTAATTCATTTGGTCAATTGATAGAATTTTAACAGTTTTCAGAAGAAATTATGAACATGAACTCGCTCAACAAAATCTAATTTTAGATATAGGACAAATGTTTGTTGTGAAATTGTGAATAACCTTGAGGCCAGTCCCAATTCGATATTCTACTATCACAGTTATCTGAGTAAGCTGGAGGCCTTGACTGTGCAAAACACATATAATGTAAATATTGTAAGCAATAGCATTTTAAGGAGAAATACTCAAGCTCGGATCCTCACATCTACTGAAAAATAACTGGGACCTCTTAATGAAATGTCCAGAAAGTAAATGTTTATTGGCCACAGGTACATTGTCGGTATTATTCTGCTAAGCACTCAACAATTTCACAGTGAAAGCACGCGCTCAGTAATAATGTTTTGTAATAATCCTGGATCACTGACCTATGAGTAAAGGCTTGCACCTTTTCACCGGTGGCAATGACAGTTATTTTGATTTTACTTCCCAGTGAGGTTGGGTTATAAAGCAGTGATACTTTCAGTTGACCTTAAAAAGGATATTGATTTCTGTAAAAGGAGGGCAACTTGCAGGGGTTCCCCTATGCCCATCTCTCCCTTTTTTCCTTTTTTCTTTGAGGCTATATTGGTATCACCAGGGTCAGAGCTCTGACTTTCGGTAGGCTCAAGAAAAATTAATGACATCTGATCAAAGAATGGAGCTGCTTTTAAAGAAGTCATGACATTTAGGGATGTTTATTATGTTTATTGTCAATCAGCAAATGCAGGACACCCCCTCGCCCCATTGCATAACAATATTTATATTGATTTTTTTCTAAGGAAACATTATATGTATCATAAGAAAACATGAGACAGCAGTTAAATCAAACATATGTATCAAGTTGTATGATTTTAATTGGTACTTCATAAAAGTTACAAGTTCACAAAAGGATGTTATTTGAATGCATTTCTATTTGATGTATAAAAGTATGTTATTATCCTTCCCTTTGAGAAAGAAAATGCTATCATGTATAATCATTTTAAGGCAAGTGGTGAGTTAGTTATACAAAAGGGTCAAAGACATAATGGGCTATAATCTTGCCAACAACATTCCCACCTCACAGATCTGCTCCTTCTAACAAAGACCTTGGTCTCGACCCTCAGCTGTCGCTTCAGCCTCATTGATTTTCACTGGCAGACCTCCGATGACTGGTTCATTGTAATATTGCCTATCGACATGTTAAACAAATTTAAATTTCACTTGTCAATTAAATGAATGTTGCGCCAGTGATGAGAAGATTCCACTAATTGTCTCTCCCTCACTGCCTCCTCCTCTTTTCTCCACTTTTTCTTGTCTCCCTCCTCTCCTCTTGCTCTCTAGCCATTTTCCACATGGAGGAGCAGGGCATGGGGCTTTGTGCCGGCGGGCCCCCTTCCCCATGTCAAAGATGGCTCCTCAGCCTTTTCCCCAAGCCCACACTCTACTCACTCTCCACCGGTGTGTGTGTGTGTCCGTCTGTGTGTGTGTGTGTGTGTGTGTGTATCAGGCACATAGCGAACTTCAGTGAAGAAATATGCATTTCAGGATAAATATTCATCTTGGACCATATCATGAGTAGAGCTACATTCCTGGAAACATAACACGTTTACTCCCTCATACACTACACAGACAAGAGCAAAGAAACACACTTGTTCTTACAATCTCCCACACATGCATCTTGGCAATAATCACCCCAACAGCCCCAGGGGGGCACAATGCCCATTTGGGCCCCTAAACCATATTAGACAAGGGCCATGATACGCCCAAGGCCCTCGGTCTTTGACTGTCTCCAGAACAATGTGTTTGTTTTGCTTGACTCAGATAATATAATTTGGCAAATCTTGACAAAACGTCTCTACATCCAGGTGATACAGAAAAACATTTGATTAAGCAACGGAATTAGTTATTTATACAGGCCGTGGCCCTATAATTAGCATGCAATGTGTATTTCAGGTACCAACTTCTTGACTTTCACTATCAAAAAAGTTATGTGCATTTATATTAACATATTCTAAAGTAGCAGAATCCCAACTTTGTCATTTAAATATTAATTATATTCAACTAAATGTATGATTTTGCACACAACAAACAATATCTAACAGTGTTGCCTTTCATCATTGTTTGAAAAAAAATGGAAATTTCTAGTCCTATAAACTCTTTTTTTTTTAAAGTACTTGTTCACTTCAAGCTTGGCTTACCGAAAGCCCACTCCACTACTGAACAATCTTCATGAGATGATTGGATATTTTGTGAGTCAACAAAACAAATTAGTTATTGCAGGTGCAGGATAAATGAACTAAAGTAAAAGGACCTGATTTTCTGTGTGCATTTCCCAGAGCACCCACACAAGCAGATGTCCTTCTCTGATCATTTTGACAAGAATGTCATTCTAAGCTGTGTAAATACTCCAGTATTACCATTCAGTAACCATTGAGAGCGACAAGACATAAATAATACTTTTTCTTTAGTTAAAAACAGAGCTTTCAATGCAAAAATGTACAAATGGTCCCACATTCTCACAAGCCAAAACAACCTTAATATTCAGTACTGACCATTCCTGCCAAAGTTACATTACTGGGCAAGCCTATGATGGGAAACATCGCAGCAGGCCAGGGCAGACAAGTTGGTTGCATTTGCATGTCATCAGATCATACAAAATATCTCAATGTCTATAAAATTGAGATACAATGTGCTATTAGCCTCAGACCACTTGTGTAGAAATGTGTGTATGTATATGTGCATATATGTACAGTATATAGGCATATGTATACAAATAAATGTAAATTCAACATGAAAATGGAATGAAGCGACATATCCTTACACATGCCTACAGTAAAACTGTGGAGAGAATTAATATATATATTAATTGTGCTTTTTAGGTCCAAAATGTGCAAGATTACCATTTTGTTAAAATGTTTTACAAACTAAATTCTTCATTCAGGCATTGCTAGGTCAAGTGCAGCAGGATAAACGAGCTGTCCTCATGACTGGGTCATGGTGTGACAGTGTTTAAGAACTGCTTAGGGATAAAATACTTCTGGAGGGGTAGTCACTCTTTTTTTTTTTTACTCCCTTGACTTCCCCTGTGTGAGTCCTCCTTTCACTCTGTTTTTCTCTCTCACTTGTCTTCTCCTTCCAATTGTACTATCATAACTCCTCAGTGAGAGCAGTGTGTGCGTGAGACGGCCAAGGCTGAAGTACTGTTTGTGCATTTGTTTAGTCATGCGAAAGCGCGTGTGAATGGGTGTATTGCCGGTGGAGGAGTGCTGCAGAAGCAAGAGTGCAGAGGGAGACAGAATTCTGCAGAGCAAGAGTGACTTACATGCTGCAGTGCGATGGTCAAAAAGACCAAAAGCAAAAATTAGTAGTTATGTAGTTAATATGCGTCTACCCCAGCACACAGAAATCAGGCAAACAAAAAGAATCCCTGTAAAAACTGAAATTCTTGGAATAAGGATAATGTCAATGTCACTGCAGTGTCTGAAGAAAAAAAGGCTCAGGATAAAACCATATAATAAACAAAACCAAAGAGTTCCTTGACAATTCATACATAAAATGAGATTCATTAGCTCAAACAGTAAGATCAAAACACTTTTTCAAGATCAGTACATCTCAGCTGTTTACAAAGAATTCCTTATCAGAATACAATCATGTGTAATCTCCCCCACAAAGTGCACCCTCCCCCCCTCTGCTTCCAATCCTCTATCAAAAGCATTACACGGCAGTTTGGACCAGACACGAGCAGCCCCTCTGAAGAAGTAAATGACATCACCATGACTACAATAAAAAGTTCAATTCTCGACAAGTAGGCAGGCAGATGATGGGCTGATAGAGTGGTGTGTATATGTATCTGTCGGTGTGTGTGTGTGTGCGTGCTTTGTTGGAGTTGTCCCCTCCCCTTTCCTCCTTACGCCACCCTAAATCTGCAGTACCCTTTTCCCCTCAGCAGCTGTTGGTCCTACTTCATAATGGGTGTGTGTTGTTTTGTCTGCCTGTATGTATCTAAATAAATGATGAGTGTTGGACCTCTGGGAAGGAGCTAGTCAACCATGTTGGCCAACTGCAGTTTTATCCGTTCCTCTACCATCTAAGATCTACAGCAAACCATGGCAGAGTGCAATGGCTGGTAAGAAAGAGACCAACGGTTATATTAATCCCTGACTTTTGATGCTTCTGCAACTTACTACAACATGGAACCCTGAGATAGATCACACAAAAAACAGAATCATTCCATTATGTCAGCACTATCATATGAATGGTTTTGACACCACGGCTTGATCTGAAAAGTCAGAAGCCACATATTGCGCAGACAGACGTTCAAAAAGCCTGTAAAAGTATAGACAGAAATGCAAACACAGTGCATCAAACAGAAAAGAAAAATGTGATTGTTAGGCAATTGACTTCCATTGCAACTTCACTCCCGACAGCACAAACGATACTATTTCCCAGCAATTTTCTTGAACCACATAGAACCATTAGGTATGAATTACAGAAGAATGGAGAGGAAAACAGCAGATGTGTGCCTGCCTTTATGCAAATGTACATGACATGACATATGTATTTCACTTGTAGAATAAGGTGCATCACACATAAGGCACCTCTCATATCCATACCCAATTTCACTTTTCCTTTTCCATTACTCTCTCACTTACACCAACACAGACGGAACCAAACACAAACATGCATATGCACTCATGTAAACATCGCCAGGCACCTATTAACAGTGTGAGTAGACTGATTTGTAATTCATACCTACACTACAAGCAACTTGAGACAAACAAAAACATTAATATCACAAAAGTTGAGTTCTTCAAAATATGTCAGCAGTCAGCCAGCCCTTTGACTCGTCTCTCATGCAAAGAGAAAAAAAAAGTTCTTGAAAACCTGTTTTTTCTTCTTTTTTCACATAAAGGACTTCGAGTAGAAAACCTGCTGTGAACGTTTCTCTAGGTTTTTTTCTGATAGGGATTCCCTGTGATATGTAATAATGTAAAATTCAAGACCACCTTTGGCATTTCTTAATCAAATAAAAACCTTAGGAAACCAATTTGCATTGTAAACACATCATGCAAATCCTGTTTGCAATGTTGGGGGTCTGTGGGTATGGAGGTGACTGCTGAAAACCGAGGACAGAGAACTTGGGACTCTCCTGGGCCACCACGCATGCAGTACTGCCTACACCCACAGACTGCATACCCCCCTTGGAGTGAGTGCCCACCTCTTGACCTCCTCCAACTGGGATGTCAACGGGAATTTAACACAAGGATCCCAAATTCCTCTAAGGTGATAATTGTTGTAGCTGCTGACAGGGGGGCCATCAGGCGCAGGGTAAACAAGCAATGGCTGTCTAAATACCCCGACTCACATCACACTTTGCTATGGCTGTAACTTTGGTAAATTACACCATTAATCCTGGTGTGACAATGTGTCACCCTCATCAAGCATTGGGACAATTTGGTGTCTGAACATCCAGTTGTCTCAGTCAATTCTTATCCATCAGTCAAGAAAACCACTTCTGATACATACAACTGTAGCATGTCAGAGTAAGTATGCAATACTGTCTGTAGTGTATGTATGATCAGAACTTTTCAATTGAAGATGGAAAACTCAGTGTAACTCATCTGTGTAACCAGTGTTACCCATCTGCTCTTTCCAGAACTTTGTTGCATGCACCTGTTTTCGCACCAAATGCTTGTTGACAACAGCAGACTTAAGAAAATCATTTAAAAAGTAGAATGCTGCTGTGTCACATCAATGCTATTTAAAATCTTACTGTGCACAAAATATACGAATGACCCAAGAAGTGCAACATAGGGTTATGCTCAGCAAATCTGTCCGTTATTTTGTTTGCTGTTTTTTTCCGATGATGCACAAACATTCCAGATAATCAATATCTTCCATAGGACAACTGCGCCTCATACCAAGTACTCAATGTTTTTTTTTTTTGTTTTGTTTTGAGGGTCAATCTTATGGACAAGTATACATGAAGAAATGACTTGGGCTTTAAAAAGACTGAAAAGAAAACAATTTTTCCCTGTGTTTTTGGCGCTAACAGACACAGACACAAAAGATATAAAAGAAAAAAGACAAAGAAAAAAAACTACTTGCGCTTAAAAAAATAATAATTTAGCATATTAAAAAGTATATACTTGAATTGAGTGCATTATCAGTGTTGGTTAGTTGGAATAAGGGAAGGGTCTAGTTTTATGCTATTTCCTTGTCTCTGCCCACATGTGGTCCCCCAGCCACACTGTAAGGGAAGGTTATAAAAGCCAAGGGGGTGATTAAGAAGCAAGAATAATGGCCCCCACAAAATGAGGAATGTGTTTAACTGTTACAACAGTTCTGGAATGATCCTTAATCGGACAGCAATAGCAATATTAAGAATAATTTGCTGTTCTAATACAAGCAAGCAGCAGTATCATCGTGTTTTTCAAAAGAGACGGTTATGGAAAAACATGAGAAGCACAAACAGGAGGAAGTAAGGGGGCACGATTTATGTCTGGGGATGACCAAGGAGGATTAATTTGGGGTATCTACAGCTGTGTTGACCTTTTCGTCCTTTCTGCATTGTTGGAGTTTGAAGAATCCTTTAAATCCCGGATTAGTGAAGCCAAATATACAAACACCTCCACCTCCCTTGCTCTCACATACAGACAAACCGAGGGGAGCAAAGGGAGTTTTCCAGGTTGGCTGTCTTCTACCTGAAAATCAAACTGAAACCCCATCCCTTTTCTTAATTACTGGACTTTTGTGGCCCTTTAGGGCTCTGTGCTTTATCTGCAACTTCACATTTTCTAACCTGCCACTTGACATGGCTCACCCAGCTGCCAGCAATCAAGTAGCAGAGGGTAGCAGTTGTGCTCACTGAGTCTTCAGGCAGCACCTTGATTTGAGAATTGCACATCATCGCCACGGGTCCTGCTAAGCCTCAGTAATTACAGGCCAAACATCCCATTGTGCCGCCAACCCTACCAACCCTATGTACACTGACCTGGCATAATGGGGGTGGAGTGTGAGGTGCGGGGGTGGGGGTGGGGGCATCCAAAGGGATGCAGAAGGTCACGGCTAAGGGTCGGATTCTGGGGGTGTGGGTCTATGCCTGACAAGACACTCGGGGTGTGACACAGTTTAAGGAGAAATAAGACCAAGCTCCACTAAAGCATCCATACTGTCATCTTCAGTTGGGATACATCCACTAAACATCCTTGTGTGTTTTTAATGTGTGTGTGAGTCTGTTTGCATCACCAGTACACACATTTTATGTGTGTGTGCCTAATTGAGAGGTAAGCAAAAAAAAAGTCACCTTTAAAGTTGCCAATAAATATCCTGCCTGTAATGTTAAACACCTGCCCATAAAGCCCAGAGGAATGCTAAATGAAACCAAGTTTCAGATCCTGTCTCCTGTCTAGGGTTTGAACAAGACCCTAGACAGCAGGATTTGTAATGGCTGTAACCAGGATTATTGAGTTCAAGCAGAACAGTCAGGAAGTATGAAAAAAAAATGTCATGGTTTACAATGATTTATATGTGCTCTCTAGAATGTTTCTGGAAGTGCACAGAGGATTCTGTAATATGATTTTCGAAGGAGGTAATGTGTCTAAACACATCATTGCAAGATTTCTCCACCACTGCATTTCCAGCGGACTGATCAAAGCCCCTCATCGCACAGTGTTTAATAGTATTGGACACATGGGTGTTTAAACAATAAGTGTTTTCAATCTTCTATGTTTGGATGTGAGCTAGATATAGTATGACAGATGATTACTGCAGCTCAAAACATGCTGATCTTCTGACCCCTGTGTCATAAACTCCCTAACCACACCATGCACATATCCACATTTATGAACACATGCCTGTACACGCACATCATGCAAACACACACATCCATTCAGTAAGATACAGTGACGGGGCAGGAAGAGACTATCGCTGTGTGTTGGAGCCTCCAGGGGTGAAAGTGAGAATGTGACCCCAGAAGCCAAAGACGCTGTAATTTGGCCTCTTCTCTGGTTTCGATTCCCCTCACTGCTGACGCCTTCCTTCGGTTGCACCTGTCGAGTGCCAAAAGCCCCCCTGCCCAGGATCTGTCACCACAGAGAATATATAGCCCCGCTCCCTCGTCCAGTCTGCCTAATTATTGCTGTTCTCAAACTGGCCCCCAACAACACAATAGGATGTGGTGTTAAGCTGCTGTTGTCACCCTTAGGCTCATCTCAGCAGTTCTTCCTCTCTTCAGTGCCCCTCCAACAAGGGCCAGACAAGGCTGACCAGGCATGAGAGTTTACTTCCAGAATCACAAGCTGAACCATTCAACCCAGAGATTAAGCACTGCTGTCTACACGCAACCATGGATAATGAAGCTATCACTCCAGACCGGCAGGCAACAGCAGTGTGAGTTATGTATGCCAGTAATCCCTCAGCCTGCTGCACACGTGCCACATAAATACAGAAGCTGCACCACTGCATGCATGCATGCATGGGTCATGAATTATTACTCATGGCAGAGAACTCACTTACAACCAATTACTGTTCCTCAACAACCTTGACTTGGTTAATTTATAATATTGGCAACTTCTGATAGTGGAGATTTTTAAAACTGAGGGAACTTTAGATTCACCAGCTAAAGGGATTTATTTTGTAACTTTCTATGCAGAGTAGTGTCAACCTCGAAACCAATGATAGCAGTCAGCGAAAAGTAGTATATCACAATTGCAAGACAAACCGGTGGAATATATATTTCATGGGTGCATTCTTAGCGTTATGATGACTACATGAAATTTATTTTGAAATTCTAAATGAAACATGAGCTATAAAGCAAAAGTAACATATTGCAGACAGGTTAACAGCTGGTGCAGATGTAATTTGACATAAACTGTTTGCTAGGTATTGTTGAAGTTTTGACTGTAGAATGCCATAAATATTACCAAGTAAAATGTAACCTCTCTCCTGCCAGGCTAAATGCTGCCGGTCTGTACACCAGGTGTTAAGGTTTATCTCCCTCAAAGCACATGTCAATATGACCTTCTTTCTTCAGGGTGTGGGCAAATGAAGTGGAACCAATTTACTAAGAACAAAAATCTTCTACAAAACGATTAAGAGTTGGTTTATTATTTTGTGTCTCAAATTAAAAACCAAATCAGAAACGACAGTAATAACAAGAAGAAAAAAAAACTTTTTTTTTTTTACTGCTTTTATTAAAATGTACTCAACTCGAAATATTCTGGAGTACTTCCATATTTATAATTGGACTGCAGAAAGAGCAGCAGGCTGGGGACTACCTGACGTGAGGTTGGATAAGAACAGACACCACGTGACTGCAGCAGTTTATGTCTGGATGCACGGCAGGGTCTGGCAGTCTCGCTCCCTGGCGAGGAGGACGCACACACGCACCGGACGGCCAGAAATAGACGCCATTCATACGATCAGAGGCAGCTTAGTAAGCCACATGATACGCAGTTAACTTGGTCAACTTCAGCACAACTGATCGACTTATCATCCCTCCGTGTCAGTATAAACGTTATGCCCAGTTTAATGTATCAAAATTCACAAATGCGCACCGACCAGTCCGCCCGGATCTCCCCTCCCTTTCCCTCCAGCACTTGCCTTTTTCAGTCAAATGAGGATGTTTTCTTTTTCACTGCACCACACCTAAACCGTCAATACCAAGAAAATAATAAATTGAAATAAAAAAATAAAATAAATCACACAACAAGTCTTGGCTATACGATGCGTCATGCTGAAAGATGAGCAAAGTACGGCGTATCTCAACTTGCATGAATGAGAGTGACGGCGTGAAAGCACTCTGACAGCAGCCGACTCACAGCCTCCAGTGCGTCTTTCTGTCTCGCCTGTGCGGCGCTCTCTCCTGCATCCTTCACAAGTGTATCACTTTGTCAAGCCCAGTGCGAGGCATCCTCCTTTTACAAATAACGGTCCTAGATATCCCCAGACAGCCCGTACTGCGACATATTTTTTTTTTTTTTTTTTTTTTTTTAGTTTTGGACCCGTTGATGTCACTTCCTGCACGGCTGATAGCCTATGCAAACGTGCCCGGGGACGCGGGCGGGTTGCTGGGGGGGGGGGGGGGGGGGGAGGAGTGGGGTTGGGGGGGGGGGGGGCGTCGCAGGGAATTTTCGAGGTCACCCGGCAGGCGAGTTCACAAGGTCACGCAGGAGCGAGGTTTCCAGCAGCAGAAAGTAAGGGGGAAAAGAGAGAATGTCAAATGACAATCGCCCCATCTGGTTAATTCCTGTTGCGCCCTATACTGATTTATATAAGCGTCACAGCGTCATCATTCTATCCCCCTGTGATGCGCCTGCGAGTTTGATATCCTGGTGCGCAGAGCGCATTTATGGCCACGATTATGCAACACTGAGACGGCGTGGTCAGGCTTTTCTAGGCAAATATTGGGTTTACGACATGTGAAATTGGCTCTTTTGGCAGACGTCCTAAAAAGCCGGTCTTTCACATTTTCATGGGACACCTGTTGATATCATACTAAAGTAGTATTTAAAAAAAAATCTACGCACCCATTTAATGAAGTTTTCTTTTTTTAAATTTTATGTTATGTTTTCACTGTGAAGTTTTTAAAATGGAAATAAATCACGGTCTGGATGATGTCTGCTTAAAAAAACAGTTGAAAGAGCCATAATGACTGGCTGTGTTTGTAAAATATTGTGAGGGACTGGTCGCTCCCGTGGTGGTCGGAGCACTGGGGATATCTTTCCGATGGGTGATGGAAGTTGAACATGGGGTTGACTCCTGCCAACAACACTATCCTCTTTCTTCACACACGTCTTTCCACTTTTACCTTTGAACCCGGCCCTAGCAGCCTATCTGTGATCCAGGGACTCCTCCTATCCCTGCTCCCTAGAAGGCCCCTGTGATAGATGACCATCAGCATGCCAATAGAGCACAATATTTCAATTTCCTGCCCAGAAAGAGGAATTTAGGGGTTGTGTGAAGTTCAGAGGCACAGTGTGGTGCCTCCAGCTCACATTTAGCCCCAGTGTTGTGCTGAAGACCAGAGACCCAAAGATTTAGCTAAAAACATTCCAGGTCCTCTCTAAACATTCCCTGCTGCCATCATGGTGCCTGATAGACAGCAGTGAAGAGGTTGCTGGCAAGAGGCATTTTAATCACACACATACACGTTTGTGAGTGTATATACAACCCCACATATGTATATATATAACCCCACAGATATATATATATTACACTGTATATCTATATATATAGCTATACATATCAGTTGTTTGTTTTGTTATCTATTTAATTCTACATTCATATGGTTAAATTTCATTAAACATTTGTGACAACCCTACATGTTCCTTATGAAATATTGTTATATACATTTAACTAGAAATAATTCTACCATATATTGCCAAGGGCAGGCTGGATTAACTGTAACTCTTGAGGCTTTGCATTGTAGTATTGTAGTTTCTAGGCCCTTTTAGATTTACCCTCTCACTTAAATCACATCACCATCATCAGATCATTTTGCTCTTAGACCACATTTTTTTGCTAGAATCATCTTGAATAATGTTTTGTACTTTGGGTAAAGCAGACAACATATTATTATTGCAATTTAAAGGTATGAAAGGCCATTTTGTTTATTCTCAACATGCGTGAATTGAACGTTGCTCTCCTCGCTTCCATCAAATTATTTGAGTTTCTGCCCTGTCTTTGGTTGTCAATGAGAGAAAACTCTAGAAACTAGACAATTCTGTTTTAAATTGTAATTCTTTTTTATATAGGTTCCTGTAATTTATATTATTCAAAAAGAATGTACACAGTCTGTTGACAAGCATAATGAGACTGTTCTTAGCTTTGCGAAATGGATCGGCTCACCATATATACTATAGTGAATCAAATAAACAGGATTATGTACATTTTATCAGTGGTTGAGTGGGGGATACGCCGCTTGTGCACAAATATACAGTAGATGTAAAATGTGCAGTGTAGTAATTTCCGATTGGATGAGAATCTCATGTGGCTCTGTTGTGAAGGCCAGTGATTGGCTACAACAGTTGGAGCATGGTGGCAGCTGGAGAAAGCTAAGAGGCAGGCAGTGCAACCTAGTGGTGGAAGGGGAGTGCATAGTTCAGAAATTAGTATGTTCAAATAAATACAAGTGTCAACACATACACACACACACCTCACATCCGCCCAATAAATACTCCAGTCACACAACAAGACACTTGGAATCAAATACACATGCTTTGTTGATTTGCTGAATGGAAATTTATCTCCCTGAAACACATGGTCTTAACCTCTAACCCACCTATTTGATACATGCCATGGACTTCCAAGGATAAAAATAACATATAATTCCTAACAGACCCACATATTTGACAGAATGCTCACTAACCAGGTTTGCACGCCTTCCTTATGTCAGCTCATCATCCAAGTCCCTCCACATTTTACAATTACACTACACACACACACGCACACAAACACACATAAAAACAACTCCTAAATCCTACCAGCCAAGACTTGCTCCAGGACTTAATGGTAATGGAGAGCTCTATGATAGCCCAGCATGCAAAAGAGGTGCATCCTTTTGGTTTTGCAATGGAGTAATAGGATAATACAACTAGAACAGCCAAGAAGGGGTGTCCACCTTGTTCCACTCTCCATTAAAGCAGCCAACACTCAGCTTAGTTATGTTTAGAGATCATCAAAGTAGGATCACAATTCCCTGACCCCCCAAAAAAAGAGAGATTACGACACCCTTCCAGATGTGTTCCACAGGAGATTCAGTAGGCATAAAGGTTGATAAATTTTGAGAGTGCAACATAGACAAGTGGAATCCCAAAAGCAGGCTTTAGCGGGGGCCCAGCTCCATCAGAGCCACGGCCCATTTTGCCTTGAAGGGGATTAATAATGAATTAAGGCACTCCCACCCCCCTTCAAAAAAGATATTCACGCATGCTAATGCATCCATTATTTATAGTGTGCACAGAAGCAAGCTAGCAGTGGCCACATGCAAGTGGGAGGGATGTAATGATGAAGTGTGGTGGGGTCCCCCCACCCCCAAGTAATGCTCCAAGCCTCTGGAAGCAACATCCACCCATTGTCGGAGGCTGGCTGGAGCTTGGTGATGGGGAATGGATATGGACAAGGAGGTGGGGGCTGAGGGGGCCTCGCTGCCAGACAGGCTGCTCGTGCATCAGGAGAGGGCCGCCAAGTGTTGTGGGGGGAGGGGTGGATTAAACAAATAAATACATGATAAGAAATAATCATGCCAGGGAGGGAGTGCGCGATGGAGACAAAGAGGCTAAAAGGGATGATGTGTGTGGGATGGGGCAGGGGGGGTTAGTAACCCTAAGACAGGAGGATTTACTGTCTGGACAGAGCAATTCTTTAACAAACACCGAACAACTTTTTTGGCCCTCAATTTTATTTTTTTTAGGCAGACATGATACTGCTAAGGATCCTTACTTATAAATGAATTCAATTGTATCGGGATTATCTTCTGAAGCTGAGGTAGCTCTTTTTAACATTTTTTTTCTAAGTCTACCAAGTATTATTAGGCAGTGGTGAATGATACTGGAATAAAGTACTATAGTCATAGAATAAAAGTGAGAACGTAGCACTGATTAATAAATCCAATAAAATTGTATTAAGGGGGGAGATTTAGGAAGAATTGAGGAGGGCTGCAGCCTTTTCATGTGCACAGCATGCAATGTATGTGATGATGCAGTACAGAAAGGCGCCAGGGCGAGTAGCATGATAAGATAAAGAGAAAGCATGCGCTAGATGAGTTTTCTACCCAAGTGATCCCCATATTAGCATAGATACCGAGTCATCAACATGGTGACACCAAGGCAATGACACCCCGTCTCATCTCCATAGATATCACTGGGGCCATGCAAACACATCTCACATTAGGCTTATCTTTGCTATATCTCAGATGAATTCCATTCTACTATTATGCTGTCAATCTACTCTTGGCAATGTCTGCAAAATATTGTCCTAGATACTAAATACATTGAGGAGATATGGAAAGAAATTCTTAAAATATATGTTGTCAAAGTACTTTTTTGAATATTGCAAAGTCTAAATCATTAAAAATTCTAGATTTATAGATAATCTTGGAGAAGCAACCTTAAGTTCATTGTGTAGGTCTTCTTGCCTGCATAATACACATCTGCTCGAGATGCAGGAGATCAGAGTAAGAGATTATCAGTGTGGCTTTAGCAAACCCAGATTGTTCCCCACATCAAACTGCGGGCCTGCCATTATAGCCATGACAGGCTCGTGAAGCAAACCCCCACTAGGAAGTATTTATGAATGGTTGTACCATAAACAGTTCAAATATTGTTTCTGTATGATTCAGGACAGACCCTCATTAATGCAGCATGTTTTGCAACAAGTAGCACCGTAGGCAAGACCTCCCAGAAAGGAGAATCTGCATTTTGCAAACATTAAAACCTTTGTTCTCCCAACAATTGCAAGGTGAGGCAATTTAGTGTTTTGTTTTTTTAGTACCTAAACCTCAACCACACACAGGAAAAAACCATAAACATTGGAATGATGTCAAAACAACTTTGTAAGGTTTGACGGTTTCAATTTTCCACTGCTTAAGTAAAAATTGCTCTTGCAACATTTCCTGCACCCCTTGTGTTTTTTTATGACAAATACAACAGCTTAATTATACATGCGGCCACTGCTATAAAAGCAGAACCATTAACTACCATCTTGTTAACACAGAAGCGTTGTCTTGAAAGTGCTGGAGTCGCATTTTAAAAACATTTCACTCAGCTCTCATCTGGTGTGGCATATTAGTACCGTTATAGGAAATAAATAGTTGGACATGGCGATGTTCAGGCCTGTAGGCCCCATGCCTTAATATTTGCATCGAATGGGACTCCGACACTTCCACCGACTTTTGTTTTTATTCTATAGCGGCACAAGAGATGCCCTCTTGTGTCCCTGACCTGCCTCGGCGTGTCTGATGAGGAAACGTTGAACTCTAAATAAATGTTAACTTCCAAACCCTTCCGAAAGAGGCTTTAGTTAGCTTTCACTGGTGTTCTGGATTTATGTTACTAACCAAACACACTCCAGCTGCACAGAAATCACTCCAAATGAGACTTGATGGAAGCAGAAGGGGTTCAGGCACCCCTCAATGTATCAAAACATCCAGAAAAAAAGGGGATGCTAGTGATGTTATTACTTGCTTAACAGGTCATTATTCACCCTTGGATAGTGTGTATCTGGAAAAGTCATAAAAAAGAATGTCACATTCAGTCATACACACCGCACAACAACAGCAAAATTTGTCCTCTGCATCAGACCCATCATGGTAAACCATTAGCAGTGAGCAGCCACCTCACCCAGGAGGAAGTTAGGTTAGGAGTTCAGTGTCTTTGCTCAACCGCACTTTGACCGGCTAGGAGGAACTTGGGATGAAACTTTTGGTCCCACCTGAGGCACAGTGCACTGATAACCTTGGCGCAACGGATAAAACTCATCCATTTTCTCAAGAACTGAAATCAGTCCTTTTCAAGTGTTTTATCCTCACTTGCACTCCTCTTATGCTGTATTTTCAGCTTAATGTGAAGTCAAGTATATGGGCATAGAATGCATCAATGGCAAGCGATAGAATGTAAAACCCACAGAACACCTCCCTAAAGGCAAGCCTATCGAGAAGTATTCACCAAGAGATGTATAGCCCTATGTTAAGCAAATGGGCAGAGAAATGGTGACCTACTGAATCCGTTACTTGTCCTCCTATGTCCATTGTCTTAAGGCTACCCTTATGTGCCCAGTGTGTCTTTTAAAGACATGGTGAGAGAAAAGAGTTCTTTGCCTTGGAATGAGCTAACTTAATTATCATAGAAACTGGCAGTTCTCTTTAACATGTCAATGGTACTTGGCCTGCATGCATAATTTTGCTGTGTTATTGTGGTGGCCTCTGAGATTCTCGCTGACAAAACACCCAAACCACAGGCACGGGGCCTATTGTTATGGGTGCATCCATCTGGATCAAGGCCATTAGAGGATATTTGCACTTCCTCTGTGGCTCCTGGCTCTTTTTGACATGCGGCAGAAGGACCAGGCATCACCCAACAGTACAGGGCCAATTGAGGTGCAGATTGACCAGAGGGACAGTAAAGAAGGGTAGCCAGAAGGGCAGTGCTTCTGTCAAATCCAGTGATGGACACCCACTTGGGGGCTGGGAGCCTGTGGGTTCTGAGGACCTACAGCAATTGGTGAGGCAGGCGCCCTCATTTTTTTTCTTTTGTCCTCAGGGATGTTGGTGGGTGTATCAGAATGTCAGAGGCTCTTGGCTAAAGCACACTTCTGATGTCAACTGTCCATGATGTAGAATAGCCCTTTCCAGCCCACACGTACCCCTTCAAGTACAGATATGTAGGTGTCGGTAACACAACACTGCTCTGAACTTTTGAAACAAAGTAGACCTTGCGATAGTCTTTCTCTTGTTCAACTTCAGAGCAAGAATATGTACCATAAACTGGCTGCAAATGCTACAGCTGGAGCTTGCATTTAGCCCAGACTGCAAACAATCTATCCATCGTTTAATAAACCGTGACATGTTAAGTTTTACAAGCATGCCGATAAGATAAACAGAGAAGCCTGATTTTGTTAACGCTTATCATTTACACGATATGCTATTCCTTGAATGCTTCCAAATGTGCGCATGTATATATACATGGTAGACAGACCTTTACCAACAGCAGTCCCTCAGCAAATTAGCTCGCTGCATACGAAACTCTTAGATAAATCAAATAGAACAAATTCATCGCTAATGTAGAAACACGTTGGCTGTCAGTCCAGACCTGCTCACATGTAACATATATGTTTTTCAGTGCATGCACAGCGACATGCTACTGTGTTGGAATGCTGACAGCACAGAGATATGAATCTTGATTTGATTAAAAGTGGAAGTTGAGGGTTTCAATGCTGTAGCTGATATCTGTTTTGGTGGGTGGGCAAAGGAAATATTGCCAAGCGGGTGAGGTGGAAGGAAAGGTGCAGAGTGTGACAGCAAGGGGGGTTACCTGTAGCCCTGGCTCCAACTGGGAATGATTTGGAACAGGCTGCTCCCAGTGTGTTCATTAGGTTGTGATTGGAGTGAGCACAGGTGGGGAGGGTCTGCCCAGCCTTATACTGAATAGTCCTGATTGTGCCCAGCATAAAACGCCATCTGTTTCAATGAGGGAAAGAGGGATACGGAGGGAGAGAAAAAGAGAGAGAGAGAAAGAGAGGCTGAAGGGTAGAAGGCAGCATTGGTGAAAAGTTGTTTTTTCTGCTGTCTGGACAATTTCAATGTTGCGAAATAGCAAGGAAAAACACATAAAGGGACAAAAAGTTATCGATATTTACTTTGGTAAGCCTCTTGAATGTCCTAAATTCATTTTATATGTTTTTTTTTTATTTTAAGATAGACCATTAAAGTCAAGACAAAATTACACATATGTCCAATGTAAATTAATGACCAGGTGTTGAAATTATTGCCTACCAAAAACCACCTGAAACAGGCCAAATGTACCTCATACTAGAGAAGAGGAGAACAGCACCGATTTCCAGTATAAATGGCAGGGTTCGGTCTTGCATCTATAAGCAGACAGCTGAAGATACAAGGGGATTGGAGATGGGGCAGCAGAGTTTATTTATGGACTCCCTGCTTCAAAGGAGGGATGTTTTTGGTTAATCCTGTACTCATACCAAAAGCAGACATACAAATGTTAATCTAATGTTCTCTTTAGCATTACATTACCCTAAATCACATTCATTGGTCTCAAAAAAAAAAAACCTCAGACTTTTTTTTTTCTTTAATCAGCTTCTCTTTTTCTAATTCTTTTTTTTCCTCCCATTGCAGGGCCCTGGGAAGTAAAAGAGAAGGCCCCTGTTTGCTGCTAGACATTTGAAGCGTCTTTATCGGGCTTGGCAGCGTGGTCCTGCGTTTTCAAGCTTCATCATGATTTTCATCCTTTGTGCCGTCCAAGGTGTGTCCAATGCACTTGAGCTTTGTGTGAGGAGGGAGACGACACATCATATTCTGTCTTCTGTCCTGAGCTGGGGAACAGGGGGATTGGAGGGGGGGGGGTCTACAACAGAGGGGGACAAAAAGCAAACTTATAGAGGGGTGAAGATCTTCAAAGCCCCAATGCACAAAGGCTTATAAAGCTTTACTTCATGCAGAGTTGTGCCAGATGTAATTGCGGGGTTCCTAGAGATAGAGAATCACATGCAATATTTAGCTCCGCCCAGGACATCATGAAAGTGCCTTGGCTAAGAAGCCTCAACTGCATGGGTTTGGGGCTGAGGGGGTGCTGAAAAGTTAGCTTTACTTTGATGCCAATAAACAAGTGAGTAAATAAGTTATCTTAAAGCCGCTGGTAGCAAGACGGGGTTTGCAACCACAGAAAGGGTAATTTCATGCATGAAGGTTGATAAGTACAGGCAGACTGAACAAAGCGCCAAGTGACACCCCTTCGCCCCACAACCCCATTTTTGTTCCTTCATCAAGTCTATCTTCTCTTCAAATCTAATATCTGCATTCAATAGAAAATCATGTTGATTTGTTGTTCATAGGCCCAGAGGTCGGAGAGCAGAATGCATTGCAGGTAGAGGTAGGCTGGGGTTTTCCTGATCAGCCTGACTTGTCCTCATCTGTTTCCTGTGGCTTCCTGCTGTGATGGGACGGGTGTTGAGTGTGCATTGTTAAATATGTTCCAAGGCAAAAACCCTTCCACTGTCAGGTATTTACACAGCCTCGTCTTCTTGTCAGTGTATGTGTGGGTGTGTGTGTGTGTGCGTGTGCTTGTGCTTCTCTGTTTGTTTAACAGACAGTGAACGGTGCTGGGTGTGGAGGAAAGGGTGGTGCCATCATTTTAGGTCTACAGATGGAGTTCCCACCGGAGGGACACGCCCCGGTGTTTTCCAAGACAGAGATGAAGGAAAAACATGGCGGTAGACTCATCTATGCATCTTAAAGGTTCAAGGCGGTCTTAAACATCCAAAGAACGATAAGTTATTATTGTGTCTTCATGTATTATGTCCAAAGGCCTCCTGCTAGGGCTTTGGAAACTAGGGTTTCTGTATCCACAAGGTCAAGGCGCAGATGTCTTGCACAGATTTCCTTTGCAGATTTTCCTTAAGGCACAACTGAGCAATCTAAATCACTGAGTTATTCAACAAGGCGCCAATATATGAGAACTATAACAGCATATGAATGAAATTTGGTGACTATCTCTGCAATTGGTTTGCTCAAGGAGTTTAGATTTGTTTTATGGACGTCTTTGTAGGCACAATGGATAAGAACTTAATTTCACTTTACATCTTCAAAGCATTAAAAAGGCCTGTGTTTGTTCAATACCAGAAAAATTACAATGGCAATTTGTAGCCGAATGAAACCTTGGCCGTGATTGGAGTAGAAATGAGGAGTCGTGCATATCCCAGTGATATTAAACAGCACCTGGGAAATTAAGAGCGCCAGCATCTCACGCAATACTTCTTTGCATATTTATTGTAACTTGTGAGAAATTGAAAAAGTAAAATCTATGTTGCTTGACGAAAGGAATTTTTTTGATGTGGCAGCCAAAGTTTAATTGATTATTCTTAGTTAATTAATATTTGTATGAGTTCTTAATAATTGAAATAATAAGAGATAAAAGATTGAAATAGTAAAAGATAGCATTTCATGCAATGATGTGCAGTAAGCTAATTCCAGATATGGCGTGTTTCCACACTGTGGAATTTTTTGGACATTTTGTAACCTGATACCTAGCATATTGCACTATGAGAAATTGGTTCGGATAACATTACGGGTAAAATTGAGAGCAGTTTAATGCAATACTTTGACGAATGGTATATACATATGGATCTTACACGGGCGCATGTGGACAAAGAGATATTTTGTGCTCACTCACAACTGCAGCAAAAAAAGTTTGAGCTACCTGTAAAGCAGTCAAAATATCTTCACATGTAAACACCATTCTCAGGTCATACAATAGAGCACACGGGCCAAGGAGCAGGTGTCAGGGGTCAGAGTATCCCAAGGGTACCTTGAGTCTCATCCCGAAACCTCTTCCATTTTTCAAAGCCCTCCCGCAGCCAGGCCCCTCATCAGAGAGTGCCCCCAATGGCCCCTTCCACATGTGCACTGGCCAAGACTTCTGCCCCCTGTACGTGAAGAGCAGACTCAGTCTGTCTAAAACTGGCCCACGACCTGGTAGGGGGAGCGGTAATGATGCTTGGGGGATAGAAACACATACTGGGGGCAGATTTCACTTTCGTCATATTTCACAAAGGCTTTTCACACATTCTTACTGGACTCAAAGAGTAGCTAGTAAAGGTTTCACCCCTTGAGAGGTAATTACTCATAACCTACATGGCCTTGTTAGCTTGGGTTCATATTCAATGTATCTCAAATGCAAAATATTCTACCACCTTACAGCTAACCAGGTTTTCTCAGATGAAGCCACAAAAAAACAACTTCTCAGTTCATTTTGAGTGAAAGATTGATCATTTCCTTCCATTCAATTTTAACAATAGGCACATTTTTTAAAAATTGGAATAGAATTTATATGAGCCCTGTACTAATGTATGAGAACTTGTTAAAACTACTGAAGCAACAAACCAATCTCCTTTTTGCCCATCAATATAATCTTTCCTCAACACTACATGTGTATTACAACATGGGCTTACATGGGGAAAGAAACTCCGAGGCACACCACGTTGCACGACAAGGCAGAGAGAAATTAAGGTGATCTATCTCTCAGCAGATTAGACTTTATCCAAGATGAAGGTTTAAATACAAACGAGTGTAGATCAGTCAAACAAGCTAAACGGATGAGAATTAAGATGTTGCAGCACAGAATGAGGCAGTTATGCATACATAACATGTTGAGGCTGGGACCCCCTACTGGGGGAAGGCACGACAAAGCCTCTCTAACAGCAATACCTCTGGGACAGCTAATGATTAATTAGCTTGTGTCATTAAGTGAGGCAAATGTCACCCGAGCTTCCTGGGGAAGCTGTCACACCATGTGTAGGCTACTCACAAGTTTCCCCCTCAGGTGCTGGTGTAGAGGGGTAAGGATGGGGGGGGCTGGAGTTGAACTGTTAATAGTTACATCCTGACATCTAGTGGTCCAATACAAAACTACAATAGTTTCAAGTTGCAATGATAAAATCATTCTTTCCACAAAGGTTGTTTCAGTTGAGCAATGCATCTGATTCATAAAATAGGAACTTACGACCCACTTACCCCCAACCATTGGAACAGAAGGCCTGCAAAAAGGAGGTTATCTGACTTTGTGATTAGCCACTGATCTCTGATGCCTGATCACTTAATTACATGAGGTGGCCTCTGACCTTTAAGTGTCATTTACCTCATTGACCATGCAGTGATGTCAAACTTAAGGAGCTAATTCTTCCTCTCTCTGAGGGAACATGCATTGGAAAAATAACACGTGTGGCAAGAAGCAACATTGTACAGATCACGTTTACAGAATTCTATATCTTATGTTAAAAAAACACATTGGATATAAAGTTGTTTGAATGTTAATTCAGACATGATAAATTTTTCTTACCAAAGATCCAAGATTCAAGTTGAGCGGTGAGACTTTCCCGTATAAGAAGGATAACTCTTATGGCAGATGTAGTCAAGTTAATTTACTCATGCCATTGCTGTAATATCTACATCTGATTTTTTCAATGTACACACACACATACATACACACACATACACACAATTTCTGTCGCTATCCATCCCAGGATACGTTATTCTGATTCTTGTGTGGGTCAGCACTGAAACCTGGCAAGTTACAAGAACTGACCAAGTATAAATGAGAAGGCCCTTCTCTTTACCAGGGAGTGGCAGCACATCATGAAGAGGCTTAACACACGCACACACAAACCTCATATCCGTGTTTATTCATAGCCACAAGCATGCGCACACGCACAAAGTCACACACACACAATCTGCCGCACCCTCACACAGACATACGCATACAAAAGCACACCTGTCAGGGCCTTTCCACTACGTGAGCAAAAGCAAAGAACTCTGCCCCCCCTCCTCTGTCTCTCTGTATGTGGTATCCCATGTCTGCTATATTAAAGCAAATCCATTCAAAGCCCACTTTCTCATCTGAAATAATGGCATAAGCTATTCTCACATTTAGGCAATCAAGGACACATGCAGTTTTTCTCTCCGCTTAATGAATGGAATCAGATCTGCCCCTGTGGCTGCAGTCTAATCTGCCTTTGAAGGTGTCTACAAAAAAAAAGCAAAAAAATAAAAAGTTTACACAGCTGTGCTTTGCAATATGCACAAATATATACAGGGTTTACTCTTATGTGTACAATCACTCGTGTGTAAACAGACATTATTTCAGCGTTAACTTTCGTACTTTAAGCAGGGGAGCAAAGCTTCACCAAAATCCTCCTGATTTTGCCAACCTTGTGATGTGTGACGTTCATTTGGAGGGTGATCTGCAGAATAGATAAACTGAATTAAAATGCACTTTGGTCAAGAGTACTCTCCCTTTTCCACTTTGCACCATAACGTGTTGTCCTAAAATAATTAGTTTTAGGCTTAGGTTGGTGGAGTGGCAAGATTCTAAATGGTCAAAAGGAGGAATGGCCTGCCTTTGAATGGATGCTGGCCATCCAAAAACACTCTATTTCCATCTACTTCAGGTTTGTTGTCTTTTGAGACTATTATACCAATTGACCATTTGCTTTCATGCAGCTGTGCCCTGCTTAAAAAAAGCCTTTGTGCTCACACCATGAATATAGGGAATGTGTCAATGGCAGGTAGCCCTTATTGCAAGTTAATCTCCTGAAAGAGCCTCATAAATGTACTTTTAAATTCTCCCTGAGCTGCAGAGTGTTCATCATCAATCGAGCACTTCTCCCCTTTGTGGGGCTGATGAGTGTGGTGCACGCCCGATGACAATGACTGCCAAGTGTGACAAAGTAATCACCTTCTGGGGAAAACACAAGTAATTACTTGTAAACTGTTTGGGCTTTGAAGACAACTGTGCAATAAAATGAAAGGCTCCCTTTAGAAAGTGGTGCAGTGACGGTTGCTCTCAATCTGTTTGTTTACAAAGATTTCTCTTTGCAGTTGCCCACTGTCGCCTTGTTCTATCAAAAATGTGTGTTTGTGTGTGTCTGTGTGCATGTTTGTGTCATGTATGACAATTCATTTCTATTTCTAAATTTGTGTCCAGAGATGGAAGACTGACATTCGTCACAACTACATATGACTGTGAAAACAATTCCCTATTCTATATGACTCAAAAAAGCATATTCTTCAATGATACAGTAAATAACATTAAACTAGAAAACTTTACTTGATAAAAGTTTGCAATTTAAACACAGTCATTCCTTCTGTCACCACATGAGACTTCATAAGATTGAGTCTATTTTAAAACATTATGAGAGCAAGACCAGACAATAAGTCAGATATAAAAACAACACAAAAAGGGTTGTGACTGACTACTAACCCTCCACTGAAAACTATAATGATATGATTTATCTCAGAGAAATATGTCCCAGGAATTCCAGTCACATGATACCGACACAAAAAACTTGGTTTACTTTCAACTGGATGTCAAAATATTGCACCATATAGCTACTGACTTTTGGATTTGGCTTGCATTGAAGATTTAAGTCAGAATATGGTATCTTATCACTCCCTGAAAAAGAAAATTTTATCGTTTTCCAGCATTGCGCGGTCAGTTACATGCATGTATAATATTTTGGTTGTTCACGCTTTCCCATTCATACACATAAATGCATTCACTCAATCTAATGCACACAACGCAATTGGCCCTGTGTGAAATTGCTGTTGCTTATATTGTTAGAAATTAATTTCGAGTTAACTTGATGACCTGTGTTGAGAGTCACTCACAGAGATTTGTATTAATTTAATTTAATTTAATTTAATAAGTCAAAGGGCTAATAAAATAATATTATACTCAATTTCCTCTGGGATCAAGAAAGTATTTCTGATACTGATTCTGATTATACAAAGTAGAGACAAGGCTTTTAATCTGCATGATAGAAAACTACCTCAAACAATTGAGGAATATTATATATTATTGTGAGAGCGATCTGTTCCTTGAGATTATTTTCATCACTGTATAAACCAGGTATCTATTTGGAATATATTTAGTCAGGATAATATCAGACTGCACAGCCTTGTCATGCCTGAGTGAGGACTCCTAACTATTGTATATTATAAAACAAAAGAACAGAATAACAAAAATCTTATAAAAATGTCAACATTTAGATACAGTTAAGTAATATTTGAATTTATTGTGTTGTGACTATTGGAAAGGAAGATTTGAAGGAGTGGCTTACGAGTGAAGAAAACAATTTATATGTCCTCTCTACCCAACTAATTATCAATCCTGAGCATAAGCTCCTTTACTACATTACCATAAAAATTCAAAGTTTCTCTGAGTAGATAAAAATCCTGCAATACCTGCAAACCTATCAACGTATAATTTTCTATAACCTTATCGTCCATCCAGTTAAAGGCAACATTGCCCTTTGATTCGATTAGTTCTAGCTTTACCTGTTATCCCATCAATGCGTCTGTCTTAAATATAAAGCCTTAACCACTGAAGATTATGTAAGTCCTTACTCATTTTCATAGCCACTGAATCTCTCCATCCCCAGCTGCTTTCTTGAATTGTTCACTTCTTTTCCCTATCATGTCTTCTCTGTTGGGGGAATCTCTCGCTTCCTGGTGAGAAAGTTGCTCGAATTGAGTCTTCATCCACTTACAGATTTAGCCTTAACACTTGTCCCCCTTTTCTCTCTCTCTCTCTCTTGCACTCTCTCGCTATTTCCCTCTCATCAAGTGTGTGACACATCCACAGCAGAAGAAGTATCATTCATACAAGGGGCACCAAATAAGTGTCAGAAAGACACCAAAGAACTGAATTAATGCAAAGACAGAGGATCTTGGGTTGTTTTGCCGTAAATAAAATACAAAGTTTTATATTCTTTATTTCACAACCTTTTACCTTGTCCTGATACCCGCGTCTACATGGCACGGACATCCTGATCCTGTTAACTAGTTCATCTGATGATCAACTTCGATAAAACCTGCAGTCAGCTCTGTGTCTTGTTGATCTCTGACCAGCCATAAACTGCTGTGATTTTTTTTTTATTATAGCAAGCAATACTGTTTTTTTTTTTTAAACTTGAAGGGGTAAATAATCCTAAATTAGCAATTAGGCTACATTCTGAAATCACATTTTTGAAATACTGTAAACCACTATGGTCTTATTTCTTTGTCTTACAATTTGTTAGTTCGAGTTTTAATATTAAAATGAGAAAAGCAGGTACATACAATGATTATATACATTGTGCCATACCTTTGACAGATGTTTTAGCTGAAAACAGAATTTAACAAATATCTGCCTGCCTTTCTCTCATTGCTTACAGCTTTAGTTTGGGGGTGGCGTGGCACAGGAGGTAGAGGAACCAAACATTACTGGTTTGATTCCCAGCTCCTCCTGGTGTGGCAAGTGTTGTTGAGCAAGACACTGAACCCCTAACTGCTCCCCTGGTGCTGGTGGACGGCAGCCTACTGCTCATGGTTTATCCATGATGGGTTAATTGCAGAGAACAAATGTCCCCACGGGGATCAATAAAAGATAAATTATTATTATTGGTGGAATCAAGACAGTGTCGTGTGTTAAAGTAGAGACATGTTGGGCAATGCTTACGGTCATTTTTCTGCAGGTTAAAATTAGGACATTTGCTAGGAGTGATGTTAATTCAGTGAGATATTTGACAATGAGCTGAAATTAAACTCAAACCAGACTTAATGAAAATGGAGGGCTTATGTGGAGTCACAGTCACAAACTGCTATTGAACATTCAAGCTCAATTTATGATGAACATACTTATTAACCCAGTGCATCGTTTCTTAAAATGCTACAAATCCCCAACCCACACTCACACATGAACACTTACACATTAAAAGTACCTTAATTGAACATGTTTTCGAGTAAAATAAAGGCCAAGACTGGGATTAAACCATATTTAATGGATGCAATCTTTTGAAGTTATTTGAGCAGAAAGTCCTCATGATAATTGCTTTTAAGAAAAAACTGTAAGAAATTGTCTTTTCTCATTTGTAATAATGTATATCTCAGGCAAAATAGCAGGGTTCATGGAGTGCTTAGTGCTTGTAGAAGACATGATTATGATGATCACGATTATTATTACTTTATTAGTGTTGATCTTATCTATTATTATTCAGTCATATTATACATTTTATTTAAAAGCACCTTTTCAGAACACAAAAGGACACTGTACATTAAAATCATGAGATGTTAGAAATAAAAACCTGTAAAAATAATATAGAAAAAAAAACACTGTAGAAAGGGACGGTGTACAGGCGATTTCAAATTTAATGCCCCTCCAAACAAGTGAGTTTTGAGTTGTGATTTAAAGACAGGAACAGGGGTAAAGAGTTCAAGCTGGGGAGCAGATTACCTGAAAGCCCTGCCCCCCAAGGAGTATCTGGGGAGGGGGTGGCAACTTGCTTGGCTAACTCCTGCCTGGCAGTTCCAGTCTTAGCATCCTCCCATCACTATCTCTCCTCTATCCATCTCCAAACCATCTCATTCCAACTCATCTCCAGAACTAACATTGCTGTCCCTCGGATGGACCCGTTCCTGATTCTAGCCATCCTCATCACTCCCCAAGAGAACCTCAACATCTTCATCTCTGCTGCCTCCAGTTCAACTTCTTTTCCTCAGTACCACTGCCACTATAGCATTCATGCACAGCATCACAGTGAAAATGTGGTTGTTGTTTGTCTTTCGGTGGACAGAGGAAGGGTTTTCCACTTTCAACGGAAGAGAAAGATGTGAGCTTTCAAAGCTGATTTCCCCTGTCATCTTGTGTTTTATCGTGCTGACCCATAGGTGTCACTGAACAGCAATAAATGGAAGGAAAACAATGAGTGAACTAAAGGGGGGGCCTGGGGCTGCAGTGAGCACTCTTACCTACTGCCAGTCTGACAGTTCCATGAGGCAGCAGGCCTGCGAGTCCCTTTGAACCACAGTCCATTCAGCACAAGAACAGGGAAATATCTCCCACGCTTTTGTGGCGAGCGGCATGTCATTTGCAAACTGAATCAGAATCTAAAACACAGGGTGCTTACTAGTCACATCAAAGGGATGTTGATTGCTCAAATAGACACAAATAAAGCAGCTGATATGAGCACGAAGAGCAATGAGATGGAAACATACAAAGGAGCCACACAGTGTTTTAAACAAAGTTGGAGATTTAAAATTGTTCTCAATTCAGCTTCATGCAAATCCTGAATGGTATTGCTAATGGAATTGCCATTGGTGATGGTAATTCAGTCCATTGGTAATGGTAATTCAGTCTGTAGAATCCCTTTTTTTGACATTAAAACTTTGTTTTCCCATACAGTAGTGGAGTGTTTTTGAGGATTGTAAAAACACTAAGACAAAGGGCACCGTATGGCATTACGATATAAAACCTGGAATGAATTATGTGTTTTTAAAAAAGATGCAATTTGTATGAATTTAAATGCCTGTTTTCAAACAACTGCAGTTTTAACAATAATTTCACTGATCCGTGTGGAAAACATATTTATAAAACAATGCAAATAGACAGCAAATATTTTTTCTTCTTTTGCATATTTGGGGAATTTTCACTTTTGGCTTTATAATATTCGCCTGGGCAGCCAGTCATTTAAGATCCAGATCAAATATTCAATACATGTAAGTTTCCATGGTAACCAAGAAAGAACCTAACAAAGAACGAGGTAGAAATACATATATGATGGATCAGCTCAACCACAATGCTGGTGGTGTGTTCTATGCTCTCTGAATATATATATATGTATGTGTGTGTGTGTGTGTGTGTGTGTGTGTGTGTATTTCAGGGTTTTCAACCGACATTTAAAAAAAAAATCCACATGCTAAAAATAAGAATAAAAATCTAAAATATAAAAAATGAAAAAATAGATAAAAAAAACAGGGGGGGTTGTGTCTGTCCGTACTTCGGTGTTAAGACAGGGTCGTGAAGCAGAGAGGAGGGGCGGCCGTGAAGGAAGGGGGTGAAGGGGGGTGGATTTCAGAGCAGGTGTCCTTGGTTTTAATGACACCTCGCCGACGGGACTCCACCGTAAGTCGACCGATGACGGGAGGAAAAGCTGATAACATAATAAATGTTTCATCTGGCATGAAATCCGAAAAGAGCAGCTAAGGAGAGATGCGCTCGTCTGGATGCGAGACCCCCGCTGGGCGAAGACACTGAGCATATGTTAGCTGAGCCGTGAAAGCGCGCTGCCATTGACTGGAGCTAAAATTGGAGCGGAGGATGGGAGGCAAACGCCGGAGGGAAAGCATCCTTAGCCTCACCGGCCCCGTCAAGGTATAACACATTATTTATATCTGACCAAAACGCGAGATTTTGCCACGGTGTGGACACCTGACTGTCGGTGCCGACGTCTCGATCGACGCCACTTTGCCGTTGTCGTTAGACAAAGTCGGTCTTTTGGTTCTGCAGATGTGGGCTGGAAAAGAAATAAGGCCCGTCCAGTTCCTCTGGATCCATCCCTACTCCCGTGGAAAACAGAATCAACGCGCCCATTGCAATGAAATGGTCTCATGATGTGTTTTTTTTTTAAATTTTCACATATGGATGTTGATTTTTTTTTTTTTTTTATGTAATTAGCCCTGAAATGAAGGATCGGCTCCAATACCTTTTTTCTTTGCTGGAAAGCAAAGACACCTTACTCCCCTTTGTCACTGTGTTGAATAAAACGCAACTAAACTGACTGCATTTCTACATTCCTGGATGTGAGGCCACATGCACCCACTGGCACCGGCGTGGGATTCACCATGCCAAGCTCTCAGGTGTTTGCTTTTGGCAACAACACCACCAGCGTACCCTGGGAGTCCTGCTTTACTGACGCTGATAAGAACCCGGTCTGGTCCCCCACGACCAACAGCGTGGTGAAAATCGTGCTTATATCGCTGATTGTATGCGTATCCTTGTTTGGAAACGTGGTGGTCCTACTGGTGTTCCAGAGAAAGCCTCAGCTTCTTCATGTTGCCAACCGTTTCGTTCTCAACCTCCTCTTGGCAGATCTACTCCAGACCATATTAGTCATGCCCTTTGCCATTGCAGCGACTGTGCCAGGTGTTTGGCCACTGGACACCAGACTGTGCCAGGCTTTGGTGGTGCTCATGCACCTTTTTGCATTTGCTGGTGTCAACACAATTATAGTTGTTTCTGTGGACCGCTACTTGGCCATCATCCATCCTCTGTCCTACCCCACACGCATGACCCCTCATTTGGGCACCAACCTGATCATCTGCACCTGGGGGGTCAGCTTCCTGCAGAGCACACCCCCTCTGTTTGGCTGGGGGGCAATTGATTTTGACCATCGTTACAACACGTGCTCTGTGGTTTGGTCGTCCAGTCTGTCTTACTCTGTAATTTTGTCCACCTCTTCTTTCTGGCTGCCCCTGCTAATCATGTTGGGATGTTACTGGATGGTGTTCAGAGCGGCTCGGAGGCAGAATGCTCTTGTGCACCCCATTCAGACGCAATCCTACTCTCAACCTTGCGCCAAGGACATCCAGCCACCCAACAGCCCACAGCGACAGCACAAGCCCCAGCAGGCAAGTTCACCTGAAGGTCCTCCAGCCAGGAGTTACCATGCCCGTGTAAGACACAGGCGCTTCCATTACCACTGCAAGGCAGCACGTGTAGTTTTTGTGATCATGGCCTCATATATACTCAGCATGGGGCCTTACAGCATACTAAATACTTTATCAATGAGCACGGGTGCAGCTGTGCCCAACTGGCTGTCCTCTCTCGCTCTTGTGCTCTTCTTTTTGCAGTGCTGCCTACACCCGTATATCTATGGCTACATGCACCGAAGTGTAAGAAAGGAATTCCTTGCTCTACTTTGTGGGCTATTCTGCAAACAGGGCCGTCCCGGCCACAGCTCTGCTGTGGAGAGCTGCATCACCACAACAGAGGGGCGCTCAGGTGCGCACGCTCAACCACAAAGCCTCGCCACTAGAATCGTTCCTCTGCAGACATGGGAAGAATGCACCACATCCTCATCTCCTACTTTTGAGAGGAAGTCAAGGGACAGCCGTAAAGAGACCACAGTGACCAGTGCTGGCTCTGAGAAGGACCTATCACGCCCTGCAGTGAAAGAAATCCATTAACTAAAACTAACATAAGGACAGATTGATGATGTTCATTTTACCGTTCATAAACTTCATTGCCTTTAAAAAAAAAAGTGTGAGTTAGTCACGCTGATAGTCATTATGAATACACAAAGTGTTATTTTGCTGTGTTGCCATGAATGTATTATGTGACAATGGTTAAGGGAATAAACACAAAATATTTTGTTGGAATTCTCGAGAGAACCAGAAAAGCGTGGGCCACATAGGCCAGGCAAGTAAGAATGTTTAAAGCTGTTATGGTTTTGTCTCTATAAACCGTCATCAATGTTGTAAATTACTTAAAACACTTTAGCTAGTAGCTATGGTTACTCAGAATGGGCATTCAAATCAATCTCAGTTTAAAAAGGCACAACAAAACTAAAAATTAAGTTTGCATATTTGCCTGCAACTGAATTGTTTTGCTGTCGGTATTTTGCTGTAAGAATTTCTTATAGTGAAATGATGTGTTTTGACCATTTTGGTCAGATTAGTGGCAGCAGTTGTTTGACAAAACATTGATCTGCAGTATCTGCACAACTGCTTAAGCTCCTTATAACATTATATGGTGTTTTACCCATGATGTCTTGGTGAGGCCTTATCAGATGGATTGTTTTAGTACAAGCATGCTTCACCTGCAACATAAAAACTCAGGGTAAAAAGAACTGGTATTGCCCATTTCTGCAATTAATCTGGTTCCGCAAATGAAAAATCTGCTTTGTTGTCGCAGTAACTAGTTTAAAGCACCTTTGAAGTAAAAAAGCAGTTATAGTGATTCATTGTGCCTGTCAGTACAGAATACACAAAAGACTGTGAAGGCTTTCTTGTTTAACTTCTGACTCAGAAAAGTGTTCTGTCAAGTACTTCTTGTTTGTCAACTATTTGGAGTAGCCTTTCCTTTAGGTGACCAGCTGGTATTTCAAAAACGTGACCTATGATGTTGACTTTATGCAAGGCTTAATGTTGGGGAGAAAAAAAAAAGTATTTTTTGAAAACTTGGAAGTTTTGTGGATAACTCATGATGTATTCATGAAAAGGTTTCTGCTTGTCACCATGTAAAGGATGGGTAATTGTGGCATGGCTCATCATTGGAGAAAAAAGAACCATTGTAATGATGGAGTAAGTTGCATGTGGTTAAATTACATTGTACTTGCATAACATTGAACTTAATAACAAACTTTTTGTAAAGGTATTGTTCATAAGTGGTAAAACCCAAACAGAAAGTTTTTTGCACTTTTTATTAAGCTAGTCACTCATGAGACATTCATACTACAGTGCTATGAATGACAATCAAACTTGTTTCTAATGGCCTGTCAATGTAAAAAATGAAGGGGTGGGTCATACTACTTAGCAGAGAACTTTGTTTTCAAGTATTAAAACTACATATTTTTGTGATTTCTATTGTGCTTTTGTATTATTCCTTGTTTAATGAACTGATGTGAGAAATGTCTGATGTTAAGTAAAAGTGAATTATATTGGTGTCTGTTTTTTCAAGTGTACATTGGAAAAGTATTTTTTGAAAACAGATTTTGGAGATTTGAGCACAGTAATAAGACAAATGTAAGGATTTCTAATACACAATTAAAATTCATTCAAAAAATGACCTGAAGCCAGTAGATGAAACTACTGTTCATCATCTATGGTCATTCTGATAAAAATGTACATTAGAACCAAGAGAATTAATATTTGAAATTTGTCTTGTTATCAGAAAAATAAGGTAAACTATAAAGAGCACACTGGAATTTTAGTATACATTCTACCATCTAAAAACAACCTTCATTTATTTGTTGAGAAAAAAAAAGAAGTTACATTGGAAGATGATTTTACAATGCTTCAATAGAAAACCAGTGGCATTTTTATTGAATTTACAGGTTAACTTGCTTGCTAAAATCTGAAACGGTGCATCTCAAAAGAACTTTACATACTTCAGTAAATTCAAGGACTGTATTATGATGAACATGTGGGAAACTCAAACGGGAAATATCATTACGGATCTCCACATTTAGCTGTGATACAGTGTGCTTCTTAATCAACTGACCATGTTGATTTTATGCAAACATAAACCATATAATGCAAGAGTGGACATTTCAGGAGCAATGTCAATGTTTTATATCAATTCTGAACTACATCAGTTTGATATTTAAATATTTATTGCCCCATTGTCACCTAGAAATAAAACAAAAAAACACTATGGAAGGTTTAATAACTGTGATAATGTTTAAGTAGCACCCTCATTCACTCAGTCTATACAATGTACAGGATGAACAAACACACTTTCATCAGAACAGTACATATAGATGAACCAAAAACATTTAGCCTTAAGGAAATAGAAAAGAAAAGTAGACATTTTACATTTAGAAAATTAAAACCCTTCCATTTATCCTGTTATGCCCAATCCCCCCAAAAAATTGCTGTTCACTTTGAGGACAATTCACTAGAAACCACATTGATGTGTCAGGTCCCCATTTAAAATATTACTGATCAACAGTGAACACAAATTTATGTACATTTTTGTAAAGAACAATAGCAACATAAATTCAAAGCACAAAAGAGGATGAGCTTGGCTCCTCGAGTCTTGTGTATGATAAAATAATGACTTCAGTTCAGGCTCTTCAAAACCATATCCGCACACTGCCAACACTGAAGAGGCTCAAACCATTACACCACCTTGTCTGTTAATCCTCTAGTCCACCTTGACCACACTGTAGATTTTATTTACAAACCAGAAGCAAGCAAAGAAGCCAATTGAACCTGAGGAGAAAAGATAGGTTAGAAGAATAATATTACAAGCGTATATACAAACGATTATAAAGCAAACCTGGCTTCACTCCATCATTTCATGGACCTGGTTGCACTGCAGAGTTTGCCTTCAATATTTGACTCCTAACTGACACATAGCTGAAATTGTGCCAACAAGACCAAGTACACATACCTCACAATTATCGAAAATATACAAAATACAAGGATTCTATTTTCTAGGGAAGGAAGCCTCTGAGAAAGGTCACATTGAACTTTGGTGGGGGAATGTACAACCCTGCTACGTCTCAACCAGATGCTATCCAGCACCTTGACATCTACTGGTGCTAGAACAGCAGCAATACCAATGATTCATGATTCATTCATTCAAGAATTTAAGTTTGCCAAAGACTCCAAAAAGTTGAGTAGTCAGAATGGCCCCCTTCCTGGATCTATTTAACTAGGTATAAAAGTCCAAAGTGACAGCTCAATGGAAGCCACGCAGCCTAATCCTGAATTAAATTGACATCAAAGTTGTGGATGAGGTGAGAATGAAATACAAGAAAATTAAGACTTTAAAATGGGAAATGAGGAAGATTAAGATTATTCAGCTCAAAAATTTGAAGCAAGGAGGGATTGTTGTCATATTTTCCTTGAATCCTTGGATTAGTCCTTGGCGATAATCTTTTGACATCTCATCCCCTTGCTACTTGAAGCTCTGTGTTAAGATAATGTCATGTAGTGTTGCAGTGACAAGTAGGGCTAAAGTTTAACTTTTATCTGTCCTTAATACGCCATCATCAGTTGTGATGTTGAGGAGTTTATTTTCGGGTGACATAAAGACCACGCATGTATTGCCTGTTATCTGGTTGTAAAAATATTTCCATTTCAGCAAACCGTATGTGCCTTTGACTCATCACAGTGGATGTGTAGAACAACTGGGCTTGGCCAGAGGGCTGTAATAGTGTCAACATTGGTCAGCCTATTTGTGTACAACACAACCACAGCCAGGATATTATACCCATGCTACAGGGATACAAAGTTTATTCTAGGGCTAAATTTCCAAGATATTTCCAGCTTTTAAGTCCGATACAATGTTACACACCCTGAAGGCCATTTCAGTTTAAGTATTAAAGCTATCCTAACAACTATACTCACAGAAACACTCAGTTATCATTAAAGACTGACAGTAAATACAAAATATGCATGAAAAAAATATATAGACATTTTAAAATTATCAAACTCTGTCACAGTGTTTCTTAATTAAAATAAAATTAAGATTTTATCATACTATAAGTAAGTCAAAAGATCCTTTACATGAAATAACCTAACTCTTTGTTTTACCCAGCATAGAGCTTGAGTAATTTAACCAAAATTCTTTCCGCTTTAACTAAATCCCTCTGCTTTTGACATAGAAAATCTGCTCTGAGCAAGATGTCTGAAAGGGCAGCATTGTTCTATGGCTGGGCCATATACATCCAAAAAACAGTCAAGTTTTCCCAGTTTTCCAAGATAGCAGGGAGCCCTGAATCTTACTTTCTTGTATTTTTGGTATACAACTGCACAGCTGAATTTTTGTGGGAGGCTACGAAGCGTAAAGATTATGTTTATGAAATGTGATAAATCCACATTTGAAGATGGCGCTTCTATAATTTCATCTACAGAAATAAACAACAATATGAGGGTAATATCTGCCATATACTTTTCTATCAAAAAGCAGATTGAAAAATCGTGTTTTCATCAAATTAGCTTCACATCAAAGATCAAGTTGCGCTTTTTCCTTTATGTAAATTTACTATAGTTGATTTACTGTGTTCAAAGTTAAGCTGGAGTATTATAATGCTTAAGTTTGGGCTAAATGCAGCTGTATGGCTTTTGATAACCTATAGTAAACAGTGCCCTCAATTTTTAAACTTTGTGAGATTGTAAAATCCTTGAAATTACTTCAATAAATATAAATCTTAATAAAAGTATTTAATCTCATTTCGAGCAAGGTGGGACTAGTTAGAACATGTCATACTTTTACTACTGGAAAAAAAACAAACAGTTGAACTTCTGTGCCACTGTGCAAATATGATTGTCAAGACATGAAGAAAAAGTCTGTGTGTCAAACACATAAGACCTTGTATTTACAATATGACTGGTTAATGTCTATTTGACATTAACTCATGGCGTAAAAAGTATGTATTTGAATCTACAATTGCAACATGGCAAGATAGATGTGTCATGGGCATTGTGAAGTAAACCTCATGATGACAGATCAGTGTTAACTGATACCTTTTTATAAAAGCTTATACCGGTAATCCTACACTTCTGGTTCTTGAATTGGATGGAGAATAATGAAATTGTAATAACAAAACAGGAGGATATAACCAAACATAAAGAATACAAGGATATGATCCCTTTTTTCTGAATTTTGTTTATATGGGACATACAAGAATTAAGAGAAAATTATGAAACACAATTCTAAATTTTGGTTATTGTCAACTTCCTCTTACTTCATTTATAGCACAGCCACTTAGTGGACACACTTTTCATAATATATTATTATACTTACCTTGAATTAGATTTTAGTAATTTCAATTACCCTTAACATTGCTACTGAAAGAGCATATGCTAACTAGCATAAAGTCTCACCTGTGAAGAGGAAGAAGATGAGGACCATAATCATAGTGTATCCAAAGTAGAGTATGGTGCTGGCTGCCCCAATTATTTGCAGCTTTGAGAAGAAGTAATGCACAGCATAAATGAACAGGTAGACTGCTGTAAAGCCGCTTGTCAGGAAGGACCGCCACCACCAGTGGTAGTCCTGGACACATAACAGAAAAAGAACAGGTTGAGAATTTCTTGATTTTAGAAATATGGCAACCAGCACCAAAACCATAAAACAGTGGTCCTTTCCCTTTTTTTTTTGCACTATTGAACGGTTTCATGTAAAACAAGTATTTCCCACAGACTAGCGTTCACGGTTTGACACATAGATGTACCGAAATAAAATGATGCGACTGGTATGAAAGCAAAGATAAAGTGCATAAAAAACCCATACACAACTCACTATAACGCTGAATCATTGGATGCCTTGAATTATTCTGATTCATGACATTTGCTTTTGAATATTTTACACTGCCTTGTGGACTCAATTCTTGGGGTTCATGTCAGGTGATGGAGACAAGTGCCTTAAAATGTGTTATGAGGGACAGATGTATGTAATTGGGAGAATCTGGTGAGTTTTGAAAAGAAAACATCTTTCATACGGATGATAAAATGGGGGAAAAAAAAACATTGTTACTCTTTCTGTGTGGCATTGTACTAAATGACTTGCTGGTTGGGGACCTCCGCCATAGAAAAATAGGTCACACACGCACAAACAAACACTGATGACCTTTTGACAACATTTTTTCTTCTTAAATGCATATTAATCATGCATTTTCTAAAAAAAATTAAGTATTTGTGTATTGCTTAATATAACTAGGGTTTCAACTTAAATGTGGTAACTGAGATAAATGGTCCTAAATATTTGAATACCTCAGCACACAGGTGGAAGTAGCAGAGCAAAATGGTGGCCTCGGAGCAGGTAATGAGTAGGATGATGAACACCAGAAACAGGAACCCAAACATGTAGTACATTTGATGAGACCTAAGACACAAGCTTTCATTAGTGTGCATAGACCTAGTACATCAAACTCCTCCTCAATGTTATAGCACAAACATATTAGTTCAAAACTTGAATTGAAGACCAAACATGAAAGACAGCTGTCATTTGCTCTTACCAAATGCTGTTTAAGATGAAGAAAAGCTGGATAAAGATGCAGCCAAAGGGTAAGATTCCTCCCATTACAATACCAGGGATGGGTTTGGTGAAGAAGGACTGCTCAGGAATTTGTCGAGGAATTTGATTTGTTCGCACTGGTTGTTCAATTGCCTTACCAGATAAAGAAAGAGTTTAGAGCCATACCTTTATACTAATCTGAAACTGATTTGATTTCAAGCTCAATTGATTCCTCAACTTTTCAAACCCACACTTACAGGTTTCTTGAATCCAAAGTAAGCACCAACAAATGTGAGTGGCACAGAAATTCCAAACCACAGGGCCAAAATTGCCACTAGAGTACCAAAAGGGATCGCTGCAGAGGAACCCTCCACCCACAGGATCAGATTCATCAGGAAGAAATCGGCAAACACAATGCTGAGGAGTGGATGGGATATTCAAAGATAAATTATTCCTATCGGAAAATCAACAGCACTTTGATAACTTCCCACAATCGCTGATTATTTTAAGGACCAAAGAATTCAGTACTTCATAAAAGGATATATGAACAGGGATCCAAATTTTATTCTACAGCTAAATTTCCGAGCTATTTCAAGCTTTTAAGTCAGATAAAATGTAATACATCCTGAAGGCCATTTCAGTTTAAGTATTAAAGTTATCATATTATACTCACATGAACACTCATTTATCAATAAAGAATGATATTAAATACAAAATATGAGTGTGTTTTTTGACTACAGAAAAAACTAAGACTCAATGATGGCTAATATGTAACATGACAAATGTCTACCGTAAGACAGGTTTTAACATAACTTTAGTAGAACAATATGACTCATCATAATAACATCTTTCTGCTCAACACCATATAGATTTAGGCTGTTCTGTAATATGGGCTTTTGTTAATATGGTAGGCAAATTTACCCAGGGCACAAGAGTGCTGTCAGCAGGACATTTGTCTTCCACTTTTCACCTCCAAAAGCTAAAAAAAATCCACAGGAAATAAGAATATTAAATCAAAAATAAAACACTGTTTGGTTTGATTACTGTATTTTGCAGACCATAAGGTTCACCTTATAAGGCACAATATCAATGAACAGGTCAATTTTCATATAAGGCGCATGATAAAACATATGGTATGTAGAGGAAAACAAAACAGTTTAGTCAAACTTTATTCATCTCACTTTTTTTCCCTTGAAAACTGTTTGGTCTTTACTTGGCACTCATCTTCTTAGTTCCTCAACTTCTGTACCATTGACTCATTAATGTTGAATTCTTTTGCTGCTGCTCTATTCCCATGACTGATAGCCTTGAGTTTGAATTCTGCTTCGTAAGCATGTCTCTTGACAGTTGCCATTTTTAGGGTTCTTCATACACACAAATTTACAGTAATATTATGTTGAAGCACAGAACATAGCGGTATTACAAAAAGTCTGACTGATTGGTTTATCGTTGCCAACGATAGTAGACACCTGAAATTGATGTGAGGTTGGGACAATGTTGTACTCTAGCACTACACAATTAGTTGTATAACGTTGCTTGACATTGCAACCCATATTCAACCAAGGACCAACTTTAATACAACGTCCCTGTGTCAGGTGGGAATGGTCCAACGATCAATCAAGCCGAGTGGGTTCGTTGCTTATCAAAATCACACAAAAACATTTTGACAGTTTTTGAGCGGAGTGTGCCACACAAAATTGGTTTGGTCAGTTAGAACAAGAATTCATACATAGGGTGCACCGGATAATAAGGCACATGGCCAATTTTTGAGAAAATGTAGGAATTTTAAGTGCGCCTTATAGTGCAAAAAATACAGTATTATGTGAGAACAACAATCAAGTTTCATAGGATTCTTACTTTTGTAGAGGCGTGCAGACACGTAACCAGCAGGGGTTCCCAACAACACCCAGAGTACCACAGCGCATGTCATCAGAGCACCTCTGTTGGCCGGTGACAAGAAGCCAAGACAGGCCAGGACTACATTGGAAAAACATCACCACCACACTCAATCAAACAAACATTCTGACAGCTGAAAAGACTGTATTTAGAAATGTTTTATCTAGTCTGCTATCAGCTTTTTCAAACACTGGCACCAAATGGTGCAGTCCAGACTCAACATAAAATACTTCATACATAGTGTGATGAAGGTCATGATGAAGATCTGGGTGCCTTGTCCAAGGAACACAGACAGCAGCATGCCTTTCCTGGGTGGACGGAATACATCCCCGTGAACCTGTTTCCAACCTGACTCCTCTTGTGCATCCTCCTACAAACAACAGCAAACAGCGATGCACTGATAATCCAAGAATATGAGAGGAGAAGGCTCACAAACCTCAACTGAGTAATACCTCATTGTGACACCTTCTAGTAAAGGAAAATAAGGTGAATGAAAATAAGATAAATGAAAGGTGTACAAAAAGTTGTAAAATCTGGTGTGAAAAATGTGTTTTCAGTATCAATAAGGGAAATGTTTTTTCAAAGTGATAACTAAAACATATTCACACCAAATTTTGCATTTAACCTAATATGCTTGATCCTTACAATCACACACCCAAACACCAGATTGAATTACCACGCTTATAATGCTTATCAACAAGCTTACATAGTGCAGAGAGGTTTGTTCCCTGGTCGCTGGAACCTTTATCAAGTCTGTCTGTGAAATGTGACAAAATAAAAACCTCTTTGTCCATTTAACATTACAACCGAGGTTTAATTATTCATTTCAACATAAAACAGTACCTTGATAATTTGAAAATATTTTAAATGTTTTTAGAAAGCTGTTGGATTACGTAGTTTTACTTGATACTAGTGTGAGGTTTTTCCCTTCCAGTTGAGAATTAGTAGCTATTCCATAGTTAAAATATTGATTGCTCAACACACATTCTATTTAATATATATATATATATATATATATATATATATATATATATATATATATATATATATATATATATATATATATATATATATAAACATAACAAAATGGTAAGATTCAATGGATTTAGGTGTATTATCTTCGCTATTTTAACTCACATGCAAGGAGACTACATGGTAAAGGAAGGTCTGCTCAAAATGACCGATGTGCTGCATTTACCTGGTCCACCTGATTGTATCTGGCAATGTCCTTGTGAAGTGTTCTCAGCATAATCATGGCAACCATGCCAGACAAGAAGAGAACAATGACCAAAGAGTTCATGATACTACAAGAAACAAAACACAAAGCACACTTTGGAACCAAAAACAAGCATCAAGACCCCACAACTATAGAGAGGTATTAGAGCCACAGAACATAAATAAGTGCTCTTACCTAAACCACTGAATGTTTGTGTGAGGCATGGAGACCAGGATGTAGTCCCACCTTGAGGCCCATTTGATAGATGAGTTTTCCTTAATAAAAGAAAAGCGTAAATGATTAATAATGTCATTCACTGAATTACATGTTTTTCAGATAATTGTAGACAATTTGTCAACACAATTTGGTGCCCTACCTCAAAGGTAACCGAGTAGGTGTAAACTATAGACACATCACTTTCAAACTTTGCAGGGACCTCCATGGGTTTACCTCCGTCACAGTTAAGATTTTTCTCATCTGCCTGTGCAATACTATTCAGCAAATAAGAAAAAGAGTGGTCGAAATCAGTTTTTTTTTCTAATATAATTGTTCCAATCATTATACAGACAGGCTTCTCTGCAACAGAACAATAATGGGACCTTGAATAACAAATACAAACAACGATGTTGATTAAAAAACAATATGCATACGAGCATGCACACACACACACAAATGCGCGCACACACACATCGTATCTACTGGGAGAAAAATAAAAGAGACAGAGAAAAAAAGGCAGATAGAAGACTGTCTGCCTTGCCCGAAGATGTTAAATTCCATCATCACTCATCAAGTTTTATATTAAGGCAGCAATGCATTTTAGAAGTTGCCCTCATCAATGCATGATTATTTTTCAAAAAAACTGATAGGTTATTTTACTACAACAAATACTTACCTTTTTGGTTCCAGGGTGGCAGCAACAAGACGGGCCCCTTGCCATCCTTCTGATGTTTCACTGTGGTAGCTGATCTTGATGTCTACATGGTTGAAGACATAGAATGTGTTCCTCTGGTTGTAGTCAGACTGGGGGAAAAAAAAATGATTTCTTGAGTTAAGATGTTTAAAACTTAACGGATTAAGCTTAAAAAACAATTAAGTTCATGTAGAATTGTGTCTATGAAGAATCTGAATTATCCAGGGCATGGTTAATGCTGTCATGGCAACTGGACCTGTGGAATGGATTATATTCACCCTCATGTTGGGGACAAAGGATTTTTGTGAGAAATCTCTGACATGATTTGTAATTTAGGAGGATATCATTGATCTACCTTAAGATCAGAAAATTCACCTCTGAATATCAGAACAATCAATTCTCCTTAATTAACAAGCAATAATTGTAGTATCATGTAACATAATATTCCCGTATCTGACAGGTTGCTCAATAATCGTGACTATCCTTCAGAAATCAGAGGAGCATTAATTCCCAAGAATTACTCAATGACTTCAATTACAACTTACATTGATAACACAAGCATCTTTAGCTTGACCCTCTGAAGTGAAGAGGCAGCCAATGGGGAATCCGGGGTTACAGTATCTCTGACTGTCTTCCACCTCATAGCACCATGTGACTGGCATATTGTCAATGATCCTGTAAAAAGTAATGATATGACAATGAAAAGTCTTACAATAAAAATAATTATCCTCTACAAATTTGCATCAACACACACACAAAGATTTTGTTATTCTAACCAGTGGTGTTGATAGTTCAGCTGCATTCCCATTTTAAGAAAATCCAGTTTGGTGGCATCTTCCTGGTTATCTTTCAGATAGTTCTTTTTACACACTATCCTGCACTTAATATTTTGTTTGAAGAAGATCTAAAAAAAAACAGATGATCACAGAGAACCTCAAACATTTGAAAAATAATATTTAATAACATGGCTCTAAATATCTTTTAACACCTACCTTGTACGGTGATGACTCAATTCGTTCACCGAATAGCACCTGTCCAAGGTTCTCAGATGGCCTAATTTCCTTATCATCTTTGCAGAAGTCAAAGCTTTCACAAAGTCACAGATTGACACAAAATTAAACAGCGATACGTAACGACAGTGTGCAAATTATCCCCCGGCATAAAAATGTTACTTACGCATCATATTCATAAGGCAGAACTGACTCTACAGAATCCAAGCGATTGACGAACAATCGTATCTCTGACTGTAAAGAAGCAACAGCATTTGTTCAATGAGCATCAGCTGATCTAAAAGTGAGATGTTTAACCCCTTACTGATCAATTACGGTGTACTGGCAGTGAAAAACTGTATGATACTAAATCCCTGTGACCACATATATACAAATAATATGGTTCCAATTTAATTTTGATTAAAAACTCCATTAATTTAGCCACTTTAGTAATAATAAGATTAACAGAAATAGGTGACGGTTGCCATCACTGTACTCTAACTGAATTTATTTAAATTGTCGTTGCTTGACTTGACAATATGAGTTTAGAGTCGAAACTTCAATACAGACGCACAATTAATAATGTAATAACGTGTAAAAAATATACAATTAGCGACCTTTACCGTTGCAATATTAACTTATGCTAATGTTGTTACCAGGCAGTAGTCGAGGCCTAAAGTGAGAGGCTTGTTGGAAAAGGTAAAATATGGTGGCAACAGAATTTGATGAAAACTATTCAAATGTATACAGAAATTTCACAGCAATGTCAGTATTCTAAATCATCATACCTGGCAATCTTTAGCTTTGCCCTGTTCACAGAAACTCACTGGGGCTAAACCCGGAAGATAAAACGCCACGCACGAGCAGAAATGTAAAACTAGCAAGTAAACCAGAGTAAAACCAGAATGTATCCGCCTCTTCATTTTACCGCGGATACAGATAACCTTAGACTGTGAAAAGTTCAGTCAGATTAAGAATGTTAATCGCTGTCAGAGTAACCCTGTACGCTAGCAGCTCACGGTTAGCTTGATATTTCTTGTGGAGGAGACGCAGTACGGATGCGGGGTGACCCGTTTGGCGCAAGCAGCCTCTGGGAGTGTGTCAATTATGCGTCGTAGAAACGTAATGATTACACACCGGAAGTGTAAAGAGGTACTACCAAAACATAACCACCAACTCACATAAGGGTCTTATAGATCATGTATTGATTCATAATATACTTGAACTCAACTATCGTATTGTCTTATCTGGAAACTATTTTCCATAGCCATTACAAAAGTGATAGATAAATCTGACCTACCTAAACTGACTGACTTGTACATGTTCCGCGGATTTTATTTTGAAATAAATAAATCGGATGCAATATTTAGTTTTCAAAAACTTGATTACAAGAAAGTTTCACTGACGTTGCATACCATACAATAATCACATTGTTTTTAAAATAAGATACGGCTACGCCTTTCAATACCAAATGGTAGAATACACTTTAGTCTAACTACAACCCTTTAACGTACCAACACCTAAATTGGACGATAATATTTTCACACTAGGTAAAAGGCAGGAGACCGGGTCGGAAAAACAGGTTCCACAGAATAGTTGCAGTAAAGGAACACCCATTCAGTCATGTATTATTCTTAAACATTTTTTCCCCGTGAGCATTTATATTGGTTGCCATTCAGAAATATGTAATATTGTCCAATTAAAGCTCTATGAACCTCATCGCTATCAAGTCCGGCTGTTCTCATGTTTTATTGCTGTAATTTTTCTCCGCCACTCTTTGGAATTTTAACATCCACATGTCACTTTCAGTGTAATACAGAATTATTTTTATTCATCGTTGATTCATTTGAATGTGAAATACATCCGGCATGGAAAGAAGATTATGATGATGATGATGACATGTGGTTGGTGGAAGCCGTCCAAAAAACTAGCGAAGTAAATGTGGAAGAAAACAAAAACAGCGACAGTGATGCATTAAAATTTGAATGGCGTGATGTCACAATAAAGCTGTGATGTCATCAAGCGAAGCAAAGAGCGAATTTGTTTTCAAATTATTTATATAAGGAAAAATATTTGTTCGACATCCGTGATCGTAATCTTTTGTTCATTCACGAGCTTGTTAACTATAACAGCATACTATAAAAAGGTCTCAAGGGACTCGTGGTAATATTCATTCCAACCCAATAGGTGGCGCCAGACAATTTTGTGTCGCTTTGTGTTCCGGAATTGATAATAAGAGTAAGAGAGCGCCTAGCCAAGAAACCAATATAGTCCTCAGTTATGTTACATTAGCTAGTGTGCGTAGCCCATCTGTACCGCACTCGAGGCCGTGGGTGCTATTCCGTGTAATTTCATGATCGGCCGCTCAGTTGTACTGTTATTCCTTTTCCGTGTGAGGAAACGACTGGAAATTAGAAAATTTTATCGTTTTCGGTTCATAGCTGAAGTCATCACACGCGGGGAACAGTGAGCCAACGTTCCAACCGTCCGCGCTTATCGCCATTTTGCGCATTCAACAACCCAGGCTGAACGTCTGCATCAGGTAGATGTTCAGGGATGCTTCCGCCGTTAAATTTCACGTTGTGTTGTTAAATTTTGGAACTGAAAACGACTCGTTGTTCCAGGAAGTCGATTTCGCAGTATGGCAGAGGCAGACCGACCGGGGAAGCTCTTCATCGGTGGACTGAATACCGAAACCACCGAGAAGGCCCTGGAGCAGTACTTTAGCAAATATGGCAGGATTGTCGAAGGTATGAGAGGCACCGCTGTTGTTTTTCCAGTTCGCACATTTTCTTTTGTTTTCCTTAACAGGACAAATATCTTAGAGCAGTGATGCTTTCGGTAGTTTAATTTTCACATCCGAGAACGCGATTTAGTGCACAGTTTCATTGATCATTGTTGATATAGCAACATGTAATTAAAATATCATCGGAGCTAATAACATCCACTCATGCTTTAGAATTTTGTGTTTGTATTACTTGGTAGAGATGATGTATTTCATTTTTGTAAAGTTGCTTTAAAAGAGTATGCATCGTCCTTTAAGGATAAATGGGGTAAAACTGATGAGACCTGACATTACATTATAGAAAATAAAAAATGTATCTCAGCTATATTGAATAAGATGATTATCGATAGTAGAACAAAGTTTTGATTAATGAATTAGTTTTGCCATCATCACATAGTCAAGTTTCAAAGCTCACGCACTTTCCAAATTCATTTTCCTTCAGTTATTTTGATGAAAGACCGTGAAACAAACAAGTCAAGAGGCTTCGCTTTTGTGACTTTTGAAAGTCCAGCTGATGCAAAGGATGCAGCTCGGGAGATGAATGGAAAGGTACAGTATTTGATCAGGAACACTTGATATATCTAGTACGAAATTACTTGAAGTACTTAAAGCAATTTGTGATTCTTTGCTGACAGTCACTTGATGGCAAGCCTATAAAGGTTGAGCAAGCCACCAAACCCCAGTTCGAGAGTGCGGGCAGAAGAGGACCACCGTCCATGCACTCCCGCAGTCGCTTTGCCCCTCGAGGTCCACGTGGATCCAGGGGAGGTCCGGGTGGTATGAGGGGCCCCCCATCTCGGGGTAAATTATTTTGTATTTTAAATTTGAATTGTAAATAAACAAGTTTATAAAATTTCCATCTTCTAAGACAAAGTGCTAATATTCATTTTTTTTTTTGTCAAAAGATTACTACGATAATTCAGGGAATTCAGAACCCTTCTTTAAAGGGATGTCATCTAGAGGGCCCCCTCCAATGAAGCGAGGACCCCCAGTTCGTAATGGAGGCCCGCCGCCCAAGAGATCTGCCCCATCTGGTCCCATGAGCAGAGGTAATAGTGTGAATGTGAGGTGAAATGTGTGAAACCTTTTGGTATTGGTTCATGAACAAGCATATTTTATGTTCCTCTTGTCTCAGGTCCCATGTCAAGAGACAGGGACCCTTATGGGCCACCTCGCAGAGATTCCATGATGTCTAGACGTGATGATTATCCCTCACCGAGAGATGACCACTATAACTCCAAAGACAGGTGTGGCATTCTAACATTTAATCACATCATACACTAGAGTGAATAGCTGTGAATGGCCTTCTCTTAAGCATTACTGAAATATGAGTTACTCTGGTGTACCTGCTATTGCTTAAAGGTTAAAAAAAGATACCATTGTCTAATATTATCTGGTGCAGTTTCCTGGTCCGTCACATTCTCTGAGGGTTAGCAGTCACCCATTATCTCTCTCTCATACACATACTCAACACAGTGCCAGAGTTGCCATGCTAACAATGTCATCAAGAGCAACCTAGGGTTTGCTGTCTTGTCCAAGGACACTTCAACATGTAAACAGGAGGATCTTGGAATTGAACCACTAACCCAACTTATAATTGTAGTGGCGGCTGCTCTATCAAATGAGCCATGGCTGCCCTACAATTATGATAATCCACTTTCACACAAACCTGATTTAATAATATCCCAATGATGTGCAGTGTAGGTTGTTTAAATATCCAAAGTTATGATCAATATTACTTTGGGCGTGTTATGTAAGAGCAGTGAAATTCTCTAACAAAATGTATACGCTTTTGTGTAACATATCAAATTACTTAAATTTGTGAATTCTATAATTTTTCAGGATTTTACTCTTAAATTCTTGATTGTGGGTACAAATATTAATTGCTACACACTACAAACTAGAAAAAATGTATATACACTGTTCTGTTGCTTCAGAGGCTTCTAAGAGTGTAACAATGCACAACTCATGCCTCAGTATTTTTCTAATACAGAGAGGGTCTAGGGGAGTTTTCTTTATCATAATATAAGTAGCCTATTAAGAGCCTGCTTTATGACTCATTAGTACAGCAAACCTTGAAAAGTGCTGCAAGTAAAAACCTTCAGAACAAAAAATAAATATTAAATGTTATTATAATAATATATAAATAAATATTGATAGCCCTAAATTCCATTCAGTTATGGAACCTATGGTCAGAGTGTGGTTTATGGTTGCTAAAACCTTACTCCTTACTGTGTTTCACTGTAATCATTTTTTTTTTTTTTTGTAGTTGTGTAGTTGAAAATGAACTTTTCTGTTGCGGTATGACATATAGGGTATTATTTCAATGTGCATTTCTTTTTCTTAAATTGTTGGTTTACATGTTTTCACCATTCAATTAAAAGAGAAAGCAATTTAATAGTTACACCCTTGACTTACGCTGTGCTATCTTTGATAGCTACTCTAGTCGGGATTATAACTCAAGAGATTCAAGGGACTATGGACCACCACCTAGGGATTATTCATACAGAGAATACTCCAATTCCAGTTCTCGGGATGACTATGGCTCAATGTCAAGGGGTTACAGGTAAGAGTTTGGAGTGATATGAAAAAATAAACACAATGCTATCATTTCAGCTTGTTATAAGTTTGTCCTTATGATGCAGTGACCGTGATGGCTACGGGGGAGGCCGGGAACCAAGAGGCTATGTCGACCGTCCAAGTGGTGGCTCCTACAGAGATTCATATGATGGTTACGGTAAGATATGATTACACAAGTGTAAGACAGGAACGCTCTGGCACAAAGGAGAGCTGCATAAATAATGAAACAACCAGCCAAATCCTAGCATTGACTTCCTCAACCTCCAGTCACAAGAAGCTTCTGTTCCCATAACCCAGAGGAAACAGCATTTAAAGCAGGCTGAATTACAAAGTTGCAATAGGCCTGCTATTAGAAATACAAAGTATTGGCATCTCCACTAAGCAACACAATAAACTGGAAAGCTGTGCCCATACAAGTCAATCCCTTACTGATGCATTCCTCAAAAGAATAAATGTGTTTAACAGTATCATACAAATGCAGACGAACTCATGTATCCCCTGAGAGTTGACAACGATAAGGAATTCCCCAAATGTCCTTGGAAACATCTGCTGACCCCTCCGTATATGTTGCCTATGCCAATCAAAGCACTCCCTCAAGGAGTAATCCATCAAGACCACCCCGAAAACTCCACCTTTACCTGCATTTCTAACACTTGGAGCCCTTAAAGGAAAAATGGCTACTCAAATCAATGGCATGCTGAAACAAGTAACATTGCCCATTTATTCCCTGGGCTGGAATGTGCTACTGCCCATGTCAACTAAATATCCCGTGTTGAATCCAAGATTCATTAAGTGATGGGACATGTAAACATGTCATCCATTTATGTTGCATATTTAAATGTATTGGCGCAAAAAAAAAAAAAACTTGACCAAACAAGAAAATGTGTCAATGAACCTTGCCAATTACCTGACCCATTGACCCTGCAGGTAACTCTCGCAGCGCCCCACCCTCAAGGGGCCCCCCACCATCCTATGGTGGGAGCAGTGGAAGCAGTCGTTATGATGACTATGGCAGCAGTTCCCGGGATGGCTATGGCAGTCGTGACAGTTACCCCAGCAGTCGGAGTGACCCATATCCACCAGCCCGTGGTGAGCGAATGGGCAGGCAGGAGAGGGGCCCAGCTCCCCCTGTCGAGAGAGGCTACCCTCCTCGAGATTCATACAGCAGTTCAAGTCGTGGAGGGCCGCGTGGTGGCCGTGGAAACAATCGAGCTGATAGAGGAATGGCTCGGAGCAGATACTAAAAATGGACATGGAAATCACTTTAGAAAAACATGTTAGTCTTCGTACACAATTAACACGTGTTTTGGAAGAAATCTGACAAACCATCCATGTCTAAATCTGTGGAATTTCCCAGTTTTTCTTTTTTTTATTGTGTAAACATTTTTTTATTAGTATTTCTCTTGCTCATGTAACAGTACAGTTACCAAGTGAGTGTTAGTTTTTGTACATTCAGTGCTGTTGGAATCTGCAATACCCTATAAGTCTGGCTTTCCTACTCTAATAAAGCTTTTGGTTGTACCATGACCACTGCTCATCGATATTCAAAACAAGAACAGAGACAGTGACTTGAATGTTTATAAGAACTTGATCTCCTTTACCAAGTTCTTTGTAAAGCTTAGTGTCTCTTCGTGCTTTTATAGCCGTGGAACTTTAATACACAACACAAATGTGCTTCCAAAGTGGTCACTACTGTTTATATGGGTCAGGCAAATGTTACTGTCAAAATGTTCCAATGTAGTTTCCATGGAAATGGATCCATCACCCTAGAGCTATATGATGGCATGCAACGACAAAACCAAAGACAACAACCAAATGCAAGATTCTTTTCAACTCAACTGATAGTCAACAGCTGGTAAGCAAAGCAAACCTCTTTGTTTCTCCTCTGTAAATGAGTTTCTCATTGTCCTGTATTGCAATCCTCACTCATGGCAATATTCAAGACAACATTTACCTCAGAGGACCAAAGAAAAATGGAGGTCAACTGAATGAGCCTGTCTTAATAGTCCATTTGTCTTCAGCTAAAATTGTCAGAAGTGCCGCCACCTCGAGACGTCACATCCCTTGTCCTTGGTTAACAGCCATTTTACCAGCTGAGCCCTCAAGACGATGGACATCCTTTTCCCTAACAAGTTGTCTAACCTCAATAAGCATGATTGGCAACAGCGCTTTTTAAAATCATAGGAAATATTTTTTTCCATAGTTTCCTCTGTAAAATCCCAAAATGGCCTTTTTCTCAATATCAAACCCTTTTCCTCAAGCATGCCATTTACAAACGAAGGAGACCTCTGGAAGTGCTTCATCATCGTAACTACCCAACTGGAATGATCACTTAAACGAAACTCAGCTGGACCATGGACTTAGATAATTCACAAATGTATATTTAAAATACACAACTTAAGAAATGTATAGTATGTTAATGGTATGTTCTTGTTGCAGGATGAGCATCCTTAAAAGCAACTGCCCTTGCAACGTACTTGAATTGTGTCCTCAGGTTGTTGGACCAAAGATGACAGCGCACTAATGCAGGTATTTGAATAATTAAAAACAATGTTTAATAAATACAAAGTTGGTGTGAAAAAAAATGTGATACATGTGGGTATGAATGAATGAATGAATTGACTTTAAAATTTGTGCCCTTAGGTGCTGGAACATTCTTCTGTTGACACTCCTGGTAGAAGTTTACCAAAGGAAAGCGAACCCCTGGGTGATGGGATCAAATGTTTTTAAATAAAGCTAAAAAACAAATCATGTGTCATGAAAGAATGGAATTTATGCTGAAGATACCTTTTTCAGAGACCGTTTTCATTCCACATTTTAAAAAACATCGGTTTATCTCTTGTACTTGTTTTAACCGAAATATTAACTGGAATTTCTAGTTGGTGGTTATCTAAAGATCTACTGTAATATTGAGAAACCCCACAATGTAGTTGAGGGGAAATCTGACATTACAGTTTATTATGACGTGATTTCTTTGTTACTTGGTCAAAATAATTCAGTTCACCCCAGAGTATTTTTACAGCTCTAATATTTTTTAAATTCAAAATCCCAATTCAAAGTTTTTTTTTCTGTATTTCACACCCATGGAGGCTAAGTATTTGTCTCTTAAGTGCCCATGTAGCATTTGTAAATACCTGGGTTATGCAAACTTTTTAAGATTGTCTTTTTTGCAGCAAGATTTTTCTTTGGCTAAATATATGTAGTTTATCATTATGTATTTGTCATTTTGCCTTGGGAATATAAGGTTGAATAGTTTGAGTGAACAATCGCAGTGCCACAATTTGATGCAGTGTTTGAAACTTCGAGATTTTTCTGCAGGGACCTCTCCCAATAAGAAAATATTTAAAATATTTGTGGTACCCATTATTTGAACAAGTGGCTTCACAGGCATTAAATATGTTGAAGTTCATTCCTTCAAGTACTCAAACAAGTATGGTTAGGGAATCATGAATTACACTGAAGAAAAGGACAAACTTAAATATAGAAAGTTTTTCATATTTGGAATTTCCCTATGCTAAACACACATCAGGAACATGTATGTATCTGTCAAGAAGCCTTATGCATGAAGAAGAACGTATTATGTGTATTAAAGAAAACGGCAGACCCAGTTTTCACATCCTACCAACCATTGCATCACGTCTCTGAAGTTGCAAATTGAAACGGTACATGTCAATGCAGATGCACTTTGCGTTTCCTGGTTCCTGCTGCGGCCGAACATGTGGATTCTTCGTGTCTATTGTTGAGGTGCTTATTTGCCAGTAGGGGTGATCATCAGTCCGTCGTCCTTCCCCCTACTGCCTTTTTTTTCAACTTGTAGCAGAAGTGCGGATGTGAGTTGCATGTTGATCCGTACCTGAGCGTATGTTGTATCTGCAATGTGTATCTAGGCGATTATCTTTAGAGCTATGAATCCAGAAGAGCAGACTGTAACCTGGTTAATATCACTAGGGGTGCTTAGCTCCCCGAAAAAGAATATAGCGGATCCGGAGGAGTTTCTGAAAACGTCGCTGAAAGATGGGGTCGTCCTGTGCAAGCTCACCGAGCGGCTCATACCTGCTTTCACTCCCAAGGTGAGTTGTCGGTAGAAGCAAACTCAGAAGTCAAAACATGTGAAATGATCGAAAGCTGTCGGTGACCTTAAGGGAGGGGTTTGATGAAACTGATATGGGGGGAGAACTTGGGCAGGCCTCTCATTTTTGTCGATCGGAAGTTGTTAAAGTAGTTGTGTCGGTGGTTCAACGAAGACCGATCAAGTGAGATGCATCGGATTACAGGTTTTTATCTAGTCAAAGGCGCGATATTTCAACATGCCGTGTCTTGTGAAGGGGAGAAATGTTCCGCATTCTTGCCGTGAGAGTAGCAGTGGTTAGACCCCCCCTCCAAAAAAAAACAGGAGACATTTCGCTACCAAGAGTGTATTAATGCGACTGAATGTTGACAGCGGGTGTGTGGGATTTCACATAAACTGGTGTTTACGTTCGAAATTAGCATAATGCTAAGCACAAATAACACGACGGGTAGCCGCTAGATCTTAAGACGACAAAGTTGATAACTGACAACAGTTGTGGGTCGTCACTTCCTCTTAAAGGCCAGGTTCTTCCCGATTTGACCTCCTTTTTAAAGTGGGCGTCAGAGAAGTTGTAGACAAATGCTAGCTACAAAACCGGAAGTAACTAACTTCTAATTTGCATTATTTCTTTTTCTCCCCAATCAAGAAATGCCACAAGATACTCTTGTTACTCTCGGAGAACTTATTTGAACGTATTATCAGCAAAGCTTTATTATCGACCATTCGACACAAATATTACTACGCGTTTTATTTTGAAAGTTTTAAAAAGTCAACGGATGTCTCGTATACATTCCGCTGCCTTGACGTTTCACTCTTGATAATGGTCATATGTGCAAGAAGAGACGGAGGAGGACCACAGTTATGGTGTAAACAGCTATCGCGGTCGGATGGCTAAAACCACTGGACTTTATTTTTCCCCTCCATGTCTATTTGTAGGTAAATTGACTGCTTTGATCGCGGGACGCCCGAGAAAGTCCTTGTGTTGATACCCTCTGTGTTTTTATTTATTGTGTGTGTGTGTTTGTTTGTTTGTGATCAGTACTGTCCGGACCCGAGAACAGAAGCCGACTGCATTTCCAACATAAAAGAGTTTTTAAGAGGATGCTCGTCCTTAAAAGTGGAGGTAAATTTCTTCTATAGCTCCAAATGTTTGGATGTGAGCTGACCTTTCCTCGTTATTATCTCCTTACATAGCCTTCTTAGCCCATAGCAGTTTACAGAGAGGACTTAAATACAGTGTAGCTTGTGTTGTGATCTGCTTAGCTGCTGGTATATTGTGCTCAAATTTAAAAATAAGAAAAAGAATAAGAACAACTTTATTCATCGCTAAAGGAAATTGTTGTGTCAGAGTTTCAAGTAAAACATAACAATAATAATAATAAATAATAGTAGGTGAGCCTCACAAACAGACACACTGTCCCTCACTCAAGTTAGGAACCACACTGCTAGCTTTTGTTTATATAACAGGTCTTTTAAAACTTTACAGCATTGTCAGCTTCATTTACTTTCATGACGTGGTGGCATATGTACAAGGAGACCCAATGTTGAAAATGATTTGCAGATGTTGGGAGTGCCCTCTTGTCACTGTACCAGCATATTTGTGACTGCCACCCTGGACAGCAGCTTCTCTGCAGTAGTTATAAATAATTTCTGAATCATCTCGTTTGGTTTCTTTAAACAACTAATTGTGTCACCGAACTTGGCTCGCTGCAAATACTAGTGGTTCAGGACTTCTTCCCAGCTGGGTTGTTATGTCTGGGAGGTCCCCTTTGCTTTTATCCATCAACCTTACTTCTGCCCATAATTAGACCTCTTGCAGCCAACCAGTGGCTCATGGGCAACTGAGAGATGTCTGTGGTACTACAGTGAGCCCTGCCCATCTTTTGGTCAGTATTATGCTCATGGTTAGAGAACTTTTGCTCTGTTTCTTTTCTCGTTGCATGGAGAGACTGTTCACTCTGCCACTGCAGAAAGAAGGCTGTCGTGCTGATTTCACTTCTCCCCAGAGTTTCAGAAAGAGGAAGTGGCAATAGTTGTTTCAGTATGAGATCATTTATTAAGTCTAATTGTGCCCAGTCGTTTCGAATGGCAAGCAGCATATTTGAAATTACTGAGAGGTCAGGTTTTTTCAGTACTGAGAGTTATTATGATTATTGTTTATTGTCAGTATCTCCTTATTTTTGATTTGTTACGTTTGTCTTTCAATTATTGAACTAATGATTTTGCAAAAAGCTGACTGCTGTCCTAAACATCTGCTTAAAAGTGTTGTTAAGCAGCATTTTTTCATGATGAGCCCATCTTGGTATTCTTTGACATATAATTGAATGTGTTTCTTCTGAGATTGTGCAAGATTCACATCCGTGGTTGCACTACTCAAACTATATATGTAAGATGTTTTATTTAAAATGTGAAACCTTATCTGTTGAAAAGAAATAAGATAGCTGTCTGAAACAGAACAAGCAAGCAGTTCTGTATGTGTGTCTGTGAAAGCATCTGTGTCCACGCAAGTGCACAGCAAATTCCAAATGAGTCTGGCGCTGTCTGTTTTATTACAAGCCACTAAGTAATGAAATATGGGTCGTGCATAACAAGTCAGTTTTTATCTCAGTCAATTTGTCAGAGGTTTAGTCAAATCCTGTAAGCATTTCATTGTCTGTGTTTGACTGCTTGTCGTGTTAGCCTTATGTTCTATTACTTCTGCTTCTCTTGTCCTATTTTAGCCTGTGAGTATTACTTGTCAGATAAGAACACCAATTATAAAAACCCCATACCTTAAACTACCATCAATCAATCAATCATTTGATGGTTTTTCGTTCTAATTATAGTGATTGTCATTTCATCTGGTGCTATTGTCTTTTCCTTCCCTCTCCAGGGGTTTGAACCAGAGTGGTTATACACTGGCGAGAACTTTGGCAAGGTCTTGACCACTTTATTGGCTGTCAACTTTGCTACACAAGGTAAGAGTGATGTTGTTTCTCATTGAACTTTCAGTCTCCTGGTATTGGGTATGTTTTAAAAAAAGCTGCAAGTAGTTGTGCCTCATCATTATCATACATTTTCTTCAATAAATATTTTATTGGTACAGCTGACCTTTTAAAATATGTTTTGCCCATGTAAGAGTCACCAAACAAAAGACAAGTCCATTTTTACAGCATTCAATTAAATACTGAAAATATTTACAGATGGAAAGCTCAAGTGTCCTCACATGTCATTGTTCAATCACTAAAATAGTTGCAGATCAATAAAAAAAATCATGCATTTACAGTGACCAATGATGCAGATTTGATTCATTGGCTTTTGTTGCCCTTTTTTGTCATTTATAGATTTTTTTTTTTGAACAAAATGAGGCATCCGACGTCAAGAGGTCAGACTTTGAGTGAAAGTATTCCCGTTATAGAGGGTATTAAATACTTCATGAATATCTCTTCCCTGTCATGTGATGTATACTAACTCATACTGTAGCTTTGATATGTAATGCACAGTACATGATTATTTCAGTTGCAGTAGCCAGGTGAGTCTTTGTGTTTTGTGTGTGTCCCCCGCTGAACATGATTGGGTCCGATTGCCAAGGGCAGCTGGCATGGCAGTGTGTGTCTGAGTCATGCTGGGTGCCATATTTACTCATGATTCTATAGCTTTTTCCATACTGAGCAAAATGTTGCATCATGTCAGACTTCTGCATCAAACCCCAGTGATATACAGAACACATAATATGTATCACATTCTGAGATGTGTTCTGCTCAAGTGTGTCTTCAATAAGGATGGGCCATCAAAAGGCTTTCACTCTAGAATTATGTCGTATCTTGTTATTATTGTACTGTGGGGCTCAGAAAAAATGGTCACATTTAATATCAGTAATGTTGAGTGGATGCTATTTGTAATTGGAACATTTTTAGTTTGTAACATTATTGTCAAATATTTCAAGAAACTTTCTGTTTTACTCCAATCTAATTTGAATTTAAAAGAATAGGGGTGGAAATTTTGTTGAGATTCTGCCGCATACGTGTTATCAAGCCTGTGCCAGACAGACAATGTAATGCAAGAAAGATCCCCCGTCGTTCTTGAGACAAATTGATTGTAGTATGTGCAGTAGTGTGCAGTGGGACAACCATGTCGCAGAAGCTAATTTTTTTAGTCCTCAAGTCAATAAAATTTTTTTACATTGGTTATATGCTAAGTTACCAATATCCAAGTCAAAATTGCCAGAAATGCATTCAACATTCATGTTATTTTTGTATTATGACTTTGCATAAATAAAAATGAAAGAGCCATAGAGTTGCAGTATAAATTAAAATCATAAAAAACAATTTACTTGCCATTCATCCCAAGCATGTGTCGGTTAATCATGGATATTGATAAACATAATCTCAGGCTTCTTTGAACAAGCTCTAAACTGTATTAATATTCCAGGATCATGCAACAAGTATTATATTCATCAGGTCTGAATTGGGTCTGCAAGTAATTCAATTGATTTTTAAAACCTACTGATGAAACTCCACTCCCCACTGCTCATTTTTTAGTATTCTGTGGTAGAAACACTACCTCATAATTGGAAAAGCTGACTGAGGTATACTTGTATAGGCATTTTTTCTTCAATTTTTGTTTTCCATTGGTTTGTATTGGAATTACATTGATGCAATGGCCAGCACTCAGGCTTTACAGGAATAAGGTTCAATTCCAGTGACTGACCGGGGCGTTTACATTTTCACCCTTTCTCTTCAGTTTCCTCCCTCATATCAAAAACCTTTGGTAGGTTAATTGAAGACTCTTAATTGACTGTGGGGATGACTGAGAGGGTGATAAACCAGTTACTGTGCCAAGGCGCAATCCTGGCGACAGTGAGGAAAGTGTAGATGATGAATTCGATAATAGTTTATGGATGATGATGATTGATTGAATTAATGCATGAATGAAATTGTGTGCATTTTCATAGACTGTCACACTGTCTAGACCTATGGTAATCAGGAAAAACTTAATAGACATTCACAGAGGGTACAGCTGTGGGCCATGTTCCAGTTCCAAGAACCCACCATGATTCTGTTGTAGATGCTCTAATGGAAAAACTCGGGAAAATATTGATGAATGTGGCCCATTGTCTTGAGAACTTAAATAAGGGGAAAGATTTCTTCCACGCGGTGTGATGTGTACTAGCCTTTGTTATTGCGAGGCTCTGCTTGATATGCAAATCCTTTCATGGCAAGCTGTAACAGCTGCTGTTTGGCGATTGTCAGATGTGGAATTGATTTGAAGTGGATTAGTCGCAAGTTAGTCTGATATGATCAGACACAAGAGGCATTTGTGATCTTACTCGTGACTCATCTGAGAGTCTTGCTTTGTCCTGCCTTTTGTTTCTGTGAGCGGCTGCAGTCTTCTCAGCTTTGTTATGGTTGGTTGCAAATGTGATTCAATGCATTCACCTGCAATGGATATAGACTGTCCAAATCCATACAGGATCCTTTTTATGAAATCCATTGGGCTTTAACTTGATGTGGTATGGGTCAAATTAACCGATTTCATACTTTTGCTTAGATATAGGTTTCTTTATTCAACCTGAAACTCTTGTTTAAGGTGAAGAAAACCTAGAGTTTAGAAAAGAGTAAGCAAAACTTTAGCCATGCTAATTTGTGTATCAGTACTGTATAAACGTGTCAGTAGATTTATAAGACTCTTTCTAATTCCAAGCTTGATGTTTGCAAGATTTTTACTGTATGATGCTCTATTTGTTTTTGTATGTGGTCCCTTGATAAATAAGCATATCTTAAGATACCGTTCAAAAAGAGGTAATGTAGCATTGCTACTGAATTGAAGATACAATTTAAATGTAATTGCTTATCACTTATAGTTCCATTCATTTCACATTTTGCCAAACCATGTCAGCTCTTGACAGCTATTTTTAAAAGGAATATTTCATCCCTTCAGTGTTTCCAGACAGCTGTTCATATTGCATGTAAAATCTTATATATTACACTACATAGTGTCTACTAAGTTACCAATGGCTCCATGCATTGCATCATGTACAGTAAATCACTTCATCCTGAAGGAAAGATTGAGGTCGAAATTTGCAAGCATACTAAATATACAGTGCCTATATCTGTGTGTGTGCATCTTGATGCTTCTTGATGCTCACATGTCTTCTGGTGAGAATGAGACCACTCAGTGGTAAAAACCTAATTTCTCATCCTTCTGTGTGTCCACAGACAGCGCTGTTGATAGGACATGTTCACAGACTGGTGTCCCATCTCTTAGTCAGTCAGCGTCCTCACACTCTGCTTCCACCATCAAATCCAAAGGCTCACTACGTAGGCAATCCAAATCAGTGGTATGGATCCCTTTGTCTTTTTGTTCCTTTCTTTGTTTAGATACATTGCTTACAGATGTCTCAAATCATATATAAATGCAAAAGTTTCCATCCTAATATTAATTACAGCCACATCTATAGGGGGGCATGATATTCCACTTTTTTCTGCATGCACTATTGAATGATTTTGCAAAGTATCAATGAAAAATATTTAGGTCAAATTTGTGATTAAGATTTTTGTCCTTGAATTGTTGACACACATGTCTGACCCATGGTATTTCTCTTGGATCCACTGTAACAGGAGATGTCTGAGAATGGGGGCAGTGGGCAAGTGATGGTGAAGGCTCGCTTCAACTTCAAACAAAACAATGAGGATGAGCTGTCCTTTAGTAAAGGTGAAGTGATCCTTGTGACACGACAGGAGGAGGGAGGCTGGTGGGAGGGCACACTCAATGGCAAGACGGGTTGGTTCCCCAGCAACTATGTTCGAGAGGTCAAAACCTGTGGTGAGTTGGCCTAATCATGGGTCTTGTGTATTACACTTAGTTTCAAAGATGGATCTTATCAATTCTTATAAAAATGGTAACCTATATAAATTTATATACAGTTTTGCTAACTACATTGCTATGAATTAATTGGTGTTTTTGTAACCCTGCCTTACCTACTGACAAGGTTTTTGGGGGGAGTTTGATTTATGCGAGGTATTATGAAGAATTCAAAGGAAGACTACTGTTTTTGTTCAGCTATTGTCCATGACCAGTTGATTTTCACCTAGTGATAGTTTTCTCACCAATGTAATGCTGACATTTTTTTCAACCTTTCCCACATGTTTTCTTATCCCCAATCACAATTCCAATCACAGAGAAACCAGTCTCTCCTAAAGAAACACAGCTGACCAAGAATTACTACAGTGTGGTGAGTGAAAGTTTTGTCAAACATACACATCTTTAAATTGGACATTTAGAAATCCTCTGTCAGTCATACAGCAAATGTATAAGAAATCCATCATCAGTTGCTTTTTTTCCACATCACTTTGGTATTCTATAATTATGGTTTACAAAATAGCTGAAAATCGAATTGGAAATATCAAAGATTAAAAATACTCAATTTTAGGAAATATTTTAAATTGACTTCATCGCCCATGCTGCTTTTGCAGGTAGTCCAGGACATCTTGGAGCATGAGAGAGAATTTGTTAAAGAATTACAAACATTGCTGAGCTGTTACCTACGACCCCTGCAAGCCAGCGACAAGTAAGCTACTAAGATATTGGTAAAAGCATCTTTGGTACAATTTGGGTCATCTTTGAAATCTGTGGTTCTGAGGATGTTTAAAAAATATGGATGTAATATTTACCAAAATTGACATCAAATTTACTATTTACCAACCTAATTTACTCCTAATTGTCCTCAACCAATATTTAAAATTTGTTTAATTTTTAATTGACAATTTGACTTGTCTATTTTTTTAAATAATTTGTTCTAATAGGGGATTATGTAGAACAACTATTGTCTTGTTTATGTCAATTTAAAGGCTGAGCAGTGCGGATGGTGCCACTTTGAGTGCAAACCTGGAAGAAATTCTTACCTTCCAGCAGGGCCTGTGTGTTTCCTTGGAGGAATGCATGAAGTGAGTTTCCCTAGAGCACGACACAGTCTTTCTCTCGAAATTATGTATTTGGAGATCAATGTTTGATACCTTCTGCAATGTGCTCTTTAAAACATCAAGTGACAAATCTCTTCTTTTTATGTTGAGGTACCAATGGAATCATATTGAAATCCACCCTGAGTGCAAATTATCTATCTAATCTAAATTAAGAACAAAATTATCATTGTTTTAAATATGGGCTGTGATGTGCTAAATTCAATTATTAGTAAGAATAAAGTTATGAACTTTGACATTTTTTTTTGTCTAATGACACTTGAGCGTATAACCCATTACAGTCTCTGTTTGCTGAACAGTATTCATTTCTGATAACTTGTGTGCTGTCAGCCTTTATAATGGAATAGTAATCTTTTTAGCATTTCAGTAAACAAAAATTAAGGCAGGATAATTGCCCCCAATTGCCCCTTAGGCACAAATAGTTTTTTTAGATTCTGATAAAAGTCCTAGAAAGACAAAAATGCTTTTTGATGAGCTGTTGATCCAACTGTTTCCTGAAAACAGCCAGATGAAGTATCTATCCTAGAGGTTAGGGAGGAAATAAATTGTATTTTGAAGTTATTTTTCCCTCTTAGATTTGTGTTATGAGATGAGTCCTGATAATTTATTAAGGAAATCTTTGTGAAAATGTCAAGCATCCTTACATTCAAAATATCCACAAGTTAATAATAGTGATCCTGGTAAAAGTTAAGGACAATTGCCTTAATGTTCTTCACAGTTTCAATATATTTTGCTGGTTAAAACTATTCCATAATCCCTTGTATCTTTATGTTTAAAGTTGAACTGTCTTGTTTTTCCAACCTTGCCTTTGTCTTCAACATTGTAGGGTCCCAGAGAACCAGCAGCGAATAGCAGGCTGCTACATAAATGTGATGTGTCAGATCAAGACTCTCTATCTAGCGTATTGCTCTAGCCACCCTTCGGCCGTCTGCATCCTCACTGATCACAGGTAAGCATCAAACCCAACTGAGCTCCTGCCATGACAAAAAAAGTCAGATTTTTTTTAATATAAAAGACAAGTTAAAACAGCAGCAATATGACTCTTTACAGTATTCCACAATAATTAAACAAAGTTATCTTAAATTTTCTGTCTGTGCAAATTAATAGTTTTTTTTTTTCAGAGTGAGCATCTTTTCCTTTTAAATGCAATTTATGGGCTTTCCACATGGTATCACAAGATAAGGGGATCGTGTCAGAATAAGCTACACTATTTCTCTTTGAAAGACTATTATTATACCTCTTCTGGCCTCTAAATTTATTAAATCTCAACTGCTTGAAATTATAATTGTATAAATTATAATTGTAAAAAACATGGGTCCAAAGGAACAAGAATAGAAAAATTCTTAAATAACTTAAGACTGCTATACTTTTTTCATTTTGCTGACTGTTTTTAATGTAAGTAGTGGACTGATTTTAATCATTTGAAGCATGGGGTCTATGCTCTTTGCTCCCGCAAAGCTTCAGTTCATAATTTTGCCAGGAGGTGTCAGACTTTCTCTTTGAAAATCACTCCAGAATCTCAGGAGACAGTTTTTTAATATAATTAATTTCCTTACTCACCCCAGTGTTGATTGTGAACTGTAACGAATAATATTTCTTCTACAAAACAGAACACATTTTGTTTGAATCATGGTATGACGAGTTCTTTGTATTTTGTTATTTTTAATTTAGCTCAGAATTAGTTATATAATGATATGGTTGAGACAATTTTAAATCACCTTTAAACTCAGTTACAGCTGGTGAAAAGTGAAAATTCTATCAAAACTTATTTCATGACAAATTAATATGTACGAGTGTATTTACAAAAACATTAACACATGTTTAAATTGATAAATACATCATATATTTAATTCTGAATGAGTCATCCTGTTGAAATTAAATTCTTGTAAAGCAATTATCTATAAAGTTTTATGACAAAATGTAAATTTTCTTGTTAATATGTTTCATTTCATAAAATGAATTTGAAATTTTCCATTTATCGTAACTATAAAAATTATTGTTATAAACTATATTTAATAATTACTTGCCTTAATTATCATCATTGTTTTAAATGCCTATCCTTGTTATCTATACTCAGAATGGAATACAATAAATGCATTTAGTGAAAGTCATGGAAAGAATATGAAACAAATATCATTCGGTGAAATAGTCATTGTTAAAGTGGTTCACTTGACAATATATTAATTTCAGTTCAATTTTTTTGAGCCTTTATGTCTGTAGAAAGGAGCTGATATAGTATTCTGGCAAAATAGAAATGATTCATACAGTACTCAATACATCTATATTTTAATCTGTTCAACAGTGAGGACCTGGACAAGTTTATGGAGAGCCAGGGAGCCAGCGCTCCAGGGATCATGACTTTGACCACCAGTCTCAGCAAGCCCTTTATGCGGCTAGACAAGTATCCCAACTTGCTGCAGGAGCTGGAGAGACATGTAGAGGTATGGGCAGAAGCGTCTTCACTCAGGAAGAAAGCTCTAAGACCTATATATTGGTTAATTTCTCGATACATTTTCTCAAACTCTATCCAACTTCTCTTTATCACTTTTGCCATCATAAAATAATACCATTGTAAGCTACAATAGGTTGAAGCCCTGCTATTGGAAGCTGTAACGCCACCTTTGCTTAGTTTCAAATCCCATGGCATTAATACACAGCTTGAACTGCTGCTCAAAGGCATGTCAGTTGCTGCTTGACATTTCCTGTTAGCTTCAAACTAACTGGAAAACTTCAAAATGCACAGCTTTTTACTGATTGCTTTAGGTTTTGTTTGTCGCCCTATCAAAGCAGAAATTAGTAGCTTTTTATTTCTGCCACATGTATTTACTTTTTTTCATAAAGGGTGAGCAGGTAGACCAAATAACACATCGAGTTTCTTATTCTAGTATATCTCACCTTGACAATCAGATGCATTCACCCTGCGGTGTAACATGAAGTCACATCATATGAATCACATCTGATCATTAATCTGTTTCAACTTGTTTTCATTTAATTGTGTGCAACTGACTATGTTTTCATCTTTGAACATAATTTGTAGAAATGAAAATGGAAGGGAAAAATCAAACAAAAAAATTCTTAGCCTCCTTTTAATGACCTTGAGAAGTGTATAAATTTTCCCTCTGCAAAGTGCAAAGATAAAAATCAGATGTTTTTCTATCCTTACCACAGGAAGCACATCCAGACTTTGCTGATATTCTAAAGGCAACGGCAGCATTTAGGAGCTTAGTGGTAAGTTTGTGACAACCAGGCTTATTCTTCAGCACAACCTGGAAATATCTCTGTTCAGTTAACAATAAACTTATTTGCAATCCAATAATGCATACATTTTTTAGGCTGCTTTGTTTGGGAATATCAAACAACTTTTGGGGCAATTGTTTTTTCCTAAATATCTTGCTTTATCAGTGGAGTGATTTATTATTTGATAAATAAGTGTAGTTGCTGGTTGCAAGGTTGCCTTGGTGTATGATAAAAGAAGAAGAAATGCCTTTATTGTCACATACAGTTCTACATAGAGCACAACAGGAATGAGATTTGATTTGATTTCACTGCATTTAATCCATCATGGATGAACCATGAGCAGAAGGCGACTAAGGAGCAATGCCAGGGGAGCAGTTAGGGGTTGAGTGTTTTGCTCAACAACACTTCAACAGGCTAAGAGGAATATTGTTGAGAAAGACACTGAACCCCTAAAAGAACTGCTACCTTTTCTCCCATGTAAGTGTAGTGATTATGTTGTTCCTACAGTGGGTGGTGTGAAATGAAATGATACTACAGTAAACATGGATTAGAAACCACCAACCATATAGTACCATGGTAAACATGACTCTTAACACCGTTTTCTCAGCAAAAGCACTGAATCTCTAACAAGCATGGTTGCGGTGAATCACAACTTTCTTCGGTAGGACTGCAGGAAAGATCACATCAAGTCTAACTTGCTTTTGATGTAGATGTTTCGTTTAGTTGTGAAAAAACTATGCGAGAACATGCTAATTGATTCACTGAAGGTATCACACATCAGAATTTTCTCTTCAACTTTAAAAATAGCTCTTTGGGCATTGCCTTTTTTTTAAAGGGAGAGTGCTGTGGTTTAAACTTTCTCACACTGCAGTTACTAAGATTGGCTAAGACTGTACTTATTATACAAATCTTCTAAATGTTGAAACAAACTGAAGGTGTTACAGCTTACTGTAGTAAATGGATGCAATATTGTGCCACCGATTAATGTTCAAGCCATACTGTGTAATGTAAATATTTATGTGTTAAGACACAGTGCCAGGACCTGCGAAAGCGAAAGAACCTGGAGCTTCAGATCTTATCAGAACCAGTGCGTGGCTGGGATGGAGACAGCATGAAGAGTCTGGGTCACATGGCCTACATGTCCCAGGTCCATGTGAAAAATGGGACTAGTGAGGTGAGAGGCAAAGAGAGTTGGCAGTTAAAGGATTGTCGCCGAGTCCAGGGAACTGACATCCTTTGCCATTTGTGTATTGAACTATTGTGTATTGAACTAAGATATTTAAATAAACACGGCCCACTTTGAAAATAAGCAGCTTTGGTGATGGAGATAATCAAATTATTTCAGATAATCAGATTTAATCAGATTGTTATATATCACATGAAAATACAGGCATTACTGTATTGAACACACCTATATGACTGATAATTGTAGACTGTGATACATTTATTTATTCAGCTCTATTTAACCAGGAAGTCCAATTGAGATCAGAAATTTCCCACCAGGGGGATGGGGCCAAAGCAGCACCCATACAAAATCAAAAGGACACAAAACATGTAAATGATACACAAATGAACAGTAGAACAGAGTTACAGCTATTCAAGAACAGTGGCCTCTCAGGAAAAACAATGAGATTCCTAGCTCACTTATGGTCCTCTTTAAATCATGAATGGATATAAATTAATGTAGTTTAGAGCTTTTTGGAGATCATGATGTGTTATTGGAAAAAGTTGTTTTGTAAATATGAATAGCGTACAAGAGCAACCACATGGTGGCGGACAGATGGTAACTTGGAGACCTGATAGTGAAATGGGTTTTTAGGTAATGCCTTTGCTCATTTCAATCAATACTTGTCCCCTCACCACCAAATGAGTCAGCCTGTGTGACTGTAGACTTTGGATTCATATGGGTTTTTTTCAGGAAAGAAATACTGCTAAATTTAGGACAGCTGTGACCTAAGGCTGTAGTGGAAATGGTTATTCACACTTCAATCTAAATCTCCTTTTCTAAATGAATCATCTTGGGACTGTCTAGAATGCCAAGGCATCAGCTTTAACTTGAAGCCATTGGAAATCATAATTTTGGTTGTATTCCCCTCTTTTTTGTCATTAAAAAAATAAAATACAGCATCTTTTAATTTTAGATTCATGCTCCTTTTCACAGTTAGATTTTGATCAGGTTTAACTCAAGAGATAAGTGTACTTTTCAATCTGTGGCTAACCTGTTGTGGGATGTCTCACTGTTTTCTTTTCACTCCTGTGGCTTCATGAAGCATTGGATAAGCTTTTCATTAAAAGGGGATTGGAATAACCTTCTATAACGCAGTTCTGTGCCACTTACATGAATTTACTTTTTACATGAGGTTCATTATTCAATGTTGTGTTGTTTTACCTTGTCAGCATTGTTGTAATCATTTTATTTTTTTTTAAATTTAGATGCCATTATTGCTTTTGTCTCTGTGTTTGCCATTTCATTGAATGTTAAAGATGATATTTTAAATGAACTTTCCTGACAGACTTACTGTTAAAGAGAGACAAATGAAAACCAAGATATAACCTCCTTGTTGAACACAATGCTAGCCTTCGAAGAAACTAAAGTATGTTAAAACTCTGTTTCAATTTCACAAGTCTGGAATAAAAATATTCCTTCATCTTTTTCAGGAAAAAGAGGAGCGCTACTTAATGCTTTTCCCTAATTTATTAGTTATGCTCTCCACCAGCTCCCGGATGAGTGGCTTTATTTATCAGGTAACGTGCTCAGTCTCACTGTTGGGTGTTAGAATTCCTCATAAAATAACCTCTAAAATTTGGCATTGGCATCAATTTTATTTGGGCTACAAGAAGAAAAATAACAACCTTGCATCTTAGATGCCAGAATAAAATATCCCCAAATATTTGTCTTGTTACATTTCACTGGGAATAGAAGTACATATATTTAAGTATTTTTATACCCCAGTATTAGTTATGTTTGTGTTTTCTATTTTTATAAATGCATGTTTACAAGTTGCTCTGTTGTTAAGGGTGATGCATTCTACTTTGTTTCTATCATTCAGGGAAAACTGCCATTGACAGGTACAACAGTTACAAGACATGCAGATGATGCAGATGGTGCACACTATGCCTTTGACATCACAGGTTTGCACTGTTATGAAGCCACTTCCTATGTAGTTTGCACTGACATTAGTAGGTGTCATAATCAGTCTCAAACTCTGTGGTTAACACATTTTACACAACTGTCATCTAACTTGTTTAGGGCAGTACACCTGATTTTCAGCTACTGATCAAGGCAGGGTGTCTTTCTGCAGTGTCTGCAAGGGAAATGTATATTTTAGCTCATTCAGCTTCTCATGGATTATTGGATTGGACATTTTTTTGTTTTTTGGATAACTCATTTAAAACAGTTATTAAATTCATTGATGCCCAAGAGTGACACTACAGCATAATCTTTCAATGTTTTACCTCACACATTTTGAATAAAAGTTTTTTTCTGTTTTGGGAACAGCATGATTTTGTCAAAAGTCCTATGTATGTTAGTAATGTCAGGGTGAGCCCTAAAACATTCTCAATTACCCATTCATTTGCTGCACTGATATTATTACACTTTGACTGGATTCTTATCTTTCATACCGCAACTTTGCATGTTGTTGTGTTGCATGTGTGATTGTGCTTTCCAGGAAGCATCATGGAACGTGTAACAATATTCTGCAGTAGCGCTCTGGAGTTACAAGAATGGCTAGAGCACCTTCAGCCCTTTAGCAAAGGGGGCAGTCCATCTGGCACCATCTTGAGGGTTAGAAAAATACTATGAAACTGTGCATGCAAAACATCATACATGCTCAGAATAAATCTTTTATCACATATTATCTTTACAAAAAGTTATTGTCTATTTGCAGAATGTAGAGGGCAAACCTTTAAGCATGGTCGGCACTTCTACCCACCTGTCACACTTTGGCAGCCTTAGTGCTGTTAGTCGTGGTCCCTTGGAACCTCCAAAGATCAGCAAGCCGTGGTCTCTCAGCTGTCTGCGTCCCGCCCCTCCTCTCAAACCATCTGCTGCTCTGTGTTACAAAGAGGTAGGGGATTCTACTCTGAAGCAAACATGTCTACAAAAGCTTGACAGAAACATTTGGCAGTCTACAGGTCTCAAGTTCATCATAAACCACAGGATTTGGTCTTCCTCTGCAAACACTTATATTATGATTATTAATACTTCAATACTATGAGTAGTACTAAAAACTGCTCCTCAGTTATTCTAGATCAGTCTTTAATACTAATCATATGGCTCTCAGACTCTTCTTGGATGCAGTGATAAAAGAACAGGAGCTGCATACAGATCAGTGCTTAGAATGTGAATAAATAAGAAAAATTATCATTTCAGTCATCTCCTGGGCTGCACCTGAAACTGGTTTTCTAGATGCATTCTCAGAGCAAATAGGCCTGACTTGGTCTAGGGATTCAGGGATTCAAGAATTTTGATTGTCATTCCAGCCTTAGACAATGGAACGAAATTAGTTTCCTGGCACAAGAGAGACGGTTGAGAGACATTAACTTTTAGAACTTCGAAATTTTATGTTCCTTGAGTTGTGGTGCGGCAAGCCCTTTTCTTCAATTTTCCAAGGGTCTCTAGACAATGAAGGATAAGAGCTGGTACAGTACTTATAGACTTGCAGATTTGGGTGTTGGTTCCTATTTCTTGAGTAGGTAATTGAAGGACATGCTCCAGCTACAGAGGAATCAAGTCGCTCTATCTCCCATGGTACTGGGAAGAAGACTGACTGACCTTTTATTCAGGTGGACCTAGGTGATTTGACTTGGCCATGGCACAGAATGCTAGACACCTACAGGTTTAATTAGTTTGTTCATCAAGTATACATTTGTTCTAGACAGTGTTTTTTTGGTCTTATTTTTATTTCATTTTTTGTGGGATGCAGAGGGAGTTGAGAGTTAAAAAGATAGGGCAGCCCAGAACATTATTTATTACAAAAAGATTTTGGTGGCAAAAACACAATTTGTGAATTTGTTTATTACAGTAGCACCAGCTCATTCATTCATTTTTTTTGCCTTGCCTACAGTAACACTAAAGCTATAATTAGTCAAATTGGAATTGAAGGTGGATGACACCCAACTTTTCATCTCGTCTTTCTGCTAGTGAAAGTAAACATTTTTCCCTTAATAACCCAATTAATGCTGATTTTATTTTATTCGGTCTGTATTAATACATGATTGTCTTTCCAGCTAAAGCCTTATTTTTTGCTCAGTGTTAGCACAGTGTTTACATCCCCTGAAAAATGACCTGATTTATACCTTGATAATTCCTCTGAAAGACACAATCGGATGACCATTACCATATTCACCAATCACTTGATCCTCTTCATCCTACACTGGCGAGTGACTCATACCTTTGACTTAATCCCAGAGATTGCTCTGCATTCTGCTGTCCTTGTTTCAGGGTTTATATGGTGAATAAATAAATTTAGAAAAGCATTGTAGAAAATGGTATTGATTATACAAATTTTAGTAGTTGAAAGAATAAAACAATGTTGAAATTTTTGAAAAAAAATAAAACATCCAACATCCAAACATCCATCCAAGCACTAACCAGGCCCGACCCTCAGGTGTGTTCAGGTTGGTATGGTCATAAACTTCTTCTCACTATTATATTTATACACTTGTCTTATGCCCTTACCATGTGGATAAGATAACTCTTCTGTCTTGAATTAATTTGAAAAAGATTGCCAGTCTTTTCTTTAACACTAAAAAGAAAAAGAAAAATGCACCTTTAATGTGAATGAGCAAGCAGGCACGCAGCAGTCAGTTTCACATGAAAGTCCTTTGAATGAGTTTCCCCATTTCTTTCCTCTATTTATTTACAATTGTGAAAAAAATCTTAAGACAAAGTAAGTTTAAGAGGCTTCTTTGCAGTGAAAAGCTCTCTGTTAACTCTATCACATCTTTCGCTCATCACATTTTTCATACACATTTCCTCTTTTCTCTCTTTTTCCATTCCGCCTTCTGTAGAGGATGTCTTATATAATGAAGGTAAGGTTAGACACCAGTCTGTTTCTAACTGTGTGGGAAATGATGTGGGTTGGGATAGGGTTGCTTCTTTATTTGTGTATGTATGTGTGTGTTACGTGTGCGACATTATTGAGCCCGCATGCATTCGCTCTGTTTGCCTCGATCTTTTGGTTTCCTGTTTGTTGTGGCCTCGCATACCTGTTTCTGTTTATTTTATGTAATTATATGTTTTAAGTAAAGATGTCATTCACCATGTTGGCCCCCTCTTGTACAAATGAAATAAATTTGTATTTTGTGTAGTTTTGGGGAATTTATGCAGTTACATGCCTAACACAGGAATTTATGCAGTTACATGACAAGTATCCTTGGTATGTGGGTATGAGTCAAAATTGTGCATTTATATTGACTCAAAATCATCACAGGACAAAAAAATTTGTCACATTTTGTGGTGGTCAGGGGTAACATGTTAACGTGTGTGTGTGTGTGTGTCTGTGTGAGTGCGTGTGTTTGTGAGCGCGTGTGTGAGTGCGTGTGTTTGTGAGCGCGTGCGTGCGTGCGTGCGTGTGTGTAAACACCCAGCTTGCCACCAAACGCTTGCTGCCTTGTTTGTTCATGATATCATGTTTGTTGTTGTTGGTTGTTTGTTGATATGCCTCTCTCTAAGCTTGCAGACTGTTTGGTTTTGACCCTTGGCATAACAGGTGTGTTTAGCAGTGTGTGAACAGAGGTAGAAAAAAAACAAAACAAACAAATCTACTCTCCAACTCTTTCAGGACTCAAGCAAGAGCCCACGGCCGATGAAGAAGTTCCTGCCTGGTAACAGAAAGAAAGAGCGGAAGCCATCAGATGATGAGATTCAAACAAGGAAAAGTAGGAATTACTTATTTTGATATGGACACGTCTGTCTAAGATCATGTTCAGACCTTACGTTCTCTTAATATTCTCCTTTGGTCCTCAATCGCAAGCATTGCAAAATACCTACATCCATACAATCATGACTATATGCGTATCAAACATCTTGAATATATGTGTATGAAATGTGGAATGTGACAAGGATTTTACGGTTAGCAACCGCTCATCAGTGTTTTGTTTCCTAAACCCTAGACACAGGAAACGGGAATTTATTCTCAGTGGTGAGCCATTCTTTCTCTTGTTAAAAGATATTCCAGCCTACCTCGCTGCTAATCTCTCTTCTCTATGAATTTAAAAAAGTTAGTCAGGGATTTTATTCTCTAAATTAAAGTACATTCAATGTCTCTAATACGTTTGTAATAAAGTGGCCTCACAAGTTGTTACTATTAAACATTAACATTACAGAACACAAAACCGGACATAACATTAAAGTGTACATCTTATGTCAATTTTTAGTCTTAATCTGGAGCAAAATTAGAACTGATGTGATCTTTGACATCATCAAAGAGAAGGAGACTGGTATGGTGTTCAATTTGGGAATTTGGGACATTACATCTGACAAATAATGAAAGAAAATTGTTAGGATCTGGACTTGTACATTTTCATTTCTTTTTTTTCACCAATTGTGTTTACTAAACTCTCAATCCATCGTTTAACATTTTTAAAAAAAAATCTAAGATGTAGTAAAAATGTATATTTCTTTGACTTTTTCTTAATTTTCTTTTATTTATTTCAGGGACAGGGAGGCTCAAATAGAGCAAAAATTGTTGTCCCAGAGTCTAGATAGAGGGTAGTCTAGATAGCTAATTTCCATCCTTAGTCCAATGGGAAAAAAATAGGAAAGAAATAAAAAGAACTTTTCATGAGACACTTATATCTACTAGTGCAAGCCATCACATCCCTATTCATTCACACATTAGGACTTCATCTTTGTCTTATATATTAAGTTTATCCATTCACTGACTAACCGTAATCTGCACACTCCAAACATCACACATTACCTTGCTACACTATTTACATGAATGTAAAAGTGCCTTTTCATGCCAAAGCTTATTTATTAAGCTAATATTTATTTTTGCATATTTTGTATATTTTTGTACAGTTTGTTTATATAGTACCTGTCTATTGTGAATTTTGTCATACACATATTTATTTAATTTTAATCTTGTATTGGTGCTGTCTGGCTGTCTCCCGGGCCTCAAGAAACAAATTTAGTTTCATTCACATCAGAGTGGCATGACAATAATAAATCTGTGTACCTTAAAACATTGGATTCATCTGTATATTAACTAAAACATTGTTTCCATCTATGAAATGATTAAAACATACACCAGTATCTGAAGGGCGGTCCATTCAATATCCGCATTCAAATTCTAGATACCGTCCTAAGAGCTTAACATGTGAATCTACATCCATATCCAGAAAACACGTCAGTCATGTGTATATTAATATATTTATCAAACTCATTGTATTCTACAAATAACTAAACCATCAGCTCATCCTGATACATACAGTTTGCTTAACAGTTAAACAGTTAGTGCTTACATATCTGGCTTCTTAGAAGTCATGTTTTGTTGACCTTGGCAAAGGTCTTAAGCTCCCAATTGACTAAATGTCTTTTTATCCTGGTTGTCATTTCCGATAGGGTCTTTAAGGGGTAGACGGGTGTGATTATGCAGGATTTTGAGTACCAGTTGTACCTCAGAGCCACTGATACATTTTTCAAAGTTAAATATATTGTATTAGTTCAGTATGTAACAATGTGGTCATTATCATGATTTTCTATTCATAACTGGAAGAGCCTACTTGAAGAGAGATTCCAATGCCCTTAGTGTTGATTTATTGGCTTGTACCCAGCTTGAAATGCAACAGGAGATGTGACGTATGATCATTGTGTTGAGGAAGGTTTTAGCAGCCCTTTGATATGAGAGAGTTTTTGATGCATTTGAAAGTGACCAGGTTGTTGAAAGAGGGGAGGCTGTTTTTTAGTATGTTTTTGCAATGTGGTCATAATAATAATGATAAATTATCCTTTGTTAATCCCTGTGGGGAAATTCATTCTCTGCAATTAACCCATCATGGATGAATCATGAGCAGTAGGCAGGCTGTTCACCAGTGCCAGAGGAGCAGTTTGGGGTTTAGTGACTTGCTCAACAACACTTCAACACACTAGGAGGAGCTGGGAATATTCAGGAATATTTGGTTCCAAAGACTATTGTTCTACCTCCTGCGCCACAGGAATCGGAGGATATGTTCTTAGCGGAGGGTTGTCTGTAAAGTGCACCTATAAGGAAGGGGATATTTCTGAGGATAATGTAACCCTCACACCAACACGCTCTAAATAATTTTCAGAAAGGTAAATTTGTATTCACATAATTCCAGTTTTGACATAAACCACAACCCCTCCCCATTTAGAATTTAATCTGTCTTTTTGAAGGACATTATAGCTAGGTATATTGCTCAGAGTTAGAGACATTGTGTTTTAGCAAGGTTTTAGAGAGGCATAAGTAGTCTAGATTTGAGTTTATGAATTTGCATTTTCCGAGACCTGGACGGCGAATTCATGGCGATACTTGTTGGATTAAAATGAAAAGTGTATGTTTTCTGTTTTTTGTTTGTTTGTTTGTTTGTTTGTTTGTTTGTTTTTCAATGGATAATGAGTGTTTTTTACAGGCACCGTTGCTCTGGAGGAGGATGCCCAGATACTCAGGGTGATTGAGGCATATTGCACAGGAGCTAGCCTGCATCAGATCACCACAGGTTCAACAAGATCATATAATCTGACATAAATATTTGGCACCTTATACAATATACCATCACCACCAATCATGTTTTCCTATCTTTTCCCTTGTGGTATGTGTCTATAGCAGTGCGAAAAGAGTGCGTTCCTCAGGTGCTTCTGCCAGAAGAAGAGAAGATCATTGTGGAAGAGATGAAGAGCAATGGGCAGACTGTTATTGAGGAAAAGTAAGGTCATGCTTGCTTTAGGAAAAAAGTTGCTGTTATGTTTTTTTGTTTTTTTCATTATTTGCTTTTGGATCCTAGCTTTGTCTAGTTAGGTTGAGAAACACAACATTTGTTTTAGTTAGGATGTTTAGACATGAATCAGAGTTGCCTTCAATTGGAAACTGTGGTAACCTAATACAGCTACTTGCTTTGCCTTTTTTTCCTTTCAGGAGCCTGGTGGATGCCGTGTATGCATTAAAAGATGAGGTTCATGAACTGAAAAGGGTAAGTTTTGCATATCTTGAATTCAATCAACAATTCACCCTTTTCAGACTAAGTTTCTATTCCACCTGCCAGCAATTGCACTTATGGCTCATGCAGTTCATTTTTTAAACATCAACACAAAAGAAGAACCGTTAATAATGTTTTTTCCTGTTAGGCAAAATATAAATATTTTTCTTTGATTCTACTTCTTTTCTTAACTATCATCAGCAATGCTAGTGTTTCTAAACACAAATATAACAATATTCTAGTGTAAACTAGAATTCAAAAATGTAAACATTTTACACTTTGTTGTCATTCACTGAAAAAAGGACTCTTGAAACCTTATTTTAATCTAAGTGAAGGGTAGACACTGGCCTTAGCCATTCTGCTTATGACACTAAATATAAATTAAACTGTAATGAACAAATAAAAACAGTTAGTTAAAAATACTGCATGGTGGATGAATCATTTTGCACTTTTGTTGCAGTTTTTGCTTTTAATTCATAGGATAACTTATATTGTGCAAGATCACAGCAACTTTGTCAATTTTTTCTCACTTCACCTTTCAGTCCAATTTGGATTTTTTTCTCTCCCAGATATAACAAAATTCACTATGGGAATATTTGAAATATTACATTCAAAATCATTCAAGAATCAAAATCATACTGCCTGTGACATCACTGAATATTTCTATAGTTGTTGCTGTCAGGATAGATGATGGCTCTTACTTTTTTGACATTTTAAGTGACTCTCAGAACTATAACTTCTTTACCCTCAGTCATCCACTCTTTATACCGTGGACCCACACAGCAATCCAACTTGCAGCATAGTTGTCAATAGTTGCAGCATAGTTTTTCTTGTGAATGTAGCATAACCTTCAGATTAAAACTGGTGCAATCACGAACATCCTCCTACTTGTTGAATACCGCCTTATAATCTTTACAGGAAAACAAATGGATGAAGCAGTTTCTGGAGGAGGAGCAGAAGTCTCGCAAGGAACTAGAGAGAGTGGTCAGAAAACTGGCCAAGCAAAAGAATGACTGGGATGACAGTGGCCACTGAATAAACCGTCACATTATCATCAGGGTCTTAGGTGTGTGCGCATGTGTCTAGCATGTGCGTGTGTGTGTGTGTGACTGCGTGTGCCGTGTATTTGTATTTGTTTATTACTGTCATGTCTGCATATTTCAGTCACAAACAGCAGTGTTGGATTCCCTCCTGAAATTGGTGCTTGGAGTTTTTCTGCTTCAAAAGCTGGAGCTTGATTTGGCATCAAATCTAAACGTCTTCCTGATCCAACATCACCATATGAGACAAATATGCTTCTTCCTGAAGCAGCTTAGCAAAACCAAGACTGATGAAGTGGCATATTTCAAACATACTGCCCCTCGGTGATGGTCACTGTGAACACTCCACGTTAAAAAGGAACAATCCTGAACAAGGAAATAAATGCTTCTCCACTTCTTTTTATGCTTCTTTTGTAAATAGAAAGTGATTGAAGCCAGCAGGTAAATGGGGGTTCTTTTGCATGCACTTCTGTCACCAGAACTTTTGTTCTCGTGATATCATTCATTTTCCCTCATATTTTACTTGTCACAGAACCCCCCTTTGAGGAAATTGATATATTTAGTGTTCTTGACTTTTCTGTAATTACATACAACACTCCATTATAACGTTCTCTCAGCTGTTTTGTAGATTAAGTCATAAAACAACTTAGTTCATGTTCCATGACTGCAGCGCTTCACTGTTTAAAGCTGCATGTTTGTACAGTGTATCTATTGAATGACCTCTGCATCAGGAATGTGGTAATTAAAATATTCTGATATTTAGTCCAAAGCTATCAGGGATGCAGCTGCATAATAAAACAGAAAAGCTGTAATAATTAAACATTTATAATACAGAGTACATAATTACAGATCACCCCATGCTTTTTATTGAAATTTACTGAAGAAGCATTATATGCACAGTCTTGTGTTCTAGATTTTAAAATATATCTTGTATTTATTGTTTGTCCGAGAAGTTGTTTGTGGCGTTAGCCTTATAGATACATTAATGGCCTTTAATACTGGACCTACAAAGATGTCAGAGTCAAAGAAATTTCCTTGTTTTGGTCAGTGGGAGAACAGACGTGACTTTTCATAAATGCAAAACAGGGGAAGTCAGTAAATAGCCTGACTTGAAAATTGTCAGAGTTTTGTTTCCAGCTTCTAAAGCTTTTCACTGTGGATATTGCAGATACAGTGCAGTTAGACTGAGTGGAAAAAAGAAACAATCATAGAGATTTAGCAGAGACATATTTGTTTGTATGATGTCGAGCTCAATGAGCTTATCTGTTCTAAGTGCCTACAGAAAGGGTTGATAAACTTGTTTATGCATGATTTATTTTCAAAGTGTCTATTTGGAGCTAAATTGATATATATATTTGATCACAAAAACACAAAAGGTGTTGTGTTGTGATTCAAGGTAAGACTTCACCCCATGGATCTATAGCGGTACATTCTTCATGTGGTTCAGTGTGCTCAGATAATTTCCTACTCTTGCTGCACTGCACCAAACCAGTGGATGATATTTAAATGCATAAAGTAACCGCTCTATTGCATGATTGGTTATATTTTTGGAAACTGCAGTACCATAAACTTTAATCCAGGGTAATAGCCAAAAATATGTGACACCACAAAGTAAGCATTTTCATTAGTTTCCATTTGCTTTTGATTGGTTTCCACTTTTCATTACAAATGATCTGAATATTTGTAGCAATGCAATATTGTAAAATATCTAGTGGGGAAGGTTGTTAGAGCACTGTGTAAGGTACAAGGATGCCCTGGTACAGCTACAGCAATCTATTTCTTTCTCAAGGGTACTACAGCAAGTTAAACTCTGTTCAGATGCTGGGGCAGATGTCAATCATTCTTTGAGGCTCTAAGTTTGCCGCAAAGTTCGCCACAATATATGAGCATGTGCTTCCTGTGTAAATGTATAATTGTGTTTCATCATATGTTAGATATTTTAAGTCAACGTTGTTGCTACGTCTGTGCTCTCAAATAATTTCGACTTGAATGATTAACACAAGTAGATTTTAATTCCCCTCAGGCTTGCTGAATACTTGCTGACTGGAGGGGCTCAATTCGGGTTTCAACATTTTTGTCTCAAGTAATTTCCCCCGGACCGCTTTATGTATTGTATTTTGAGAGGTATTCTATGCAAAGGTTCATCTATACATTGTAATGTTTTTTTTCTAGACACTGTATTTCAAGTTTGGTATGGTCATTCTTTTATTAAAAAAATAATATAATAAGCATGAGAGTGATTTCACTTTAATTAAAGCCATTGGATAGAAAATAAAAACGTGCACACATGATGAGCCCCAGATGGGAAAATCCACTTATTTTCCTACAGATTTTAAATGTAACTCATGTCATTTTTTATTTGTTTAAAAAAATACAGTGGAAGAAGTGACTGGAATAGATGACATCCTGTGTGTGTGTGTGTGTGTGTGCCACCTCTGTAAATCCTCACACCCTTTCCTTTGAGATTCACACTTTCCATTCTATATTTAACAATGGCAGTGAAATAGAAGTGCACTGATGTTTTTTTTTTTAATTAATGCCATGCCAGTACAATTGCATATTTTGCATTCTGCTGCCTTCCACTATACTTCCATTGGATTCTTTTTCCCTTTTTGAAGAAGTAGCTATACGTTTTGATGTGTGTCGTAATTGATATAAACCAAATTATTTGTGTTTTCAGTCAAATCTGAATACACAAATCTACTATTTGTACCTAATAACTTTGAAAGTAAAATAATAATTATAATTAATGATGATAATAAAAATTACTTAATAGTTTTAAGACGTGTACAGATCTTGTTAAGGGAGCTATAGCATTGACTACAAACATCTTGTTGCCTCACCTAAAAGAATTTGTTGCTTGATGCACTTGTGTTACTCACTGCTAGCCACAGTCGACTCATCATTCTACACAGTAGTTTTTTGGTTTGTGTGGCTTGGCCTTTAGAGAAAAGCTTGGGTATGGTTTGTGGTGTCTACAAAATTATAACTATTTGCACACATGGCATCATGACGGTTATGTTTTCTAAATACACCACATTGAATAGAAGGCTGATTTTTGTACAGCTTGTCAAGGAATGTGGAGTGTTAAATAAAAGGTACTTTTCTATAATTTAAAAAAAAAAGATTTAGAGTTACCATTTCCTTTCCTTATTCTGCATTCTGAGTACCTAACTTGAAGTTTATATAGGCAAAAACCTTTCAATGTTTCACAATTGTTATTAGCATTTTTTTAATATATTGATTTCTCTTATTTCACACTGGCAAATGTACATCACAAGGCAAAAAAAATCAGGGAGAACAAATATAAAAGAGTTTCAGCTTACCTACAGACTCACAAACATTATAAATACAGGAAACATTCATTACAAATAGTACTAAATGACAGTTCATTTTTATTCAATAAATTATCTGAAAGTGTAATTCTTGATGACCATTACACCAAGAGTGTTATTCATCTTTTAAGTCCTTTCACCTGTTCTTCGCCAACATCCATTCACATGCTTAAAAGCCCTACAGTTTGTACATTCCAAACACGGTTTCTTTCTCATTGTAGGTTACTTGTGAAAGGTCTTGTACCCAGATACTAAGCTGGTATCCCTCTTGCAGTGGGATTACCTCTCCCTGTGAGGCTGTGCACAGCTGAGCTCCGCTTTGACTGTGAAGGCTGCAATAGGCCTGCATCACAATGCTTTCCTCCCCTGCCTCATTCTGCCTTAGCTTCACTATGCTGGCCAGTGGGTGCTCAGAGTCTCCATTTGAGAAGGTGACCTTGGAGAAGACAAAGTAATCACCAGACTCTGTAATGGTCAACCAGCTGTTGCGGAAAATGTTGATGTTCCTGCGTTGCGAGTGGTTGATATCCCACTGGAGATAACCTGATGGGTAAATAAATGCGAATGTTCAGAGCCCAGAATTTAATTTTTCAGCCCTGTACTTTTCCTTTTCAATTTAGAGCGGTTACTTTAATATATTTACCTCGCCGTTTTTCCACCCTTTGTGACTGTCTCTTAATTTTCATACATGCCATTGTCCTATGGGACGTTTTCTGTTTTCCGTCTGAAAAAAATGCAGCTGCAAAAAAGGAACAAATCCGTGATTCGAGAAATTGGTACATCAGAATTTCCATTTTCAGTCCATATATTGATGGAAGAATGTGTGGAAGAATGAATCACACTTACATTTTGAAGGCCCTGAAGGAGGGGGCTCATCTAAACCTGCATAACCAAAGTAAATAGTTAATACCAAGAGTACAACGATGACAATTCGCTCATTCAAATCAAATACAACAGACTTGATCTAGCTATAACTTGATTTCAACATTAATAAAATTCACAGACTCTACAAATGTTTAGTAAGAATAAAATACAATAATCTTTTCACTGAATGCATGCATACTCATAGCATGTAAAAAGTAACAGGATAAAAGGGGTTAACTCATAAATAAAAATGGAATCTGTTTGGAATTTGGAATCTATAATTTTACTGACTTTAATTGAGGAGTGTTTCAAATATAAATGCATTAAGCCATGATATTTTACCAAGATACTTAATTTTTCCACTTGTATAACAATACATGTTCCAAAAAATTCAAAGTCTGCTTATAAACACACCTTTCTCAACAGCAGTCTGCAGTTTTGCCTACAGGGATTAAACAAAAAACAAAGGATTATATTCTGCATTAAATGTTAGGTTGTCTCATCCTGCTACGTTCATATTAAATACTTTGGATCATAAAAAGGTTTCTCTTAACAGATTAGGAAACAGTGCAGTTCATTCTTTTTTTTGTCAAGAGCATTGATGGTGAGCACAGCAATTTTCATTAGCTTTAGTGATTACAATTTACACGGAAAAAATTGTATTGCGTTTTAGAAGTTTAAAATAAAAAGTAAAGCAAAATATATTCTTTTTTTTCTGATATGAAGCAACTCCAAGAAATTACAATTTTGTCCTAGAAGATTAATAGTAAAAGGACAGCAGCACATCTGCGAATGTATCCTCTTATGCTAAACAAACTCAGAATCATTATTTCATTAGACAGAACAACGGATTTTACCATTTCATCTTTGTGGTACAGGACGATGAATCCCGCAATAGAAAATAATAAATGAAGCGACGCAACAGAAGCCAAGAACCAAATAAAAATCTTGCTGTGGCCTTGAGGCTGGATTAAGACAGGGATTGACTTGTCCAGGCGTGGAGGCAGCGGTGGTGGAGCCACGCAGGTCTGATAAGTGTTGATCATGATGGAGAAGAGTGGAGAAACCAAAAGTAGTCTCCGGACTGTTACATCCCATGCACGTCTGATTCTCTTCTCTCTTAAGCAACTGAGCTTTCTTTATCCTCACAACTTCCTGGAACTATTGAACTCTTTCACATACCTTCTTTTTTTGTGAGAAATTTCTTTACTGTGCACTAATCAAAGTGTGCATTTTGCACAGTTTAATACTCTTCTCAAAATTAAGCAAAACAACAACTTAATTTCACTTAAAAACACACAATCTAAGAAATATGTTTTCAACTGAGCGGGAGCATGAAAATCAGTGGTTGCCAACTTTGGAGAAAAACAAAATCTATAAAATGAGTATATATATATATATATATATATATATATATATATATATATATATATATATATATATATATTACAAATATATATAAATAACATTAATAAAATTAATGAAATGACATACAGCATATAACATTGAAATTAGATACATTACTTGGATATCGTTAATTACAACACCTAGAATTATAATTTGTAAAATAGATATATTTAATTTTATTATTTTATGTCAGTTCATGAACATTTAAACAAGAATCATGAATATCGTTCAGTATTTGTTAAAAACAACTCTTCAAGATATGTTATAGTTCATTGTTCCACCGATTTACAAAGATCATGGAATGTTCTTGTGTTTAAGACACGTTTAAAGCAATACATTGCTTTCTGTAAGCATGAGCAAAACTTGCCGCTTAAATGTCATCCTTCTACTGCTCTCTCCACTTCCTGTCTCTCTTTACCTCTATGTTAATGTTCAGATGAACTAAATGTCTTAGTGTCTCCATCAAATATATTAAACCCTATTCCCTTACTGCACTTACATTCTACTGCTGGTTTTCTCCAGAAGTTTAGTTTGATGCTTCTAGTCGTAATTAATCACAGTTTCCCAACTTTTTAAGACTTAAGTTTAAGTTCTTTGTTATTCAGGTTATTTGTTTTAACTACACAGAAAAGATCAACAGCAAAAAGAGCATTATCATAAAAGAGGATTATATGGTTTTGTGTTTAGAAAGTGAAATAGTACAGGTGTATGATATGGTGGGTTGTTGTGTATCTGCACAATGAAATAACAATAGGCGTGCAAACTAGGATATTAGCTTAAGAGCTCTGGAAAGCAAAGAGATGTTCTCCATGGCTTAAAAGTGTGCAATTTTTTTATTTTATTTTATATTCAGATGAAGGTGAACTATTGTTTTGATATGCACAGTCATATCTGAAATGAAAAAATGAACTGATAAACAAACATTTTTTGATTTCTCAAATTGGACCATTGAGAATAAGCAATTCTCATGTTCCACCCAAAGTGTATTCTCTGACTGCTTTATATTTTCAGAGTATAATCATATGTGTGGAATCAAACAACCAAATGTTACAGATTTACTTGTTTCATTTAGAAAAAATATGTAAAATATCTAAATTCTTCAGTTGACCTGAAAAGCAGACTGTCCATCAAATAGAGAATAAAACTGGTATTTTATTTCCAAATGCAAAGCCGCGCTATACTTGCACAGCACTACTTAAAAACATGACCCTAAACTGAGAAGTGAAAGCGTACGTATTGTATACAATACTGGATTAATGACACTTCCTGCAGTGTATTTTAAGCAACCCCATGTTTTTATTCAATTGGTTAGGAAAATGTGCAACTTCATTTCACTTGTCAGTTGTTGAAAGAGGGCACAATTGACTTGTTTGCTGAGTCAGCAATGCTGAAAAGCAGGGGGTCCTGTTTTTTTTATTTTTTTTATTTTTCTTATTCATAGAATCCTACAGGCTTATACTGTCTGTAGAAATCTTCTGCAGTGTCTCATAGCTACCCCTAGTGGTTCTAAGCAATATCAAGTGTTGATGTGTGAGTATAGAAACTACATTTCAAAAAACGCAGAAATGAAGTCCTAGAATAGCATTGATGTTTTCTGGTTCATTATCTTTCGTTAGTTAATTGAATCGTATGATTAGTTTTGCAGAGGTAGTTAAAAGACAGCAGATGAAAAATCCCTCTTTGTTGGTTATCATAATCACTGGCACATTGTAAATATTTAAGTTAAATTGCACTTAAAACTACATGGCACTAACAGTGGTGAACATTTACCAAAGAAGGAGTTTCATTGACATAATTTTGACATACATCAAGAACGGATATTTTTTTTCTATTTGTTTTTGTGTCCAAGAGTCCTTGTTTGAATCTAACTCGGGCCTTTTCGGGGGAGTTTTCATGTTCTCTACATGCCTGAGTGTGTTTTCTTGGTTCTGAGGTTTCCTTCACAGTCCAAAAGCATGAAGAAGGCTCTTAGTTGTCCAAAGGTATGAATAAGAATGTGAATGTAAGTCTTTATATATGGACCTGTGATCAACTGTTGACTGGTCCAGACTGAACCGCACCTTTACCCCAATGAAACCTGGCATTGGTGCCCATCATCCCGTGTGCAGGAAAAATAGTGTAGATAAGGAATGAGTGAGTCAGTGGACAGGATTGTTTTAACTTAACAGACAAATGAAAGTTGTGAAAAATGTTTATGGAGCGCAGTGAACAAGGGTGTAATTTCAATTTTGTGTGTTGCACAGAGAAGCATTTCTTGAGCTGCTGTAGGTCTGTGGAGGTGACAAGCTGAGCTTGTCTGTGAACTGGGGCTCCTGTTTGCACCTCACAAACGCTACAAAACATCTGTAAAACAGTATGAAACACATGTGTGGTTATTGTATATCAAAATGCAAAATCTGCATGTTTTCGGTTAAGAATACCGAAAACACTAAGGGGAAATTGTTCAAGATATCAAAGAAAAATCTTTTAAGACAACGATGTGACACTGTCGGATATAGAAAAACCTGTTTTGAACTGCAATGAAACAGACGTTTGTCATCTCTACGTGTGATACATCCAGTGAAGTAATCATTAAAAACCTGTTGAAAATTATTAAAATTATAGACCAGCTTAGTGATTGTCTTGATGATTAAACAGGGGACGTTTTACCCGCCATGGGAGTTTTAATTTTCATCCTTGTTCAGTTTCTGACTTCAGTCTATGTGCTGCTAGATACTGATGATAACGGTAAACTATCTATGAAGCAAAAACCAGAACATTTTTCTACCCAGATTCTTTTAGACTGTCCTGTAACCAGAGGACAAAACATTATAAGGCGGGGGTTTATAATGTATGTCCAGATGCTGTTTGGGAATTTCTCATTTGCATTCAACAGGGTTTGTTCCATCCAAGATGACCAAACTAAGACACCTGGGCATCAGCACTTCACACTGAAAATGAATTTGTGACTCTCTAAGATACAGATCTAAGTTGAATTAGACGGCCTACAATCATAGAATCATAGAATCATCGATGGTCGTACTTTGACATCGTACAATAGTACATTTCGCTGGCAAATCTTGTACCCATGAGCATAATTTAACATCAAACTGTAGTTTTTATGATGATCCCATTTTGAGTTTTAACTTACCATAGCTGGGATAGACTCCTCGACCCTTCTTCTCAAAAATTATGGGAAATTTAATACAGGTAGTAAAAATCATCCTAAATGTCATTCGCCAAAGAAAGACTTGGCGAACCCGTACCACTGGCACCCGCGCCTATCAACCATCTTCCGAGCAAACTTGCTGCAAAACTGAAGGGCATCCCAAACATCCGGAGAGAGCAAAACTTTGAGAAGATGAGAAAAGCGAGAGAGCTACTCAGGATTCCCTCCCCGCTAGGATGAAACCAAGAAATATTGCCACAACCAGTCCGGTTGAGCCCGGACGGGTTCTGGAGTGTGCCGCAGTCCAGTGAGATGGCATCCGTACAGATGCAGGAGAAGGAGCTGTCCAAAGTGCTGAAGTTGCAGCCACGTATGTGCACGACCATGTCTGTGGCAGCTGAGGTCTGGCTGCACAGTGAACTGCAGACTGGTCTCTGTGAGGCAGCTCAGTCAGGCCAGTCTAACATGCTTACTAGAGTAAGTATGTTTATAATTACTTCGTGCCATGTAGCCCGCCAGTCGACAAAGTACCTTTCTCCTTACCCTTCCTTTTGTGCATGCGCATGCACGCACACACACACACACACACACACACACACACACACACACACACACTCACATAAACGGCCCACACTCTTAAAAGCTTATTATCCATGTCATTCATAGCTGACTGTGTAAACGTATATATCCAAGTCACGGCTTTTGACATGTATTCCACACATATTTTTAGATTTTTTTGATTTTTTATTTGAATAGCAAACTGCTTGTTCACATCAAGTTGCCACGTAAGGGAAAGGTTCTTTGTCTAAAACTTTTCTTGGTTGTCCACTACAGTGCAAGCTTTTGTTGCATGTATTTGTTTAACAAAGAATTGTTACCAAATCACATTTTTTGGCAAAGAATTGTTACCAAATCACATTTTTTGGCAAAGAATTGTTACCAAATCACATTTTTTGGCTGGGTTGGGGGGTTTACAGCAATGACAAATAGCAACAAATAAACTCAATGGACATATTGACATGTCAATCCAACTCTTTTTTTCTCGATGTCATGTTAGGGATGCAGAATCATTCTCTTTAATGCTACCAACACTTGCAAAATTTCTGTAAATCTCATTCGCCATGGTCGTTGTTGACACTTGAAATCCCAATGCAACAGCGACACAGAGACCTGAAGCATTTTTTGCTGCCCAGCATTTCATGAGTGGGTTGGGTCCAGCTAAGGTGACGGCAATCAACACAGAGCGAAGTGTTTCTGTCTCTTTTCCCACTGCATTGACATTAGGTTATCTTGATTGTTCTTGACATATGGGAAGGAAGGGGATTACGGTTTCAAGACTTTGGCGCTGCTGAATCTATACCTGTCTCTGAATTTATTGTGGATATGCATCTTTCCCTCCTCTATAATGCTTGTCAGTCTTCTGCCCTGGTTTTTTCAAACAAGAAGCAGCAGAGAGATTCCTTATTGTTAGTCAGAATCATTTTATATCCGCATCTCAAATCCACATCTATACCAATATCCTTCATCCCTACAGCTGTGTTTTTCCACCACTGACTCCTGAGGAACCCTGTAAGTCAAAGAAGAAATCAGGCATGTTTCATTTTCAGGCTTTTGTCAGATTTACTCACTTGGCTGATCCCTTTTCAACTTTTGGTTCAGCCATAGCAAGTCAACAAAAGCAAACTCAATTCCCTGTAGGTCCCAAATGCCAACTAATGAGTCAGGTATTTTCAAACCAGTATTGCTGTTCAATAAACATATATTATATTGTAGAAAAAACATTTCCAGAACCTTGGAAAAGGGGATGTTCTTCAGAAAGACTCCAGCTGGTGGACTTTACAATGGGTTTAGTTACTTAAGGTAAATCCCGGACAGGAGCTTTGAAGGATGAGGCAGAAAGGGCAATTCAAAATGATATTCATCCTCGCACCACACTGTTGGCTTTGGAGGGACACTTTGTTTTATTCATCCAATGCAAATTTTTTTGTGTTGGCGTTATTCTCTCTGTGACCAGATTCACACCCCAGGCATCTCGGCATGGCCCCTCAGTGCTGTCCCTCTGATGGACTGATACCTGATTCTATCCATCCTCAACATCTTTTCCTCAACCCGTGTTTAAACCAGACAACATTACCGGCCTCATCAATTACTTGTATACTTTTCCTCATTGCAAAAAATACTATAATACAAATAAACAGAGAAAGTCCTGCTATACAACTGGGATAAATGTTGAACAATGAATTTAATACATGTGAACAAAAATTATGATCCTTTGGTATGTGTAATGTTAAAGAACAGCAGATTTATTTTTTTTGCAGATATTGAGCCAATTAAAATATTGTATCACATACTTTTGCTATTTTGGCGGTGAATATTTGGTCACTGCATCCGCTTAGTAGGTCAAGCTATTGACAAACATAGCTGCTCCTGGCCCATTGTTGAAGTGGGTCATACTGTATATATGTGTTGATAGATAGATAGATAGATAGATAGATAGATAGATAGATAGATAGATAGATAGATAGATAGATAGATAGATAGATAGATAGATAGATAGATAGATAGATAGATAGATAGATAGATAGATAGATAGATAGATAGATAGATAGATAGAACAGCATTTGACTGTCAACATGTCAATTTGCATTTGTTGAACTGCCCATTGTACAATAGTTGTTGTTGCCAAGGTACAATAGTAGTTAAACTGGTCAAACAGCCATGAACTGTGCCAGAATATTTACTGTCTGCACTGACTGTTTCCCTGCCGTTTCTCAACTCTCGCTTCCTGCAACAAACTTTATTTCCATTACATCTTCCATTCACTGCACAGTCCTTTATTTTGCCTTACTATTGTTGTATGTCATTAATTTCCCTGTCTCATCTATGTTCCCAACGCATATCAAAATAAATACAATTTATTATATGAGCAAACACATTTCATTGCTGGGCATATGTAGAGGATTTTCTATATATATCAAACTACATTTATTAATCAAGAACAGAAAGGCTGTATTAAACTTTGAGACTTTTTTTACTTTACTTTGCATCTTCCCACTGAATTTTGGAAAATTCATTAACTAATACTAATCAGACACTATCCTTTGGTCACTCATTAACATCAAGTATATAGGAGTGAGTTTGTTTGACCACGTGCCAATGCAACATGTGCCATCAACCATATTTAAAGCAATCATACATTTTGGCTTTGGTATTGGTATTCGGTACATCCCATCACAAAGTCTTGTTACATTTTCTTCACTTTCATTTTTGAAACACACCATGTTCAGCCAACAGTTCATTGAGAAATCTGTGCTGTGTTCACATATTTATTAAATGTCATATAAAATAACATTCTCCACAATTCATGATACTTTAAAGATTACATGTAAAGTTTGCAGAAACAAAGTCATTAGCATAGTTTTACTTTCATTATGCTCATTTGCATATGCACAGTTAATGTCTATATGGACTGGAGGTAAATATTGGGACCGATAATCATGTTCAAGAGGCTCGAGAATTTTTTCACTATAAATTAATACAACTTTTCATATTTACAGTAGTCGGCCCATGAAGAGGAAGTGCCTGTCAAAGACATAAGAGAAGATTATTCAAAATCACAACAAATAGCATACAAAGTCGCTGTGAGACGTACACAGACTTGAAGAACAAGTTTGACTGCATTGTTGTGTTTTTTTTTCTAACTTGTTCTCTGCCAAAGGCACTGATGATAGTTCAAGAGAAACTGACAAAAGGACAGAGAAATGCTTCTTCCATGTTTGTCCTGGTGCCGTTTCTCCGAATAAAATCTATTTGATGAGAAACCATTGGACAACTTTGACAAACAAACAGAGGGCCCAGTAACTTCCCACTGTCATCCATGTTGTGTAGTTAAAGCATTCATTTTGTACCAGCCAGTCACTTCAGTACCAGTACAAGTCCCTCTTGTCTTGATGTCGTCCTGACAGAGAAAAGAGATAGATTAAACATTCCTAGTTTCACTATCCATGCATCCATCCATTGTCTACTTCTTATCAGTGTCGCGGGGGATGACGGAGGCTATCCCAGCTGCCATTGGGCGAGAGGCAGGGTACACCCTGGATAGATCGCCACAATCACAGGGCCACATATACAGACAGACAACCATTCTCACACAGTCACTCATTCGGGCCAAATTCCCGAATTAACCTGCTGCATGTTTTTGGACTGTGGGAGGAAACCGGAGAACCCAGAGAAAACCTCCATAGACTTGGGGAGAACATGCTCCTGTCAGGATCAAACCAGGGTCCTTTGCTCTGAAGGCGCCACCCCTTGATTCACTATCTATTTTAAACCGTATGTACTTCTCAATGTACTGAATAGATTCTGATCAACATGGATGGAAAATTGAGATTAAAGGGTGATAAAAAGGACACTGAATAACTGAGGATTGTGATAGCGTATCCTGTTTAGAAAATGAGTCACACGTGCACACACCACACACGTGCACACACACAGAGATATTGATCTGCCTCAATCATAAGAAGTGCATCTGCAGTTGTGGGTACATGAAAGACCCCAAAATGAGCAAATCTGATTAATCCTTAGTTGGTAAATGTTCGTGTATGACTTTTTGACAAACTTTAGCAGTTGATGTGATTGAAAATTCTTGCACAGTGGATCAACCGATACTTATTTTCCCCAGTATTCAAAATTTCCAAATGTATTTATACCACTGTAACATAACTTGGTTAGGTCTAATTTTGATGTAAGATTGTTTTCAGAGTTATCTTTGGAAACCTCAAGCTTGTAATGCACATTTTCAGAGAAAGCAAATTAGATTTAAGCTTTACTTCATGATTATGTATCTAAATATAGCTCCAAACCCACTGCAAGGTTGTTTGTAACACCATAACAGATTCTGTGCCATGGCTGGAGGCTTACCAGGCTCAAGGCTAACAGCAGGATCCACAGAGTCTCTATATCCTTGTGGCATTGTCCAGCCAGGAAGCAATTCTGGCTTGGAGTTGGAGGGCACGCTGGACCCCATCTCACTTCGTTCACTATGCAAAAGGTTGAGCAGGGATGAAGCATACTGCTGTCCAGTAAGACTCAACCCCTCTGGAGACATTGGGTATGGGGTGGATGGAAAACCAGGGGCCTCACCTGTCCTGGCAATTAAAGATTGCCATGACCCAGTGGTGTTGTCAACTGGGCTAAAGGTCACATGGCAACCCTCAATAGAAGGTACTTGTGAGCCTGAGTAAGAATCAGTGGCATTACTCTGACAGTTCGTTGTTTGCTCTGCATGGGACAAGAAAGGAAAACATGCAGTGAGGAATAAATCCCGAATGGCACAGTATCCAATTGATTAAATGCACTTACCCATTTTAACAACTCTGTTTGCTTTCTTTATCTTTGCTGGTGGAGCTTTGGTTTTGCTGACATTGCAGAGAGCACGTGTGAAATGAGCATCTACCATACTGCCGATGTCTCCCTGGAAGTAGGTCAGGATGACACACTGAGAATGCCCCTCCACCTTCACAGCTATTGGGCTGTCTGTTTTGTCTTCCATTGGTCAGTCCTGGCTGAGAACTGTACACAGAAACAACGATAAAAAATAGCAAAGATTTCTAGGAGAGTAGATCAAAAATCGTAATTCTTTCTCAGTTTTATCAAAAATCATTATTTTGTCAAAAATCTTAATTCTTAATCCTCAGTAAAAAATGGCATGAGTTTCTATATGAGTCTTGACACGATCGACAGATTTTAACGTAGACTGAACAATGTAAAGAACTGCACACAGCGGTTTCAACTTGTGTAAAAATTGTATTCTGGTAAATATCTCTGGTTTGATGGAAGTTAAAAATTATGTTAAGAAAATATAAGAATAACGCTTTGTCATGCTGTCTTTACCATCAATAAGAAATAAAAGATAATTAAATATAATGCATCACATAGAGATTACACCAAAATACCCAACTCCATATGCGTTTATCTGTGTCTTCAGAACAGCACTTCTTAAGTTTCTCAAGTCATGAATCAACATGAAATCATTTCAGTCTCTTACCTGACCCGATGATCCACAGAAAATGATCGAATAGGCTGCCCTTGCTTTGGCTCTCAAAGTCGATTAAACATGATACTTTTGCCTACATAATTAGCCCACAATAAGTAATATGCCACTTGGTTTAATCCAATTATCAGTCTTGGAGAAGCAATGTCTCTAGTGTTTTCTCCCTTCTTTTTCTTAAGTCAAAGCATTTTCTTTACTGATCCGTCAAATGTTCCTGCAAGGGTGTGTGAAACTTCTAACACAGACAATTATGACGAGAATGTCATCCAGCGAGTTCATCCAGAACCTCAGCAACACCTTATTAAAACATTCCTTTGCAGCAGTGTCAGGTATGTTTCATTTTTAGAGCTCTGGTTTCCTCAATGAGCGCCTACATGAAATTGACTGATTTGATAGAACAGGTACTCAATGAAGAGAGTAAAATTTTTTAAGTACTTATGCAGCATTACTGTTGTCTTACGGGCTACATTGACAGTGCTGGGTCTCCATTGTTCCACATACAGTATTCTCTGTTTGGGACACATGGAGCTCAAGAAAGGCCTTCTTCCACAGCTATTCCTTTGTTGTGAGTGCAACCCCCCCCTTAAGCTCCCAACTATTACAAGTAATATAATGGTCATCCCTGGGAAGAAGAATTGCTCCGTATTATTTTTGTATTTTCTTCAATAATGACACAGTGCACAATTTTAACTAAAAAACATTTGCCAAAGGGCCACTAACGTGACCCCTGACGACTTGTTGCAGGATAGTCTTTTTTTTCCTCAGGCATGGAACATCTCACACCCTTTTGTCAGAAAAGAAAAGAATCTGAAATATTGATTGGTTGGGCTCTAAGTCTTCATTTTTGTTGTGGGGAGTCCCATAAAACCTTTTATGTACTGGTAAAAGAACAGTATTGTTAGACACAATTGACATTAGACCTTCATTAGCCAGAGCAAAGGTAAAAAAAAGAATTGTGAATTGTACTGTTCTCTTCAGTTTGACTAAGGTTTTACAAAGTAATCCTGTGCTACAGTAAATCTATAAGTTGAAGATAAATTACAGTTATTTCCTGTGATGCTTCAGAGAGATAAGAAAACATCAGTAATCTTCGTAGGTGTGCGTAGGACTACGGGATATGGACCATGAGACTGTTTTAACATTTTAAAGAGGGTTTTCATGTGGTAAGGGCAATTCAGTTATGTCTTTGTTTTGTTGTAATCATATTGTCAAATGCACATGTTAAATGGTTTGCTGAGAAGGTCAGAGAAGCCAGACTTAGATGCTTCGGGCATGTACAGAGGAGGGATAATGGATATATTAGTAAACGGATGCTGGTATTGGAGCTGCCAGGCAGGTGGTCTAGAGGAAGACCAAAGAGAAGATTTATGGACGTGGTAAGAGAGGAGAGAGGTAGGTGGTGTGAGAGAGGAGCATACAGAGAATAGGGTTAGATTGAGGAGGTTGATTTGCTGTGGCGAAATTTTTCCGAAAGGAAAAATAGAAGCTATTGTCAAATATTTAGTTTGCATCAAAGCTATGAGTCAGTAATGGGTTAGTGGGTTTATGGTCTTAATGGGTTTTGGCCATTGTCCTGTGTTCAAAATTATTGGCTGGCTGAGCATTATACCTCTCTTGTAATTATTATAGAACAAAAAACAAAAACTCACTGCTTGCTACAGTATACAGTATTTATTTTTACACCAAAAGTGTAAAAATAAAAGTCAGCTCTAATGTTGTGTTGAAACCTTGTTAAAAAACAAGATCATTTTAAATATTATTTTCAGCAAACTAATGAAAAATGTCCATACCTAAAAGAACAGTGGAGGATAACTATATATAACTATCAGGATCTTAGCAACAAATATTTTTGCCTCATGAAAACAAGCTCAATAAATCACAGACTGGAATGACAACATGCGGTTTTATTTTGAAACAAAAAAAAAAAAAAAACAACAACATGAAAATGGTGCCATCATTCAAGTCAATACATACTGACAATAAAACGCTGCAATGTTCAATAAAATCACCAGGAAAGGGGAGAAGCATAAGAGAGTTGAAAAAACAAACAAAGAAAAACACAAAAAAACATCATGGACTCATGCTTTCTCAGACACAAAAAGTGTATGGGCAGGAGACCGAGAGAGACAGGTGTGCCAGACAAAGCCTGCAGGTAAAAGCCGACAGCAACACACTTTGTAACATCTTCCCTGTAGTGAGGTGAGGGGATAGACACCTTTTACTGAACACAATGAATAGCAGCTGGTGGTATTGATGGCCTCTCGCTGTCAAAATTGCTAAAGTGAAAATATGAAGCAATTCAATACTCATCACAAAAAGAGACCAAATTCTACGTTTCTAACAAAAACGCTGGATGCATGCAGCAATGAAGTTGGTCAAAGGTTCATGTGTAATAAGCATTCCCATCCAAGCCATGTAATTGCAATAAAGAGTAAGTATACAAACATACATATCACTTTCTGCTGATTATGGTAAGTGAACAAAACTATACAAGACCATAAATACCATGGTCTACCAGCCACTTTATCATGCTAAATAGGACTGGTGGTTTTTATTGCTTCTTTCTTCAAAGAAGAGAGGTACATTTACTTCTTTGTGTATAATTATTTGACAATTCTGGCTCTTCTTACGAACTCATCTGTATATTTCCTACATGAATCCAGGAAAACATTTACACATGAAAAAATTGGTAATTTATCTTTTTAATTAAAGCTGTTGTTGTGTGGGATGTATTCTCTATCTTTCCATTCTGAAAAAAACAATTGCTTGAAGCCTCTGAATTTTCTTTGTGTAATGTATTTTTTAGGAAACAAGCTACTTTTTTTTTCTAACTTGTACTTTGGCTTACTTCTATTTTATTATCTATATTGTCCAAATTGTTTCTTGTCATCTCAATGTATTCAAAAGAGGACCTTGAAGAGAAGACCTGCAGTATGTTACATGCTCATGCCCCCTTGTGGTGATTTGGACCTGATCCCGCGGTTGAATCTGAGGCCTTTCTCACAGTCGATGTATTGTTAGAAAATTCTGAGTCAACAAGATGGTTCTTTTTTCTGCGGCAACCACCTGTCAGAGACTGGCTCCAGTCTAAATGCAAAAAAAAACACATGATCATTCACTTAAAAAACAAATTACACAAACCGTCAAGCTCATATCCTGCAATAATTTTTTTATCAACACGTACTGCTGTTTATTTCCCTTAATAAGATCTACCTGAGTGGGCATTGAGTCTGAAAGGTCCACAGCACAAATAGGTCCTCCACTGCTTCCTCACATTTTCTTTCATGAGACAATGGAAGACAAAGACAAAAAACCCTGGGGGACAAGAGAAAAAATTTGTGTAGAAAAATCTCATAAATTCTGTGATCATGGAAACTAACATGAATGTCATAATGGTCCTAAAAGTGAAATTACCATTGCATAAAATGTAAAACATCATAAATGTATGCATTCTTGTCTAGTACTTCTTAAACTACTCAGTTTGTGAAACAAACCAAATTTAAGCACGACAAACGTATATACGCACACTGCCTCTTAATGGATACAAGCAATATAAAAAAAAAACTATAAAAATGTGTGCTAAAATTAAATGAACACCAATCCTATCAAATACCGCCAACACCAAATCCTTACCCTGTAAAGTATTGCAGATGGAGAACAGGTACATCATAATGGTTTTGCCAGGCCCAAATGAAAAAAAGCCCATCGACCACGTCAGACCCAATAGCACAGTGAGACTGGCAACTGCTCTTAAACTGTGTAAAGAAGGATGGTTGTTTGCCGAGGACTTATTTGTTTTCATATGTCTGATCTGAATCAGAACAACAATGAACACAGAGAAGTTGCACAACAGGATAAAAAGAACAAATGCCACCACCGTCACGTAGAAAAATACGTCATTCAGCAGCCAGCAGCTGAAACACAGGACGAAAAAAGACAGCAGGTCAAAGTGTCATTAAATTCTGGGATTTATGATAACTACCACATACATATTTATTTCAGCAGTAATACATCCAGTTTGATGGTCTTTGTGCTATTTTGCGTTTTCTTTTCATGACTTATCAAGCAGTTATGACTTGATCTTACCAATTTTGCACGTAATTTAGATAGCAAACTTAACCCCCCTAAAACATATTAAGTTTAGAATCCATCTTGGTTGCTTTTTATGTAATATGCCCAATTTGACAGTTAACATTTTGGAGATGAGATATTTCTCTCATGCAACCAGCATTGTAAATCATCGATAAGTAATTGCCATTAACATGGTGTTTGAAATAACAAGAGAAACCCTGAAATGTTTCATGTAGAAATAAAGGTTATTTTTTTTTAAATGTTTCCTTTTCAGTTTCCCATGTATTGCATTTGAGAGAAGGCACCCCTGCAGTGTCCTTCTTTAAGTGTTTTTTTTTCTTGGTTAAGTTGTCTGTCTATATAAAACAATTGCAGGAGAAAACCTAACATTTACTTTGGTACTTACAATGGATCTGTGTCCTGAGTAACCGCTACTGTTTTGTACACAGTTTTGCCATAGGCATCTTTGTCTATTGCCAGCACAAGGCTAACTATGAGCAGGGGAATACCTGTGTGAAAAAATGTTCACCATTAGTGCTGTTAATTATTCACAAAGACAAAATAATATTCCTTGATTAAGACCAACAGAACTGTGGTCCTAATGAGAAAATATAATGCACCTGTATAATATTGTACTTTTTATTGAGCAATATCTTACTGTTAAAGTTTTTAAGATAATCAGTCTCAATTGAAACATCTAAGCAAAAATAAAATAAATACAAAGCCATTCATAACCCACAGGGGATTAATCCCACTGTATTTGGTGATACCCTTACTATTAAGCACTACTGCTGTGATAAAGACATTCCATCTATTTTTCACCCTTTTGATATTGTGTCTTTATTTTATTTACATATAGGGTTTTTTAGCCAATTTTCCTTAAGGCACAAACATGATTTTCCAAAATAGAATTTAGAGGTAATTACCGGACCAGAGCATTTTCACACAAAGGTTTCAGTGTGAATATAATTTGTTTTTACTAAGCCCGGGGGCATGATCTTCTGGTTCTGTGGAGCCAAGGATGACTGGCCAAAAGTTAAAATGTTGTGTTGACTAACAAGAAACACATTCTGCTCATTGCACAGTATAACTTTTAAGGTGTGCAACAGTTGTGGTCATATACAAACGTTGTGGAGGTGCACCCACTGTCAGTACTTGGTCTGCTGTTCAACATTACTGACAATGTGCACGACATCAGCTGAAAGCCCTGCTATGCTGAAGTAGACTCACAGAGCAAAATGTTTGTATAGTTCGACAGTTGAGTTTACTTTTTCTATTCTTAATGTCTGGCTCTCTACAACTTTCCCCCCATGTCCTGTCCCATGTTTAAAGGCTTGACCCAGATCACTGTAAGGTCTAACTGTTGATAAAGGCTGATTGAATACAGTCCAATTGCCACACAATGCTCTATCTTACCCCATCCTACAGCACAGAGCTTGAGAATGTAAGAAGGGACATATACAGTGAAGACCTTGACAAGGGCAAGGTACATGTGCACAGCCTCCAGGCCCATCCAAGTGAAAGAGGCCAGCAGGAAGTAGTGGAGGCTTGCAGCAGTGGCAATGCACAGACTGTGGTTAGAAAAGGATGAAAGCCAGGCATCTAGTAGGAACAGCATGCTCAGGCCCAGTAAAGCAGCTGAAAGATTGATGAGTATTTTTGATGGGTGGTCCTGGCGCAGCTTTCTAAATTGAACAAGAGATACACAGAATAAAGGGAATGCATTTTATAACACTGTTGCCAAATGCATGATTGAAATGTAAGGCTATATTTTCCGGATTTTTTTAATCTGATCAAGGTATATTGTTAGGTGCTGAGAAAAACAGATAACTTTAAAAGAAAATACATTAAAAAAATGTTCACAGATGCATACAGAATTTTTTTAACAGATGTAGCAAAAATCAGAAAATTTGAGGACACATTGGTAAAACAAATCTTTTTAACAGCTATGTCAAACACAAGCTTTTTATTTTTCCTCTTTCCCAATTTATATTTTGATTTTCAAAATCATCTGGTGACCCCCCTGTTGCCAATTGGGTGTGTCACCTTAGAGCACCTGGGTAATGCGCTATTGTTAATCAATGCTTACTCAAAAGCGAGGTAGGTGAGAAGAGTGATGCCAAGGAAAATGGAGGAAACACCACAACCAACATAGGAAATCACAGTCAGAATCTGACTGTCAGAGTTGCTGATGGGCGTTCTGGATACATCCTGAAATCAGTAATATAAGCAAAACCAAAATAACTCTATGTATGCCATTTCTACAGATGAGATTTTTGCATTATCTTTTGGCAGGCTCAACACATGCAGGAAATATACTGTATACTATCAGCATATTATCAGGGTGAGATTAAAAAAAAAAAGGTCTTCAACTCTATCCCATACTGCGCATCTTGTGGCTGTGACATCAACACCCAACATCATTAGTGGGAAAAATGAGCAGAAGAGTGATAACTGAGCAGACTGAATCAAACGTGTCGCTGCTTTTTGTTGTCTTCCCCCTCTCTAATTTGTGAAAAGAAAAAGGCACAGTGACTCACCAGGAGCAAAGCAAAATGTGTGAGGTGATCACAGTGACAGCTGGTCTGATGAGAAGAAATACCCTGGGTTTTACAACCCCTGCTGCTCCAACCACCATGTCCTCCTTACACACACACACATACAAACACACACAAATTGACAGCGAATTCTCTATACCACATGTCACACACGAGACCCAAGAGCCTAAGCCGGCAAACAATATGATTTTCTTGCACTACAAGCTCTTCAAGCATCATACTATCATTAATATTTATCTGCTATACATTGACAGATGGATTACTTTTAAACGATTTTGACACTTCCTACAAAAAAAGCATTCAGAGGTAATGGCTTGTTATGATAAACATGAATCAGATACAGATGCAGTCATGAAATCTGATAGCAAGTAGATATGAGTTTTATATTGACGTAGAGCAGCTGTATTGCTGGTGCAGCTCAATATATAAACTGAGTTTGGGTAGCCCAATCTAAACCCAAGTTGAAGATTTATCAATTTTAAGCAACTCACCATTCTTGTGGAAATCCCAAAATACACACCGGACCTTGTCATTTGGCTGATAAAATACAGATTTTTCAAATGGCATTTCAATTCATAGCAAGTCAATTGCATTTATTTCATCACAATAGATTAAAAAAAACAGTTTTATCACCTGTTTTAGTTGCTCATGGCTGAGAGTCACCACAACTTTATGTTTCAGATTGCTGACACGGCTATTGAGGCTCGCAGATACAATGTATGACTTCAATGTCAAGCTGCTGTGTTCTGCATTGGCAAGTGATGGGTCCTGTTAAAAAAATTAGTCAGCAGTTGTCTAAACAGACATGATATATCGACAAGGCCTATCAAGGTGAATCATAGATACTAAATACAGTGAAAAAGCTGTATTTAAAATTCAAGAGTTATTATTTTGACCCATGCAATTCATCTTGATAGTATTTTTTTGCAGGTGATGATTAGAATTTCCAATTAGTTTCAATTAAATATTTAATAGAAATACAAAGAAAACTGTTTTTATGAGAAAATTAGAAATAAGCTCCAACATATCTAAGTGAAATAAAGGTGTCAGAATATGGGTAGCAGGCCATCCACGCAACCTTGTATTATTATCCCAAATAATTGCTATTTTTAAGGAAGACATGTTGATAACTATCAACATTAATGTCCCAGTCAGATTCATAGAGTTACTTTATTATTGAGACTCTGAAGTATTCAGTTTTAGGCTATATAGGGAATTAGCATTCAGAATGTAGAAAAGGTAGGACAGGTAGAAATTAGGCCTGAATGATCTTTTCATATCCAGACAAGGCAAGGTTTATTCAGATACGTATCTGAGTAAAAGCACCCTTTCTCTTTTCCCTTCAACAGCATTTGCTGAAAACATTTTTAAATGTATGGCTATGGCATAGAATCCAGTGAGCTCTCAGAACCTACACAAAACACCAAACCTGATTTATATTACATGAAAATATAAATCTTTGAACACATTTTTTTTTGTTCACTGCACCACGTGCTCGCCATATTCTCACAAGCAACCTGTGGTGATCCATAATTAGATGGTTGCAGTCAGTGCATAGTCTGTTTTGTTGTATTCTAATTTATGACACGAGGCTGTGTCTTTTTAAAGCTTCACGTTTTAAGTATAACAAGGTAAGGAGGATAATGAAGAATGTCACTCACACTAGAAAGTCCAAGAGATCAAATCGGACATACCTGGAACAGGTCGTGTGTACCATAGAACTGAAATTGCACACGACTCTTATTCTCTCCTGGTGGGAAATAGTGAAGGAGCTCAGAGGGAATAGAGATCATTGCATCCTTGTCATGAAATGGTTCACTGATGAAACTCTGGTTTAGAAAAACCTTAGTAAAAAAAAAACCAACAAAACTGCCGTTAATGGTTTTATTAATGGTGCTATACTAACTTGAAGCCATGATATCTGTTATTCATGCTACTAACACCTTGCTGAGTGCTCAACAGGGCATGGATGCAATAAAAAATCTACTCCACCACCATAAATGTGACTCATCCTGTGGTTGCCATACTAGGAAAAGCATCTTACCTCTGGCCTCTGTACTGAAGAAATGGAGGACACGCTGAAGGTGAGGCCACTGAATCTCTCAGGATCGACATCGATCAAATACAGGGCCATCGAAGGTGCTGTTAAACTTACAGATTCACCTTGTAAATCCAAGTTGCTGCCCAACCTCTCTGTCATATTTAGAATACTTTTCAAAAGTAAAAGATAGATTACCATAAAAAAAAGCCAAAATGTTCTATTTCTACACACAAATATCCATTATGTCTCCACTTACTCATTAGCCAATGGAGAGACATTGGATTTCGAAAGCAAGATATCAGCAACAATATTGATAGTGCTGGCACCAACTGAAGGCTCGATGGTGCTGATGCCAACCACTTTATCGAGTTTATCCATCACTGTGTCCAGTTCAGAGGATGAGAGCTCCGCTGAGTTTCCTAACTCAACGTTTACAAGGTCCTGAATCATGTCCACAACTTCAGCCATATTATCTACATTTAAAGAAAGATAACTTTCAGTTCACGTGTTGTCTGTTTAAATATATTTGTTTTGTTTTGTGTTTTTTAAGCGGCAAATGTGAATATTGAAAAAACAAGTGTTAATCGAATTTCAACTTTTTCACATTAAATCATACATAGTTGATTTCACAAGTATAACTATTTTTAATATGGTATTGCAAATTAAATGATCTACACTGTGTATAGAATAAATCACCTCACCTGGAGTGACAGTGATATTCTGGAGGTCTGATATGGTCAGAATTGGGTTGCAATTTGACATATCAGGATCAGCCCACCTAGTTGTGTCAGTTTCAATCTGTAATTTACTAAACAGAGAAGAAAATCAGCGACAATATCAATACCAGTGGCAATAAAAGTTATTTATACTTGTCTTTTTATTGTAGTGTAACTTCTGAAGTCATTGTCAGTTAAACAAATCATTCAGCTTGTAGAGAAACAAGTAAGCTTATACAGTTTGCATTTTAATAATGAGATCATTTGGCATTTTCTCTATTTAAAATTCAGCAAGGTAGAGAGATTTCTGCGCTTAAACGCAGTAACATATAGGAAATAGATTTTTGCCCGAGTTTCCTTCTTCCAAAGAGCCACAATTATTCCTTGTGTTGGATCAGAGCTGTAAGGGGATGTAGAGAGATGTAAGGGGTGGCAGGACTGCAGGGAACAGAGCAGCATAGTATCCATGGAAACGAGCTATTGTGACGATGACGGACAAGATTGGACCAAATGAACAAAGTAATTCAGAAAAGAATCCCTCCTTTTCCCACTTCATCCATCCATCTTCTGCTGCTCATCTGGGGTCGTGTCCAGATGGCAGCAGCCAAAGCAGAGAGACCCAGACTTCCTTCTCCCTGGCTCATTGATCCAGCTCTTCTGGGAAGATCCTGAGGTGCTCCCATGCTAGCCAAGAGATATACTGTTGTCCCTTCAGCAGTCCCAGGTGGTCATGCCCGGATCACCTCACCAGGGAGGCATCCAGATGACCAGGTGCCTGAGCCATTTCATCTTCATCTGACTCCTCTCCAAGTGGAGGAGCAGCAACTCTACTCTGAGCCCCGGATAGTTGAACTCCTCACCCTATCTCGAAGGTAGAGTCCAGACGCCCTGCGAAAGAAATCATTTTGGACGCTTGGATCCATGACCTTGTTCTTTCAGTCACTACCCAATGCTTGTAGGGGAGGGTAGGAATGTAGATTGACTTGTAAATTGAGAGCTTCGCTTTTTGGCTCAGCTACTTTGCCACCAAAACACACGCTGACGTTTCACCGATCCCCCTGTAAATTTCCCTCCCCATCTTTCCCTCACTCATGAACAAGACCCTAGGATACTTGAATTCCTGCACTCAAGGCAAGACCTTGACCAGCAATAGGCACTCCACCGTCTTCCATCCCTGAACCGTGGTCTCAGATTTAGAGGTGCTGATGCTCATCCCGTTCGCTTCACATTCGGTGGATAAGTGCTCCAACGAAACCTGGAGATAGTGGTCCGATGAAGCCAACAGAACCACATCATATGCAAAAAGTAAAGACCCAAATAACCAGACCGCATCCCCTAAAAACCCTGGATGCACCAAGAAATTCTGTCCCTAAAAGTTATTAACAGAACTGGTATCAAAGGGCAGCCCCGGTAGAGTCCTACCCACACCGTAAACAAATCCGATTTGCAACCAGCAATACAGACCAAGCTCTGACACCAATCATATAAGGACAGAACAGCCCATATTACAGGGTTTCAGTACCCCATACCCCTGGAGCACCCAACAGGATTGGGGGAGAATTGGAGCTGCCTTGCGCACCAGTTCTGGATCCTTCCCCACCAGATATTTCATGCTCACCAGGCATTTCATGCTGGAACCAGCTTCTGCAGCCCTGGATTGGACTGCCAAGGCCCCTCACTTCAGTTATTCCCTGCCTCACATTGCTCCTGAGCCCCTTGGCCCCTTCTATGGGTGGTGAACCCAAGGGAAGGGGGACCCAGGATGATCTTTCATGCTGAGCCCAGCCAAGATCCATGGGTGCAGGCCTGGCAACCAAGTGCTGGACATCGAGCCAAACATGCGAATCAAACCTAAGAATCTCATACCGGATCAGTCAAGGCCCGGGTTAACAACGACCAGTATTGGTGCCGGTAACCTACAGGGTACCAGTGGAAATTGGGCTACTGAGGGTCAGAGACGGAGAGGAGGAAGGCGTGTTGGGAAGCAGAGCGAGAAGAGGAAAGGCAAGAGTCTGGGACTGATTGTAAGGACTTTGAATATGGAACTGGACAGGAAGTCTAGAGGAAGACCAAAGAGAAGATTTATGGTCGCAGCCAAGAGGAAAAGAAGAGGACCAAGGTAAATGTTGGCACATACAATTAAGTCTGAAGATAAAGTTAACAAAAACTTAGATATTACAATGCTTTGCCTGAAATGATTATGAACTGTGTATTGTTGTTTTAACTCATCTCAGTTTTTGATAGTAAACTGCACTGATCCCAGAGAGAATGTTAAGACTGTGCATCTTAGGTTAGAGAACAAACATCTGCTATGGACTCTTACCTTCATCCCACCAATACAGTTTGAAAATGATTGAATTAACATCTTACCAAAATCTGAAGCCTCTGTTGGACATTGGCTTTATGCAACCCATTTCTTGGTTGACCTGGGGGAAGGTTTCAGGCCAAATATAGTCTCCGTGAATTGTAGAAACCATTTCTTCTAAACAGTTTTCTGGGACTGAAAATGAAAGAATAGTAATATATTTTTAACCAAGTCATTGCACTTTTTCTTTCATTTTTGTTATAGGAATGTAAGTACAAGGAATTTTACTCACCAATATGTTTGATGGTCACATCCATAGTTTTAATAATAATGGAACCATTTTTATGTGGTGATGACAAGGCAGCATCAATAAAAGAGGTAATTTCTGTAATGTTATTCCTATCATACACTTGGACGTGGAAGGTACTGTCATATCTGTTAATAAACCAACACTCAATTATAAAAAGCAGCCACAATCTAGTCTGACGTTTCAAAATTCCCCTGTTGACTTACTGTCTGACTTGGTGCTGAAAAATCTGAAGAAAGAAAAGTTTTGGGAAATTATAACAATATAATAAAATTAATTATAATATATAATATATATATAATATATAATTATAACAATATAATTATAACAATATAATCTTATTGTTAATTATAAGATTAACATTACCTACATCAATTTAAAAAGAAAATACACTGACCCAACCAAAATCATTTCAATGAATTCGAAACTCACCATTAATCCAATGTACTGCTCCATTGACCTGCAATGATTTTTAAATTCAACATCAGAAATTACTCACTCAGTCACAGCAAGCAAATGATACCAGAGTATGATACCTATTTTACAGGAAAACTCATTTTATTTAGACCCACCTCCAAACTCTCTCAGTTATGATGACATTCAGTAAAATTATGGTGTTCTTCACATGCAGTCTGTCTTTCAGCTTTTGGACAGAATACAGAGTAAACATGTAGTTTAAGGAACTTAAAGGAGATTTGTGTGAAAATCTTACCCAATGTTCAATTATTTCTTTTGGTCCTCTGGTGTTGGCAGTCATATTCAATGTAACATTAACTCTAAGGAAAGTATCAGGTCCAACTGTTGGCCAATGAAACACAGTTACCACTTCAGGAAAATTTGCCTTGACAGTTTCACATTATCACAGAAAACTAAGGAATGAATTGGAACAAAGAACATAATCAACGGCAGCAAATTCAGAGATTGGCAGATAAACACATTTGTCACTGTTTGTACCTGGCTCCTTATATGCTTCAATGTGCTAAGAGAGAATTTTCTGTTTTGTGTTCATTTTGATAAATTAGCTTTTATATTCTAACATCTTGCACGGTAATATATTTGCCATTTTTATCCCTTCCTTTGTCGCAGACGTGGTCAATATACAACAGACAAAGTCCAGTTCAATGCCAGTGCCTTAATCAAGGACAAGTTGTTTCTTTCATATTCTTTAACTTGTGTCATTCTTTTGTGCATATTCAAAGGTAGTCTTACTGTGTTCCTGCAAGACCATCTTATATACAGTATATATCTGAACTGATTTCAATTATGCAGAGGACGATAGCAGAGTGAGATTTATGTAAAGACTGAATGGTTTGTTTAGTGGCTCAGACATCTAACATTGAAAGGACTGACCAGAAGTCTTGTTGAGATCTAAAGGCTCCTCTGTTGTTGACATGTTTGTGAGCCAACCTGGCAGGCTATTTGTAGTACCTCTATCTGCAGATAAGATAAGAAAGACGTGAACAACGGTTGAAACGTTCAGACACCGTTGAAATATAATAAAATGCCATTGTTGATTAACAACGTCTTGAAAGAAATAGTCGTGTGTCGTTTTGCATGGTTACCTGGTGAAGTCACTACAGGACTGGGGGTTGGTGGAGTCACACCAGAGAATAATTCTGGACAAAAGAAAATAGATAATCCAAGAGAAATCAAACCCAGAAAAGTTTGTGTTGGATTTTCAAATTCTTAAAATACATAATTAAGCTTGTCAAACACTTAAGTATTAACTAGAGTTTTTTTTATAAATTTCATACATATTTAACTTTGAGATTCAGTTAAAATATTTTTTTTGATCAATATAGTGGATTCGTAGATATAATATTGGACCAGATTTACCCACGGGTAGGATGCTCATGTTATTGGGATCAACTGTCAGGTTGAAGCCATTGAAAGGGAAAGTAGAATTCAGCATTGCAGTAATGCTGATCTGGACTAAATCCATTCTTGCAGCTGGACTGACGTTCACATGGACCTCACAGTAAAAACTTGGGGTAGAACATAATCAGATTGTAAATTCAACATACACATGGACTTGAAAGCTCCTACTGAATTGTAGAGATGCAGACAATTCAGCACCATGTATCATGCTCCTCATCATTTTGACATTTTTTCTGAAGACCATCTCACCATTTGACACAGCTGGAGTTCAGTGATGCTCTCGATTCCTGGAAAGACATTTTTGCCTTATTTATTGTAAATTAAAAATAAAAAAATAAAAAAAATCTACCTACAACCACCTTGCCTTTGACCCAACCTGACTTATTGATTTTTTTTTTTTTGTAATATGAGATTGCCTTTAATGGCCTGTGCTGTTTTTTTTTTACATTATAACTGTCAGGCTGCTGTGACAAATGAACTTCCCCTATGAGATCAAAAAAGTTTATCTTATCTAATCAACAATTCAATATAAAATCAATTCATTTATTAGCATACTGTACCTGAGATGACTGCACATGCAAATTGGCAAAGTGGCAGGAAAGGCTGAATTGGGTCAAAGATAACAGAGATTGCAGACAAAGAATTAGTCTTCTAATTTTTGGCACTGCAACAATTCAAACACATAAAGCATCAATAAAGCTTCACAAAAAGAACAGGCCTATCTATCTTTTTACATTGTCAGCCAAGAGAAGTGCTTTAGAAAGAACTAATTTCTTAGTTTTTTACCTTGAGGATGCCACAATAATACGAGTGATGGAAATGTTGGGAGGGAAAATGCTGTGCAACTGAGAACAATAAATAAAAAGTGATTACAATAAAATATTTCCAAATATTTCGTGCTTAATATTTCAGTGAAATATTTGGCATAGTCAACATACCCACTCCCTTGTAATGGTCTCCAGTGACACTGAACATTCCTCAGTGATGATATCAGTGTTAGCAATGAATAACTGCATTTTGATTTTGTAGCTAGGCCATTCTAAAAAGTATAGAAAGAAATTCATCAAAAAAACAACTATGATCACAAAACCCACTGTGTAACTGCTGACATGCTGTAGTCTATCTTGTTCTGTTCATTAATGCGGAGGACTAATGAATCATCGGAATACAAGTAACTGTTGTATGAAGGCACTGAAAATGAAGATATTATCCATCAAGTCAGATAAAATCAAAAGGGCTAAACATTAAATGAAAACTTTATCCCAAAATCTATGTGTTAATAATAATTACTATTCATTGCGATAATCACAAAATAAATTAGACTGTACTTTCAAACACATCACATGTGTAGACTATTATAGTCATATCAAACGCTTTAATACTGGTCTGTGACATTACCTCTTGCATTTCATAGGGGCCATTTTAACAGTAGCCTCTAGGTTATCATCAGACTATCATCACATTTTGATATGAGAGAGACAAGACTATAAAGCTACAAATTTAATAAGAATATGTAGTCCATAGAGCAAATAATGAATAAAAATTATTTAGTTTATGTTTTTTGAAATTGGGAGTTTTCTACAATGGAATTAATAGAGTTCAGTTTCTTGTACATAACCCATTCATAAGGAACTTGGTTATTCCAAATCTGGCAAACTACTACGAACTATAAAGCGTTTACAGAAGGAAATAGGGTTGGGTCAAAATAACATTTCCTTATTTATATTAAAACTTCCTCATTTACACAAGTCACCATTTGATATCTACCACCCTAAGGAATAATAACTTTGATGTTAATAGGACTGGGAAGTCACATGTAACTCAGTGGCATTCGCTTCCTGTTTTTATGATTATTGGACCTTAACACAAGTTCCCTCATGCTTGTTTTATGAAGAGGCAAAGGTAAACTTGAAGCTGTTTGTGCCTTTATTGCAATTGTGTAATGTACATAATGAAAATAATGAACTGTGGTACTGAAATGCAATACAAAGAGGTCATATTTACCACAATGCAGGCTGATGTCAGGCTCAGGAGGACAGTCATGTTGCCAATTCTGCTGATCCCAACTAATCACATCTCCAACTGCACATCGCTGCCTGCTCAACTCCTCAACACTCAATGCTTTTGCCCACATCCTGAACAGACCAATCTCACCAAGCAAGTTAGTCCCACTCTCTCCTTGCACCTTATTATTTTTATCAACATAATGCGACATGCCCAAAGTAAGAGTGCCATTTGGAGCCAACTGCTGTGGTTCGGTTCTATTCATAATCTTCTCACTGAGGCTGGTTTCATTAACATAAACATGTAGTTCTTGGGCTTGCCCAGACCAGGTGAGACAGATCGAATACCATTCTTTCAGTTTCAGTTCCTTCTTTATGCGAAATTCTTTTCCAAACATCCATACAATCATCTGTGCAAATTTGCCCCCGAGTCCCAACTCTATCCGTCTCCTTCCTGGAGCTTTGTAGACAAAACCTGTCCATTCTGCTGCATACTCACGGCGTAGGTGCATGCATACACTCAGTTCCTTAAGGGGGTGCACCAAAATGCCTTGTTGTAGCTGCCACAAACATGGGCGGACCTTGAAATGTAGTTTCTTGCCCCACAGGCTTGTACTTGGATTTACTATTAAACAGGAATAAAAGCCATTCAGAGATTAAGCTTGAAAAGGATTGCAGTACATTATTCCCAGATGGATGAAAATAGAAAATTTGAGATTATGCTGTAAAGAAGATCATTGAAAAAAAATTAAATGGATCCGATATCTTACTTGAACCCAGAAGACACACAGAAAGCTGTGCACACAGAAAGAGTTTTAGGATTAAGTGGCGTCTGACAGATATCATGGTAAAAATCAAAAGAAAAAAAGAAAATAAAGATATATCAGGACTGTCTCTGCAGGGAAGGTGTCCATCAACTACAAAGAAAAGTGAGAAAAATACATGTTTTATTTGCATGTCAAGAGACAGCACAACATTAGGAAACAACCGCAACCAAATGAAAAAAAAAACAAAGAAAGAACATGACACAGACTTGCCTGTCCCACATGACTAAAAGTCCAAGATGATCTCCTTCAAACAGTGAAATTAGAAATGTACAAAAAGAAAGCCATCTAGTGTTAGTAGCTCGCTTATCTACAAGTGTACTGCTTACTGTAAATTTTGCTCTGTATAAGAAGACCTCCACACCCTATCTGCTTAGTTTCCTGAGTTACTCATTAATCACAAGTAATAAACATGACAAGACTGTGTCTCTCGGCTGGCCTGGGAAACTTAATTGTTATTTCAAAAAAATAACACAACAGGATTTTCATCAGTCCAAATTAATAAAAAACTGTAAAAAGAGGATAAGAACAGCATTGATTGTATTTTCAGTATTAACAGTTTTAATGGCTTATTTGGAGTATTAATGGTGATTACTACATTGACAGACCTTAAAATCAATAAAACATATAGGATTATGGCAAATCTGACACTTGTGCCTGCTTAATCAGGAGTCAACTTGTCAAAATGTTTTTGTGATACCATTAAAATACAGAGCTACAGTATTTATTGAAGTTTGGTGTTGATGTTGGTTACATTTGGCAAATGACAAAGTTACACATATACTCACTTATATTTACAGTACATCCGTTATGCTAGGTGTTTATCTCAAATGGAAGTTGGTGCAGTGTCCTAATTATAAGAACTGCAGAAAATGTCTCTCTCTTTATCTCCTTCATTTCGTGTCATGTATGCTAGTTAGCCATTATAAAACTTTCCACAAACATTGAAAGTAATATGTTTTTATTACTACTGTGCAAAATAATTACCACAAGCAATAAAATAAGCAAACAAATTAAAATGGCTCATGTGTGATTGGTGATGTCTCTTTGTTCCTATGTCTTCCCTTCAGGCGTACAAACCTGAGAATATGTGAATTATACGGAGTACCTTTCTTCTATGGTGAAAATTATGACAGCCAGGTTTCTGTTACTCCAGTATCCAATCACAGTAAATGGAAGGATATACAGTAGGTATCATGTGGCGCAGTGATTAGCACTTCAGCCCCACAGCATGAAGAACCTTGGTTTGATTCCAGCAGGGGACCTCTCTATTTTGAATTTTCATGTTCCCCCCTCTCCTCTGTGTGAGTTCCCCACAGGTTCTCTGGTTTCCTCCCACAGGCCAAGAACATTCAGCAGGTTAATTTGAAAAATTTGGAAAATACCCCAGATGTGTGAAAGAGTCAAAGGTGTACCTTGCCACTCACCCGAAGACAGCTGGGATACACTCCAGCATCCCCTGCAATCCAGAGTAGGATAAGCAGTAAATTATGGATGGATGGAGGGAGATATATATGCTGTCATAACAGTACTGCAATTCACAGAATGAGCATGGCTCTACATCACCTCCCAAAGGCCAAATGAAGAGTCTCATCTGAATTAAGCCAATGTAGAAAGACAGTTTATTTTTTATTAACATGCACCTCATCTCCAGGTGAACCTTTTCAAGGCATTCAAAACAATTGTGGCTGCAGTTTAAAACATTACATTGCAACCCTTCAAACAAACAAACAAGTTATGCTAAACCATGTTATCACAATTTCTCTCCATATCACTACTTTCTTGGTTGTCTCATTACCAAAATTCCACTTCTATATTGTACATCATTCCCAGGACTGTGGTTATTTGAGATAATTCCAAAAGGACCTGTGTGGTGTATAGATATAGTACATTCAGCACAAACAGAGATGTAGAACCTTGCAGAAGATGCATATACTTCAGCAAAAATGCCTGGATGAGACCATATTTTTATGCATCAGGGATGCTTTATTTTTCTGCTAGAGCAAGTTATACCCGCAGTGCATTTTAAAAAGTAGCTAATCAGTAATGTCTGATTTTATATTAGGTATCCCAGTGTATGTGTGTGAGATTATATGTATATATAGGTATATGTATATCTGCAAATGAAACATTACAAACAGGAACTGCTGTCACTATGTGCAGAGCAAAGCAATGAAATGAAACATCACTAACCTCAATAATATGAGGATGATTCTAATCATTCATCATCCACCGTGTCTTTGCGTAAACTTAACTTTACAAATTTTCTGTTTGAAAAAAGTCAAGGAATAAAAGAAGGTTTTGTTTCCTCTTTGTTGTTTTTGGGTGTCCTTCACCATTGAAGGCGATCAAGTAAGTAAATGGCTTACTTTGTTAGATGCAGTACTTCATTTGAAATACTTTGACTTTGCAACTCTTTTATCCAGGTACTGTAACTATTTTAAATCTAATTATACAGAATTGAAATACCAAAAAAATGTCATTAGAAGTACATAAGATAAGCAGTTAACTAGCCGTAAATATATAACTGATATGATTACTTATGACATGTATGAGAATTCTGAGCTAACCTTTTGTACCAGAAAGCAACACTACAAGCCATCCGGAGTCTCATGCCTGGTTTGCTCAAGATACATTGTGCAGAGATATGTGTGAAGCTCAGAAGGGGAATGAAAGAGGCACCATTCTTGTCACAAGTCAGTGTCAAATGATGTCAAATCAGTAAAACAGTTGCCTTTCGTTGGTTTCAAAGCAGACTATACCATCCCCATAAGTAATTTAGTGATGTTATTGGTATTACATAGAATCTTTACCTAGGATGCACTTTTTTTCTGTAAGGAATACCCCTATTTCTCTCATGTGTATCATTTTTGAAAACTATATATCTTCAAATCCTGACTATTTGCTTAGTCAGGATGTGTGCTATGTTAGGGAATACATTGTAAAAAGACCAATCTCATGACATGAGCCTGTTGCTTAACTATAAATACATTAACGTGTTGATAACAGTAACCTCCACCACAACTGGTTGGATCTGTTTAGAAAAATGCAAACCTTAATCTGTACACCACTGCTCGACCTGGCTATACCCAGCTGTGGTGAACAAGTGACCACAAAAATCCATGGACATGTCACCATTACTTTAACCATTCCACAGCATTTCAACCTATGATACTGGTGAGAGAAGAATACAGTAGTCTGACAGAAATTAATTTACATGTTTTGTTTTCTGTTTTTTAGTATGGTATGATACTATAGTGAGAGAATACAACAGACTTCAATTATTAAGGAATTGCTTTTTGTCAGTGGTTTTGCTGGACATTCTCTCAAATAAATGAACAGAGATTTATAGTCATATGACTAATGAAGTTTCACAGGGAATATACTTATTCCTGGCCAAGTATACCTTATATTAACCTAATGCAAATGTTAAATTATGTTAATCCCTTTCAGTTAAAATGTTACAAACTCTTATGATGATAATGTTTGTATTTATACTGTGTTTAACAACTCATACATCCTGTTTGTATATTTGGCCAACTTTTTAAACTGTATGTTCCATTAAGATAAATCCCACTGTACTTGTACAATAAAGTACGTGAAAATAGATGTTGACTTAAGTTTGTGACTTGAATAAGATACATATTTATACATCGAAGATTTATATTCAAGTGATTGCAACTGAAGCTTAAATGCAATTTCTACTTCCTGTTTACCGTGTAAAATAGATGAGAGCCCCTCTGGGTAAAGCATGTGAGACAAACTAGGACAGAGGATGTACTGTTCATATCAAGAGAAAGAACACTGAGCCCTGAGAAAATGTGTTATTCTCTCATTGGGAGGAGTTCTCCAACTTCATAATTTTTTGCTCCGCAGACTCTTCAGTGCTTTCAGTCTGGTAAGATTCTCTTTTTCCTTATAAACACTTGCAAGATAAGAAGATCAAGGCAACTACTGAAGTTTGGATTTAACAAAATCTCAGGTGATACCTGTAAATTGTACTTTTTTGAAATAATATTCCGTTCTGTGAAACGTTCTAAATCGTGACAAAATTTTCAACCTTTAATGAGTTATATTAACATTTCTCCTTATTTTATGGGTTGACTTCGAATTGAATCCCAATTGCCACCGTTACCCATATTCCTTTTGGCTTCATCTATAAACATGTACAAACGTCTGAAGAAAACGCCAGAGGGCGCTCTTGGCCGCCGGCAATTTTATCAATCTTATAGATCGTCTAATAAAAAGAAGAACAGTTATCTCCCAAACGCAACACCGTTGTTTAATAGTCTTTCACAGTGGGAGGGTCGCGAAATAAAAAGTACCCGTTATATTTTGAGAAGGCAGGATTGTCGGAGTGGTACTCTGTCTTTTGCAAAGGCTTTTTATACAATTATAATTTACGTTTCCATATCGGATTTTAAAAAGGTTGCTCAAACATAACAAAATGTTAGATATGGCTATCCATCTGAGGGAGCGGTGGCAGAACTTTATTGTGGCATTTTAGAGTCTAATTCAATTGATTATTTTTTTATTCATCCGTTCCCTGTAATATAGTTGAGGGCCCAAGTAAAATATAATTATGCAACATCTACGCCTTTTAAATTGCTAAGCATTTGCATGGTGATAATCCACGGTTGTGTAGGCCCAACAGGTCCGGACTAAATGACGTCTAGTTTTCTCCTGACCCCTCAGTTTGTTCTCACAGTTGTTTCCAGCAGTGTTGTATTGGATCTTCGCCACATGCATATGAACAGTATTATTTTCGTTTTCTTCAACACATTTTTATTTATGTATCTATGTTTTCATTTTACAAATTCAGATATCATAATTCGTAATAATGAAATCACATGAAAAGTCAATAAATAAAAAAACAGACAAAAACAGTGATTTTCTAAAATCCCAAACCCTGTTTTGGACATATCGCCTCCCGGTGCTTTCTCGTGTTGATGCGCGTTTCCGGAAAAGGGACACAGTGAGACATCTTGATGGCTAAACACTCTTTGACGTCCACGTCCCCGCGCTGTCCGAGTCCCACCGGCTGCGATGTACTGCGCGCTCCTGCTTTAGAAAAACAGAAGAAGAAAACTTAAAGAAATGGCGGAGGGCACAACTTCTACTATTAAGAGCTTACGAGCACAAATGGGTAAGAAAAATATAGGAAGACTTTGTTATTTTTTTTCATAAGTTACGATCGTAGTAATCAGTCTGGTTTTCTGGCATCTGGGACAGCTAACCCGGTTATTTGAACGTGCGGTAACGCGGTAGGCTTCTCTGGCTAGTAACGTTAGCTTGCTATTGACAATGGAGGCGGAAAAGTCTTGACATTTATCCTCACGTTAAATGTCACTGTTTAGCGGCTATGTTACACTACCTCCGACCTGCATGGATAAACCCCAATGAAAGTTGAATGATTCGTTTGAACTTCAGCAAAGTACTGGTAGACGAAGCTATGTTGCAACGTCAGAAGCCGGCTGCCATATCACGACGTTTATTTATCAGCACGGTGCTTTTAATACCGTTTGTCCGCATTTGAATTCGGTTGTCTCACCTTACTATGTACACCCTAGTGAAAAGAACATTACAATCTGGTTAACTCGAATAAACCGATTCATATCGGACTCTGTCAATTAGCTTAAACGGCACAAGTTAGCGTTAGCTCATCACTTTCGGTGTCTTCATAAGTGGCGTTGTCTCTGTCATGGGGAGAGGAGTTTGTGCTTCATAAAAAAACAACCGTTAACTCAATGTCTACAGCCTAGGATGGGCCTGTTGTCTGTTTAGTTTAGTTGCTTCCTGTTTTGTGCCATGATGATCTTTCTCGTTATCGTATTGGTCAATACTTAGACCTATTTGTTGATATGCGGCATACCCCCCCCCCAAACACACACACACACACACACACACACACACACACGCACACACACACACACACTTTATCCTGGAAGGTTAACTATGACAATGTCTGACCCAAATTTCAGATAAAGCCGGAGTTTCAGACACAATGGTCTGACGGAGCTGCTAAGTTGCAGGCTATGAAATGTCTTGATTCTGGGATAACGTTTTTTGACAAGAATGTACCCCCATGCCACAAAACTTTTACATCAGCAAAAAACAAGTCTGCTTTTGTCAATGTTGAGTCGTATTTGTCAACTAAAGTAGGAGACTTCTTATCCCTAGATTCCAATCCATGCCTTAGCTGCTGTCTTTTAGTCATGGGTGTTTGCTGTATCTGCCTTTGCAGCCCTGAATGTACAGTTTGTTTTGACTGGAGCTGTGGCACAGTTGACAGTACGTTTTAGTGTTATAGGGTTAGAGGGAGTTTTCTGCATACCCTCTTTGGGTGTTGGCATGTGTTAATCCTGGTAAAAACTGTAATGAACTTAATGCTGATCCTCCTGTTTCCTTTAACTTGTGTATTTTCACTCTGGTATTTTCATCCAGCCAATTTTGTGGTATTGTGAATATCTACAAATTTAGTGATAGAAAATTTTGGAATCCTGGATTTAAAGCCACAGCATGTGAATTTTGTTCTACTTTCAGTTAGACTGACAATAATAACATTATGTTAGGAACCTAGCTCATGTGCATGGTTATGTCCACAAGAATGTAAGCGAGAAGAAAGTGTACGTTGTCATAATGATGGGTGATTACACCACTGCAAGGTTATCCTGGTTTTGGTGAGGCTTTGGCTGAAACAGATTAAAAAGCTCAAGAAATATTTCTATCCTGGTCCGACTTAACCAGTAAAGGAAATGGACAAGGCTGATTTTCATTTTGTATTTTTTTTTAGGTTCACACATGTGCACACAGCATTTGAATAGCAAAACATGGTGATTTATGTCATCTATGAACACCTCTTGCTCTCATCAGTATTTTTTGCATGACATCATTTTTGTTAATCCCTCATTTTCAGTTGTGATAGATTGTTCTTCACTTTGACAGCTGTTTTCTTTTGCTTCTATTCTTAGATTGTTTATGATATCCAGACCAAATTATGGATATAAAAAAATCTTACTGGATGTTAAGTGACAAAGGAAGTCTGTCTCTTATATTTCAACTATCTAGCATTTTAACATCTCTGCTTTACCAAAAATCTCTATGAAATGTGTTACTCATTTATCATCCCTTTCTCATCAGAGATAAACCATAAAATTGCATCATAAAATCTAAGTTCTTTTGACAGGTATGAGAAAATTATGAATAACAATAATAAGAAATGAACTAGATTAATGAAAAATATGGCCTACAAATGCCCAGCAGTGTAAGAGAATATAGTCCATTTGGACAAGATGAGACTCACTGGGATGTACAGTATCACTCTGCCAGTACTGCAAATAGCCCAGGCTTACCTTTGCATGACAAGGCCTGGAGTAATCCCATAGAAGATTTGGTGTGGTGGTGTGTACATGTGTGTGAGCATGCATCAGCAGTGTTATCTAAGGACCGGATATGTTAAGACAGCATTGAGACAGGGTGAACCACAAGTCCCCAGCAGTGTTAATGATTTCATGAAAGGCCTTGCGCGACAAAATTGCTGACATTGGGCAAATTGACCAAATAAGTAAGCTGATATTGGTCTTACAAGGTTTTGTTGTGAGTTACCGAGTATTCTTGTGACGGTAATCCCTGTATAATTGGCAAACTCTGACAAACAATTGTCCATACTTGCATTTGGCAGTGCAGACGCTTCCTGTGCAACAAGTTGCTGATTTGTACAATGCCTCAGGGCATTGGTAAAGTTGGAATTTGGAAGAGGGAACAGAAAAATCCTGACTCAATGATTTCTGTGTGCTGGATAATACAGAGTTTCTTCTTTAGTATATGAAGGACTGCTCATATGCTATATGATCACGTTAATTCATCACATATATTTGATATATTTGATATATTTTAGCATTTGAGCAGAAGTGTAGTGTTGTAACAGAGGTCGGACTGCCATTAGTTCATGTTTTTTCTGCTTGGCTTCAGAGCAGGATCATTCCCTCCCATCCTTGCCATGCCCTCACTGGTGGTCTTTACTACTGGTACCAGTCAATAGCCTAATGCTGGAACTACAAATAATATAGTTTGCTTTGCAATGTGATCCCTTTGCTGTTAAAACTTAATTAGCTTACTGAAATGCTGGTTAACAGTTAGCTTGAACCACAGGTTTCTAAACAAAGCCATACAGAGCTAAGATTTAATAACAATGACATTTACCAATTCGGCATAAAAACAAATCCAGATTCATAAGCGCTGTTTTGGACCAAACCTGTTGAGGCATCAAGCAGCCTGTTGATGCAGTTGGACTGATGTATGTTAATTTGTGCAAATCTCCATAGTGATGGAGTGCAGAGAGGCTGTTCTTGTGATTGGCTCTTTTCTCTTGTATGAGCACACCTGGCTCTCTTGAGGTCTGTTGAGAAAATAAGATTGTGTCCCTCATCAAATTGAAGTCGTTAAAACAACACATGAATATGTTCATCAATGAAAATGCACTTTCCTTGGCTGTGTTTGCACTTACTTTGCTTTCTACTGTTGTAACAACAAGAATATTCTTGCTTGGTATACTGTATTTCACACATTTTACATTCAGCAAAATTACAACTATCCTCACATCATCAGGCTTCAACTTACCATCACAACATTTCACATATGTTTCTTGCATATAATTAAGCAGCTGATACCTGCTCAGGACACTGGTATCCCGGGCTTTTACATCCCTCTAAATGCCACACAGTGCAATTTGCAAAAAAAATTAGCTTGAGTTCTAAATCCTGTAATAGCATTGAGGAGACTGATATCATTGAAAATGTAGACAATGTCCTTCACTAACTTATTTGAAGTATTTTTGCAGAGGTAAATTGTATGGAAGCAGTCATTCAAAGATGGTTAAATTTAATGGTTAAAATTGCAACAGTATCACTTCACTTGCAAGACTATAATATAGGGTATATGGTACTGTCTAGTGGCCAGAACAAATATTTTACTTAAATTATTTATTCTTGTAATTTCAGTAAACACGTCACATATAGAGGGCTATTGCATTCATTTAACAGTTTCTCCTTGGTTTTGGAGGTTGCATGAGTTTGGAGTAAAAGCAAGGAATCCACTTGGAATATTCAAAGTCAACATATTTTCTGCAGTGGCTTAGCAACTTTTCAATTATTGATTGTGTTCAATTCATTCACTGATCAGATGAGATGTATTTTTCTTTTGACTATCCATTGCTCTGTCATCCCATCGTGTAATGGCTGTTGATTCCTGTTTCTTTAGAATAAAGCAGTTACTTTATTTTGTAGGAATTACATTAACAATTCAGTTTCTGAAAATGTTGAATTTAAGATAAATGTCAAAACCTTTTGAAATGAAAATGCCTGACTTACTTATTAAATGATGAATATAACAATGACACAATGTTTCATAGGTTTCAAATGGCAATTCTGTCAGCAACCAATTCCTATTTTCACATCCAGTAGTCATTGAGCAATATTTTGACAAATTAGAAGTCCCTCTCCCCACATCTGTCTATTTTTTTCTGTTCTTAATTACAATCAAATCTTAAAAATAAGTTGTTTTTTTTAAGTTACCAATTTTCATTCATATGTAGATTACAAAGACAATCCCAATATTGATAACATCATCTGCTTCTTTTCTGCTCTCAAAAATCCTCATGGATTATATTGTAAGCGAACATTTGACAGTCAGCTGAGAACAGAGGCTACTTATTTAATTAGCCGCCTGTTAGTTTGAAAGAATAGGTGAATGACTTATCTTAACTGATCTAGTTACACGTGGCATTTATTTGAGGTGAGATGTAAAAACATTTCTCTGGCACATTTTCCCGGCAACATTTCCAGTCATAATTGCTTTTCAACCATCCCTTGAAAAAAAAAAGTAGAGTGGACTGGAAATAATTTTCAGCAGTCCATTATAAACCATCAGTAACAACAAAAAATAATAACTAGTAGCATGCATATTGGGCACAATTTTTATTTGATTAGTGCAAAAACTAACCTCTAGCAAATCAGGAAAGCAGAGACTTTTCAATCACAGAAGTGGTAGCAGTAGTATCACATGAATGAAGATTTCATTTCCTTTTTTTTTAGCAGTTCTGTAGTGTTAAAAACACAGACCCTTCAGAATATAGTCAGGGGAGCAGACTGATACTCAGGCCCATAGTGCTTAATCATTTCCTCCCTGTTTCCTGAGTTATTTACCACCTACTTATCGTTATTTTCCTTTTCACTAAGTTTTCCCAAGTAGGATTCTAATAGCTTGTTGCAAAAGAGTTTGTAACATAACTTAATGCAATTTCTGTGAACCGTTTAACTTACAATAATCAACAGTTGATGATGATAGCATAATGTGTCCTTTGCAAAATCACATTTGTGGCTGCAGCACCAGAAATTACATACTTGAAAAACTATAATACCTAAGGGTATTGGAAAGATATATTCAAGATTATTTTGTTTTATTCAGTTATTCAAAAGTGTAATTATATTGAAAGCATTAAGAACAGGATTTTTATTTCAGACATTGTTTCTCTCATTGAAATTAGATTTGTAGCTGACTACAGGTTGAACCATGAACTGATTTGAATAGCTGGATTGTTATGTTGCTTTAAATCCATTGTATCTTTCTGTAACTCTAGCATTCCTATGCACAGCAAACAAAGCACAAAGAAAAACGGCTGATTAAAACTTTATTCCTTGTTGTACCAAAAGCAATTCCTTCTCCATGTTCTGTGGGGCATTACAAAATGCAAGCTAAATTCTCTGTTTGTAAACTGTGGCTTTTTTGTATGCATACAGCTGCAGCCGCGCAGGCACAAGCCGAGGAGCGGCGCAGCCAGGCAGGGAATAGCCCAGGACCTTCAGTACAAGCACCAGCCAAACCTCAGGGGTGTAGACCTGGTAAATGACAGCACACTCACTTTCACAGATGCTTCACTGGGACTGTTGTTATGTGTCTTTAAACCTTACCCATCGCAATCCATTTCCTCCCCCACTGAGTGTAGCTTAATACAGGTAACACTTAGTAATCATCTCATTACTTGTCATAACAGTTTACTAAGCTCATTAATCGCAATCCAATACATCTGCCTGGTAGATGCAAAGGGAATGTATCAGTAAGCTATTTTTGTTCTCTGCGAGTGTATTACTAAGATTCAAACTTTTGCTACCACAAATTTGTTTGCAGTCATTGACGGTGCCACACTTAGAGTAGACGACCGACTACGAGTAGCAAAAGAGAGGCGAGAAGAGGCAGATAGACAACAGGGTAAGCAAGAGATCTGTCTTGAATGTATGAATGTCATAATGCCAATTTCTGCTGTTAAAGACTAGGGCTGCTATAGAGAATTTTTTTTAACTTAGTGTAATCCATCATTTATTTTCTTGGTCACAGTTAGTGTCTGGAAAATGTAGAAATGTCTTATCATTATTTCCCAAAGGCCAAGATAAAATGCTTGAAAGTGCACAGCCAATGATATTTTACTAACGAACGAGCAAGAAATAATTCTCTCTGTGGTGAGCTGATTAGATTTTAATTTTTTCCTTAACATGAAAAACCAATCAAAATTGCAGACAGTTAATTCAGCAGTTTTAAATTAATCGATTGTTCTCTAGTGAAGTCATTTAACATCAAGGTTTTCGCAGGTTTTTTTGCACTCATGTTCTCATACCTGTGCTGTATATCCCGGTAGCTTTGCGTGAGTCTCAGATCATGGAGCGGGAGCGCAAGGCCAAACTGCAAGTGGAACGTCAGGTGGAGGAACGTATGAAGAAAGCTGGAGAACAGCGAAAGAAGGAGGAGCAAAAACGACTGGCTGTGGAGGAGAAGAGGAAGCAAAAACAGGAAGAGGAAAAGGTACCCGCCGTTCAGATTTGTCTCAGAACTCTGCCAGTGTGAAATTAATCTTTTCAGACTTAATGTGAATTAAAACAGGTTTATCATATTCCAGTAGAAGATAAAGGAAACAAAGAGAGGCCGTGATTGTTTTTGAAACAGTACATAGACTTGCAAATAAGTAAAGCCATGTTATAGTAAATCATTTTTAAACTAAAAGGAAAATAAAATTTATTGTAAACATTGCACTTCACAATTAAAAAAAAAAAGGATTTACCTGGTTAAAGTATTATAGACATCTGTCAGTCTTACCCTCTTTTCTCATGTTTCACATTCTAGGATTATAGTCCTCGTAACATCTCTGAATTTTTCTTCCCATTCCCCCTCTGGGATGCTGCAGGAGCACTATGAGGCCGTGATGCGTCGGACACAGGAGCGGAGTCAGCGAGTTGATCAGAGACAGAAGAGGTGGTCCTGGGGTGGGTTGTCCACAGATTCTGATGGACGAACAGGTAAATCTCAAATCAAATTCATCAATTGAAATTTGAAGGTTTGCATTTAGGTGACAACTGAAACTTACCTCTAGAATGTACTATTTGTTTTTTTCCTTTATGCGGATTACCTTACCAAATCTTATTCTGGGATGAATGTTTTACATATAATGTTGTTGCATCAATAAATGTTATTGATTGATAAATTAACATATGACATTCCTGTATTGTGACAAGAGACTGTCCTACTTCTGTTGCTCTCTCTTGAATAGATCATCTTTTAGCAATTCCAAGCTACCACTTTTGGATGAAATGACAGTATAAATAAAAGGTTTAGGATTACTAATATTAAATTTGATGCCAGATTTATCAATTGTAGTGTATTTGTGATTTTATTGTAGAAGGAGCAGATGGGATCCTGTCAAGATTTTACCGCCATTTCTTTTTGCTGGGATACGCCTTATCTTGTTACTCCTTGTTACGTGTTACTCCTCCTTCAGAGGTTTCTTTTCTCATAGGAGACTCTGATGCCAACGCCTCATCTCCAGTAACTATAGTAATCTCCCCTGCCTCGCCAGAAAAGCCACCAAGGAATCAACAAGGTTTTGTTTGTTTATAATTTGCCCACCGATGTAGCAGCACAGCATGAACTGGCACTGATACGGTGGATAGAATGGTCACCTTCTACTCCTCCCACCAACACTCCCTTTACCTTTTCTGTCTACCACTAACAGTTATTTCTATGTTGCCATTATTTGCAAGGTGCTTTCGGCTGGCTTGCAACATTACTTTTTTTTTTTTTTTTAGACACACTTATACTTGTTTGCAGAACAACATCTTGTGGAAGTCCAATTCTTTGTCACAGAGATCTAATAATATCACATCAGGACCCTCCGGTACAAGCCATGTGATCTTATTAATGCTCTCCTCCCTGTAATGGTTCACATTTGATGTAATGTTCACTAACCATCAATTTCTGACCTTGAAATGCAACGATATTGTCATGGTTTGGTAAACACTCTACATACAGTGCTTCGCGACGTGGTTGAATTTTGTAATCTTGCACAATCTTTGCATTACATCATTGCATTCCATATAATTCATACTGGTGTGTGGGTGTGAGCGTGTGTGATTGCAATAGTTTTATGTATGGGAAAATACTATTATTTGAATCCTGATAAACCCTGTACTCCCTATGTGTGTACCTAATTACCCTCCCTCCTGCTAAACCTCCAGTGTAAATCCCGCCACCCTTTGTCTGTCTTTCCTCCTCCCTATTAGTGGACAAACGATCCACATCATCCATGAATCTGAAACAGCCATCAGAGGCTACCATCAACAAACGCCTATCCTCCTCCTCCGCTACTCTCGTCAAATCACCTCACAAAAGTAAGTCCTGAAAGTTCCCTACCCTTCCCTTAGCCTCCCTTGCTTTCCCTTCCAAACCCAACTCCTCCAGTACTTTGTCTTTACCAATTTACTTTTTTGTAAGATCTCTGAAGTACATGTCACCAAAGTAAAAGTTTTTTTCTATGATAATTCATAACGATGACCAGATACAAACACGCTTTCTCTATGAACTCTCAGTCTAGTGTGAACTGTGAACCCTGTTCTCATCATACTCAGACAAAGACAGCATGGTAATAAATGCCTCAGCTTTTTGTCTCTGGTTACAGCCAATGATGAACTAGCATGACCAACAAATTTCTGCATTATATAGTAGCTAGACACTTGATTGAAACACATTGCACAAATCTGTGATTTTGACATTTGCTGTAATAGATATATGCCATATGAATGAGCCTCTCTGACCTATTGTAATTTTCCAAATGGTGATCCTGATTCACACAGCTGTATTTGACATCTGCTGAAAACATAATCAACAGAGTTGTTTGATTTGTGTCTTTCTAAAGCTTTTATAGGTTCCAGTGCCGTGTCACATCTATGAGAAAAGCTGATTCCTCTTTCTTTAAACTTAAAATATCATACAATTTTCTTTTTCCAGGCCTATTAGTACATTAAAAAAAATGACAGTTTACACCACACAAGATAAATCACAATTGGATGTTTCATCCTGTTCTCACAGGTATTAAGCCAAGGAGTTCATCTTGTAACCGGTTGCCTAGCAATGGCATTGCTGCTCAAGCCACTAAGGAAGATGGCAAAAAACCTCAGTTGGAGCAGAAAGGTGCAGAAAGGCCCTCCTCTCCATCTTGCACCACACTTCTAACAAAAAAAATCAGAGTTAACAGTAAACTATTTTGCTGCATTTTTCACATAGTTTGTTTTAGTCAGGAACAAATTGCACAATTAAGCTGATCACCAAATTATATAGCTGATCCACCTTGAAGTTTGGAAGTACTCGCTGTCTCTCAGTCACATGTACTCTTACTAAAAATGAAATTCTTGGAATTACATATAAAAACTGTTTGCCATTGTGGTGGTTGGTAATGCAACGCTGAGGACTTTTAAGGTCATGCTGTTCATAAGGGAAACTGCAAGTATATTTTTCCTTGTGATAGGGTTTATTTCCAAACGCATCAAAACATGTACTTGTTCTAAGTATTCTTTTACACTAATAAGCGGTGTTTGACATCTATCGCTCAAGATTTGCAATAAAACAAATGCGGCTTTATTTCAAATTTGCCATGTAAGAAATGCACCAGCAATTGTGAATGCACTTTGACCAGGGTTTTTTTTTTTTTTTTTTTTTTTTTGCTTGTTTTTTTTTTTTTTAGGCCCTAAGTTAAAAGTCATCCCCCTGGCTTAGTCGGTGAATTCTTCAACATCACTGATTGCTCTTTAACTCAAAGCTCGGGGTTTTTAAATTGAATGTCAATATTGAATAATCCAATGAGTGAGGTGGCAGTTTGTCAGCATCTGTACAGCTTAAAGGTTAGCAGGTATGGCAGCAAAGATGCTCTTCTAGATGAGCGATTCATTCATGTTCATACGTGTTCTTTTCTCATATTTGTCTTGTCCTCCTGGTTCGAGGTCAGCCGCTGTGAAGTCTGACGAATTACATACAGCCTTGACAAATTGCTAACTTTGTTTTGGGATTCCTTGTTGACCCCCCCTCGATATGCCTAGTTGGCTATAACACGACTCTCATGTCTGTAGGCTGTTCTGTGAAGAAGAGAAGTTCATCCCTCACAAAAGTCAGTGTGAACAGAGCACAGACCCCTGCCAAGGCTGATAAGGGGACAACAGATGACAAAGGTGGCTAGCGTCATCGGTCCCGCCCCTCGTGGGGAAACCAATGTGTGATTTTTAAGGCCGCCTTTTTTGAATAACAGGCATGCAGCTGTGATGTTAACTGCTTGCTCATTCTGAATCATTTCATATTTCAGACCTAAACTAAAAGGTCATGTTGGATTCATTTTTTTCCATTTGTCTGAACTCAGCATCAAGGACAAAACACCGTTCTTATATCTAGTTGTCTGTTTTTTTCTTTTAATACAAAACTCTCACTTCTTACAGAATTGCCTGTTTGGTAGCTGTTTATCTCTCGTACTTGCTCTTGTGTTTTACTCTAAACACTGCTCGCTCCATGTATGGCCTAACCTCTTTGCTCTCCATGCCAGCTCCTGTGGTGTGTGTGGTTGCGTTCTTAATAGAAATTGAACCCTGTTCAATTCAAACTTGTTTCTGCACTAACACAGTTTATTGTTTTTTGTTTGTCACAATGTGTATATTGTTATTCTTCCACCAAGACTATGGCATCATAGCTTGATTCAAGCTGCAGTGCTCTCACTTCATTGTGGTGTGTGTCAGTGCCATCTCAGCACAGGAGCACAAACATTGTCTTAAGAAATCACTTCTGTTTGTGTATTGCCATTAACAACCATTGCTTTTTTATGTTTACATGTTTGAGACATGAAGATGAAATTTAGAAAAATGTTTCTTATGTGTTCTAGAGTTGGAAAACGCAACACGATTACCGCCGTCATTCATAATGACTAAGGACCTGTTCTACAAAGGCAGAAGAATTTAGGCCCAAATCACTTCATAGAGTTTCTATCATCCCGAATTGTTAAATAATACCAGGACATAAAGCACCAAATGTTGCTTTCTCCACGTTCCTGAGCTTACCACTCAAGAGAAAATAAAAGTGCCAGCCACAGATGTCTGCTAAGCACAAGTTTCCAAAAGCAAGTGTGACTCCACAATTACTTTTTAAACAGCAAGTATTTACTGACATGACAGAATAATTCTCTAAACACTTCCAACTCTCCAGTACAGGCTAGTGCCAATGGCTGTAATTTAGTTGTTTAATATAAGCAAGATGTCTATGGTTCTGCTGTATAATGAATCTTTATTTCATTTAAATTGTGTAATAGAATGCTCCATCTATGTCTGTGGAGGTACTCAGTAAATCCAGGTCATGGTGAATTTGTGTCGAACTCTTCTTGTCATGGCAACTGGACTTGAATTTCTTCACTTAAAGATGTTTCATCTTGCTTCTTCAGTTCTAATGACCTTTGGGGAGTTTCGGAAAAATTCCCCACAGGTCTTCAAATGAAGAAATTCAAGTCCAGTTGCCATGACAGGAAGATTTCAACAAAAATGCTGCATCTATTTAAACTGTTGTACATTTGAGTCTAAACGTCTCTTGTCCTGTCTCTGTTGTTTGGTCTGTTACACTTGTCCTCTTACTGGCAAAAATCATTCTTCTTCTGTCTTTGAAAAATTAATGGTTTGTTTTTTCCCCATCAGCACATCTCCCACAAGGAACCATTGATTTGACCTTATTGTCTATTTTGACGAGAAATCTTAAGCTACAAGTGAATCAGTCATCGGTTTGTCTCAATCTTCTTTCATGGCCCCCTACCATCCTCATTTTATTGAATAGCACTGAAAATATATGTGGTAAATATGGACCTTGTAAGATTATTGAGACTGAACCCTTGTTTCTTGTCAATGATTCTCTCCTGTTGGTTAAATCACATGGTGACCTTTCAGAACCTCTTTGACCCCTGCTTCTCCCTTTTGTTTTGTTATCCCCCACTCTTGCCCCTCTTTTCTCTACTATATTTCGGGTGATTTTTTTTCGGTCGTGTAGCTCACAGGCCTACGGCCAGCACTGTGGACGGAGGAGTCCTTAGTCGCCTGCTCACACCCACCCAAGCCTCACTAGCTAGGAGCAAGAGTGCTGCTGCCATTTCCGCTGACGGAACAAACACTCCAGGTAACCTCCATATAGGAGATCCTGACACAGGAAGGATTACTAGACACAGGTCCTATTTTTCCCGACTCACCCCAACTTTACATTCTCCCAACTTATCTGCAAAAAAGGCAGGCCATTTATTTCCTAAGTCTGAGCTTCCAGTCCAGGTCTGCATAATATGGTATGAAGATGGTTGATTTAGATGAACCAGTGATTAAGAGTATTTGGACAACACAAATTGTATATCAAAGAAAATACAATAAGTTTATGTGAGAAAATATTGGCACAAACTAACGCACATGAAAAAAAAAGCTGACATGAATTCCTAGAATGACACAACTGGCGATGTAGTTTTTTGAGCTTAGCCAATCAAGGCAGACTTAGCTAGGTGCATTTTTGCATTTGAGAAGCCTCCGGGCCCATGCTGGGAGATTTGCTCTAAGCTGCTTACTTGTTTGGTGCCTCTTACATTGGAGTAAGACTGTTACTGCTATTCTGTGTGTTCATATAGCAGTTTAGAATCTGACTTCTGTTCACACATTTCAAATACCTGGTATGCTTGATATTATGTTGTCAAACAAGCTCTACACTTTGTGTGTCAACAGCTGACTTAATTTTTAATCAGCTTTGTGTTTAATGCTGAAGCATAAAGGATCTAGCAGTTAAGTTCTCATTTTAGACTCTAAGAATTTAACCATGAAAAGTTCTTAATGAGGTCCTTAATGTTCTACTGATTACAAATATAAACATTCTATATATACCATTTAAAGACAAAAAGGAAAATATATTTTAAATAACTTATTGACACATCTATATTAGCAGCTGCTGCTCATGCCAGTGTACCTTTCAGAACCTACATTGATGCTGATTATGAAGTCAAAACAAGTAACAGAATACTTAAATGACCAGGATTGAGCAGGGAGAGTCCTCAGGGTCTCAGGATTACTCCAGCTAATCCTTCAATCTGACACAGCAAGATCACAGCCAGTGGACAACAGTATTTCCTACTCTGAGGAACAGCAACTTACACACTTTTGGATTTTCTTAATGCCAATTGCTGCAATTATATAGCAACTCGACATCAATAACCAAGGATGGCTTCACATGATTAAACTTTCACCAATCAATTACAGTTAGGAAATAAGTTGAAACAGTTTTCTTTTGATTTTGAGAGGTACAAAAAATTATTCAGAAGTAGACCCATTCAAGCTACCCTGCATTTTGTCTTGCTGGATTATTTTAAATTGGATGGTTGTAATAGTGACATGTGCATCTTGTGTCTTTCTACGTTATAAAACCTCAAGCATGCTGTCATTTTCTTCTAGCATTTGCTGACAATGTAATAGATGTCTTGAAGCAAATTAAGGAAGCTAATATGCTGGAGGTTACTCGAAACTTTACCTAAAAACATATAATTATCCTTCTCATGAATGTTCTCTCACCAGATAGTGTTTGAAATTTTCAGTCTTACTTATGAAGGCTGAGGAAATGATGCAAAAGTTTGAAAGCATCACCTTTCCCTTTATTTTAGGTATGATAGGCATTTGCACGACACACTATTTGTAAAGTTTCCTGATATGTAATTAAAAATCTAATACCTTTGCTCACCCAATATAAACTTCTGTTGTTCACATAAACTTTCATAGTCAGTTTTTGTGAAAATTATATTTTAGTTTTCAATTCCTAAAGCAAAGCATTTAGACTGTAGAATCATTTCTGAAAACCATGTGAATTTCAGGATGCATCATCTAGTATTCAGATTGAAAAAAAAACATTGGATGAAATAACATAAAACAACTTATTCATCTTCGCATTAGTCCTCCTGAAGGTACTTACCTGGTCATTTATGATGATTTAGGATACGTGTGTGTGTGTGTGAAGTGCCAGTAAGTATTTTACTTTGTACTTAGCATATGTGTTGTTTGCTTAATGTTCCAGTTTGTTGTTTTTCCTCAACAAGCATCTCATCTAAGGGTTTTTTTTTTGTGAGAATGTTATGCTCATTCAGAGCTGCAAAAATCAAGCTATTACCTGCCTGAGGTGCGACATCTAACAAGGCGCTCTTTTTGCTCCTTTGTCTCCTTGTAAAAACTCTTTCAATCATAATCTACACTCCATCACTATTCGTCTCTTGTACTTCTACCACATTTTCTTGCACCTTTTTATTCCGATTTTTTTATGCTATTTGCTGCTTTGCTGCCCAACTTGACTGCTTATCACTCCTCCTTTTGGTTGTGCTTCCCTGGCCCTGCAATGACTGTGTCCTTTACCAGTTTGTCACCTATGTCCTCACTCAGCCTCTGCCAGCCCCCTGCACCCGCCACGTGGACCTGTGCGCAGCCGCAGCATTGACCGTCAGAAGAGTGGCATGACCACCTCTCTCTCAGCTGATGGAGCCCTCGACCCTTCTCTGGTGAGAGAACCAAATACAGTATTATGTGTCGGTCATCTGTATTTTGAAAGTTTTACCATGGATATTCAAGTGCGTTTAAATGTGCAAAATATGCTTGGGTTCCTGACCTATCCCAGTAAGAAACAAATGGCTAAAGTGCTTTCACTGAATGTGATAAAATAACTAATGGACAGCAAAGATATTGGGATTTGAAAAGAATACAGTTTGTTGCATAGCTCTGTCGTTCATGCGGAATCAACAGATAAAATAAGCAAATAAGCTCTCAGTGATGCAAGGCTATAAGTTTATAACTCAGTCGGATGTAATGCAGAGTGATACATTTAAGTAAGATTCAGAGACAGTCACATCTGTGCCTCTTAATTACCAAAACTGCTATGGTGTTATTTAGAATTAAATACATTTCTCTTTATGACTTATTCTATTTTACAGCACTATCAAAGAAATGGAGTATGTTTTTGTTCATGTAGTCTCCAGTTGAGCCAGCTGCTTTTTAAAGGTGTGAAAGGCACAAAAAGGAAACCTAACCAAATATTCAAATTTTATATTTGACCACAATGCGAAGATTGTGTCAAATCCATTGAATCATATAGGCATCTTTGGGCACATTTACCTAGGAAAGTACTTTAGCAGAAAATCATGATGAAAGTCATTCTTGTATAGATTTGATAGCTATTAATTGTGTCAGATTAACTTTATTCCAAAAGTGTTATGAAGCTTACTGAGACAGGCAAGAGACGTCTGGTGCACTCACTTGGTGGTTTGTACTGCCTGGCTCTCCTAAAACTCGCAACTTGCCTGTCAGCCCCCTCTGTGGCTGTGAAAGGCTTCATTGTGATAGCATGAGACAGCAATCCACAGTGGCCTGATTATGGACAGATTAAGCCATGCAAAGCAGACCCCACCCTGCCCCTGTGGCTCAATGTCAAAAGCGTTTAACTTTCCTTAACATCTTTACGAGTCCTCTTTTCTACATACGTGATAGTTATGAAACGAAATGAAAGGTATTGTGCAAAACAGGCTGCATTCCTGCTTTGCTTTTCAACATCTATTTTTGAAAAGTAATCAAACATTTTTCATGATGGTTACTTGAATGATGCGCTGATTAGATCACAAGGATACAGCTCCAAGCACTCCTATTTGAGGATAGTCTTTTAGGACTGTGAGCACAAATGTGACCAGGGATGTATCCATACCCAATGAAGTAATTCCTGACGTAAGAATAAATACTGGTACATATTCCAAGTGTTAAATTTGCACTTTGGTAGGTTTTCCCTAGCTCTCTAATCATAGGGGACAATTATTGGTGAATATGAAGGAGGCCATCATTAACCTTAAAATGATTACATACCAGTCTGAAAAATATGAGAAACATTAAGAAGGGTCAAATAATTCGTTGTTAAATTCAAATGCAGCAGTGAGGTCAGCAGCGTCGATATGAAAGACCATAGAAAACAACCAAGTGTGAGATTGAAGCGTGATTTTCACCATTAGGAAAAACTTAACATCTACCCAAACTAAGAAACCCAGAAAGGGAATAGTATATTATAGTCTTCAGTTCAAACCTCTCATGAAGCTCAAAATGTCTTTGGAAAAGCACTTTTAAAAAGTCTGTCCTGCCCTTTAGACAAGGTGTTTATGAGAGACAAAGTCTTGATGAACTTGTACCATAAGATTATAAGAGTCCAACATTGCCTCCAGTACATGGTGTAAGAAGTGGAATACATGGAAATTTGGAGCAGCAGATATCCCTTAGTAGTGCTATGAAGTAATTTTATTTGCTGTTAGTAAGGTCCATTTTTTTTTTTTAAACCTATGAAATGAAGGTGTATGTCTTTTACATCATATTCATACTCATTTTCTTATCTATTGTGTTGACACAGAGGCAGATTTGTATCATTGTCCAAACTGGTCTTCTACAGCCTTTTGTGTTACTTGCCTGCTGAGTCCCTCAACAAGCTTTTCTTCTTTTGTGAGGTTTTGTGGCAGTTCACATTAATTCAGAGTTGCATTTCCATCTTTCCGTGCCATCTTTCAATTCTTCCTTAGCAGAGGCAGGGTAGTGAAATCTCACATCCCCAAACTTCAGCAAGCATTTCTTATTTATGATGTCGTTCAAAGAAGCAGAACCGCCACAAACTTACTAATGGTTTTTGACAATGATGATTACGATTTTATGAGATATTTTGAATGTTTTTTTTATGTAAATCTACTTTAAAAAAGCATGAATCAATTGTCTGTTTTTGTGCCGTCCCTGTCAAATAGAACAAGGCGCGCCCTTCTTCCCCATCCACAACCCTGGTACGCCACCGCTCACCATCCCCAGCCCCCAACCCAGCTCCAAAGAGGGCTCCCTCTCCAGCAGCACCTAAGTAAGACTCAACTCTTAGTGCTTAAATGATGTCATTCTTTTTTTTTTTGTTACTTCTTGCTTTGATTGTAAAACAAAGTTGATCATATCCATCCATCCATCCATCCATCCATCCATCCATCCATCCATCCATCTTCTGTTATCCGCAGTTGATCATAATCTTACATTATGTTCGGACAGGCAAAATCCCAAGGCACGCCCACCATCACCTGCTGCAATGAAGCAACGTCCCCCATCACCCCAGCCAACAACAGCCAAACCTCCACCCATCCAGAAACCAGCTTTAACCCCAACAGGACCTCCCACCTTACGAAAGAGAGACTCCAAGTCCAAGGACCTGGGTCCTGGCCAACAGTCATCTGACGCTAGCAAGACCAAAGAGAAAGATGGTGGGTGATCCTGAGTTATGACAATTCAATCCTAAGTATGAATACATTTATGCAGTTTTGCAGTTTACCCAAGCCAAACAAAATTGTCATATTTCTTGTTCGAAATTAAAAGAATTCAAAAGTTATACGACACTATGTCACCTACCCCTTATTGAAAGAAAGAAGAGCATGAGCTGGAAGTAAATCTTGATTTACCCTTTAATTATCTTAGCAACGCTCCCCTTAAGTACAGTAACAAGCAGTGACTCGTGTTGAAAGAATAGAATTGTGGCAAACCAATTAGCTTGCTGCTATGAACCAATTCTTCTTTGCACTGCTACAGAATAAAATGCACATGGGGTCATGGGTAAGAGCTACAGAGCACTGTTTGAAAAACTATCTCAGGTGAAAATAGACATGTCTTTTATGAAATGAACTGTTTGTTGCTGATTTGTTTATTTATTTGGCAATAAACAAGTGTGTGCAGACTGAAATGGCAGCAGCTCAGTTCACAATAAACCTCCGTGAAGCATGAGACCTATTAACTCCCTGCTTGTGTCACATCCTGCTACAGCTCCCAGGATACAGATGCTGCCACCACCTGGAAGAACTGTAATCTGCAAGATGTCACGTTATTCGGTTTTTACCTTTTGTCCGGGGCTTGTCTGGTTTTATGTAAGCGCAGATATGGTTATAAAAGACTGTAGCCATTAATTTTTTTTTTTTCCATGCTTGAAAACGCAATTGACAAACATTTACATGTCAAATGTTTATACTTGAGTTCATTCTGCAGAGATAATCACAGCATTGCTCATCCTCTAGTCATGCTGTATTGTTAGATGCTGTCACCTCGGGTCAGCACTTCAATGGAAGTGTGTGTCAAGTTTAAGCTTTATATTTGTCTTTCCACTTGTCAGACACTAAGGCTTTGCCAGGCAGCAGCTCAGCTGCAGAGGCAGCCAAGGCCCTGGCAGAGACCCGCAGACTGATGCGAGAGCAGAAAGAGAGAGAGGAGCAACTCAGGTTACAAAGGGAGGAAGAGGAGAAGTGAGCACATAAAATCTTATTCTTGCCCTTCAAAAATGGACAATGTGTTAATTTTCCTATGCTGTTGTCATAAGTTAGGATTTTGTTAGCTGTGGGGCCGACATGATGCATAAGTAGGTACCACAATCTTGAAGTCATGTTTGCTCTGTTGTTCATTTGTCCCACTTTAAGCAGAACCAAACCCTTTAAATACAGTAGTTTAGTAAGCTGTTCATGCATCTGTTTAAAAAGTTAAAAACCAAAGCTTTGGTTTATTTGATGAGCATTGAGGGATTTTCTCTCAGGAATGATGTGACTTAAATCACTGAACAGCATCCATCTTTATCCTCCCGTTACCATCAAGTCTGTTGTCATGCTATAAACACATGATTAAGTCCTTTTGTTCCATGGCAGGCTGAGAAAGGAAGAAGAAAAACGTTTAGAGGAGGAGGCACGATTGAAACGCATAGAAGAAGAGAAGAGGCTTGCAGAAGAAAGAAAAATTAGAGAAGAAGAAGAGGCTCGTATAGCTGAGGAAGAGAAGGTGAGACTGGCAGAAGAAGAAGCACTGAAACAAGCGGAACTCCAGAGGGAACGAGAGGAGGCTGAGGCCAAGGCACTGGAGGAGGCAGAGAGAGTCCGTCAGGAACGTGACCGCATTATGCAGCAGAACCAACAAGAACGTATGGAGAGGAAAAAGGTATTTAAGACCGACGAGATGAGAGAGAATCTCTCAATAGGCCTTGCAAGACCCCAAGCAGATTCTAATGAACAATAATCAACAGTGATACTTTTGAAGACTGGCGAATGCCGTCAAAAGAAATCTAACATCTTACTTGAGGACCAAGTTTTTCAGTTGATTCTTGAAAAGTAGATTTCCCTATACACTAGATCAACATAAACTTAAAAATGTATTATTAATTATTAATTGTTTGATTTCAATTAGGCTCTTTTTATCATGTCCCTGTCTTTTTATAATAATATGCTCCTTGTCCTTGTTTCTAGAGAATTGAAGAAATAATGAAAAGAACTAGAAAAGGGGAACAGAGTGATTTAAAGGTGAGGTCAGATTTGTTCAACCCAAGTATTTAAGAACCTGGTGAGTATCCTTTGGGGTCAGCGGAGTTAAAAATATAATGTATGCTAACCTTTTTTTGTACATGCGTCTCTAGAGGGATGATGATAAATGCATGCCGGAAGATATAGACGATGGCCTTGACAATTTAAATGATGAAACGAACCGTAAGTGTTCTTGATTCCAATCTTAACTCTGCCCTAATGATATGTCTGCATATTGACAGATGAGTCTGATGTGCATTTTCTAAAATTTATGTGTGTAAATATGAAGGCCTTGTTTGAAATTACATAAATTATCAAAATCAGAGTTTTCTCATGATGTTCATCCGTAGTTGATGGTGCTGGTCTGACTGAAAACTTTGCCATGGAGGCTGCTATAAATGAGTGTGGCATGCCCACTCATGAATTAGAGGCGGATGAACAAGAGCCCCTCTGCAGTGTCAATGGAAAACCAGAGAGCGACAACAAGGAGAATAACAATGGTATCAATGCAGATGACAACCAGGCAGTAAGGTAAGGTTACTATTGCAAGAATGACCATGAAATCCCTCAAAATAGTACAGTCAATTACAAGATCAATTTAGAAACTGGAGCCATTCCTCGTGCTGCTGTGACATAATGTCATCATCAGCCCATGAATTCTATAAATATTTGAGTTCTCCTAGAAAAATTAACACGAGTAATTGAATATTTTTTGTGATCGTCAATATGATATAAAACCAAGAGTATTTAGCAGCATAATTCCTCTATAGTAGTTGCTACAGTCATTATACTTCTATGAAACATGCTTCAAACAGTATCTCCTTAATTCCTATTGGACACAGGAACTAAAAACTCCTGGAACTTGGCTCATTTAAAGTAACTTTTACTAATTAGCTACATTTAACTTAAATTTGGACTTACTTGCAGTTTATCCATTGGTATAACCTAATTTTCTGTGATTATCTGTGAGCAGAGCTCCAGTCTACTTTGTAACTCAACAATAGTTGTGGATGAAAATTCTCATAATAGAACTGTACTTCACAGTTTTATCTAACTTAATGTATTTAATTAACTTTAAGTTTGATAGATCCTTTAGATCTGAAAATAGTTTGATACTGTACATTATAATTAGCACTTAAATGTATAGTATCAAACTGTTGATGATGCTCAGTGTGGGATATTGCAATATTTAGTAATAGGTTCCCTCCATGCCCTGAACCCAATTCCTAAAGTCAGTGTCCTCCTGCAATTATATACCTACTAAGTAAAGTCCTGTTTATTAAAAAATGCTCTGTGCATGACAGAGCATTTTGGAGCTAAATGGGCTTTAAGGGAATAGTTCAGATACGGTAATGAAATCTCCTTTTTCTGCTTTATTTTATCTTCTGCAGTCCGGTTCCAAAGGGCTGCCTCGTGGAAGGCTCTGAATTCCTGAATGAACAGGACGCTGCCAAGGTGGCTCTGGTCTCAGGCCTCAGCAATAAGTCCAACCAGTGGAGCTTCGAGGAACTCATTGATCTAAACACAAAGACTCACCCCCTTATCGAGGCAGGGGACTGCAACCAGGTCTTGATCAACTGTGAAGAGTCAGATGCGACCAGGGTAGCCTTTGAGGATAAGGGAAACCCAGTTAACGCCCTACTATCCCCAAGTCAGCCTATAGAACCCTTGTCAGGTGAGGATTCCCATTAAAATAATTGAGCATGTGCAGCATCTCACAGTCTTCTTCAAAGTAGACCTAAACAATTCTCGTCATGTTTCTTTAGAGATTTGACATTGCACTCGTCACTGACAAGCCTCCTACTGTTGCACTCCTGAAGTTCCTGTCTAGCTGAGCTCCTTATTAGAAAAAATCCAACCAATTCCAAGCTGCTTCCTGTTCTTTCACCTCCACATATTCCAGGAGGAGGAGCACAAGTTTAAAAGCGGAAAGACCACCCCAAGTGCTAATTGTGCGCCCTACATAATGAGGAAAAAAATATTCAAATGTAAACTGAAAAGCTTCAGGGAAATTCCATTTATTCCTCCTTGCTTCAGGTATCTTTCCTCTTCCTCATTTGTCTAGTTCTGCAGATTTTTTTTTTTTTTTTTTATGTTGTGTCCAATGTTGATGATGTCTTTTAAGAGTGGTGTCTTCGTCAAGGTTGCATTGTTGTAATTTATTAATTTGGGCCTCTTTGTTCTTTTAATTATTGTTATCATATGTATAGTGTTTTTCTCTAGTAAGATAATATTCCTGGTCTGTGCATGGCAAGATTTGTAAGTTGAAGAGAAGGTTAATATCTGGAGTGAAGGAAGGAATTGAAGCACATTCTGTTTCATATTTCTGGTGTTAGTGAGTGCGTGCGTGCGTGCGTGCGTGCGTGTGTGTGTGTGTGTGCGTGCGTGCGTGCGTGCGTGCGTGCGTGTGCCTGCGTATTTGTGTGGAGGGAGCGTTTCATGCCAGATTACGCATGTGACTCGTCTAAATTTACTTGACTGGCTGTTTTTTTGCAGCATTGAGCAATATGGCCTTATAATATTTTTCCACAACCTCCAGTTTGTAAGTGTGAATATTCTAAACTGCATGTGCTAACACTCTTATACGCACAGTTTCCTGTCATGTGCTTACAGTTGAGGGATGCCTTGCTTCAGAGCTTGGCAGTTTCTGGCTGTTTGTTTTTTTCGTGTTCTGCATCTTCCAACTCAGGCTTCTCTCCTCAGCCGCTGGAGGGCGCTATAGACACAATCTGAACTCAGAACTGTTGACTGTCATGAGTGCTTGAATGAAGGCAGTGAAGTCTCAGACATTTGTTTGTTTTCGGCTCATGGTTCATTTGGAATTTGGTTCTCTCTTTTTCACATGTGTAGAGAACCTCTCATTACTAACAAGATAATTGTAATTGACATCATTCTGTAGTGCATTTACTTTATCCTCATTTCACTTCAATATCCATACCTGTAACCCATTAAATTTATGCCCAGAATAGGTCCATACTTTGGTGTTTTTTATAACAGCCTTGAATGTTAAGCTGGTCTGTCATGATGCCCAGAGTTCCCAGAGATATAAGATTTTTCAGGAATCTGGTTTGAACACAAGCTTTGCTGAAATCCATTTAGACTTATTTGTTCAGCCTCCTGCCTCTGTGGGTCTTCACTTTTTTTTTTTCTTACTAATTTTAAAAATCCCATCGTAGTAGCTGCTACATCTGAATTAAAGCATTTCAATTATTTTTGTATAATATAAAATATGGCTGTTTATATATGGAATTACATTTCTACTTATATTTAAGTGTCACTGTATTGTGTATATAATCAGTATTAGGCAAATGAAGCCATGTTTAGGTTAGAATTGTGTCACTATGAGGATATCTGAGCTTTCTGTGTTGGAGACCTTGCTGTAGGTTTCTCTTTAACCTGCGCCCTGTGACAGGGTCCCCGGATAGATTGGGGCAGCCTTCAAATTGAAAACAAAGAAAGCCCTTCTCAAGGGCTATATAGAACAAGGGGCCAAGGGAGGGGACCCGCTTTATCTTTCCACGGATTTGGTGTGTTGTAATCGAATTATTAAGAGCATTATGGTCTGAAAACCCTGAGCCAATGTTGCCTCAGAGATGCTAACCTAGCTGACATTGGAATGGAGAATTGGGGTGTTTGAGCCATCAGCTACTCCTCTCGGCCTGGCACAGGTCGTCGCACGCCATCTAAATTTGTGTATGATGTGAGCTTGCTGGCATATCAGCTCACTTTTCTCCCATTCTGGTATATTGTGAGGTGTCGTGCATCAAACAGGAACTGATAAGGCAACAATATGACATTGTTCAGGCTTATTTTGCTGATATTTTTGTCTGTTACGAATTTTCATTAACAATTGAAATCTTTAAATTTCATATGCTTGAATAACCCAAGCATTTTTTTTGTTTGTTTGTTTTTTTTCTGCCTTGGTCTTTGCTGGCTTTCAAACCCTCTTGCTAACTAAAATAGTTTTGTACATAACAACTGGAGGACGTTAGCTTTTAGATTTATTAATAAGCTGAAAGAATGTATGACTAAACAAGCCGTCCTGCATTATTTACTACATCTACTTAGAGCTGCCCACTTTTAGCAAACATTCATAATTTCTTCAAAAAAAAAGATACTTTGCACTGTCACAGATTACTATGTATAAAGAGTTACTAATGGCCTACTGAGTTGTCGCTTTACTTAAGACTAGATAGTTGTTATATTTTGGAAAAGGAAAAGGTCAAGGATAACGTCTTAGAATTCTCCTCTCCCTGTCTGAACTTGCCTAGTCCCCAGCTCCTCCAATATATTATTTTTTTTCTCCAGAAGCTTGTCAAGATAGAGCACGCTCTTGAAAGACAACCACTCATGAGCAGCAGTTTCCGATGCTGTCTTGAAACATAATCTATCTATTCCAGGTCCTGCTGCATCTTTGGGGACTTGAAACCTCAACAATATCTATAACTATAGTATAGCACGGTGCCTTAGATTGAGATTTGGTATTTTTATCGTATCACTGTTAACAAAAAGTGTGCCCTTACCTCGGCCTCGACAATCAACCCATTCTGGGCAACTATGTGTGTATGACTATTAAATTTCTCTGAATGTTATAACAACCTATCAGCAACCTGTCTTCAAATTGAATTTGTACTGTAAATATATCTAAAGTGTACTGAGATGATACAAACTATCAATAAAGTCCTGCAAAAGTATTTCATTGTCACATTCCTTGCTTGAAGATGGAAGACACTTATGATCATGTCCTCTTTTTCTTATTTTGCATTTTATTAATTTCATTCCATAACACTGTGTGCACAAGCAGTTTATATTTCAGGAAGGAGCTAAAGGCTTCTAGTTTATGGTTGACTCCCAGTATCCTACATCCGATAATCCATTCTGCTATTTAGAGAAAACTGATTATTAATCAAAGCTGTTTAAAAATGAGCAACAATAAACATGTCTAGATTCCAGAAAAGGAAAAAATACTGGAAGGTATTAGTATATTTGTAATACTTCATAGAATACTGGACTAGATCTGACTAATGGTGCAGACCATAACTTCTACAAAACAGTGCATATTAGTATTATTGACATTTTATACACGTTTGCGGAGAAATCATTTTAGCCAGTGCATACTAAGTGAATATGACCTCTAGTCTCAGCCTATTACAAATATTTCACCAAAAAAAAGTTTAATATTCCATTGCTATTTCCATTGCTATCAGAAATATCACTAATGATAATATTTTGCAGCCTATAATTCATAATCAAATCTTGACAAAAAACAAAAATCCCACAGCTGGATGTATTGAGAGAATATGCCAGACGGGCAGAGTTGTCTCTGCAATTCTGCTTCAAACTGCTCCGTAAAGATGAGCTCACAGCTTCTTAGCGCAGTCGGGACAATAGATGTATTCTCCGTTGACGACAAAGCGCTTATTAGCCAAAGAGAGGCTGCACTTCTTGCAGTTGAAGCAGTATTCATGCCAGGAGAGGCCCTCATAGTTCACCACGTTTGTGCCATGGCCGAACCCTGCAAAGACAGAGGTCTATAAATCATCTGAATTCGAATTGAGTGTATCAATGAATAAATAAAATTAGGACATTTGCAAAATTGTATGCAGATTTGTTGGCAGGTGAAGAACTGTTTTGGCCTTTTTTTAATTGAGGCTGTACATTTTTAATGGCCACTGGTTTACACTCATTTATTTTTTTAAAATACTTTGATCATTATCAATCAGGCTGGCAATCAATCCAGGAAAAAGCATGGTCTCCTTTTCCACTATTATTATTCATTTATTACACTCATGTATTGTTACAGGTAAAGCTTGACCACAGTCTTAACTTTATCAAAGCAATTTGTTTCAATTTTTACAAATGACAAGTTTCCCATTCATCTGTTTGTTTGTTTTTTATGCAGTCATTAACCCAGGGATTCTTGTGCTTGCTGGGTCTGACCTGTGATAGGGTTCTTGCAACCGTGACACTTCTTCGCCACATCTGATTTGTAGCAGTCCACGCAGTAAACTTTATCCTCGTGGGTGGCAAAACGAATCCCTCCCAGGGGCTTCCGACAGGTTTGGCACACGAAACACTCCGAGTGCCAGGGGTGATCCTGGTAGCTTATCCCTCCAGTGGTGATCGGCTAAGAGAAAACAGATGAAGAATAAACACAAATTTATTGAAGATCATTTATGTTTAAAAATTGGGGCAAGATATACATATAGGTCTGTACATATATTGTGTGTGTGTGTGTGTGTATATATGTATAATCTCAAGAAACTCAATGGACATTACCAATAGAAGATTGTGAACACTTAATTTCTTAATTTCTACATTATTTACATGCACGCAATATAACACAGCAACCAAGAAGGTAGTGACACAATCAGAAGATGTACCTGCTTGCAGTGGAAGCACTTCTTGGCAAACTTCTTGTCATGGCAGGGAGCACAATAAATATCATCGCCCTTTGCCAGGAAGCTCTGTGTGCGGATTGGCTGCTTACAATCCAAGCAGGTGAAGCAATCCTCATGCCAAATCTTGTTCTTGTATTCCACATTTTGGGATCCTGAAACGGGCCCACATAGAGAAAATGAGATGCTGATTAGGAATCAACTAACAAATATTTTCCATTTCTGTCTTCTTTCCAGTAGATGTTGTCACTGTGAAACATACTTTATTTCACATTGTAACCGAAAGTATCAGGCATGTGCTATATAAGTTTCAAGTAATATAAAAAGGTTATTCACTTTTTAAACAAATTCAAGTACTTTTTATTTATCTATATACAACATAAATATGTCCATAAAAAAACACTGACCAAGATACTAGACACAAACAATACATCATCATCACAACATACAGAGGAAGTTTTGACAAATTTAATGTACATACTGGGGGACTGGTTGCGTTCATTATGAAAACTAAGTAAACAGAAGTAAACTAAGCAAGAACAAATAGTAATCTAATTGTACTCAACCTTAAGTCAAACTAGTAAGTGAACTTCAGTTAACCTTTCCCATCTTTCAGTGTTTTTTTAATTTTTGCTGTATATATTTGTTGTGTACCTTTGCTACATATTCTTCCAGAATAAAATGATTTAATTGATTGGTATACAAAGAAATCTGCAACAAAATATTCAAAAATGAGAAAAAACTGTTTTTCCTCTTTCCCCTCTTATTTTTCTTAATTATCTAAAAATATCTAATATAACTTGCCTCTAAGGGCTTTCTAAAATGAACATGATATGACTTCCTCTCTCCTCAGATCCCTTTTTGGTTCCAATGAGATAAAAAATGAAAACTTATGATATCCGATTTCGATAGAAATCTCATCTCAAATCTGTACTTAGCTGCTTTAGAGATTCAAAATCTGTCATATGGATTATGACAGTTTGCGAAGCTCTTGAGTTTATTGTGCATTCCTTTTAACCGCAAAAAAAAGTATAGATGAAGGCAAATTTAAGGGCAATATTTAAAAGATGCCCCACATCAAGCAAGCCTGATCTAATCAGGAAAGTGTTAACATTTTTAAGATTCATGATATTATATTACATTACATTACATTGCATTTGGCAGACGCTTTTATCCAAAGCGACTTACAATAGAGGACATAGGGACTGCAATACACTTGCAAATACACGATGCATAGGAAATAAACAGAACAGTAAGCTTGGGTTAGTCCTCTTTTCGTTCATGAAAGTGAAACTGTTTCGCAGCAAACCAACCTGGCATGACCACCTTGTAGCAGCCTTGGCAACGATTGCCATCCTCCCTGGAGCTACACTTGCCACACATTATCTTGCCATCATCCCGGGCGCTGAATGGCTCACTGGCCAGTGGCTTGTAGCACTTGGCACAGCGGAAACAGTCCTCATGCCAGTGACGGTTCTTATGGTGCAGCTCCTGAAAACAGAAGAGGAGCAACATGCAAACTTCACTGATGTGGGCATTTGTACATGAAATCATGTGTCCTGAAGTGCAGAGTTGCAGAACAAGCTTATGAGGGATTAATTAAAGTGGAGATCAAGTGAGCTAAGAAGGGATGAGGCATAAAGGTGCTGGAGGATGTAGAGACGTGAAAAGTATTTAAGCTTTTTTTAATAAATCTAACTTCATGTGACTGAATGCTGAGATGATTTTGGAAACAATGGCCCTTCCTGGAAAAAGGCGCAATTCAAATTCGAGCAATCAGTGCGTGGCAGCACTTTGACGGGATACACACATTCTAGGCATATTCTATCCTTCCTCACTCCAGAAACGCCAGTGATCATTCTCTTGATAAATCTCTATTTGTCTTACTGCAATTCCTCTGGTTCTTTCGGCTGCTCGCATCAGGCGTCGCCACAGAGAATCATCTGTCCCCATCTAACCCTCTCCTTTACCCACGAACTAACCTTGTGTCCTCTTTCACTCCGTCCATAGATCTTCTCCTCTGTCTTCCTCAAGGACTCCTGCCTGGTATTTCCAACCTAACCATCCCACTACCACTATCCCCCCCTTAAATCAGCAAAAAAGAAGCACGTCCGTATAATTGAGTTGTTTTTCTAGTCAGCTACATTTCCTACCATAACAATAAAATATGATTGAGTGAATGACTTACCTTTTCCTATTCAATGATCAGGTTACTCCATTATTTGAGCAGCTTCTCCTCATATCTGTATTATATTATATCATATATTTTATCATAATATATTATATTTTCCTATATTTTACATACATTTGATTTCCTGTCTTTCTTGTTGTTTCTTCTAAACAATATGCTTCCTGGTACAATCACTATTAGCCTTGGAGAAAATATATATATTCTTATTATTGTTTTTGTTTTTTGGTTATATAATTAGTTATGGGGGTAGTTAATTCTGATGAATACAGATACAGTACTATAATGCAACTAGTTGCCATCGGTGGTTCCTTATGATACTCTAGAAATGGCCATCAATATACTTACTTTCTTCTTTTTTTTTAAAATACGGAAGTACATTTTTCTGTGACATAGAAAATTCATGTTGTCAAAGACAGGCATTTCAGTGTAGTGGGATTACATTTGCATCCCCTGGTAAGATGTTTGAGGCCTGTTTCTATTCTATTCTATTCTATTCTATTCTATTCTATTCTATTCTATTCTATTCGTGTGTGTGAAATGATAGTTCACATGTAAGAAGTGGCAACATGTGTGCCAAGTGCATTGCTGACATGAAAGATGAATGGGATGTTGGTGGATATTATGATATCCTAAATTATACATTCACGTTACTTTAAAGAATTTCATCTGCAGTTATCATGGTGCCATAAGTGTTCCTACATGTATTTTCTATATCTCAGTCATTTAACAGTTCCCTCAACCCATTTACTTCCTTTAACTCTGTTTACACAGTTTTCACCTTGGCATTAGCTCCAATGGGTCGTCTGCACTCTGCACATGTGTTGGCACAAAGCTTATCAAAGCATTTGGTGCACACGTGCTTGTCGTCCTTCTTCACATACTGTTTCCCGTGCAGGTTGTCACGGCAGTAATAGCAGTCGAAGCGATCAGTCATCGTGGAAGTTAGATAATGCCTGGGACCTGTAAAGACAGTCAGCGTCAGACAGTGGACATCTCAAGCCTCTGACCTTTGAAGGCTGGAGTTTTTTTTCTTCTCCATCATGAACAACATTCACTAAACAACGCAAACTAATGCAGAGCTATTCAGAAGCCGTTCTCCTATATGTTACATTTCAGGCACTTCATTGTTCAGTTACAGTGTAACACGCATTTAAAGGCGTGAATTTTGTCATAAGTGCATGCTAAGACAAAAAACTTAGAAAGCAGAAATTAACCAGTGGCTGTGCATGGCTAGAAAAGAATCAGTGAAGGAAAGCGCAACCAGAAGCATACCAAACTGATGACGGAAGTGTGATGGAGGTGAAAAAACAGATGTGGGATTGTTGTCTGCATTCTTTTTAGAGAGCAGACTTTTTTATCGAACTCCCTTGGAAACTTTAGGTAGTATTTTTAGACCGTCTGGCTCTGACTTTAGTGAACGCCTCTCCCTTTAGATATTCCCACTGAGTCCATTCCACACAACCTCATTTGCCCGCATTTTGACCGGGTCATTTTATTGGCTCTTGTACTGTCGAGTGAACTGGCATCTTTTGTCCTCCATCAGCGTTCATGTGTCACATCACTTAATCTCATATTGCCGCAGCTGGGTGTGCGGTGTGGACAGATAAGGATTTATCTACACTACCCTTTCCACTAAAGCCTCTTTCTGGTGGGACATCAGAACAGGATATGAACTTCAGCTCATCGATTTATCATTTATCATTTCAATCCAGCATGAGCGATAGGAAACAATGGAAGATATGGCATGTTGTCTTAGCAACCATAGGAACAAGCAAAATATTTATGAAAAGGAACTGCAACTATGTAATTGGGATGCGGTAAACAGCCAACTCTCAGAGCGTGGTATGTGGACTCCCTAGTGTGTGTGTGTGTGTGTGTGTATGTGCATGTGTGTGTGTGTGTGTGTGTGTGTGTGTGTGTGTTTGAGAATATGAGACTGAGGGGAATTCTCTGGAGTCAATGTTGAGAAAAAAATAAGGCTCTGAGCAACAACACATCCTACTGTGCCTATTCTGAATTAGATTATGGCACAGAGTCAGGTGGTCCTGCATAGTCACATCATCCACAAGTGCTCAGTTCTGAGTCCAAGTCTAGTTTAAACATGAATTTTCTATTTAAAGATTGTTGACCTTCCAGTTGGGACAGATGGAGTAGGAGACAGAGTGATGACCAGCAGCTATTGTGTTTCCATTTGAGACCTGCCCAACACTTGCTCTAATCTGTTGTTACAAACAGAGCGACAGCTGCCCCACATCAAGCAGTCATGGTATGTGCCATTGCAAATCTGTAGGGGGGGGTGGAGTTCACCTCGGTGGTCCCCGCAGGGAGGAGTCCTCAAGAAAGGTCAGAGTAAGATCAGTTTGTGTGATGAGTCAGAGCAGTGTGACATGGATGGGATCAAAGAGAGAGCAACCAAGGCAGCGCATCACACAAATCAAGGGCTGCACACACAGTAGCATCCGCTAGTCTCCACTCAAAACTTGATAAATGGTCTCTTGCCAAATCAGACCATTTTTAAATGGCTATAATGTTACTACAATACGATGCACAAAGTGAGTTAAAATCAACCTGATTATGAAAATAGCAAATTGCAAATCCTGAAACATGCTGATCTCCGGTTTTCCCAAACCCCTAAATTGTACTGGGTTCCATATTACGCCTATATTACGCCCCTCTAGCTTGGCTGGTAAAAATGTGAATCCCAATATTTTACAGTAAGTGGACAAATAAATAGCAACAAAAATGAAGTCGTTTGTCTATCAGTAATATCTTAATTATCATTATCAATTCAATTTTCCATTTCAGTAATGAATTCAAAATTATTCACACTCCCTGACGTCAAAATAGAATAGAATAGAATAGAATAGAATAGAATAGAATAGAATAGAATAGAAATCCCTTTATTTGTCACTTTCACTTTTACATACAGCACAACACCAGTGAAATTTGACCACTGCATTTAACATTTGGCCTATTATTGATGATCCATGAGCAGAAGGTAGCCTCTCTTTATATATATATATATATATATATATATATGTATATATATATATGTGTGTGTGTGTGTGTGTGTGTGTGTGTGTGTGTGTGTGTGTGTGTGTGTGTGAAGTTAAATGTTTTGGTATAATTCAAGGCACTATGCAATTAAAAATTCTATCAAACTTGTGTTTTCCCATTAAAGATTGAAATTCAAAGAAAAAAAGCAATCAACGCATTTAACATCCTCAAACCTAAACTAAATCTTAAAAAGCCGAGAAGGTCAAAGTTTCAAGGTATGGCAGCGCATTTTTTTTACACCTGATTAAAAAAAAAACTGTAATTTAGCATCCATACCTGAGTGTTTGTAGAAAGACATGGTTGCCTCTTGATGTGATAAAGGAAATCACGTAGAAACAGACGGTGACAGTGGCAGCCACCAATGGTCAAAGCCCTTGACCACACAACTCACAAACTTATGGGGGCTGTATATAACCCTCTGTGACCTGAACACACCCTGGCCCCAAATCCTACCTTCCTTTTCCTTCCTTTTAAGGGAATGCATTACAGAATAGGGTGGATGACAGAGGGGGATAGATTAGGTGATCGAGGATGGATTCCACTGCTGTAACATCAGACAGTTAAAAACAAGGAGCAGTTTTGAATGGTGGCCATGAGGGATAGCAGATACTCCCAAAGCTTCTACATCGAATGTTTTGCAAAGCTGCTTAGAACGTGTACAGATGACACTTTGAATCACTCGCACAGCAAGTTGATTTCACAACCCAAAATGTTTTGTGTGTGTGTGTGTGTATGTCTTAAGTCTGTGAATGGTTGTACGTCGCCCCAGGATATCTATGCATATACTGTATTTATTTGAGGAACATCATAAGGATATGTCAACCAGGATGGATTTTTGTTGAATGGGAGAAACAGTAATTCTATTTGGTATCACAGACATATTCCTATGCCTATTATCTTAAATTTACTGCAAGGGATTAATAAAGTACAATAAAAAAAAAAATTTTTTTAAAAAAACTGGAATTAAACAAACAGTAAAAATGATTCTCTTTATTTGAAGACAGTATGATGTGGATGACAAATGTTTTGTTATTGATATAAAACTTTATTCTGTAAACTTTGATAAAGAATGAATGCACACAAATAATCCTGTATTTCTTATCATACAACAGAGCTCCCAAATTGCTTTTAAACTTCAGCCCTGCTGATGTGTGTGTGTGTGTGTGTGTGTGTGTGTGTGTGTGTGTGTGTTTATTTCTCTCTCCATGACAGTGACATGCAGTCAGTAGAGGCAGGGGAGGCTGGGCCTCACTTGTCATCACGGAAAGAAAAAAATGCAAAATGAAAAAATGAAATTAAATGGTTGTATTTATTCAGTGATTTGTACTATAAAGTTATTTTTCACGTAGCCTCACCATTTATAGTTATTTTTTTTCAAAATCGCTAGAAAAAATTCACATTTACCATTCAAATATGAGGAAGAGACATGCAGTGATGACGTCAGTACCTCACCACTCATGAACCTCATGGCACATCACTGCTCCATGGTTGTATGAGGGGTATCTGGGTGTAATTACAGATTTGAACTGGTTCATTACTGCAGAGCATATCACTATGTTTGTCCTGTTTTAATCTGTCATCCACTTACCCAAAACCCACATGAACTAATGATGAGCAGGAAGGTGCCATAACTTCAAAGTACTAAAACCAAACAAGTAGATGCAGCCTTACTGAATTTCAGAATTGCCCTTTTTACAATTTTTGCCATTAAATTTTGAAACAGGTTAGATTATCTTCATTAGTTTTCCAAGAAATCATTCATGGACATTAAGGATTGTTGCCCCAAGTGTCATGTTTCAAATATTTAATTTATCATCAGAAGTCAATCTATTAAGTCCCAACCAACACATGTAGTCTGCACAATAGTAAAAAACAGTAAAGTGGCATTACTTCTGACACTAATATATACCTTTCATCTATTTATCATTATTCATTATTTGTATCTATTTCATTATTACATTATTATCATTATTATCTATTTTATTATTATTATTATTATTGTTTATCTGATTTGTTATGGAGAGAATGAGGTATCATTGTTTTTGATATGTGTGACATTCTGAGGTGTAAATTCCACCTGATGTCAAAGAGTTAACTATTACTCATATGGCAGCCGTTGAAACAAGTGATGATCAAGTTTAAATGACGATGCCTTCGTTAAGTTCAATAAGATTGGCTGAAAATGTTTACGAGTTACATTAACATCAAAACACGTTTCGCTGGATACCTTTACAGACTGTTCCTTGACGTTGTCCTAAATATTTGCATGATTACACTATGTCCTTGCCTGACTGCTCAGCTAACATGTGAAACATGTTGCTTTCATATAATAAGTAAAGTCATCGTACGATCTCTTAGTGTGTAGCTGTAGAGCACAAAAGCTGTGGGAGTAAACAATGTTTAAATTGATGATCCTGTGCAGAAAAACTACTTACAAGCTGTAACAGAAGTTGTGGAATAAATAACATACAAGACTGTCTCAGAAAATTAGAATATTGTGATAAAGTTCTTTATCTTCTGTAATGCAATTACAAAAACTAAAATGTCATACATTCTGGATTCATTACAAATCATTATTTTAATATTGCCGATAATGGTTTACATTTTAAGAAAACTCAAAAATCCTATCTCAAAATATTAGAGTATCATGAAAAAGTATTTTTTGTTTTTTTAATTGCATTACAGAAGATAAAGAACTTTATCACGATATTCTGATTTTCTGAGACAGTCCTGTACAGTAACTGTGAAGAATAGCTGATGTACTGACAAGTTAACGGCAACTTTTTTTGGTCTTGTTCAGCAGTTTTTTCATGGTGTTTAATCTAAACATTAAACCTGCTTTCAGATAAAACCACCACAGAGTCAATTATCTCCCTTCCTCCCCAAGTATTTTTTTAATTTACTTTTTTCCCTTACCTTAATCCCCAGACCAACTCTGAAATGGTCTGACCCCCCTCACACACACACACACACACACACACTACACACTACCCTTTATAGACAATTGCCGATTGGCCCTTATCGTGTCTTTCTCCTTGCCAGTTGGCTGATTTATTTGTAGGGGAACAAAACAGCATTATTTTTTAAAAATACAATAAACACAACATTGTTTTCCAAATAATATGCAATGATTTATACCCTAGGTGAAATCTAGATGATTATTTCTATTATTTGAAGCACTGAATTTCCTGTGAGGGAACCTCCTGAGCAAATGAGAGCAAATCAGTCAGTCTGACTGGAATAAGTAGGCTCTAACTTCAACATTGCCCAGAGTGACACAAGATTGGCTTGTGAATGAAGGAAGTCATTTTTCAAATTGACCTCTTTCACCCTGGATCACCATGTGTTTCAGTCAGCCGTTATATTTCATGATTGAGCAGACAGAAGAGTGGCAGCCAAAACATACTTGCTATATAGAGAATGATGACTCACCATGCAAAACACACAAAGGTGCAGACACGCACTCCCATTTGTCAACATTCTGGGAAGTATTACACTCAAATTGAAGGTCACCAAGCATCTTAAACAATCAATGTGCCAGTGCCAGACCCACAAACACTGCGGCAATAAATGTGTAAACAAAAGGCCAAGAGGCGACTGTCAACACAGTAACACTCCCCTCCATTTGGGAATGGCTTGGACTGAAGTGTGCTTAACACACTCTCTATGATATGGCCATCGCTGTGGGCCAGGAAACACTTCTGCTCTCACTGTTCTCACATGATTCAATTATTCCCCTCAGAATATGTGCTAATTAAGACCCCCAACTGAGAGGCTGTTCACAGATGCAATATTTCATTAAACCCATCCATCTGCTTCACAAATTCACATGTTCTCTTGATTAATGAAAACTTATTAAGAAATTGCTCCCTTGCTTCAGAGATAACCAACCAATCCTAGACGACCCTAGGCAAAAGGGCAGGGTTCAAACTAAACCAGTTGTTTTGTGTGTGTGTGTGTGTGTGTGTGTGTGTGTGTGTGTGTGTGTGTGTGTGTGTGTGTGTGTGTGTGTGTGTGTGTGTGTGTGTGTATTTATATGGATATATCAGAGGATTTTAAAAGCATCATGCCCCCTTAAGCAAATCTTGACCCCTTGATGTTCAAAACATTATCCATCATTAAACTGACAGCTAAAATACACTTTTAAACTACTTTTATTTAGGGTGATGTTGCATTGGCTCCTCCACAACATTTAAGCATGTAGAACATCTTGAAAAAAAAAATCCTTTGAGGGGGAGGGGTCTATGGATGAGGATTTGGGAAACTCTGAATATGTGAAAATATGATTTGAAGGTAATTTCATCTTCAAAAAAGCATTTCTACTATAGACTATCCCTTAAATTACATAAAGAAATATGATGTGTCCTGCTCAAATACATCTATCATATTTGTACATTTCTGAAACTTGTTTTAACATAAGTGATCAGCCCATTAATTATGAATATTTGCAGTAATACAGCATGTAAAAGTAGGTAATAAGTCAAAATTAATAACTCAAGTGTTGCTTACGAAAAGTAAATATTGACTTTTTATATTGGAACCATTTCACATAACCATTCTTTTTGATGATACAGCCATTTTGAATATCTGGATATAGTTTGCAAAAGAGAATAACATGTATATAAAGAATCTGAAATGTTCTTCTGTCTGCATGAATTCACAATCAAAAGACTGGCTTGTTTCCCAATCTGACTCCCCACTGCTCCGCTCTCTATCTTAAAATTCCATCTTTGTTTCTCTTTATTTTCCATTTATTCACAAAGTAATTAACAACAGTTTATCTTCGGCCATTCTCCTGCTGAACGTCATCTAGTGGCTCAGCATCAGTGAGAGAAAGTACGCCTTCCTGCTCACAGAAACGAGCAGCATTGCCTATTTAGGAGTAAAGAGCTGGGTTTGGTGATCTTCCTATCAGCCACATCCACTAACGCTGTCTCTTCCTGTATATCACTCTGCTTCCTTTGCGTCCAGAAAAACAGGATGAAATGACCTTTTCAACAGCTCATCTCTGCCTTAATTAAGCGCAGACACCTCTATGTGACAAATATTCTTTGGCCGCTTTAAAGCAAATGAGACCCTACATGCAACCTGCAACTATTCTCTGAATTTGTCATCTACATTTGTGCCAATTTTACATCAGACATCACAAAGAACATTTAATATGTAGCATATGTTGTATTCACGAATGAGATTTCATAGTGAAAAAAAAAATCCATCCCCATGAGGAACTCTTTGAACTTGACTTGAGGCTTGTTTAATTACATGTAAAGTAAAAAGATTTATGTGTTTTGAACAATAGTGAGGTCATCTGGGTGGACTTGTGTGCCACAGAAAGGACCATAATGTCCTGTTTCATTAATGACATCACCTCTAAGGTTTGGCAGCTGCCCAAAGCAGAGGGAAGGAGAAGTAAAGCAGTTTAGAGCCGCACATGGAATTTTAAGTACTGCTGGTCACTATACAGATGTGCCACTGTTTGCTCACCATGCTGGATACACACATACTTGCAGTCATATACAATACTTGCCCCCCACCCCCCACCCCCCACCCCAAACAAGGAATTTTTTCGGAAAATTTTCATTTTTTTTTTCTTTTACAAAACATCTGTAATGAATTGAAAAAAAAAATCACTCTTTATCCACAACTCTGAATAATAAACTTCTGCCCCCCTCCCTGGGTTTATTTAAGGTCACGCGTCGTGTCTGATAGTGCTGCGGTTATTTTGCTGCTCTTACTAACTATGACAAAAGTCAGGGGAAAAAAAGATACTGAAAGATTATTAATTCATAAACTTATTTGGTTTAATATAGATTAAAACAGCTGCGGGGTATGGATTTATTGACAGCAGAAATAACGCATCACTAGTTGCGCGCCGTCTAACACCTTGCCCAAAACGGTCGATCCTACCGTGGGACTCCCGGGATATAAAGCATAACACCTGGATATAAAATCTATAAATATATCAATATCTCCAACAGATCGAACGAGAGCGGGTCATAAGAGCTAGAGGGATGCCTCTGCGGATTTTTTTTTTTTTTTTACTCACCTTTCTAAAGTGAACGGATGAGCGCCTTTCACTGGACACCAGCAGTTCGGGAGCCTGAAAAACCTGTGGAGGCGACGCAGCTTTTAAAAGGCAGGGGGAGCAGGGTTGAAGAAGTAGAGAAAAAAAAAAAGTGCAGGCAGGACAAGAGCCAAACCTCTGTATGCTCTCATAAACAATGACCTCAATCAGGAATTTATATGGTCGCGAAGTGAAGTTCTCACTGATCCAGCATTCAAGGTTAGAAGAGATCATGAGCAAATTTTCAGCCGAGTCTTCATCATTTTGCTTTGTTTGCATGAAATTCTGGCAGCCCACGGCGGTGTATTTTGTATTAGCAATAATGCCTGCAACTTTTCAGCATTTTAAATGTGACTAAACTAATTTCACACTTTTGTGCTGCTTTTGTATCACGCACAGTTGTCTCCTTCTTTGGTAATGAGTTGAGGAATTACATGAAGATGACTCACTTTTAACCCAACAGCACAAAGGAGACTTGAGCAAAAATCATGTTGAAACTCAACCCACAAGATTTTCAATTGAAAGGCAAGGATAATCCTCTATTAGGTAATACATATCAACTCTGTCAGTTGGATTGAGCTGCCGAGTCAATGATTTCAATATCAGAATCACCCTTAAAAAAAGATAGAAAAAATACAAGGAAATAGAAAGAGGGATGTGTTGTTTAGCATCAAGGAATGTTGAAAGGTCTCATAAGTCATGTCTGTTGTTGCTAGGATAGAATTTATGAACTTTTATGTGAACCCATTTTGAAACCCATTGAGATTGGATGCCTAAACACACTCAGACACGCGCATGCATGCACACACACACGCACACACACACACACACGCATGTGCTTTTCAACAAGCCACACTGTAATGAAGGTGTCCACATTGACACCTCCAATGGAAAGTTAATATCTTCTCTGCATTCCAACAAGGAGATATTGAGCATACAGGGCTGTCTCAGAAAATTAGAATATTGAGATAAAGTTCTTTATCTTCTGTAATTAAATTACAAAAACAAAAATGTCATACATTCTGGATTCATTACAAATCAACTGAAATATTGCAAGCCTTTTATTGTTTTAATATTGCTGATTGTGGCTTACATCTTAAGAAAACTCAAAAATCCAATCTCAAAATATTAGAATATCATGAAAAAGTAATTTTTGTTTTTTTAATTGCATTACAGAAGATAAAGAACTTTATCACAATGTTTTAATTTTCTGAGACAGTCCTGTATATTCAATGCCCTCTTTAATGCCAGGCTGTTTTAGAATAGAAATAGAATAAAGAAACAAACAAAAATCAGTGTCAAGCATTTTTAGAGGGAGGAATATGATGACTTCAGAATCAGAAATTGGATGTTGAATAGGTGAAATATTCAAATGATATTATAATATTCAAATCATCAGATAAAACTGGTCCACATTTCAACCATCTTCACCTTCTGCTCATGCTTATTTGCCAGAGCCAAGGCAAACTTTTTTACAAGATGTCTTATACATTTTGCTTCATGAACCTGAAGAAAATGGCCCCATAATACTCCAGAGACATCACTGTTAAGTGAAAGCCGAGGGGAAAATGTTTATCTTTTAGATTATTAATTCCTCACATTTCTGACCCCACCTGGTACCACCCCATTGCCTGAAATTAGGTAAAATAATACAGTCCTTGAGGAGTAACCTGTGCCGAATCCTTGTTTCATCTAATCCAACCTGAGCAGGTACCGTTACTATGACAACTGCTAAATGTAGCTACATATGCGGAGTAGTTGATGCGGGGCTCATCTGATCATTGACATTTTTGTTTCCCGTCTGATACACGGTTTGAACAAAATATTTCATTTGTCACTTTATGTAAATATCGACGTTACATTACATTACAATCAATTAGCAGACACTTTTATCCAAAGCGACTTACAAAAATTGCAATTCAATAACCGAAGATCCAAAGTACAAGTAGTCGTTATTCAGAAGTCACCTTTCTACCAAATAGCCATTTCAAAGCCAATATATACATACATTAATTTCTTGTTTTTTTGGGGGGGGGGTTTTTGGAGTCTTGTCTCTCACATCAGTGATGTCGCCTCAGTTACTTCCATGAAGACATGGTAGATCTTGTTATAGATAACGCTGTGTTCAAAAAACAATTTATTATCAAACACCTTGTATCTGGGATACTTTAATTACTTTTTTCATGATTCATTGCATTTTGAATCTCCTAATGGAGACAGAGTTTTGTGGTATATTTCGATTTTTATATATCTTCATGTCTTTTACATGTCTTTAAAATGTGGTTCGATTCCGACAGGAGGCCTTTCTGTATAGAGTCTCTATGTCTTACATGTGTCTGCATGGGTTTCCTCCAGGTTCTCCGCCTTCCTCCCACTGTCCAAAAAGCATGTAGTGGATTCATTGGATACACGTGAATGAGAGAGTAATTTGGTTTGTTTGTCCCTATATATGGCGATGCTATCATCCACTGGTGACTGGTCCAGTGTGAATGCAACTTCTTAGCCAATCACAGCTGGTATAGCCTCCAGCACCCCTGTAAACCTAAGAATACGGTAAGCAGTATGAATAATAAATCAAGTAATACACTATATCTTACATACAAGACGAGATATTTTTGTCCATTGTAAATATACAACAAGCATTGAGTTTTGTTGGTAATTTTTCATTGGTTCATCTGAACATGCAGTGTTCCATTCAGGATTGGTTGCACTTCTATTAACTCAAGGATCTTTACCTCTTAAATATTCTTTGTGCAGATGGAAAATTAAAAAAAGGGGAAAAATCGGAAGCTATAGGTAATTCTGTATTATTTCCCATAGTCTTTCCGCTTTTATAACATTAATTTGAGCAGATCGTTGGAGGAAATGCATTTAATGAGGAGGCCATTACAATGATGGTTTAATCAAAAGCACAGGCTTCTGTTTATTGATGTTTGCACGCACATGAACAGGTGGTATTATATTTACACACATGAACCTGCAACACTGAGATCTTGCTCTTACTAACACACGTGCACACATACATACGCAGACACACAGAAAAAACACACACTTCAACAGGTTATGTGTTGTGCAGGTATGAATGCACACACATATACGCACGCGCACACCCTTACGAAAACAAAACTTGCTGTATAAAGTGAAGTGTCTGAAAACACAGAGCACACCAGGCTTCTTTGGTCAGCTACTTCAGACAAGAACTTGATCCAAGCCTATCACAAGTCACCAGTCAGGGAAAGGAGGGAAACATACAGTGGCAGAGCAGGAGGCAAATATCAAAACCTATGTGAGCTTTTACAGATTTTCAAAATTTTCAGTGTCAGTTAAAGAATAGTGGTACATAAATATCATTGTTTTTTTTAAGAGTCCACCTTAGCGCAGGGTGATTAAGACTGATTCATGCTCCATGGAATTCATGGCAACAGCATACAAACAAGTTATTGTTGCAAATATACATATAAAGTACCTGGATGGCAAAATGATAAAATGGATCAATTACAGTATGAAAGTGAATTTAACAAACTCAACTGGCTCTGGAATGTAGAATTGATTTGTTTGACATCAGTGATACAAATGAACCTAAGACTACCATTCATAAAAATTGACATGAATTTTGCTCTTTTTTTCCACAACCTTCCAACACAAAGTAAATAATATAAAAGCAGCGGTTAAATAAAATAATTATTGTAATATCTTCAATGTATGGAGTGCAAATAAATCAGCTTTTTTCAATTTTTATAAATTTTACCATTCCCTTCAGTAAAGCAAAAGCTCAAGGAGGGTATAATTTGATATCAAGACGCATGTCTGGTAAAGAACATGAATACTTCTTTCGAGGAATTCCTGCACAGCAGAAGATAACAGTGGAAGGCGAGGGGACAGCTAAAACCTGGCTCTTCCTTCCACCCTTATATCGTCCCCAGCAAACATTTTAAGACATGCATGCACACAGACGCACAGGCACGGACGCATACGCCCACACAGGCACAAGACAAACTTTCCACGTAGTAACCTTCTCCTCCCTGATCTTCTCTCTCATGTTTTGAGAATTAGCATCATATCAACTACATGTAACCATTTAATACAGCTCTGCTTTTCAACCCACCAGGACACAACCAGCCAAAATGTTGTCTTCAACTAAGTCACCATGTTCTAAGTGCTTCCTGGCTTCTATCTACAACAACACTGGGTTGCTATGGAAATTTCCCATCAACACTTCCTGTTAAACTTACATTAACAGCTGCTGCTCAGAAGCCCAAAGGAGCTCACTAAGTCTTCCAAAATAGCCTTCACAGTGTAAAGCACATGAACGAAGGCTTTTAGTTTAATGTAACGCATTCATCCTTCAGTACCCTTTTCATAATATAATGACTCTTGCCAATTTCAAGATGTATCAAACCATCAACTTTTAAAAATTGCTATAGTACAGAAAACTTCCAGCATACAAACAACTTCTGTTCAGGCTAATCTATAACAGTACCAATTATCAATTAAATATGTTTTGATATCAAGAAAAGCTTCATTTTCCAAAAGTAACCTGGCCTTCTAATAACAGATCTATGGCCTCCTTTATATACACACACACACACATACATATATATATATATATGTATGTGTGTGTGTGTGTTGATCATGTAAAGTCAGGGCAGAGCCAGATACTTCTGTGGTTGTCATAATACATTTTGTGCTTACAAACGGCATCAGAGCTGTAGTTTCCAATGAATGCATTTGTTTTGATTTCTTTTATCGAATGGCGACATGTAACCCTAAAACTCATCATCTGTGTGACAACTGAAACTGAAAATGTTTGCACAAAGCTTAAGGAGCATGATGAATGCTATTTCACACTTTACAATTGTTGAAAAGGAAAAATAAATCACTTTAAGGTCAGCGGCAATCACCTTTCACAATTTTAAATGCAGGACATAAATGGCACTAAGTTTCCACAATTTCCAAACAGCCCTTCAATATGCTGTAAGTGACATCACTGTCTAAAAGGTGTAAATTCTCTCTCTATGTCACAGTCAAAGGTCTATGGAGGAGAACCACATCTTTCACAGCCAGGAGCGACTAACTCCATCAGTGGTATCACATACTATTTAAAAAAGGAATAGCACAAACAGACAGGCCAAAACCCCTCTCAGTATATTGCTACATTATGGACTGAGGTGTCTGTTTAGTTTTTTTGTCTGTTTTCTTTGTTTTGTACAAAGGAAAATTACAACATTGAGAACCCCATACCCCCACTTTTTTTAACTGCCCCAGAGCGGATCTGGTGGGGCTTAAACTACAATTACCAGGCACTTGATTGAAACCAAATACACAGTTAATGTTCGCTGGGTCGTCAGCACACCACTGTGATTTACAAGACAACAGCATTCAACATTAGACCCGAAACACAAAAGCCCTCAACCTTCATATAAATAAAACAAATATCCTCCACATACATTTCAAATATGTCCTGTATACACTAATACATGCTGCTAGATCGCTATGCAATGCAACAGTAAATTCAAGCCAAAATTGAAATACTTGATTTGAACCGAATAAGGAAAAAAAACAGAACAAAAAACCTGAAAAATAAATAAGACTATCATAACCAATGCAATTACGCCAGAAAGGTGTGGAAATGAGCAGAATGATTATGAGGTAGAGACAATGATTTTGCCACTTTGCAGGAGTGGAAAAGAGTCTAGCTGTGTAAAACAAAAGCTGAAGGAGTCAAGCAAAGTGCAACAACAGAAGAAAATGCAATGAACAGGTGATAAGGAGAAGTCAGGTACTCGTGTTTTGCTCAATGGCGCGGTCAGTTTAAGAGGGACGGCTGTCTGGGTCAGCACTGACATATTTCCTTCAAATCCTTGCACCGGGGTCTGTGAAAGGGGGCTCTGAGTCGTCCATGGGCAGTACCAGACGTGTGCCTCGCATCACCAGCTCGTGATCCCCAGACGTAAGCTCTCTGTCCAAGTCCTCAGAGATGGCGGCACCTGTAAACGCTAAACTGCCATGGGTATGGGCCCCACTGGCGTCTGTGTTGACTGTAATATCGCCGTAGTTCAGATTGATATCCCCATCGGTCAGGATGAGGTCGGAGTCGTCATCTTTTATCTGGCACTCGTTCTGGTGGGGGCAGAGAAAAGAAGGATCTTTTCACAACTAAAATGATGTAATTCTACACGGTGCAAATAGCTGACCTAATATATCAATTATGTTACATCCGAAACAGATGGGAGCCTAACAAACACAATACGAGCCACCGTCTGACCTCAATGGCCTGTGGGCTGGTGAGGAAACGAGCAAGGGGGCCACAGCAGGGAGGCAGCGTGGCGGTGAGAGGGGGGCCGCTGTGAGTCAGGATAGGCTTCAGGTAGCTGAAGAAGAGCTCGAGTCAAGGCAAATAAAACTTGGAACACAGAAAAAGGACTCATTTGACCCCATAAAGAGGAAATAGTCCGGAGTCGAAGGTTAAGTTTAAAATCACGGTGAGCTGAAGTTTTGGCAAATTAAAACAAGAGAAATTAAATTAATTTTCATTTTAAATGAATAATGCCTTTTATATTATTCCTTATGTTCACGCCATACAGTCAGTTAAGGGGGGTAAATATGCCATTCAAGTTCATCTTCGGCACCCCCTCTGCTGTGTGACACTGTGAACTACAACAATCCCAATGAGCAAATGTGCATGTTATTGATGCAGTAGAAAATTTCAAGACAATTACCATGACTTTATTGCATTTATTTTAGTTTTTAAACCTACCTGGTTGCTGGTATGACTGGATGGCAGGGGATAATTATAGATGGATTACGATGCTTTAACTGACAAATTATAATTAAAAATCCGCAACTGCCATGTGTTTCTACCTTTACTTGATAAAAATAGGTTTATCAACAAAGGATACTTGTGGTCAAAGTTGTACCAAATCCTGAAAAGCCAGGCACTTTCTTGTTTGGTACTTCTTCTCTCCGAACCTTCCATGATACTCATCTGTGCAAACAAGGTTGATACAAATTATTTTTTTTACTGTGTTTGGTAATGACACATATAATATGATGTCTTTACAAAGGGCCACACTCACAGAATTATCTTGGTCAGTGTCAACACCAACTCTGATGAAAAAAGAGGCACATGTCAGTTATATTCCTCATCTGTCAAACAAGAATGCTGTTTCCCCAGTTTTGAGTCTGAGCTCCTGAGAAAGCTCAAATTCATGGTATGCTTCCTTTATATTAAAAACATTCATCACAATTTATAGTACAGTTATTGAAATGAAACAACTTGCAAATGTTAGTTGCAAAGTTTGCTTGAGCTAATTGTACCGTATACGTTGGAAGGATAGCATCTGGGTGGTGCCACCGCCACAAAACCAAACAGTGAAGAAGACCACAAGCAGCGTGGTGGAGAACATCATCTGCCGGGCATATGTGGCTGTGTCCCTGATTGACAAGGCAAAGGTCATTGCCCCCCGCAACCCTGAAAAGCAAAGGTGGAAGAAATGTAACCCCCCCCAAATAACCATGTTTACTTCTATAAAGGACAAATCGGGTGATGTCAGCCACCTAAAACTAGATTTAATTTATTTTGAAATGAGGGCCACAGATAAAAGAAAACAAGAAAGAAAAAAGGTTTAATCTGTTATTTTTCTATGGCTTATATTTTAAAATTTTATTAGTAAATGTGTAACACATTTATCATCAATATGACACACTTTTTTTAAACACACAAGTGTTTCAAAAAAAGTGTGATGTGAAAGTAATCATTCATGTCAACAGGAATATCACACCACCTGCAGTGTCTGAATGAGCATCTAGAATACAAAGATTGTTGAAACAAGTGTAGGAATGTGCCTCATGCAGGCGACATGCATTAGTCGCATTTTTGATAGGATGATTTTCTTTTATTTTTTTGATGCATTAACAGAGTAGTGTAACAAAACATCACTGTTTTGCTTGCGTCAGTTTTCTCTGTTGGGATTGCAAAAAAAAAAAAAAAGAAAATATTTCGGCTCAGAATGGCATATACAATAGTTTCCTTTCAAGTTGTATTCTTGCCTTTTCTTCTTTAAATGTGTCTATAAAAAAATATTTAAAAAGGACAGCAAACCTGAAAACATCATCATGTGTTGGAAGTTAGATCGGATCTTGTTGTGTCGTCCCAGATTGAGGAGGAACGAGAGAGGGTAGATGTTAGCAGCTCTTCCCAGGAACACCGCCAGCTGAATGAGTGAGGTTAAGGAGAGGGCGGAGAAAACAGAGGGCTACTGAAGCCTTACCAGTCTGTAATCAATTAAAATTTGCTTCTTGTGTATTAACTATAAGACTGTAGGACCACTACAAGTTTCATTACATGCCTGCTTCCCTGAAATGTCAAGAAATGTAAGGAAAGCCATTCAACATTCATTTACATACATTTACGTCTAAATGGAAAACATCCCCTTTTATGACCATGCAATGGCATGTCATATATATAAATTTTTTTCATAAGTAAAAGATACAAATGCCCCAACGATGAACATGGGATTGAAGACGTGGTTCTGGAAGGTGAACAGGGTCAGACCCATGTAGGAGAAAATGAAGTTCTCTGCCAGGAAATTCAGCAGTTCAAATAGCTGCAAAAAGTGGAGAAAAAACTTCAGAATAAGAATTTCAGGGACATAACATGAAATAAAATTATGGGATTTGCTAATAAGTTTGCAGACACTAAACAAAGTTATATATTCTAATATTAGAATTAGTGATTTTGTTACAGGAACCAAACATCCAGGAACAACAAGCTGCATACTGCGTCATGCCAAAATAAGCAATATCACTGCATAATCTAAAGAGAGTTTACACTCTAGTTGTTTCAGGTTACACACTACCTAAGACTACTTTAATTGACAGTCAGCAGTTGTATGATGTTGCTGTCCAGGTCTAACCTGTTTGGTCCGGTCCTGGGATTCAGGAGACAGGTTATTATAGGTGTAATGGGCCTGAGTGATCCCACAGAAGAGCACGGCAACCACGCCTGCGCAGACACAACAGGCAAAAGGTGAAACAGGTAAAAGGAGAGGCTGAAATACATTAGAATACTCACATCAAGTTTTGTTAAAAATAAACTTTAAACCTTCCTCGGAACTTTCATTCGGATTATTACCAAGAGTATTTCAACAGTATGTATGTTCAATGAAATTTGATTAACCAGTTTCATGGAAACTCAAATTTGATATTCTGTTTTGATATTGATATTCTTTTCTGATTTTCTTATTATCTGCTTGGTGCAGTTGTTCCGGTCTTACCAGTGAAGCCACAAGCTTCAGCCAGCAGGAATGTGCTCCACGACATGAGAAAGAACAGAGCGGTCTCTAGCAGCTGGAAATCTCTCAGCTTGGTGAATTTTGTCACTTACAAACAGTAGTTAAGGAATTTAAGAAGTTCATGAAAAAGTGCAAAACTATAGTTAAAATTCAGGTAAAATGTTGACAAATTATTTTTCTCCAAGAAAGACAAATCTTCTTGTTTACAATGGGGCCATTCTGTGTCCCAAAAATGATATGGCGACATTAAGAAGTGACAGCTATGTGTGACACGGGCATTTATCTTAAATACTTAATGAAATATAAGATTATCTTACAAATAAATGTTATTATGCTTTGTGGTAAAAACATAAACCTTCCCCTGGATTCTACATCACTGTACTGTTCTACTTTTTAATTACAAATAACCCTCATAATTGTACTTCAGTGAGCAATATGAAAGATATTAGAGCTGTGAATACGCCGGTGGCCACTCCAAGAGCAAAGGAGCCACTGAAGACCCCGATGAAAATCCCAAAAGACTTCAGCATTGCCATGACTTCGAAAATGTGGCTGTTATTTCCCTCTGGCTGGTACGCCACGATAGACCTGACAGAGAACCAAATAAAACCATCAATTTATGTATTGTTGATTTGGACAGAGAAAACAAATCACACATAAATCATGTGTGCACACAGCAAGTCATGTCATCCAATCAAACAGATGACCAAAAACAGAGCCAGTACAGATATTCACAGACAATTTCCACGTCTTATTAAGATATCGGAAAATTTGGAAACTGTAGGCATTTCTAGGATTTAAACTAACAGTGATTTTATTATACAACAATGTGGATGTACTTGAATTATCTGTAAGGATGCAGTAATGAAAAGAAATCCAAATATACATGAGAACTCGTTCAAATGGCCAGAGGGTTGAAATTAAACAATACTGAACTTTATGTGGGAAAATAAACTTTTAATAACAAAATGTCCTCATAAGCAGGTAATTGAATATCAAATATTAAATATATATTTTTGTTTCTTACAGAGCTACAAGGTGTAGGATTTTTGAGAAAAAAAAATTACTTTAAGTGACACAATGTTAAAATACTTAAGTTTGGTGTTTTGCAGGAATGACCCCAAGGAACTGTAAAACATGCGGGGCTTTGTATTAACGGTCCTTCTAATCAAATAATGTATTGAATGTATTATGGCTGTGGACAGCATCCATTTTATTGACTGCTGTTATTCACTTTTGGGTTCAATGTCAAAGTTGAGTTTCTAATGAAAACATATTGAATGAATGATAGTTATTTTTTCTTTTCCTTGTTAGTTTCTTCCTTACACTTCCCCTTTCTTTCAAGAAGGTTAAAAATGTGGTTCAAAGTTATCATTGCAACAGCAACATAATTTCTGCTTCTCGACACTGCTGCGAGAAGCAGTCGGATTAAAAATTAAGCAATCAACATGTGACTGAAAGCTAGACTTACAGCTTTATTGCGAGGGGTTTAAACATTTTTGTATTCATAGTCAAGAGTAAAGATGTGATAATATGCAGGCCCTTTTCAGAGGCTCAAAGGTAAGTGACAAAAAGAAATGCGTTAAAGGATTTAGATGAAGGAAAATCCTTTTGACATAACAACTGCCTGAAGTCTGGAATCCATAGGCATTGCTTAAGGCCATGCCTCCTGCCTGATATGTTGCCAGGCCTATAATGCTGCTCCCTTCAGTTGTAATCTTGTTTGTGCTCTTACTTCACCATAGTCATCAGCAACAACAAACAAAAATATAGCTGTATAGCGGTTTTCAGGTTTGCGACATCTTTCTGACACTGAGCAGGATACGGCCGTGATAGAATTCATAGGCCTGCTTGCGTCAGTGGGGGGATGCTTACACTATTTCCATCATGTTCTACAGATTCCATTGGATCTTTATGTTAATGAACTGTTTAGTTTCTTTCTTTCTTCATGCTTTTCTCTGCCAGTCATTCTGATGCAAGATATTCTCACTTTTGTCTTTCCAAAGATTTTTGTCGTAGAACATGAGATGATATCTATCTGATATCTATCAGAAATGCATGTTTTGAGCTCCCGGGTTTTACAAAGAATTCACATGTTGATATAAATCCCGAGTCTTACAAGTGCAGAACTTCACTGACTTAATTTGACATTGTGAGGGAGGTTTTCTTTATCAGAGAAAGAATTCTCTGATAATTTCCTTTATCTATCTTATCTAGTTTATCAGGTCTTTGTGTTGCTTATCTTAACAGTGCATTCCTTCTGTTAAAGAATATGTCAAATTGTTGATTGTGTAGATTGGTTTCCACTATTTTGTGGTAGTTCATTTTGTCTCAGTCTTTTAATGTCCTTCATCATTGCAGGGACATGTTCAAATGACGTCCTGAGAATTAACAGCAAAAATTGTGCCTGCTCAATTTGTCATGGAAACAGGCCATAACTGGCTATGACACTGCTTCTCTGTTGAATGTCCAAATACTTTTGATACTATGAAAAGAACAGTCTGAGTATTTGTCTAAAAACCATTCATGCATTTTTTTTCAATATATAGAATTAAATCTATAATTCAAACAAATTCTAATGTCTCCAGTATGAAATCCACTGATGACTAACAGTGACAAAATTATAAAAAAAAAAGGATCTGCATCATGGATAACTGTAATAACTGTAAATACTATATTCAACTAAAGACTTGATATAAACTCAAAACTGCTGCTCCAGCAACAGCATATATAGTATTCGTCAATGTTTTGGGGGGATATTAAGTTAAAATGCTCACGTTACATTGCATCATGCTATTACAGCTGCTTTTGATTGTAACTGTGAACTATTACAATCAAGTGCAACAAGAAAAACACTATGTGTCTACCTCTTATCAAACATGGGTCAAAACCATTTGAAAATAATCATCACAATCCACGTAATAAGAGGATTTTTTATTTTGTCGGAACAATATAATTTTCTACTGGCTAGTTACCAGTCAGAGATAAATGACTGATGTACTGTTATGAGGAAATTTTGCAATGAATAATGAATTTGCCAAAATGTATTTGTAAATAATACTCTCAAATGCCACTTGAAACAAATATAACTCCTAAAACAGATTTCCCCACTTCTCCTTTCAAAGTCCCCAGACTCACAGAACAAATCACCAGATCCAAGTACTTATACTTGTCTTCTTCAAGTAACTCTCATATCCTGCCCTCAGCTTGACTTTTGTAAATGCAACATCTCCAAAGACAATCAGATCATGAACTAACTGGATGGATATAGAAATTAATTCATCTTCGATTCAATAAGCCAGAGTCTGTAAACAAATGCTGGTAATTTGTCATGTTTGTCCCAAGGTACCGCAAAGACACACACGGCCATGCTCTACTTAGTGCACCCGTTCAATGGGCTGCTTAGACTCTCTCCGCGGGGATCAGAACATCCACTGTCCCTGCTGTATAAATTAACAATTCTGTGGAAGTAAAAACAGTATCCCATGCAGAGCAAGAGAAAATGTGAGTGTTAACTTGATGAGCGCTTTGTGTTTAATATGGCATCAATCAGATGTTTCTATCAGGTTAGTTTTTTGCCACTGGTTCAGCAGTAGCAAAAGGCATGACTTGCATTTTCAAAACCTAACGACTCAGGCAGGGGCAGGTTCATGGTCTATCTGTGAGGTCAGTTCTTGAATGCAGACTTACGAGGACAGTACCACGGCCACAGCATCATTGAGCACGCTCTCTCCAAACAATAAAGCATACAGATCCACATCCACCTGGAGCTCATTGAAGATTGCCAAAACTGTCACTGTAGAACAAAAAAAAATGAAAATGAATCAAATGACATATTCATGGCGAAGACTTAGCCAACAGATTGAGATATTTCAATGCTTAAAAAGAACAATCTGAAAATAACTGATCTAACCTTGAAAGCAACATTTGAGTGAATATTAGTATAAGTTTAAAATAGACAGTTCCTTATTTTCACATCTCCAAATCTTTTATTCTTTATTGTCTAGATACTTTTTTTACAGCAATTTCATGATGATTTTTTAAAGGTTACGTGTGACCAATTAACCCATGGCATTTCAATTCAATTATTAAAACATATTAATGACTGATGAAGTATGCCTTGTAACTCATATTCCTTTTGTTTTAAGTTGTTATAAACTTAAAAGACGGCAGACACACCTGGGTCTGTGGCAGAGACAATGGCACCAAAAAACAGGCAATCGGTGAAGAAGAAGTCTCCAGCCAGCTGTCCAACCTGCTTCATCAGCGTCACACAGCCGTACATCAGCAGCCTGATGGAGGAGCAGCAGACGTAATTTTATTTGAATTTAAAGGCACCAGGGAGACAGTAACAGCATCAGAAATTGATATGTCTTTTCACATGGTGCTCCTTGAATATGGTGTGATTAAAATATAGATCATATGCAATCTGAGCCCATGATCCTTGTCTTAGTGTTAAGACATTAATTATCCTTACCCAATAACAAAACAAGAAATCACTGTTCCCAAGAAGGCATAAGCAAGGATGGATCCCATGTTACGGAAAAAGTGTCTCTGAAAGAAGGACACATAAAGTGAGTCATAAATCATCAATTTACTGAGCATTGTTTAAGTATTAGCCTTCATCAATTATTTTACGCCGATCTTTTGATGAATGTCAAAGATTAGGTAATTTCATTATTTTGATAACGAAACTCACCCATCAAAATCAAAACTTAAAAAGTTTGAAATAAAAAGGGAAAAATACATTAAATAACATTTTACTTTACCCTTTTCAGACTGTAGCCTGCATGAAAGATGATAGGTGGTAAGAGAATATTGAAGAACACTTCGGGGTCAAAGGTCACCTAAATCACACATAAATACAGATTAGTGGTTTAACTCACATGGGAGAGAGTCAACAAGAAACACTGCCAAACAAAAAGTTGATATTTTCATTGATCAAAAATAGCATATTTGGGACAGCAAGAAGGTGGATGACAAATCAGTTGACAGTCACAGCTTCTATTTGCAAGTACACACATTGAGCCCAAATATGTGTGTGATTATTTATTGCTTGTTTCCTGTGTTTTGTTAAGGAGCTTCAGTGCCGAAGTAGTATGGCATACAAAAGCAAGGGCTACTTGGTAGAGCAAAAAAATGAAAGTGATATGAGATATACTCGACGTACTCTAACTGATAAACCACCAGAAACACCCCTGGACAAAAAAGAAATCAATCTGGTGTCTATGAATGATATCTTTCTGTAAGCCACATACATTTCCACTCATGTTTCCAATTCTAAGCTTTTCTTAAAACTTCCAAACTTCTTACCTGGGCTTTTTAGTCATTAAAACCTGTTTCTGAATGTGTATAAGTAGAAAAATATGATGTTTCATAGATAAAGCACCAGCATATGCTATTTGGATACAATAATACCAAGACTGTAATAAAATATGACTCTTTATACTGTGTAGTTTCTGTCATATAACTAAAAAAAGAAGTGTCTTGTACCTTACGCAGCATCTCATTATCTTGCACGTCGTTCACCTCGTTGGCACTGATCTCCCCCTTCAGGGTGTACTCATAGAACTTGTTACTGACGTTGACCAGCAGCGTAGCAGGACTGACGCTGCAGCTCAATGTGACGTTGCTGATATCTCGGGGCACATGGATGCCATAGCGCAAGACCACACCAACAAGTAAACCTGGGTGAGAAGAGTTAGTGAGTGGGGGAAAACATGGCACAGAGGGGAGAGTCAATTCATGTGTTGCAATAAGAATACAGTCTCAGGCCAAAAGTTACATTTAGTTAGCCAGGACTTTTGGGTGATCCACAGCTGCTGATGGTCAACAAATATTCAAGTGATTTTGACATTAAAGAAAATTGAATTTATGGAAGGGAGCTGATAATTTCATATCATTAAAAGCCCAGTCTGCTAAACATCCTTTCCAGACTCATCCATCCTCCATGATGCGATGTGTCATGGCCAATTAGCAAAATGTCAGAACTTTAAAAGTCCTATGAGGGCACATAAGCCAATTATACCTATCCTCACAAGGAAGAGTGATATTATACCTGACACAACCAAATAGGAAAGGGAGTAATGGAGGTTTCATGCCCAGTCATGCAATATATCAAAAAGGCATCTTTCTTCACAGATGGTGCAATTTTTGTTTTATTGTTAAATTTAAAAACAACAAAAGGCCAAACTTATAAAACACCATGCACTTAAGTGATTACTGAATCTGAAGCATCCCATTGTAATTTAGCCAACATTAATGTGTCATTAATGTGTGCAACTAAGAAGACACAATGCAAAGAAAAGTCAAAGTTATAGATTGTTTTTGTCAGATCATAACAAATACCATATCTACCAAAACTTACTGAATGACAGATATGGACTGACTGACTATGGAGTATTTATCCCACATTACTTGGTAATGGGACTGCTTACATCTATTCCACTACATAAACAAAGCATTTTTAAGAAAATCTGTGAACAAACACTTTCATTCCTCTAACAGAAAAAAAGCATCCTTTTGTATCTGTTAAATTAAGCATGACACTAAAAAAATGTACCGGATATATACTATTTACGTTGAGAATAATGCCCAACAGTTTATTTGAGATTTATGGCTGAAAATAAGACGCATGTTGAAACTGCTGTGTTGCAGCGATTGAATTATGCAAATGTAGTCAACTCTTCAAAATGATGGTAGTGTCTCAGCGATCGAACCGGAGCGTCTTACCATAAATCATCGCCAACCCGGTTTCGTGCAGAAACCTGAACCTGCGGTGTTTGAATAACCAAATGGTCAGGATGGTGAGGGTGAGGAGCAGGATGAAGATAAGTAAGTCAGCGCTGTCTTGCCGGTGACTCTCCTCGGCTTTCTTTTCTGTAGCAATGTTCTCCATGGCACTGTCCTCCACCACCTCCGGAGGTGATGATGCTCGGCAAACACATACGCCAACTGACAGGCTCACCAGCATGAGCGACCAGAGGGTTCTGGTTGCCTTGCGGGCTCTGGTGACAATCGGTTTAAAGCCCATGCCAGCTTTTTGGCGACCAAGTCCTGCCACGTCGTTGGAGATAAAACCAAACTTTGTTCAATTATCACGCACTGGCAGGAAGAGTGGTTGCAGAGACGACAGCAAACAGAGGAATCGATTTCGGCCCGGAAGTGATGCTTTTCCAAAAAAACGTATTTCGGCTTAAAGGCACCACGAGAAATGTTGTTGGTATTCACGATTTTAAAATGTTCACATCATATGCGTTTATTTCGTTTTTTTTGTGTACGCTATAACGATAAATTGTTCATGCATCCCTATTGGCTTTTCGTGTTATATTCCTCGACAAAGAGACAAGGAGTTTTCTTTTACTTTGAAGATCTACAATTGTCATTATTCTGAACAGGAAGTGACCTTGCTAGTAAGCTCTGTGTGATTCAAATTCCCAAATTGGTGGGAACACATTGACGTTGCTAATCTTATATCTCCAGCAAAGGTTACGTTTCATAATGTATAACAATACAGCTTGATATGGTACGATGTCACGTTTTGCAGCTTTTTTGAATCATCGTTTTATTTCACATTTATTTCTTCTCCCTTAAAGATACCCGCCAATTAATGTAAAAAAATATTTTATGGTATATTTAGCCAAAAATTTGTTTATAGTTATGTTTTTTTTCCTTTTTCAAAAATGAAGTTTGTTTGTTTTTTAACTGTGTAAAAGTCAGTGTGTTTAATCGTAAATTGAACTACTTCACGCTGCCGAAAAGAATTGCTACCTAAAATTACGAGGAGACATTGAACGTTACATCCCAATTCTATTGGAAAGGCGGAGATGAAAGCGGTACATTCCCACGAGGCCCAGTTTGTCTCTTGATGCAATTTTCACTATCTTTCATACAAATACATATCCTTTCGGACAATTTTCCTAATTTTTTATGTATTGGCGCATTTCATTACGTTTAAGAGGTATTTGAAGCTGCTAAAGCAAAGATGACATCAAAACTGAAAGGTACTACGCTTTTACGGTTTACTTTAGCTCGCAACTAGCTAATGTTAGGTGGTTAGCTTTGTTTACACTTTGTTTTGACCCCATAATATCATTATTTATTCTAAAATGAATACTCTTATTGACAGCGATTTTCAGGATTAGTGATTGCCAACACGATTTGTTTTCTGAACCCGTAAAAGCGACCACCTTTAAAAAATGTAGCTAAGGTTGCTACAGCTAGCTTCTTGCCCTGAAAAGCAGGCTCGTTTTCAATGTGGAACAGCGGGGCTTAATTGTTGTTAAACGCGATGAGGATTTACATTAGTGGTAAATGTCGTTGCACAGACCATGAATTTTGTTATTAACTTCAGGATGAAATCCAGTCGGATAACTTGCATTACTATACACCAACTTCCCCTGTTGTCAGTAATATTTTAACAAAGTAGAGATGACAAGGATAATAGTCAATTCGATAATGGTTTCAAAGCCTAGTTTAAACCTCGTCACATTGTGTACAAATGATAACGGACAATTTTCAGTGTATAAATAATTGAATGTCACTGATGAATGAGGAATTCAGGTGAATAATGGCTACAATAATAGAGTTTTATCTGTTTAATTGTATATATCAGGACAGTCAAGCAAAAGTGATTTGTTTGGTTCCTTTTGTTTTTGTAATGTGATTTCAATTTCTTATAGTTCCCAAAGTTGGCTCTAAGAGTAAGGAGGATGCTCCTTATGAGTTGGAAAGCCAGTTTGTGCTGAGGTTGCCAACAGTGAGTACTACACTTACATTAAGTATCTTACATTATTAAACAAATTAAGAACACTGTCTGAAAATTAACATTTTCATTACATTTTCCAGGAATATGCTTCAACAGTAAGGAGGATTGCCCAGTCAAGTAGTATGAACATAAAAGATCGATTAACCATCGAGTTGCATTGTAAGCTTATATCTCTGCTTCAATGTCATTCTTATGTGAATACAAATAAGAACTAAATTTGTATGAGGTCCATGATCTGAAATATGATGATAGAATATGCCACATTGTTGTATTTGTTTGTCCCCAGCATTTTAATCTAGTATTCACTAATATTTAGTACTTGCATCTAGCACTATCATTATCAAAATAATTTTAAAGATTACCCCACTATTAAAGTTACCATTTACTTTTCTTCCTTTTCTTGTTTACATTTGCTGTTTCCTACTTTGATTGTTACATCTCAGCAGTCATAAATACCGTGTACTCAAAGTATGTTTCTCAAAGATTAACCTTATCATGCCTTTGATTATTTCTTCCAGCTGATGGCCGTCATGGCATAGTCAGAGTGGACCGTGTCCCTTTGGCTTGCAAACTGGTGGATCTGCCTTGTATGATTGAGTCTCTCAAAACTGTGGACAAAAAGACGTTTTACAAGACTGCTGACGTCTGCCAGGTAAAGCAGAACAACAGCTGTTGGCTATGTCTTTTTTATGTTAATGAATTTGTCATGACACTGGATCTTAACATTTAAATTTTAACACATTTGCCTCAACATCTATCATGTTTTTTTTTTTTGTAAAATAATTAAATTATTAAATACTTGGTATTGCTACAATTAAAAGCAAAATGCAGTGTCATCTATTAAAAAATCTTTATCGCTGTGTTAGATGCTGGTATGTACACTAGATGGAGACCTTTACCCTCCTTTGGAAGAGCCAACTGGCACTGACCCCAAGAGCAAGAAGAAAGACAAAGACAAGGACAAGAAGTTTGTTTGGAACCATGGCAGTAAGTAGTGCTGAACTTGTTACTGATTAATTAATTAGATTGATAATTTGCACTCCACAACTATTAGAAACATTTTCACACTAATGCAGTTGTTTTGGTCGTCAGTTACCTGTCCTATGAAGAACACGCGTAAGAGAAGATTCCGGAAGACTGCAAAAAAGAAGGTTGTTAGCATTTTCATTGCCCTTTTAGCATTCCTCTTTCTTTGCTCATCCATCTCTTTGGCATCTCATCTGATGAGCCATCTCTTTCCTTGGCTTTCTTCCCTCTAGACATTTACAATTCAGGAATGTGGTGACAGTGAAAGCCAAGATTAACATATAAATAAAGGCTTTCCATCCACGTTTACCCTAAAGGGATGCAAAAAAGCAATTTCACTATTGCTGTGATCAAAGTGAAAGTCAGTGTGCTTGAGCACTACAGTTCTATTTTGTCTTTTCAATAAATCTTGGAAGTATGGAGCCAGTTCATATTGATTTGGCCACTTCTTTTTTTAATCTCTAAAGTGCTTCCTGGCATGTGGCCAGCTTGTGTGTTTGCTTGCGTGTGCACAGGGTCGGTGCTCTTGAAAAAATGGAAGACGAATTAAGAATGGAGCAAGATATGCTGCTGTAATTGCATGGAATTCAATTTCTCCTTTCTTACAGTACATTGAATCTCCTGATGTGGAAAAGGAAGTAAAGAGATTGCTGAGCACAGATGCTGAGGCAGTCAGCGTCCGTATCCTTTGAAATACCGGCAAATATCCTTTTTGTACTTTGTTTCAAGGCTCAAATGTGTTTTACATATAATGTATAAAAATGGTCCTGCACAAGGATTATATTTCATATATACTGAAAAAAAAATTATGTTTACTGTACATTAGGGCAAGCATAAATTATCCCCCATGTTGAAGCTAAAGCAGGTTAAAATTAGGCTGTTCAGCTCACCTGTTATGACTGATGCTTTTGTGATGCACTTTCCAGGGAGATTATTAGTGTACTAATGCAAGTCTAAATTTGCCTGACAGAATAAGAGCACAGTAGAGCGGATGTGACTGGCTGCTTGCTTTGTGCTTATCGAGATGGACTCTTCATTACCATTGCTTAGTTGCTCACAGTGAAAATAGATTCTAATTATAGGCTAGGCATTGTGTGCATGAGCACACGTGCACATGACCCACTAATAAATTTTAATTTTGGCCAATTCATGCTCAGTATCATGTCTCTATTTCTAAGGTGAGAACAGGAATTAGATTCTTGCAATGCAGTGCCATTAATTCAGGGAGAGGAATTGAGAGGACACATCAACCTTAACTCTTTACATTCAGGGTGGGAAGTCATTGCAGAAGACGAGTCAAAGGAAACAGACCAACATGGCACTCTAGCTAACCTGGACTCATCTCCTGGCACTTCAGGGCACAAGATGGGTCATGGATCCTCTGGTAAGTAAAATAACACAAGCAAGCAGATTTTTTCAAAATATTTTTAAGGGTCCCATTTTTGAGAAATAACTACACTAAACTACTGGAATAGATGGCACTTTTCAAAATGAATAAACTGTTCAGGAGACAAACATGCATTTAAGACACTGTTGATTAAACATCAAGTACATCAACATCTCCCAGTTTAGGATACCCTTAAGAAAATGGTAGTAACTTGCTCTGTGGTTGTGGTGCAGCCTGTGGTGAATGGGAAAAAAATGCTTGGCTAGTATGTGGGGAATGGATTGCACTTAGTGCCATCTTTCAATAGTACAAGTCTGAACTCAAACATCAAATCATCTATGAGGAGAACTGAAACTGATGACCTTATACAACAAGATATTGAACATAAATCCTACCCGCATTAACTTAAATGACTGAGGTTGACATTTGGAAATTTGCTGATGTATTCCCCTGACAAGTCTAATTGAAACTTTATGTCTCTTAGAAGAAGTGCATTCAAGATTGAAATGCACTCAGAAAAATAAATAGAGTGCATTCATGAGTTACTCTTTGGTATGAAGATATTTTTCTTGGATTCCCTAGAGTACTTTCATGCTTCTTGTAACTGAAACAGTTAAGAGGTATGTTACTTGGAATGGCGAAAAGACCTGTAGCTTTGAAATATTCCAGTGCCTATCAAAAGTATTTCATTAACAATTTCTCCATCTTATGTTGAGCAAGTATAAATAGCTTGAAAATAAAATCTCACATTTTTCTTCACATCATATCATTTTATCATCATCATTGATCATAATTTTGGACTAACCAAAAGACAAAAATCTCAATTTAAAGAAAACTATATATGTTGTGGGTGACACATCATTGGTGTGACATATCTCTGGGTTGAACGCTACTGTTTTCCTGCCAGGGATCCTCTGGGAAGGGGATTTCAACACTATAGCTACTGTTTTGGGCCTATATCTTGTGCTACCCAGAGTATTTCATATTTTTCCTTTTCAATTGTGTTCCTGCTTTTTAATACTTTTAGAATCAGTTGAGAATAGGTTCCTGTAAACAACCACTAACCCCTCAGCTGTCATGTGATGCAAATATACAGAATGTAGCTTTGAGAGTTTGAAGACTACAAAATTATTTCCACAATCAGTATTTTTCATTTTTCTCCACCTTCAAAGGAAGCTGTCAATGCCCCCATAATTGTCTTTAGTTTACATTCTTTCACATTTTCAATGGGTGATAATGAAATGATGCATTTTAACTTTAGAGATAGCACACATTTTTGACTCCTGTCACCTTAATGAAGGCAATCTAGTTTTCGTATTCTTTCTGTAACCATTTCTTTTTTTACCATTTATTCTTAACCTCCAGCCCAGCGTGATGAGCTGAGAGAGATTTTCAATGACATCAGCAGCTCCAGCGAGGATGAGGATGATGAAGGTGATCGGCATGAGGACGAGGACCTAAATATCATGGACACAGAAGATGATCTGGTCCGGCAGCTCCATGACAAACTAAGCGAGTCTGATTCTACACAGCATGAATCTGACAGAAACAACCAAATAGGTAGGAGATTGACGTGCTAATATAAATCTATGATTCAGATGTGATTCACATTTCACAGAGTTGGGGTTTTCAAACATTTTATGGTACAAAATGGGTTGCCAGCAATAGAAGACATTGATTCAAAACCCAATTAATACAAATGAAACGACTAAAAATGTTAAGTAAGAAGAGCTGTTGCTTTCCTCAATGTAGACACTGTTACTCTGTGATCCTTTTTCAACAGCAATAATCAAGATAACCTAAGTTCCAGATACATCCAAAAAAAGAAATGTTAGCATTTGATCAAATGGTTCTTTTGTCTTAGATTTAGCTGTAATGCAATTGTCAGAAACTAATTAGATGGTGATGCCTTACAAACATGAATTCATGATTTGACAGGTCTTTTAAAAATTATTTTCCAAACAGTTCAAAATCTGAATAATTGCTTCTTTCTCATTGTAATAATTTGCTAAAAATTATTATGTAATAAAATATTCATCATTATCCCAGTTTGTACCAAGCAAAAATGCATGCTTCTGCTGGTCTGTGGTTAGGATTGAAAGTCTACCATTTAGTAAATAGGGATTCAAATATAGTTTAAATCCATTCTTCATCAGTCTGTGTTTTGAAGACTCATTGTTCTTCAAGGTAGCAAGATATCATTCACCACCAAAAACACTGTGTCATGGCTTCAAACTACATCATATTCATGAAGAAGTTGGCCTAAGGCATTATTTTTTTTCTTGTGGGAAATCGGGGGGATAGCTTTCCAAAATTACTTCATCTTTGAACTAAACCAAAACATTAAAAAAAAAACCTCCAGCTGACATATATTAGTTTTCATTTCCATTCACTAAGCGCCCTCTAAAAGAGTTGAAAACTTCCTTGTTAGAAAACCTATGGTGCAAACAAAAAGACTTGAGTTACTATGAAAATGCATTCTGCACCATAATATAGTAGAATGAAATAAGAATCAAGGGGAAAATACAGCAGAAGTCTCTCGACCAGAATGTTTTTTGAAAAGAAAGAATGTAAATACTTAACCAGTGGTAAAATTTTAAACAATTATGACAAAAGAAATCAGGAAATGAGTTTCAGTGAACTAAACATGAAGGCATTTCTCTGTCTGTTCTGGTCGACTGAACATGCAACATGGCGGGCCCTGTGGAGTATAAGCTGCTTTCGGTCCAGAGATAAGAGCCTCATTCTTTACTTGCAAAAACTCAATATTTAGTTTTAGGGGATGGTGCTAAGATGAATAGATATTTATGAAGTCTCTATTCAATTTCGGTCGAAATGCCATGCATACTGCACCCACCACTGTATTGGAAAATCTTTCTTTCTCTTTTTTTTGTTTTGTTTTTCCTTGAGTTTGAAGCTAAAAATATCAATTTCATGTAAATATGGTCATTGATCCTTTTTTTAAAAGCATGCCATACAATAAACGTCTTCCCTTAGGAAGAATCTTTGTGGAATTTCTGTTAGCTGACTTACACATTGTCATTTCCAGCCATTGTGGCACTGGAAGAGCACTTGGCATACCGATTTTTTGACACTTGAAACAGTCCAAGATGACAAGAAATCAAAGCCCCAACAAATTCTTGCCAAAGTAGAGGTTAAAAGAACTGAGCCTGGTGTCTGGACTTATAATCAGAGCTGAGCTTTCGAGGTCAGACACATGAAATAAAATGTGTGCACCTTCACTTAAATACAAGCGTTGCACCCTTGCCCACAGATATGCAGTCCTGACAGCTGCTTGCTGTCAGTATGTTGTTGTGGCTCAGCTTTGAGTTCAGACAGCTGTCCAGCCTGACAGCTCAGTGTCTCCTTATATACATGCATACAGGTGTCACTCAGCATTACTGGCTGTCGCAGCTCTACTGAACCTTTTCTGCTTGGTTGGAGTTAAGCTGATTGTGTATCTGCCAATCTCCTAATAAATGCTCTGTTGGGACTCCTCCCTGTTATTTTTGCTTACGATGAAATGTGAATGGGCTGAGAGTTGGAGGAAGTAAAAGATGTGTTTTATTAGATTCAAGGGTAGTAGATGGTGTCGGTGCCACAGGTTGTTGTGCAACATCACTTTTGATTGGATTTAATGGAAAACTGTCTTTAGAGCCCAGAGCAGATTGTGTTGTCTGCTCAGCCTGCTGGCTCATGTCCTTTACCTGGATTTGTTGTTCCCATGAACTGAAATTTTTCAAATGAAGTGAAGCATCCTTGTGCCTCACCAACAAAGATATATATTTTGAGCTACTTTAGGAGTGAAATGTTGCCCCAAATGGTGCCAAATCATTGTCTATCTTCATCTTTTGGTCTTAGCTCTTACCTTGCAAAGAGAGCAGGAAGCTTAGATGATGTTGTCTTTTATGACAGCTGTAAACTAGGAGCATCTTGCCTTTCCCTGCAGTGACGGAGTATCAGGTGCAGATCAACAGCATCAAGGCCAAGCTTCAGGAAACCCGTGCCAGAAAGAAGCAACAGGAGGAGCTCATCATGAAAGTGGAAAACCAGGCCCTTAAAGTAAGCATTTATGACACATACAAGCTTTCTTTGCACATCCTTTTCATTTAGAAATTGAGTCTCCCTAATTGGAATATTCATGCAGATGAACAAGAAAATTCAGATTAGGCGGCAAAACGTTATGTACCGTATTTCTTAAAAAGTGAAATGAAAAAATTAAAAAAAAAAAACAGTGATGAGACAATATTTGAGCCTTTCATGTAGCGCTTTGTATTTTCTAAAAGCCTTAAATATTGAATTTCTCCTGTCAGCTCCTTGCAAAATAAGACTCGCAGTGTAAGGGGAGAGGGGAATCGCCTTGCCAAGTACTCCGTTCTGGAGCATGTACAACAAGGGAAACATGAGCAGACATCGCCCTTTTTTTTACGCTGCCATTTAGAGATCTCATTGCCTGGTGTTTTGGGCCCGTTAAAGCCCCATCTCCAGTCATTATATCACAGGCTCCGAGAAAAGGTCAGTTGTCTCTGACTGGCATTCCAAGTGGCCTTTCTGTCAGAGAGGAGATGGTGACATGAGCAGCCCAGGCAGACACATCTAAAGCCATCGCAGTATAATGAGGTTTAGCATGTCGACTTGAACAAATCTTATTTGTCTCTCTCTCTTTCCCTGTCTCTTCTTACAGAACCGCTTTCAAGCCTTGTTGGATGAGATTATTCAGCAGGAGGAACGGGAGATGGAACAGGTAAAGACATTTTTATTTTATTAAAATAAAGATTGAGCTTGTTGCGTTTTTTCTACAGCTTTTAACACTTTGCATGAATATGGCATGGGTAAATGTCATATCTGATTTTATGAGTTGGCTAGACACTCATTTTCACTTTGGCCCTATTGCAACATTCAAATTTTAAAGTCAAAACCACAAGTTGCAGACTTTTTTTTTTTTTTACAGCTTTCAGCAGGTATCCCACGGTCTTGGGTCATTGTATGTATTGACAAATAGAGACAAACTAATGTGAAAAGACACATTAATCATCACCCACTTAACCTCCTGTTATACCCTGAGGCTCCTGGGCATCAATCACACCTTTTTATTTTCTCCTTCAACAGCTGGCCTCCCTGCAGGAGCAGCTGGACTCGCTGATAGAGAAATGACCACCAGGGGGCAGTGTCATGTCACTCTCAGCCACGAAACAAACGGAGAGCCCTTATCAAGTTAGGAGTTCATTGGCTGATATGCTATGTCATTCCTCTATGATTTATTTTTTATTAATAATGCTCAGCACAGCGCTTTTCTGATAAGCTGACAGATGTGTTGTGACTGTATAATTAAAGTCTCTGTTTGGTTTTAATGTGAATATTTTGTCAATTTTTCTTGTCATCGAAAATGTCATAATTGTACATTTAATTCTCAGCAGTCCCCTGCGGTTTTTCACGACATGCGAAGAATAAATGTGTCACAGAAACTAAAAGCGCCCATGTCATTGAATTAAGGTACATTTTGAAAGTTTTTTTTTTGTACATTCATATACTCATCACTCAAAGGTCAAGATTGTGTCCCTTCAGGAGAGCAAAATTTACAAGAGTGTCCATTCCCCTCCGAAAAAATGACAGCTCACTGGAAATCAATGCCCTCTTTGTATTTTTGCATTTCCTCTTTTTGTTTTTCCATTTTTCAGTCTCCTCTCCTCACATGTGCTGCATCGGCCTTTAGCCATTGCCTGCAGTTACACCACTAAACCCTCATTATGCCATCAGATTACTTTTCTTCCAGAATGATCTTTAGTCATCTGTGCCTGTCTTGTCCACATGATACTTAGTCTGATGGTCATCCTCATCCCACACACACCCTTCTACAGGGATTGCCCCGCCAATAGCAGGGGTAGGCAAGGGATAAGCGCCTTAGATTAAAGTAGCCATCTCAAAAGCCTGTATAATCCTGCCATCTGTCAGAGAGCAGTTGACTAGCCAAGATTCTCCACTCGGCTAATTAGCAAGCCAGAAAAACAGACCTTAAGGGAATAAAGAAATCTACAGTACACTTCTGTGTGATTTTGCTCAAGACAGTCTCAATGGAGGAGACCTACCTTCTCAATCATCCAGGTGTCAAGAAAAAGATTCTTGCTGGAGGCGCAGGACCATTGCCACACTTTCTACCAGGAACAAAGGTAGTCGACAAGCTAATCGGATCATTTATGTTTTTTCAAACTTTATTGTTATAATTATTAAAGCCTAATGATTTCTTACATTTAGATGTAATTATCTTAGCTAATTAAATCAATTAAAAAAAACCATGACTTCACTTTGCATTGCCCACTTCAGTTAGATTCTGTTGAATTATTCAGTATGTGAGGGAATAATTCTCTAGCTGGCTCTTTCATACGGCAAACATTTGGTCAACCTAATTGCAGCATGTTTTATGGCACTATGTCTACTCATCCACTGATCTATCTACCTGCCTTTTACCCCCTTCTCACCTTGTAGTTTCATCCAGCCAGATGGCACAGAGCCTGGGCTCTGTGACCAACGTTTTCTATGACAGCTCATTTATGATGTGCCATTGACCTGTGTGTTTATGTTGCACCGTGTGCATATGTTGTGCACATGTGTGTTTGTGTTCTCCACCTGATATGGTGATTCACACTTGCTTACAAAATAATCAGTACATTATAAACATTATGTCAAGCAATAAATAAGATTGTTTCATGGAGCCAGAAACTATTTTACACTTAAGCGGAAGCTTTTATGTCCAAGAAATAGATAGAGTTACCATTATAAGCACAATATCTGCAGAGGTAACAGCTAAAATTGAGTCTGTAGCTTATTCTAGAGACTACAGGAGCATTTTATACAGTAATGGAAAAAATGATGCTGCATATTTTTCAAGGAGCATAAAAATGTTAGTTCGACCTTTATCTTTATTTTTATTTTTCTGTTGTTTAAATCTCGATGCCAGGGACAATGAGAGAGGGATTGCAGATGTATTGCAGATTTATAGATTGCAACTATATTATTGCAAAATTTAGTGGGTATGTATGATGTTTGAGTAGTGTCACATTCTATGATTGATAGTTGTCTATATTGCTGCTTGATACTAGTTGGCTGCAGTGGGTTAACAATGACTATCATTGGTAATAATAACCTTCCGGGTACCAGTGGAAATTTGCCTAACGAGGATCAGAGAAGGAGAGGACGAGGGTGTGTTTGGAAGCAGAGAGGGAAGAGGAAAGGAAAGAGCCTGGGACTGGGAGTAGGGGACTTTGAATGTTGGGACAATGAAAGGAAAGGGTAGAGAGTTAGTTGACATGATGCAGAGACTGAAGGTGGATATATTGTGTCTCCAGGAGACCAAGTGGAAAGGTAGTAAGGCCAGAAGCTAAGGAGCAGGTTGTGAGTTGTACTATCATAGTGCTGACAGGAAGAGAAATGGAGTAGGAGTTATTTTGAAGAAGGAGTTTGTGAAGAATGTTCTTGAGGTGGGATGTGAGTTTGAGGAAGAGAGGTTCTGTAATGAGTTAGATGAAGTGATGCAGATTATCCCCAGAGATGAGAGAGTGGTAATTGGTGCAGACTTCAATGGACATGTTGCAGGCAATAGAGATGATGAGGACATGATGGGTAGGTTGCGTATCCAGGATAGGAACACAGAGGGACAGTTGGTGGTAGACTTTGCAAAAAGGATGGAGATGACTATGGTGATGCCTTTTCCCAGAAAAGGCAGGAACATGGGGTAACTTAAAAGAGCGGAGGTAGGAGCAAGCTGGAAGACTACATCTTGTACAAATGATGTAATCTGAAAGAGATCAATGACTGCAAAGTAATGGTGGCTGAGAGCTTAGCCATACAACATAGAGTGGTGGTTTGTAGGATATGAAATGAAAGATAAAGAGGACAAAGGTAGAGCAGAGGATGAAGTGGTGGAAGCTGAGAAGGGAGGAGTCGAAGGCTCTTACTGGTCAGGGTGATCTTCAAGATGACTGAACAACTACAGCTAATGTGATCAGGGAGACTGGTAGGAGAGTACTTGGCTGTTTCATCTGGAAGGAAAGTAGATGTGGAGATTTGGTGGTGATATATGGAAGTGCAGGAGTGTATACAGAGAAAGGTTAGCAAAGAAGAAGTGGGACACTGAAGGGGCTGTAGAGAACAGGCAGGAGTTCAGGGAGATGCAGTGCAAGGTAAAAGTATCAAAGGCCGAACAAATGGTTTATAATGACTTGTAAGCTAGGTGGGACAGTAATAAGGGAGAGAATGATTTATACAGGTTGGCAAAACAGAGATATATAGATGGAATGGATGTGCGACAGGTTCGGATGATTAAGGATAGAGAGGGGAATGTATTGACAGATGCTGGATGGGTGATGGGAAAATAGAGGGAGTACTTCAAAGAGCTGATGAATGAAGAAAGTGATAGAGAGGGAAAGATAGAAGAACTTACAATTATGGACCTTGAAGTAGCAGAGATTAGTACAGGTTAAGTGAGAGGAGCATTGAAGAGGATGAGTAGAAAAGCAGTTGGTCTCGATGATCTACCTGTGGAGGTGTAGAAGTGTCTGGGAGAGGCAGCGGTAAAGGCAAAAGGATCTTAGAGTATGAGAAGATGCTTGAAGAGTAGAGAAGAAGTGTGATGATGCCCATTTTTAAGAATAAGGGAAATTTACATAATTGAGGTAACAATGGAGGGATAAAGTTGATGAGGCACACATTGAATTTATGGGTAAGAGTGGTGAAAACTGAGAGCAGAGCTCAGCGTGTGTGACCAGGAGTATGGTTTCATACCTAGAGATGCAGTTTTTTCTGAAGTCATAGTTTTTGCTGGTAGAGCAGTACAGAGAACATCAGTTGGAGCATACGGCAAGGTGCCGAGAGATAAACCATGGTCTTGTAAGAATGCGAGTTTTGAGACAGTGGTGAGGCGTGCTGTAGGTGTGACAGAGAAGTTCAAGGTGGAGGTGGGACTACATCAGGCATCAGCTCTGAGCCCCTTCTTATTTGACAGATGAGGTTAGAAAGGAATCTCTATTGACCATGATGTTTGCAGATGACATTATGATCTGTCATGAGCGCAAAAACAGGTGGAGGAAAATCAAGAGAGTTGGAGGTATGCTCTGGAGAGGAGAGGAATGAAGGTTAGTCGCAGCAAGACAAATATTTGTTTGTGAATGAGAGTGACCCAAGTGGAAAAGTATAGAGGGTGGGGAAGTTGGAGGATTTTAAGAACTTAGGGTAAACGGTACAGAGCAATGGAGACTGTGGAAAAGAGGTGAAGAAACAGGTTGGTGCAGGGTGGAACGGGTTGAGAAAATGTCAGAGGTAATATGTGATAAAAGAGTATTAGCCAGAATGAAAGGGAAGATATACAAGACAGTTGTGAGACCAGTGATGCTGTATGGTTTGGAGACACTTGCATTGAGGAGAAGACAGCAAGCACAGCTGCAGGTAGCAGAGATCAAGATGTTGAGGTTGTCTTTGGGAGTGACGAGGATGGATAGGATCAGGAATGAGTCTATCGGGGGAAAGAGCATGTAAGATGTTTTGGAGATAAGGTCAGAGAAGCCAGACTGAGACGGTTCGATCATGTATAGAGGAGGGGTAGTAAATATACTGGTTGAAGGATGCTGGGGTTGGAACTGCTAAGTAGGAGGTCTAGAGGGATACCAAAGAAGATTTATGGATGTAGTGAAAGAAGACATAAAGTTAGTTGGCGTGAGACAAGAGAATAGGGAGAATAGGGTTTCGTTGATTCACTCTCGCCAAGGGAAAAGCCAAAAGTAAAGGCTGAAGAAGAAGACTCAAGCTGAAGAATGAAATAAATTGCAAACCATGTAAAGAAAATAATAGAAAGCATGCAAAAGATCAGATATGAATTCAATTGGTAGCATTAATTCTATAAATTTGTTCTAATGTTCCATATATACAGTATGAAGACATTTGTGGCCATTGCCATGTTCAACAGCTCTCTGCATATAAAAACAGACATACAGTATATGGCACACAGATAAAGCAAAAGGCATACATTCTCACATTCTCAGTCTTTAATAGCTAGATAGAAAAGCTAAAAAAAATAAATTCCATAAAACAAAGCCTCAGTTTCTACAAAGACAGACTTAAGTGTCCTTTTCCACTCTGTAATTCTCAATTTTTGTCCCCCTGCCCCCGCGATCCAAGCTGGTTTTCCATTTCCAAACCCTGCTGGACAACTTTGAGCGAACGGTCATCGATGACAGTCATTTGGCTCACAGGCCAGCAGAAATCTTTGTGGGAAAGATGTTCAAGATGGAGGTGTGGGAAACCCTGCTAACATCCATGAGAGTTGGAGAGGTTGCTGAGTTCTGGTGTGATGCCATTGTGAGTTGGATTACAGACGACACATACACAGACATACTGACACGAAGATGCACGAATGTTGATAGAGTCGGTAAATTTTCTGCTCTCCTTGTCAAATGAGCACCCAGTGTTGCCAGGGGTTTTTATTTGCATATTGATGTAATGTCTAACACCAAGCAATATTTTACACAGCACCTATACGTACCTGTAGAATATTCTAAGACAGCTTGACTACATCTTTGTTTCCTATGAACTAAAACTTTCCAAGGGAACCTTGATAACACCTTTTGTGCTTTCTTGAACTTATGATAATGCCGAGATGCACCAGGTGGAGCATGAGTTTCTGCTACTTTGCTTTCTTAATAACACTTTTTTTGTTTATTTAATGTGTTTTTTTGCAGCATACAGGTTTATATCCCATAGTGTCCAAGGGAATGCGGTTGATTGCTCAAGGGAGAGACCCCCTTGAGGGCCAGAAACATATGTGTGGCATGGGAAACTTGTTTCACTATCACTCCACTGGCTTCCCAGAGCTGGATGAGCTAATGAGAACTCCTCAACCGCTCATATTTATCATGGAATTGTTGCAAGTAAGGAAAATGTCAAACATGTCTCACAATGGAATGAAGAAAATCTGCTTTTTTCCTCTATATTGTCATTCCATTCTCTTCCTGTTTATTTTTATCCTTGTTGTCATTCCATTCACATCCTGTTTAGTTTTATCCTTGTTGACATTCTGTTATCTGTTCATATTCTTGTTATTGTCTTCATCCTTTTAATTGTCTCTTCTATTTATATTTATATTCATATTTATTCATATTATTTTTGCGCTGCCGCGACAAACCCTATGGGAATCTGTAAAGTCTTATCTTATCTTATCTTATCTTATCTTATCTTATCTTATCTTATCTTATCTTATCTTATCTTATCTTATCTTATCTTATCTTATCTTATCTTGTCATTTGTCATCAGCTACTGTGTTACTGCAGACACCATCCCATATTCATAAAACCCTTGGTTTGATGTAAGACATCATGTCTTTAAAAATTCACTAACAAAAATGGCATAAATCGCCTTCTGCCTAAATCATCCGCATTAAAAGAAGTCTTAGTCAACAGGGGGTCCAACAGCAGTATCAGCAATAAATTAGTATGCATCTCATGCCCACAACAGTTTTACACTGTTTGTATGTCTTTTAATTGGCTTCATCTTTGTTTGAATTTGCAGAGATTTTCCTCTCCAACCATTTTTTTATATACAACTCTCATTTTACTCCTACTACCAGGTGGGAGATCCAATGTCCTACCACAGAGAGTCATGGATGATGGAGAAGGATGAGAAGCTGCAGGCTGTGCCACTTCTCCATATGCAAGGAAATGCATTGGTAAAACAGCGACAATTCAGAGAGGCCGCCAGCAAATACAAAGAGGCTGTGCTCCTGCTGAAAACAGTACAGTCCAGAGTGAGTGATGGATGGGGAGGGAGAGATAGAGATGGACTCGAGGAGTTTGCAAACTTATAAGTGTTCCTCAGGATTTTAGGTTTTTGGGGCATGGATCCCTGGCTGCTCTCCAGTCGGAGAAATCTATTTTCTTGCCGTGCTCCGTTTCATAAATAACTTGATTACATGATATAGAATTAGAGGGGACAATGATTGTCTTGGATCCTGTTCTTGAAAACAAGAGGGAGGACTGGAGAGACAACAAGTTAAGTACAAGATGTTCGCATGAGAGAGCATGGATTGTTTGTGCATGATAGTCATTTTTGGCAGACTTAAACAAATGTATATGTTTGATGCTGGAGATGGTTGGCCAGCGTGCAAAACTAATAAACCTGACAACACACAGTATTAATATATTAAAATATGCATAGGAGAAGCCAAGCAACATAAAACTGAACATGCCCTTTTTCTTATATCTGTGCATGTGAGTAGGAGATGCCGGGTGATGTCGACTACATTAACTTGGGCCGAATGATTATCCCTCTGGAGTTGAACTACTGCCAATGTATGCTGGAGTTGGAGGAGTATTATGAAGTCATAGAGCATACAACTGAACTGTTGGAGAAACACAAAGGTAAACAGACTAAGACACTGTTACACAGAATTGCAGAAATGTATTCCAATTGCTAATTAATCCCCATTGCTGGCACGGAAGCAGTAAGTTGACAGATCACACTGTCATCTGATTAAACATTCACAGAGTTGTACTGCGCAATCAAACGTTAGATCTGAGCAGCTTCATTGAATTACAATGGTCACATTGGTTTTTTTTTTTTGGCAAAGCAACTTATTGGGCGGGATGGTAATCACTATCTGTTTCCTATTCAACATTGTCTATCTGTATGGTCACATTGACATCTTGGAAACCTCAGTAATTACAACTGAGTCTATAATGGAATTTTTAATGACATTGGGTGGCTGTTGACTTGACTTTGTAAAAATGAATATTTAGATTAAAATATGTATCATCTGAATAAACATGTCAGCTTTGTTGAGTGCGCCTCTCCAAAACCTAATTTCAGTCTTCAAAAAAATATCTTTGTTAATTAAAGATTCAAATTCTGAGAATGACTGTGCACTTTCACTTCCTTGAAGTGGTGGTTAAATAGAATCAAAGTATATAGCATCTGGTGAAATTCAACTTAGGACATGGTTCACTTAACTTGACTTTGCATTAAGACTGAGAAATAAAAAGGCTAGCCTGTCTGGTAGAACCTCTAATTAAAACCAAACTCTTTCAGCTTCCATAAATTAAGATTTCTCATATCAACTGATTATCAGTCTGTGTTTACAGAACACACGTTATGATAATGGTGGTCAGAAAACAGAAGCAAGACATAAATGTTGTTATATAATCTTATTGTGATGCCTCTATTGCCTTTGTTGTAGCCAGTGTTTTACTAGTGGGTTTAGTGAAAGTGTAGGCGGCCTATGGTTGACATTACTGACTGTTTCAGAGTTTGAGCTGAACTGGGAATTGTTCTGCCATACCCATGGCTACTCATATAATCCTGGAGGAGTTCATGTTCTGGCACATTCCCCATTTCAGAGCCTTATGAATTATATCCCACAACCAGAGAGACGATCCACTGAGGCAGTCTTTATTTTACACTCTGCCCCTCAGCCTGGTTTCCCTGTTGCCTTTATTTTATTTGGGAGTATGTTAACTGTGTATGTGCATGTGTGTGCGTGCATGCGTGAGCTTTTTATGCAAAGGGAGGGAGTGTAAACTTGAGAGAGATGGTGAGGAGAAGCACGAGAGTGAAACGGCACTGTGTAAATGATGGGCTATGCTGGCCCAGTTCGAGCTGCTGTCATAATGCTGCAGCCCTCATCAAAAGGCTTATGAGAATTATCCATCCCACATCAGGATTATTAAAATGTTCCTGTCCTCCTCTTTTTCCAGCCATGTTATTTTCCCTTTCATTTTTCTCGCTGTGGATTTTGTATTTATTTTCTTTTGTCTCAATTTTTTCACCATTTTACTAGATTCTTGGTCTCAGTTGGATATTCTTTGGCTATTCTTTATAAAACATTCTGCATCATCCCTGCCTTTGCCAGAAACTGCAGACAAAGAGATCTGTTTAATGCCGTATGAATAAATATTTTGTGTAAACCGATATTAAATGCTGTTGCACGGAAAGACAGAGCCATCAGTAGGGGCAGCAGCTTACAAAACACAATTGTGTTGGGTAGACAGATGCTGTACAGTGCATGTGTGAGAGTACCTTTATACATATATTAAGAGACAGATATATACAATATACAGTATACATCACACACATGAGTGTGTGTGTGTGTGTGTGTGTGTGTGTGTGTGTGTGTATGCATGTGTGTGTATGTGTTTGTGTGTGTGTGTGTGTGTGTGTGTGTATGCATGTGTGTGTATGTGTTTGTGTGTGTGTGTGTGTGTGTGTGTGTGTGTGTGTGTGTATGCATGTGTGTGTATGTGTTTGTGTGTGTGTGTATGCATGTGTGTGTATGTGTTTGTGTGTGTATGTGTATGTGTATGTGTATGTGTATGCATATGTATGGCATTATATGAGTGCATGATGGAAACTGTCAATTTTCTTTAATCATTTCTTTTTTTCTAATATTGTAATGGGGAAGAAAAGGTAAATTAAAAAGATGATGTGAAAAATCAAAATTATAAAGTTTATCAAAAGTAATTAATAAATGCATGAAACCCCTGGAGAGAAATTTGATGAAAGCAAGAAAACTGAGTTTTATTTGTGGACACGTCAGGTCAAATAAGTAGGGTTGCATATATAAAAACCAATGAAGACCATGACAAAATGTACACAAAAAGCGCAGAGGAATCACCAGTTAAGATGAAAAAGAAAACATATTTTCATGAAATTGATGTTAAAATAATTATTCCGGGATAACATTTAAGTTACTAATTACTGCAAACACCTCATGGACATTCATCCAAACATCAATGAAAAATGAATAAGACAAGTGCATGAATTAATGATGTCTTTTAACATATGCAAAAAGTAAATAAAGTTTGGAAGATTTTTACAAAATTCAAACAAGCATCAGAAAATGCTACTTTTAACATGTGAGATAATCCTGGTGCACCACACTATTCTTTTGGTTCTTTACACAATGTTTTAGTTTAAAGCTGCTGTAAATAATTAGATGAAGCTTGTTTCTACACAGAAATAATCACAGTGCCATTGGACAATACATTTCACATTTACAAATTAATCAGCCCTGCGGTGTCAGAAGAATGAAGACATTCATTAATAGATACTCTATCAGATTTTAATAATTACTTTCCACTTTATTTACGTCATGCTTAATGCTGTCGTTCATTTTCTCAGACTGTGTAAAAGGCTACTACAAGAGAGCTAAAGCCCATGCTGCTGTATGGAATGAAAAAGAGGCAAAGAGAGATTTCAACATGGTCATGCACCTGGATGTCACTCTGGCGTCTCTTGTCCACAGAGAGCTGAAGGATTTGTCTGAGCGAATAAAGGAAAAGTACTGGGAAGAGAAGGAGTCATATTGGAATATGCTGGAGAAAAAGGAAAATACAAGTGAGGGGAAAGAGCAGAAGCGAGAAGGTGAAATGCAGGTGAAAGTAAAAGAGCATTGTGACGACGTGACCCCAGTGACTACATGTGAATCGGGGGAGGGAAGGGCCAATAAACAATCCCCATCAGAAGGTGAAGGAATTAAAGAAAGAGAAGGGGAAACAGAGGAAACTAGTGAGGTCAGTCCAAAGTCCTCTGCAAACACGGATGAAAAGGACTGGCAACAGATGCTACGACTAGTCATGTTGCTGCAAAAGGAAGGAAACTTCCTGATTACAAACAAACAATTTGAAGAAGCATCCACAAAGTTCAAGGAGGCAATAGACTACGTGGACTTTCTCCTGAATAAGGTTTGTAGAACACTTTATTGTGAAGCATGGCACAGTGTTGATTTTTTTGAGAACTACATACAATCGAAACAAAATCTGGTATAATGGTCATCATTTTATGCCAACTAGTTTGATCCATTTACAATAATGAATGGTTAAAAATGGAATGTGGTTCACGCCGTCTTTGAGCGGTAATCCCCTGTTTTTGTCGCGTTTCTTGCTGAAGAGCAGCTGTGGTATCGTAGGTATGCCAGAAACGCAACAAGCACAGAAAGAACTAAAAATAACAGTTATCCACAGAGAAATCACTGTGACAGCCCTTCTATTGGCTTGTTTCCTCCTGTTTCCTTCCTGCTGCCTTACCTCAATGCCTACACCTTTGCGCAATACACCTGCTCTCAGCATCATCCTCTTGTTTTCATCACTTCTTCCCTGTGCACTGTGGAACCAAATCCTTCATAATTCATCTTAAAATTAACCTCCCCCTATGTTGCCAGGCTCTTTCACTCTTGCTTTCTGTTACATCCGTTTGTCTTTGGCAGGTAGATCATGGGGGCGAAGACTGGGAGTCCCTGGAAAAAGTGCACCTACCTCTGACGCTCAACCTCAGCCAATGCATGCTGGAGCTGGAACAATATCAGCGAGTGGTGGAGCTCAATGACAAGCTGCTGAGGAAACATAAAGGTATCATCTCAGTGTAGATAATTCCAATATAAAAAACCCAACCGCCTCCAAAATACTTTTTTTTTTTTTAAAATACACTGCAGTCTGGCTTAGGGGATTTTAGTGGCCATCCTTGGAATCTAACATTCCTTGTTTGATACCCGCGCTCTTCCTCGCCTGTCGAAGTGTTGTTGAGCACAACATTGAACCCTTTACAGTTTCCCTGGTGCTGCTCAGTAGCTTCTGCACATCATTCATCCATAATGGGTTAAATTCAATGGCTAAATTTTTCTGTATATGTATAATTGAATGTGACAATAAAGGTCTTTCTTCTTTTTCCGATGAGACTTCAATGAGACTTTCAAAAAGTATAATACACCGGACTTGTTAATGATCAAAATGAGACACTGTACAACAAGATAAATGTAATGCTTAATTCTGGGTGTTCAGTTTTAGGCTCATATAAACGATGGCTCATCCACATTGAGCAATCCTGTTCTTTGGTAGTCATAAATTTTTACTATCAAATCAATCATTCTCAGATAACTGGTGGATCTGAAGAAAAAAAAAAATCTGTTTTGAATTTCAGTGGGTTTTCCATAACATGTTAATAATATTGTAAGCTTGTCTACATCAAACCTCTATTTAATGGGGGTTATTTACATAAAGGAAACTCACAAAGATGTTTGACGTAAAATTGCTTGAAGAGAGTTCGGCATGTTGAAAATCAGTATTTTAATATAGAAATGTGTGGATGAGCCATGAACCATCTGCAGGTTTAATGTTATACTTTATGTTTAGAAATATAAAGATCTGTGGCTTGGCCCTCAGCAAAAGTCTTCTTTCACACTGCAGTGCTCCTTGAGTTCATATAGAAAAGTAGGAACTGAGGATTGCATCATATTCTGTCATTCCCTTGAAATCAACCCATTTGCTAAGCAGTGTAAAATGAGTATAGTTTTAGTTTTAAGTGAGGTCTTTTTATTGTTGTTATAGTAGAGGGTTGATATAAAAAAGCTATTTTAGACAGCTTTTGTTTCTTTCATTGCTCTCCAACTTTCGACTTCTACACCACTGTACTTCAGTGCAGTTGTTTAATTCCCACTCCAGTAGAATATTTGTTTACTGTTGTTTTCAAATCCTGACACTGTTATTTCTGCTGACCTTGGGCTTTTCTCTTGTGGGTTTACATTGACATTTTGTCCATCTATACTTTTTCCACTCTTTTCTTATATGGAATAGGTAACTTTAAAGCAACGTACCAGAGGGCACGAGCACACGTTGCCTTGTGCAATGAGGAGGAAGCTCGTCGGGACTTGGCTACTGTAGAGAAATTGGATCCAAAGTTCAAACACTTTGTCCGGCAGGAGCTGAAAAAGATGGGACAGAACATTCGCACCATTCATGCCCATCGGAACAAGACTTACTGGGATACAGCTAGAGAAAAATGGGGTCCTGATGGAAGCAAAGCCAAAGCTAGAGGAACAGCAAGACAAAGGAATGTCAAGTTTACACAGGCTACCGCTGATATAAAAAGTAATATGGATAAGAAGACTGAAGGAAGAGGAAGGGAGAAAGAAAGCTCAGGGAAACCCATCCCTTCTGAGACAGAGGGAGTAGGTGACGCAGAAACAGAGAAAAATCCGGATGTGAAAGTAGAACAGAGTGGCAAAGATCAAGAGTTTACAAAAGCAAGTGAAAGGTTAGATAATGAAAACACCGTGACTGCTATGGTTCAGGAGGATGACCAGGGCGCACCAGATAATGGAGAAACAGATAGTGATCCTGGAGCCACCAGCGACGGTAACGATAATGTAGGGAATAAGAGATCAGGGTTTGATAAGGGCAAGAAAAAGGTCAAATGCCAATCAAATTCAACAAAGAGCCAAAGCAGGACAAGCTTGGACAGCAAAGCCAACACTGATATTACTGATAACAGCACCGCTCAATCAGATGAGAACAGCTTGCAGCTGTCAGGTGCCGAGTCAGAAGCCACAGGTAACACTGAGAGTCGGGAGACAATCTGAACTTTGAGTAAGAAATAGGGCAAGCAAAATCGAATCTGAATTTAAAATCTGAGTAGCGGCATTCCAAAGTTCTTCTCAGGAATTTTTCATTTTCCACACACCAATATACAAATTATCAACACCATTCTGAATAAAGTGTAATTACTGGATTGAGTAGGAGAATGCAGCACATACATCTATTCATACACAGACAGCAAGTTTGCTTAATACAAAGTTTTATTTCTGTACAGAAATAGTAGAAAGCATCCAGTAACTCATTTGTTATTACTGTAAAAAGCCTTCTTCAGAAAACATTTTATACATTTTAAAAAATTCAAGACAGCAAAGACAGCAAAGGTGTTTGAGTGCTATACAATAACACAAATCCAAGCCAAACATATATTAAAAATGAAAAAAAACAAAACAAAGAAAAAACATTTAGATAATAAATGAGGTATATTAATGGTGACGTAAATCAAGGAAACGTTTGTTCTCCGCTTGAGGATGAGTGCAAGTTTGATTACATGAGTTGGTGTAATAGGGTAATACAACTTGCATGAGGTTAGGTGATTCATCAGCTTGTTGTTATGCACATGGTGATATGGAAGCAGTTAGGTGGAGATAAAAAAAAAAAAGTTTCATTTTGTTGGTAGAAGATATTATATCAATAAAGGTCAAGTCAAAGATTGAGCTCAAACCTAATGAACAGAATTTTTTTGGACCAAAAAAAACCTCATCACCTGCCTTCTCCCCCAAGTTTGTAATTTTAAATGCATGACTGGGATTACTGCAACTGCAGATGGTCTTTGTAAATTGTAAGATGAAACAATATAAAGCACAATTTATTAATGGAGACATCATTTTCTGATCAGATGATCACAAAGCAACTTACAGAAAAGAAAAAAAATCCAAGTCAAAGGTAATCTATTAGGTACCTAACAAAATAAATAATACAATAGTTTTTTCTTGTCCCCTCTTATATCATACATGCAATTTCATAAAGTAAACCATTATATCCACCCTCTTCCAGTCACATGGAGACTTTGGGATTAAAGAAATAAATATGTCAGTTATGTATCTTTCTTTCAGACAAACAAGTAAACAGAGATTTATTCCTATCTTTGTTAAATACATTTAAAGAGCGAGCATTTTTATTTTTCTCCTTTGCAGTAATGAAGACCAGTGGTTTAACTGACATAATCTGAGATTACACTTTGAAGCTTCTGTTGTTTTTCATGTTTTTCAGGTTCTAATTTTATGAATTTTCAGGGTGAATGACCTCAGAAAGATGATCATCATTAGCTGAAATAGTACAATACATCAATGTAGTAGTTTTGACATATAATATAGTGTTTCTATTGGTACTGTATACATATATTGTGTATTTGATATATGTACTGTATTGACCTCTGACACATAGCCTGCTGCTGTCTGCTTTTAATTTGACTGTGAATATCAATCGCTACCAGTAGCTGTAAAAGAAAATAGTGCTACAACCAGTGGAGCTCCTGCCTCCCATTAAAGTATAATATACCAGTCTGATCAACTGATCTAAATAAGCTTAGAGGGGTTGTCATGGTGACAGCATTGCTTAGTGCTACTAAATGAGAAAAAGACTCAACTTTCAATGTCTAGCTTATCATACTGTTACTGAAATTGCCTTTATTTTTCATTTGTGAGAAAAGTGGAATATAATATTATACTAATTGACATTAAGAGGTAATGTAACTGAAGGATGATAAAGTAAAATATGCAAACCCTTTCTTCAGATACATTGCTTAAAATGTTGACAGTTCTCTGGAAAAAAAAAGTTCTTTGAAAGTATATATTTACTCAACACGTACATAATGTGTGCACATAATCTCAAAAAGCTTAAGCTGTGCGCTATTGTTACAACTCTGACAAATACAATATTAAAACGAAAGTTACTTAAGCATGTATCTCCTTACTACCAACCTCATACAAACATATATGTCCTTATTACAAGTGTTACTACATGATGACAAACATGTACAGTCTGATGCAAAGGCAGGATGGTGATGATAATTTTGGCATGTCAGAAAGCTCCAGTGAATGCTGTAGCAGGCCTGCAGCTATGTCGTCTGGGGTGAGCTGTCTTCAGTAACACAGCTTTAGGGATGCCATCGGGAGAAGTGTTTGTGTTTGTGATCACGCAGGGAAACATGACATTGTTTGACATGGATGTAAAAGATAATTAAGGGACTGGTGTCTTAGAAAAGCACGGGGGCATATTCTACATGGTGATGTTTTTACGTCATTACTTTCCAGGACGTTCCGTAGCAATATTTGACTCCCCTGATCGACTGTATTCTACGCTCAAAAAAAACATTTGTTTCCTCAATCCCTTAACTGTGACAAGAAAAACAAATTAATAACAGTGTGAGGTCACAGGGTGATTGTCAATATGTAATATCTACAACAGTGTCTATGCGTAAACATTATCATGGCTTTTCTTTTTCTCTCAGATGCTGTTCTGATTTGAAACAGCTCAAGGACATGTATATCTCAGACGATTTAATCTGATGAAAATATTCAGCAGGCAATCAGTGTAAGTTGAGAGGTGAAGACGAGAGTTATGTTTTGAGAAACAAGGTCTAGCATTAGCATTTGCAGTGTGAACAGCACATCACTAACCCAACTCACAAACCTGTTGAACTGAATCAGCAATGGGAGTTGAAAAACAACACACATCATGTTTTATGTTTTTGGAAACTGCAACGGACCCTGTATTTAAATAATTAATTTTCTGTTCTTTTATGATTTAAGATGATCTATTATAGACACGTATCTTTTCTGAAAGAATAGATGCTGCTGAAAAAAACACAGTCAAACACACACACAGCTTACTTTTGTTTCAGACATTATTTTGCCTGCTCCTGGAAACTTTTACAGACACATCAAAGTGGATCTATCCTGCCAGTCCTCTCACAACAAATGTCATAGAATTTTTTAACATCTTTTTCGGCATGTCTCTCAGATCTTTAGTACCCCCCTACCATCCACTGTATCACTTATGAGTGTTTTTAACCACTTCATGAGTATGGATGTTCATGCAGTATGCTCCTTACTTTCTTTAAATCTTTTTCATTTGTTGTATTTGTACAGAAACACAGACTCTTGGTTCATGAGATTGTAAGGCATCAATTGACTGTGCTATGTTTAGAACAGTCAGCACCCCATGACTCTAATGCTGTGAGGGCAATGACATATCAATTGCATGCTTTTTTTGTTAATCTTGAAGCAATTAAAAAAACATCAGGAGTGGGAAACGAGATATGTTGAGTGAGATATTTTTTTTCTTTTTTATCAGCAGACCAGAAACGATTTGTTTAAATTCAACTTGCAGGGGAATGATTATTAAAAATGGAACCACAGTGCAGTGACACGTCTCAGAGAGAGACAGACAGAGACACAGAGAGTGAGAGAGAGAAAGTTTCACACTGTTGACAATGATTTTGCTCCTCTCTCTTTTTCTGCATATACCAGCACACTAAGATCCCGAAGCAGATGTCTGAAGTATGATAATTATCAGAAGGTCATTTCCTATACAAAAGATAATTCCAGATACTAAATGAATGAGGGGTTCTCCTGAGTAGGGCAAGCTGAGAGAAGAAAAAAAATGAAGGCAAAAAAAATTAAGGGTATATTAATGATCAAGTAGAGGGGCATTGATACTTGTACATTAAGAGTGCATTGTGTAAAGAAATGTGAACTTGTGAATCTAGCAGCAAACGTGTGTACGCACATCCAGTGAGTGCAAGTGGTTCTGTGCGAGTGTAAAGGGCTTTCTCAGAAGAAGCAAGCAATGACAGTGAGAAGCAATTTGAGAGGATTAGGAACACAGTGTATGCATACAGAGAGGCTGTGCTATTTGGCACTTTGGCTGTCTTAAATACATCATGGGTGTAACTGATGATATGTCATTCTCACAAAATAAATAAGCTTGTCGCACCAAGCAGCCACATGAAATGCATACACACTACCACATGTTTAATGCACCGCCTGCCCTTAAAAACAAAAATAAATGAAAATAATAACCATGATGACCCATTTGAGGAGTAAAATGTTAAAACACAGAAGACAAATATTCGGACAAAATAGGGATACCCTTCCTAATTATTTTGCTTTTTTTTTCATATGGAAGGTCCAGTTTGTGCTGTGGACTATAAAGCTTCACACCTTAAAACAACTACAGAGATACTGGTAACTGCACAGTGTCTTGGCTCGGCATCTCTTTTACGCTTAATCTCCCTGACCTGCTGCTAACGTTAGGTTTCCTTTGGCTTGTTAACACAGTGTCAGGCTGCGTGCCATACAACTTATCCAGCTCAGCTTTGGCCAAATAGACACCAGCATGAGCCTCTTTTCGGTATGCATGAAAAAGGCTTTTAGTGCACGGAGTTCCTGTAGAGTGTTAGCTCTGGATATAATAACTGCTGGGCTTGGTGTAAGCTGTATGGTGTGTCCTCTGTCCTCTGCCATCAAGCGTTGTTTCAGGTTTTCACTCCTCTCTTCTCCTCCAGGCACGTTTGGAGTTAGATGTGTGAGGTGGCGCCTGGAATTATGCAAAAAGAGGTGGGATAAAACCGAGCAGTAACATTTTTATGAACCCCTATAGAAGACTGAAAACATAATAGGCACACAAGGTTAAGACTGCCCAGCAAATTGCATTAAATGGGACAAAACTGTTTGCAGGGAGTATAATACTGCCTTCTGTAAATGTCTCTCTCTTTATCTTCTGTCTACTCTTAGCCATTTAATCTCAGCCACCCTCCCCCTCAGTATATTGACCCGTAGAAGTGCAAATTTGCACTCCCCTAATCTCTCACTCCCCCAAAGGTGATGGAGGTGCAAAGAGTCTCTAATGTGTAGGTGTTATGGTGTCTAAGTCCCGTGCAGCGGTGGCACAACAAATGAACTCACCCGGCTCTGAGGGGAAGACGTTTCTCAGCTGTTCAATGACCTCCTGGAGCTGCAGGACAGTGTCCTGTTCATGCTCCATTTCATCTCCTGACACACAGGCACACACCCACGTTACACATCGATTAATGGATAGATGTTGAAGAGAGGATACACATTCAAGTCTTGCTACACTTTGCTGACCTGCTGCTTCAGTGTCTGTTGTTTCTCGGCTTGCTGGCTCCCCGTGGTGACCCCCTCCAGACACAGGAGAGGACAGGGTTGACGGTTCTGATCCATTTGCCTCGGAATCATCTTTGGGCTGTCAAGAATTGGTTATCATCAGAATAATAGTGTTCATGTCTCATAAAACAGAGTGAAATCATTACCATTTCCTAAAGCATAAAAGTGATCTTTGAAGCACTCTCCTCTTCCTCAGTCAGTGTGGATAGGAGATGTGATATTTGCTTTACCAGAACTTTCTACACTCTTGCTACTGGTTCCTACTTATTGTTCAGATCTACTGTCCTAAGCATTAAAGTTTATATCTTGAGACTTCGTGAGGCCTTTTGAACTTTTAGACGATACATGAAATACCTGTTGTCATGCATTGTGTATATTTAATGACCTTTTGCTTGATTCTGTCTGCTAGTGTTTTTAATTCAAAGTGCAGCTAAATTTTCATGGCAGACAAGGAGCTGCTGATGTTTACCACTTACTGAACTTAACAGAGCACATACTACAATGGAGAATTATAAAGATGGAGAGAGTACGTGGGATTTGGGGGCTTTCTTTTCAGTGAAAAATGTTTTGCAAAAGTCACCTGAGACACATGTTAACATGACCTCACACCTGTTTGGGAGGATGTTTCTAAGTATTTGAAATAAAGAGATACAGGATCTAATTCTATTCTGCTTTTTCATTAGCAACAACTAGGTAATACCCCATCTGTTTGACTTTACCTGGTTAACAGGCTTTATATAACGGTGGTTAAGTTCAGTATTTGAGTATTTCCAATACTACTACTTCCCAGCCCCTAATCTATTTTAGGTGTACCTGTAGGAGAAGCTCTCTAAGCCTATGTAACTGGGACTCCAGTTGTTTGTTATGGTCCTCCAAGATCTGCATCCGAGTCTCTAAGCGTGTCTTGTGTTGTCGAAGGACCCGCGCCTCTGCCAGAAGCTCCTCATCTTGCTGGCCCTCTGCTGTTGGGGAACCTGGACCTCCCTCACCAGCCTCAGTCAACATAGGAACTGATGCTGCCTCCTCATGCTTCCACTTGAGCCGCCTGTACTCTCCCTGTAGCACCCTGGAGGACAGACAGAGGTGAAACTGTCAGTCTTAAGTGCTAGAGCAGCATACAAATCACAGAACTGCAGTCCTTTTCTGCTCTCACATGATGCACAATTAATCAGAAATAATAACTTATTTTGTTAGTATTATTTTTTTATACATAAATAGAGTGGTATTTTATACATGAAATAAATCACGTTTGGAAAGTTGACGTCTGAAAAAATATTGCACAATCATATTTATTTTTGATCAGAAGACAGACAGTGCCCCCAACCTCCAAAATGTTGGGATACTAAGGTCATTAAATGGCTGTCTAAACCTTTCTACTCAATGAATACATTTCATGTCATAACTTGAAAATAAATGTAAATGTCCAGAATTGTAGCATCTCTGATCTTGAAATAAACACTATTGTGGTCACAGCCAGATATTCAACCAACTCTGATGCAAGTAATAATTTATTGTTTAGGAATGAGCCATTTGAGAGCCACAGGGGGTGGTGTATAAAAATATGGTGTATAAATTAAGCTTAATTTATACACCACTGACATTAAGTCAGTTGTGATAAATAAGGACAGTAGAGTGTTATAACAGGGGGTGCACTATGTAGAAAACTGAACTGAGTCAAGGTTTTAGACACCCAAAGGGAAGAAATGTATGTGTATGTAGCTCTGTTTCTGTGTGTCTGGAAAGGTTACAAGCCAAAAGAAGACAAGACAAAATTATTCATATGAATGATTTGCATAAAGCTTGCCTGTGGTTACCAACTCAGTGGATAGAGGAAATGAATTTGCTTCATTATGGAAAAACTTTGAGCCTCTAAGCTATGAGGAAACAATAAATCCAAATCAAGCATGCAGATGTGTGTGTGTGTGTCAGAGATGCTCAATATTCATGTCACACCAGTGTATAAATCCATTCCTCTTACTGTCCCTTATGATGGACCCTAAACCACTCACTGAGGGGTTATTTATAGGTGTTTCCATGTAACCAGAAAATAACTGTCAGATATACAGACCAAACATTGTTTCATCTATTTAATAGGATTTAGATTTGGGTGTAACAATTTATTCACTGCGGGAGGCAATATACAAGTGGGGTTAGGTTATAATTCCTCCAAATAAATAACAGAATAATTTTGTTTTAATAATTCTAGGGAAAAATACTGATGAATGTCAGTCCTCAAATGAAACTTGATTTATGTCTGCCTCAATGCAAAACTCCAGGTTGAATATTTTACATCTGTAATCAACTTAAACCTATCCCGTGTTCTTGATGTTTCCAGAAATTGAGCCACATTTTTAGATGTAAGAACAAGTCTATTCTGTCATAAGACAGTTGTGTTGTCCAAAAGGGTAAAATGAGTTTGAAAAAGCAACACAACTATTGACACAAACCTGTTTTCGTTCTCCAGGCGGGCCAGGGTGCACTGGAGCTGCTCCTTGTCTTGATGCTCCAGGTGGGCCAATAACATGTGCTGTCCGCAGGGTGAGTCAGGGTCCAGAGCAGGGCTGGAGTGACGCAGGAGGTACTGATCTTCATCCCTGAGTCCCCCACACAGGAGACAGCACACTGAGCCACTAGCACAGAGCCATCAACAGCACAAAGCAGAGGACAGCGTGGTGACGAAGACAGGACAAAGGAGTGATCGGGCAGAATCAAGCTGGACAAATGACACAAGAATGGGCAGAGATAACATGCAATGACTTGAGCAGGATAACTATCCCAAAAATCAAATGTCTAGAATGTAATTTTTCTGAAAAAGACAATAAAAATCCACCCATTTTTGTTAAAAATGGAATGTGGTTCTAATTTTACTCAAAATTTAGTGCCAAAGAGTTGAACTTCATTCATACTCTTAATCTAATCTCCATGTTGGAACTAATATTGGCAGTAATTTATAAGCCCTTCAATATATACAGCTAATTTTATATTATAGAGATTAACTTTTACCTGAATTGTATTCCTTGGATATAGCATGTTGAGTCAAGTAAGATTAAAAATATGACAATTATTTTGATCAATTCTTAAACTAGGACACATATCTAAAGTTGAAGCTGAAAGAGGAGACTAGAGTTTAAGAGTTTGGTTAATTGCCAACTGGTAATGTTGCAGAGGGGTGATGTGTCAGGGGCACACAAGCGTGCACACTGGTACAAGACACAAGACAGTGATGCTCTTCAGAAAGCAGCTTGAGGCAGATATAGAACAACAGCTTGAAGAGAGCCATGCAAAAGGAAAAAACAGGCTAAAAGACAGGAGGACATAAGCAACAAGATATACTCATATACAAGCAAAAACAATACGTCCACATACTTAAGTGGAAAAAATTATATAGAAAAACAGACCCCCTGGTATAGGAACACATCACCAAGTATATAACACACAATTTCCTATGAAAATAAAAAGATACTGTATATACACCTACTATACATACATAGGTATTAGACAAGTCACAGAAATAGAATATGACATATAAGACATGATATGCACATGAAACATGCACACTCCTTGAGCTCCTTGACAAGATAGCAATTTGAAGAGAGCTGCTGGACATGCAAACCTGACTTTACAGGATGGTTAAAACATGGTGACCATGTTTTAACCATCCAACCAGTGAAGGATGGGATGGTTAACAGCCCACACAAATGCCAGCAAAATAAGACACGGATACACACAAATGCATGAACTCAAATAATCTGAATCACTCTCTTAATATAGCACTCTTTGAACATTTGTCAAAAATATGCCTTTTTTTGGTAGCCTCACATCAAACGCCTGTAGTGCTCCCTCTGGTCTAACCTTGCTCATTCTGTCACTCATCCATCTGCCACTTGTTGCTGCAGTGCGACTTTTTGTATCAAATCACTGCCATAGACTTGAACTACACCAAGTTATGTCCAAGACTGGTTGGACTGTTAGCTGTAAGATATTTCATTTTTACCTTACCCATAAGAGTGAACCCACTCAAAAGCAATCAGTGTAACAGGATGAAATTATCAAGCTGCATTGAGCATTCATTCATTCATTCGTTCATTCATTCATTCATTATCTATACCACTTATCATGTAGTCAGGGTCACAGTAGGGCTACCCCGGCTGTCATTTGATCACAAGGCAGCATATAGAGACATACATCTCTTCACGCCGTAATTCCACAGGGGGGCAATTTAGAGTTTTAAGCAAACTTACCGCATGTTTTTGGCAATAGAGATACAACGCCTAACAGCATAGTCCCTTTGAAATATTGTGGTTGTAATGTGTGGTTTGTAATGTGGGGGTGGCAGCATACTCACAGACTTTCATCAGGAGACAGGCTATCTGTGAAGAATGAACAATTCTGGCTCTCCATCTCCGCCAATCTATATATGGATACACATTCAAACATGAGCATGGGACATAAACAGACATGCATTCATGCACGCACGCACGTACGTACGCGCACAAACACACACAGTTAATTTCAATAGAAACACAAAGGAGAAAAACATGTAAAGCCAGATTTATTTCAACAACAATAAGAATCAGTCTGATAACTACAGAAATGTGCCCACACTTATTATAGACCCCAATCTTTGTGGATAATTTTATTGACTTTAAATAGATTACAAGCTTTTCATCTACATGATTCATTACCTAATATTAAAACACAGAAGATTTAAAAGAATATATACTGTATAATGTATCTATCTGCCTCAGATCATTTAGAATAAAAACATTTAAACAGTGATATGAAAAAATATGTAAGAATTAATGTATAATATCTGCCAACACAAGAGGCGTTAAGAAAACACCACGGACAGCAACTCTTCTGGAGGTTTTCAGCACCATGGACAGCACTAATATCCCGATTACTGTCGGCTGCTTTATATTTCTGGTGCTTATTGAAAACTTATTTTTAGGCCCTTAATCATGATCCACGACACCATTTTAACATTTGACTAAGCCAGATTTTGACAGTCTAATGCCACACAGTAATTAGAGTAGCATGTCAACCCTAATGTATGGTATTACCAGCATAAAACCAAATCTCTAAACAGCAATGGATGGAGTTTTTGAATCTGACTGTGGCTAAATGGTGTGGGCTGATCTTGAATTACTCCATTTGTCATAAATTTACCCAGACAATCTTGTAAATTTTTTGGAAATTTCAATATGAGACCACTGGCCTGGTAGGGTCTGTCTATATCTGTTTTTATTTCAAATCAGACTAATATGATATGCACCATATTTTCTACATTTGTATTGAGATATTAGAATACATCAGCCTTTACCAAATTAAAAATTTATTTTAATCAATATTTCATTTTATGTTTTATTACTAATGAGAAATGATATTTTTTCACTTTACTTTATTTATTATTAAGTTACTCAGAGGTAAAATCACCATCCACCAGTGTACAAATAAGCCTGACTACATGATAGGGGATTAGACAATAGGAGGATGAAAGAATTTTAATTGTCAATTTATTTACATTTGAAAATAGCTTTGATGGGTATCCATTTCGAATATATATATATAATTTTATCATTAATATTATTATTTATGTGAAATACTTTGTTTAAATATTCAATAAATGGATTCTGAGTCATTTTGTGGGAGTTCTAATTGGGAGTTCAAAAATGTTATCATAGCATCTCTTAATACATATGTGCAGGTGGATGCAACATTTATCTATTCAGTTTTATCAATAATATCTTTAAAGAAAATGTCAAATATTTAGTGATTCTTGTCCTTGGACATGAAATTTAATTATCAGGAATTTTCAGATATTCCCTAATGAAGATATCTGCTCTCTAACTTCACTCATTTTGAGTTGAATTTGTGGTTGCAAATCAAAAAAAGAAGCAGGACCCTGTCATCACTCCTGTGTTGCTGGAAAATCATCTTGTTTTCATGTGACTTTACTTCTGTTTAAGGAATTTGCGCATCAATATTTCCAAGGTGTATCTACCATGATTAGTGACCACAAGATTTGGCTGGCGATATTTTGATACTTGACCAAGCAGCCAGGCTTATGTGAAAATTCATGTATGAGACATAGGAGTAATGATTTCAGTGTGTGCACATGCATTCTGACTGCTAACAAACCCAGAGGAAGGTAATTTATTGCTAACTCACTGTATAAAGCACATTGATCAAGCTCCAACCTTGCCCTCAATTTATCCGTTTAAAACTCCAACTTCATCATTACTGCATTTGCTAAATGCATTACATTGTCTGTCAGTCATAACAGGCGGATGGAGACGACCATAAAAGGTGAAGGTGGAGACCTTGAATTTAAGGGAATGCACCACTGATTCATCATAAGCTAGTGGATTCTATTGATTATTACATATTAATGATAAACAGCTGTTTTCTGACCAAAAGGTGAGTTTTTCAAGTATATGAGGGCATGCTAGTACACAACTTGACCAATGTGCTTATTGACCTTGTGTCTGCATGTAAACAGACAGACAGACATACATTCACACTCCTGTAGCATGTGAAAGAACTCTTAAATCTACACAGAGACACAATGACATCCCATCATCTTTCACTGAATGTCATCTGCTGACCAAGTGACAGTGGGAGGGAGAGTGTATGATGTAGAGGTTGTCATGGGCATCCACGTTTCATCCTATTTCTTTCCAGGGTCCTTTAAGAGCTTAACATGGATTAATGAATGAGGTCCTCTAACAGAGGTCTGGCATCTGAACTCAACTTGCCATATTTCATTCTGTGACATTATACTTCAGGAGGAAGACTCACAGTCAGACACAACAATGAATAGGAAAGGAACAGACAGAAAGTAATAGGGAATAGTTGCGGGCATGTCTTTCGAATACATGTTGGTTTTGCCTCTCATATGGATGTGATTTGATGTGAAAGGAAATGAAAAACAGCACAGGGTGAGTGAAAGAGATGAGAAATCTTCACAGAGTTCCAAGAGGTTTTTTATTATCTTCTTCACATTCATTCACAATGAGCTGTGGTACAAGGAATGATGATGAAAGAAAAAAAAAAAGCATGCGTGGTCACATTCAGCCGTGCTTGTGTCTGGTCGAGGGCTGTAGAAGGGACGCAAAGCTAAGGTCTTTACACACAAAAATCAAACTACCAATATTTTCCAAAATCACATTATTGCCAAAGATTAATATCTATCAAACCCACTGATGCATGTTCAAAGTAAACACCAAGTAATGATGGGCTCAGGAAACTGATCTAAATAATGAACAGCATCTCTCTCTTTGTATCACTGACAGGTGGTGAAATGGGAAAGACTGAATGCATGCTGCCAGATTTCAAATCGAATACTCAGTATCACTCTAATAAGGACTGTCTAGTCCTATTATGAAAGTGCTCAGATCAAAATAAACGAGCAAGCTTGCAAAGGTTTTTTTTTTTTCTTGTGGCTAGATGCAGCTGCTGATACTAATTCCGCTTAAATCATTCATGGCGCTTTGAGCGAATATACAGCTGGTCAATGAAATGCTTCTGGGGAAAAAAAACATGTCCAATGCAACAAATATTTCTGTTACAAACAAAAAACCACCACGATTCCCACAGTTACCCTAGATCAACATGTTTTGCTTCTTTTGTTTTTCTTTGGTGAAAAAAATTTCCCCACTTGTCTAAAACCCTATAAAACACTGTTTTTATACTAACAGTTCTCATGATGTTGACGTTGATGGTTTTGCGGAGCTTTTTCCTTCTGCAATTATGGTACTCTCATTTGGAAATATTGCAACTGACAGAATAGTAAATATCATTTCTATCACACACCAACTAATCAAATTCAAGACATAATGTGTTAAAATGAGAGATTAACTTGGATGTCAGTCAAATCATTTGCAATATAAAAGTATCATTTTAGCATGTGATATATATCTAAAGATGAAATTGTAAAAATCAAAGCTGCACTCAGCAATCGTATTCAGCACCATCCCACTGGAGTCATGATAATTTTGCTTTTCTATTAAAAATGTTCTCTAACATACCATGTTTGAATGTCTGCATAGTTGATTTATTACACATTATTATGCAGAGTTTTGTTTTTACTTTTCTCATAGTACTACAAATGTTATCCATCTTGTTGCAACATTACTATTGTTAATAACATTTGCTTTCAGTATTATAGAAATGCTACAAAATAATAAATAAAACATTGCATGACTGTTTGATTTGTATTTTAAGTCAATCTTACAAGGAATCCTTACTATACCCTTACTATAATATCTAACTTCTCAGTGACCATACATGCATTAACATTTACATTTAACACAAATGAATTACTTATCTTGAAGAAACTGGTGAGTAAAACTGCATTTATTGAATTTATATGGTAACTACAGGGTAACTGCCAAGGTATTCATAGTTTGTACACAACATGAAAAATTTCAAGCAAGTAATTAGAAATATCAAAAATTACTGATGTGTTAATTCTACTTAGTATTTATGTATATTGCTTTGTTGATTCAGAGCAGTGGTGCATTTATAAAGTGTTTCTTAATGGATACTTTGTCTCAACATTTTTTCAGTAAGGCTCAGAAATTGAACCTATAAATGGCCAATTAGGGTGACATCATGCTTTTATAACAAAAAAAAGTGAAGGCTAACGCACAAAAAATACTTTGAAAACATTTTAGGTCTTGAAATTAATTTAAAGATTCAAGATATATGGCTGTGAACCAGTTAACAAGAGATATAGTGCTGGTTATCTAAGAACTTTATAACAGTAAGAGTTTACAATTGTAATTGTATAAGCTTCTACAGATTTCATCTTTTAGAACAATTGTATTATTGTGTCATTACAATTGATTAAGGAGCACCATAGGTGTTTCTTTGAACTAAAGACCAGATCTATTGCATACAAACACATGCATTGGGATTTGACACATAACAAAATCGTGTTCAACGAAGACGGCATGCAACTGCAACTTGAGAAGTTTCTAAACTAATTGCACCATAATTCGAACGCAAGCACATATTTTAGACAACATTACAGGTTATAATAAGGAGTGGAAAGAATGAAGAGCTTTGGAGAGTAATGGGTGGCAAACAATAAAAAGGAGGGACGAAAGATAAGAATAAAAAGGCAAACAGAAAAATGGACCAACAAGTGGGGGGAAAAGGACCATTATGCCCTCTACATTGCTGGTATGGTTTCCCTCAATTTTGCTAGGGTGTAAAGCGGTTGTGTGCAAGATCCTCAAGGGAGTACTATGTAATCACAAACTTACCAAGGCACACAGGCATAAACTATGTGTGTGTCCAACTCTGTAGAACAGTGGGGGAAGCTGCCAGGAGTAAGGGAGTTCAGTGTTGTGCCCTGTTTATAATCTGTCAGATAGATACTAATCCACACGGACAGCTCCCAGGTGACTACTAGGCTCACTGCCCCAGCAAGTGACAAGCCTCTAGGCCTGCTGAACCTTGCTCTCTCTCTCTCTTTCTCTCCCTCTGTCTCTCTCTCACACACACACACACACATACATACACATACACACACACTCAACCACCTCAAACTGTTCTGCTTATGTTTGCCAGCATGAGTTTGCACAGAGATTAATAGTAAGGGCAGTTGAGAATCTCCACCAGATTATTCAAAGCGGACAACAAACAAACTAAATCAGGACTTCAAAAAGTGTGACAAAAATTAAGCATGATTGAGCAAAAAAAAAGGCAAATGACACAGAGAGGTGGGGCATTGGGGGGGGGGATGATGGTGAAGTGAACACAAAAAGAGAAATGAATGAAGATATGGAAAGGGGAAAGTTAAAGTGGGAGATATTTTGATGTGTATAGCAAAGGACAGAGAGCCACATACCTGCTGGCATAATGTTCAATCCTGCTATGTGTGTCTGCATGAGGCAGCTTAGGTGAGGAACATGGCCTGGGAAAAATAGTCATAATGTTAATACTTCACAAAGGTATTTTGACACACTGCAGTTTAATCTGATGATATGTATCTTACCACTGTTCTTATTTACCCTTTAGTATCAGACGCACCCTTTCCTTTAAAAATTGTAAAAAGATAAACTTCTTCTAAAATTCACCTGTACTTATCAATTTTTTCTTAAACAGTTGACCAAAAAACAATTTTCATTTTTAGTTTTCTGATATAGTCATGACAGTTTGATAAATAGCTGAGTAGATGCGGGAAAAAGTCACTTTTGGCTTTTACCTGTATTGGCATACTACTTAAAAAACTTTCATTTTGGTCATTGTCAAAGGACTGCAATATTTTCCATGTCCATGGCAGGGCATTTAGGGTAATTTAGTTGACATGGGATCAAATGAACATTTATAAATGCCCTTAACCAATGCCATATTTACCTCAGTTCATGAAAGCTAAAACATGGGCCTAAATTCATGCAAAATCCTTTTGCTTATGCCATAGCCTTAGGCTATGCATCTTGATGACCTCATATTTTAGTCTCATAACTCATCATTGCCTTCCTTGGGTGAAAGAGCTGCTTATGTGAACCCAAACTGAGATCATGGGAATAACATTATGTTAATTCTCAGTATGGAGCTGATTAAGTCATCTCGAAAAATACCAAGTACCAAGATTTGTCAAGACACTAAACAGTCTCTAGTTGCAAGTGTTTTCATTGGTGTAAGTGAGATCAAATCACATAAAAAGAAAATTAAGAGGGTTGTGAGAGAGATGTCTCTATTTGCAGGTTTATTGGTCTGGGACTCACGTCTCAGAGGTCTCTGTTTCGAGTACAGACTGCACTGGCAAGTAACCCCGCTGAGGATGCTTGGTGAAGTACTGCTTTGACCTGAACTTATTCTTCAGAGTCTTGGCAAAGTCCCTCATCTTCTCTCCGGAGGTTGTCTGCAGTGAAATTTGGGAGTTAAAGTGTTGGAGGGCATGAAATGGTGGTGGTATTAGGCATGGATGGATAAGAAGCAATTTATTCTGTAGAGCATACGCAATCGTAAAAATGCTGTTTTAGATGTTAAATTGCCCCATGTGATATTTTTTTAGACTGTATCTGTGGTGCTTTGTCTTATTTTGACAACGTAAACTTATTCTCCTATGTGTTTGCTCATTCAGTATCCACTGTTGTGTCTCTATTTCCATCCCTGCTTTATACTTTTGAATCTTCTTATTTTGGCTCTGTATCGTCTGCCTTCTCTATCATTCAGTGGAAATACCTTGGCGCCTGTCTGATTATCTACTGTTGAATTGACTGCAGCTAGCTTATATAAAATATTGCCCAGCAAAAAAAGTAAAAAAGCTAATTGTACAGATGGTACTTTGTGATATATTACAGCTGAGGATTGATTACAGACTAAATCTGGCACCATATCAGTACACTCCAGTTAAAGCGCCATAGCTACTCTTTTAGAATTAATTCATTCTCTAAAACAATCACCTACGACTCCAGTTTTATTGGACTTTAGCGCACACTGTGTGCACTAAACAGCACTTTAAGAGGACACTAAGTGAGCCAAAAAGGATGTTACCGCTGAATGGTCTTCCAGATCTGGATAAAATAGTACATTTGGATATGATAGAGATCTCAAAGTGGAGAGGCGCTTAATCCATATCTGGCAGAAGGAATGAGGAGATAGTGGTATTTTTCTCAAGTGTATCTTAGCTTTATATTTACTAAAGACATGAATTTATGTTCAGTGAAGGCAATACTTAATGTTTATCTTACTGGAGTGTAGTATTCCATGATGGGGTAATGCAGCTTCTTTCCCTTGGTAGTACGACCAGTTAGAAAACATGTCTGACAGATGTCTACGTTGAACTGCTTGAGACTGCGATACCTGTCAAGATCAATAAAACATAGAACCTGAGTTTAGGTTTGAAAAACACCCATGAGGAGCAAAAAGAAGCTTTACATTTGTATGCATGACTAAATTTTTTCTTTTTGCCAAGACTGCTCCTTCGCACAGGGTAGGATCCCTTTTTGTAAAGTTTATCATACTTAAGTTGTCACCAAGTCAACAAAAAAAGCATGCAATTCACTTCAGTTTATTCATAAATTTGAGTATCTAATTTTTCAAGGTACTTATCCAGATTGTGGAATCAGCCGTTGAAGCCGTTTTGTAAAGTTTTAATTAGCATTGAATGAGTTTTAGCTCAGCTTTTTTTTTCGTAGTTTTTATCGATATGTGCAGTGTAATGGTGCTGTGGAACATCAATATGCAGTGTCTTCAGTGATGTATGAATTTGATGATTGTATAATTTTATCCATCAACTATATTTCCTCCTTCAAAACACAGTCAGGCTTGAACTGGCACCATTGAACATACCTGATAGACCAGAACAAAACAACAGAAATTAAAACACTGGTTGCTGCCTGACTGAACGCAGTACATCCCCTTTGACTGCTCTTCTGATTATCAAACTGGATCCTACCATTACTTTGAAGGTGCAGTGGCACTGAACGTGTTCACCTAGCTTTGCCTTTTCAGATCAGCCCATTGAGCTAAACAAATAGTCATAGCAGAGTGGTAAAAGGTCAGAAATGATCAGTAAAAATATCCTGAGGCCAATACAGAAAAATGAATCGAGAGAAATTATTTAATCAATGGTCTTTCATTGTGTTTGTGTGTGTTTGTGTGTTGGTGTGTGCTTCACTACCTAAAGCCCTTGATAGGACATTGTTTACAGATGTAGCACTTGGCCTGGTGCTTGGTTGACTCTGCGGCCGCCACTCGGTGAAGAACTGGCAGCCACACCAGTGACTGAGGCTCAAGACTCATCCACTCCAGGAAGTGAGCAACTTCAATGGCTGGTTTCCCAGAGGCCTGCAAAAGATGGAATGAAGAATGAGGAGACGTGTGCGTCTTTTCCAGTGATAGTCCTGCAATGAGTCACAGTTTAAAAGGGAAATGAAAGATCATGCATATTATTTATTTGTTTGCGTGAGTGAATGACAAAGTGAAGTGCACTGGATAACTTTTGACTTTAAATAAATGTGGCTATAACAAACCACAACAGACATGGACTCCATTTGTTTGAATAATAGTTTGTGTGCATTCTTGCAATCTGTTTCGCTGTAAGAAATCTTGTTGACAATTGAAATAATTGGGATAAAAAGGAAGACAACCTCATAAAAGACTGCTTGCAAAGCACTGAAAATCCATGATGTGCTAAATTCTCATTAAGTTTGTATCACAGATGGATTAGGAGGTTGATTTCCCTTGGGCTTCCTCCACAGCTTAAGCCAAGTACCATTAGAAATGTTTGTTCACCGATCATACATGCTGCGGGTTGTGCAAAGGTGTAGTTTTTAGGAATAGAAAGACTGCTCTTTGACAAAACAGGAGCCAGATTCAGTGCACAAGGGAGGTCAAGGAACAACTCCTCACATACTGAGCACCTGGTGCTTTCAATGACTATTCCAAGCACGATGTGATCATATAGCAGCTTGCTGAGCAGATGGGATGTTTTGAGCATCTTTTAGAAAAGCAGAGAGATAACTGCTTAGTTATCAATCACAGCTCTGATTTGTGCTCCACAAACCCACAAAAACAGCTTGTGATTACAGAATCACAAATGAAATTGTTTTGTTATTGTAAACACTGTGACCTTTACACATCGATCTGGACATTACATTATTATCTATAACAATATTACTTGACTAATTTGTCCTCCAGCTGCTAGGCATGTGGCACTTAAATCAAGTTCCTCTGCATTTCAGGTGAATCGGCAATGTTTGTAAATGCTTCTAATTTGCTGTCTTAAACACTGATTTAGGGCAAAATGATTAAGCAGCAGTAACTGCTATCTACAAACCCTTTGGCCACTCAGGGCCGTCATAAAAATGAATTTATTTGCTTCACATAATTACTTCACATTAGGAACCCAAAATGAAAAAAAAAAAAATCTGTGGTAAATGTTGACAATATGAGGGAAAACCTAAAGAAATGAAACCTGAGAAAATTCTATACTCTTTCAGAAATTTTCAAAAAAGTAAGATTCATGAAACAATCAGTTTGTTTCATGAGAAAATGCATCTACTATCAACATGCAGCAAATCTTTCCTTATTTATTAAAATCAAAAAACGAAAGGGGGCAAAATAATCTCATTATGTTACCCTCGCCGTAGCTTCTCTTTAGACCTTGCGTGACAACATTAAAACAATGGCAGGGGATTAAGAATCTTCGGTGCATCTTAACATTCTACAAAACGTTTCCTCTTCCTGTCAACTTGTGACTTGATCAATCAGGGTAAATCTTACATGTAGGTCTGATCAAGCAAAAAGGTTCATTAAAAAAAAAAAAAGATTCATTGTCAAAAGCTCTGCAACATGTCTTGGCAACAAAGACGAGCACATAAAAGTCCTCTTAAACTTCGGGATTTAGATGAATTTGTAGAGTGGTTACCTATTTGTAAAACTAGTGGCTCAATCCGACTTCTGAGAGATCACCTTGCAGAGCTTTCCCTGCCAAGATTGTAATGTCTTTCTTGTGTATGTGAAGAAGCTGTGAGATACAAATGAGCTTCTTCCTAGCTGACATTTTCCCTGTGGTCACATACAGCTGTTATCGCATTGGTTGTGTTTGTTGCATGTATTATCTCATTGTTTCTAGTTTGTCTGTGCAAACAAATATTGTAAATGAGTATTCTCTCTCAATGTGTTCCCTGGGCCTTTAAATAGAAATGATTATATTTGTTTCTTCTTTCCCAATGTTTGGAAAAAACACTGAAAATGACTGTGTGACGTGGCAGAGGCCGTAGCTTTGCTCCACAAAGAGTTGTCATTCATTTTTCAATGAAAGTGATAAATAAGAAATTAATCTCTGTCCCATTTCCGTTTCAAAAATATTTTAGCATCACTTGCTAAAACAAAGCAGTGAGACATAGATCTGAAAAATAGCTCACACAGTAGGTATAGGTAATAATATGGTTAAATTAGTGTCTGGAATTAATAAGCTCTGAATTTGTAATGTTCTATAAACCGTACCAAACTAAGTGCTGTATAAAACTAAATATCACAACGTAAACACATTTTAGTATATGATGAGCTTGGACTATTTATCAAATACTTTTCAAGAGCAAAATGAAGCTAATTCATTTTGTTGCATTCTTTTGGCCTGGGAAGGTCATCATGAATTTTTCTGGGGGAATGAGATTTATGCTATCTGCGAGTTATTCTAACAAAGAGGATGGACTTGGACTCTGAAATGTGACCTTTTGCAAACCTTTCCCAAATCCCACATCTTTTATGAAAGAACACAGAAACATTTATTTTATATTACGTGGTGCTTTTTCAGCATGTCTCTAAAGCAGAGACCCCTATTGAAAAGAGATCCAGGGCTCACACATTACAGCTTTCATTCCTTTTTTGGAACTGAATTGCACTTTTTGTAAGTCGTTTTGGATAAAAGCATCTGCCAAATGACTGTAATGTAATGAAATGCAATGTAATGTAATGTAATGTAATAAGGACTAATCTCTGCCTCCAAAATATTAATGTAAAATAAATAAAAATGTCAGCCCCTCAGGGACTGCTGCATGAGGACGACAAGGTCATGTTACCTTAGGCCAGTTACATGTGCATGGTTCGGGTTAGAGTAAGAGCTCTGAACACTGGGAAAAACTATGACATTTGTGTCCTGTTTTTGCAGGAAAAATCCCACCTGGAATTGTTGAGACTTGAGATTGCTGACACTGGGCTCTAGCCAAAACTTGATCTGCCGGAATAGCAGCCCACGCAACGCCTAATCACTTACCATCATTACAGTGTGTGATATGTGGAAATAAAAGAAACAATAAATTTCTTCTTTATGCGATTCCTCATCATCTCAACACTTTTGAAAATGCAAAATTTCTGCATCAATTACAACAAAAAACACATAATTTCACCTGCATTAGCTCAACTAATGTGATCCATATATTATTTCTATTCACATTTTTTTCTACATATTCATTGCTGGTTTTTCATAACACAATGTATGATAAATTCTCTTCTTTCTCAGGAGTCGCCACAGTGAATCAACCTCCTCCACTTAACTGCAATTGTATGATAAATAACTTATTAATATAAAAATTGTTTCTCGGTTTCGTATATTTAGCTCCAATGAATGATGACTGTACACCTCATGAATTTGTTATTTTATCATATATTGAGTTTCCGAAGAATTCAAAAAATACCAAGTAAAATAAGCAGGCGATGCCCTTTCCACAAGTGCTTCAACAAGAGAAGTGTTATGTCTGTTATTTCCTCTTTCTAATCAGCTACGGGTCTTTAGGCTTCAGAACTCTAAGACCTAACTTTAACAGTTATTATTCTACAAATACTTCACTGGTCATTCAGTAAAATGCATTTAGCATGCAGTCTTAAGTTGAATATCTTTTGTTCAAATTGCCTCCCAAATTTTTTTGCAAATCAAACATTCATAAATCTGGTAATGAATTAGAAACAATATGCACAGTCCTCTTTCCTCACCATGCGAAAACAGCTGCGGACACTTGGCTCCACATTGCTGCCCCCAAAAGCAGCAACTTCTCCTAACTGACGGGGGATCTGGATGGCTTCATGAAGCAACATGTTCAGGTGACGCTGGTCTGTCAAACCTGCCGGACCAGACACCTGTCGAAATAAATCTGAAACAACCAAAGCACATATACAAAAATTCTTCATCAATAACATTGGCATATTTATAGTTTTACACCAGTGAAGGTCAAAATGTGTGGACAACACTTTTCATCACATCAAATGACATATTTCTTGCAAATCTATGTTTGAGTCCAGGTAGGCTTAAAATACTGAAATCATCCAATTAAAACATGTAAACTGAATTCAATATATGAAGACAAATTAAATAAAAGGTAGTAAATTAGCCTCGAATGTGATATATAAGTCATTGAGTGGAAAGAAGAATGTTGACTAAGTGTAGGCTTGCTGGTAGGCTTTACAAAATACAACTTTTTTGTATTTCTCTGAACATTACCAAGAACTATACTTACTGTTGCTCTCTCTCTTACCAGAGAAATGCATCCTGACAGGCATATGAGGTAGTTGCACAATGCTAGTTTCAGCACCTCATGCATATTGGCCTTGGTGTATATAGTATCTATTCAGTCCAACAAGAATGCACTTTGCTTTAACACCTGCACATAAAGTAGTACTCTATATGTAGCCATAGCCAGAGCTGAGTCCTATTTATCATTTTTACTACCCACATTGAGCTGTTTGATAGATATGCAGATAATTTGTGTGAAGATGCTGCCACAGTGTATGAATATTACATCTAAAATATCAGTACTGTAATGTCTATCTCACTATTAATGCATGTATGTATGTATGTATGCATGTATGATAGTGTGTATATCAGGAGTATATGTGCATGGGAGGTTCTCATGTATTTGCATTGGATTTTTTTTCCTCTCAGTTCTTCCTGTGCTTGTTCATTTCTTCTTTTTCAATGCTGGTTACAGAGAGTGCGCAAAATAAGAACCTCAGTACATTGGGAGCGTGATTGCAAATGAAATATCAATACAGCCTTTGAATTTGATTCTGTCAGAAAACTGCATTTTTGGTATTGTGTGTCATTTTGTCACAGTTTACAAAGGGATTCAAATTTACCTTGTGGTAACAACAGCAATGATCATAGAAATACAGGGTAAAGAGTAATTGAGATCATTTCTAGATTTATAATAGCTATTTGTGATGCTAAATTAAAAAGAACAAAGCTATGTTTTCAGAAATTATGCCAATGCACTATTTAAATTGGGATTGTAATTAGAGAAACATAAGACACCACATTATGAAATGAATGACAAGTAAAGAAAAGCATATGCATTTTTGAACAACCTGCCAAACATTAGTAATAATAAAATTAATACCCACCATCTGTACTGTTCTTCAAAGCAGTTTTGGGCACAAGCTTTGCATTTATTTGTAGAAGTTATTCCAGCGGTTGATTAGAACAGTATGACACAGAGGAATGTCAATTGTTAAGGAGACACTGTTTTAACCTGAGCCCAAAAAATGTGTACTTTATCACATGTGGGATATATAATTGAAGGGAAATCTGTTAGCTGTGACAAAATGACACAGATGTTATAAAAATACATAAATCACCTATATATCATCCACAAAGTTGGGTGACAATAGAATAGTAAATAAATATCTGAATGGGCTGATTAAATTAAATTTGGCTGCATTTTGAATAAAAATGGAGAAATTAGAAATTGAAATACATTGGTTATATAATCAAAGAAAGCTTTCTACATCAAATAAGCAGAGTAACTTTCTCAGCTGCGCTCAGAGAAAGTACTGGTAATCTAAGTAGTTGGAATGGATTTATATTTTTGATTTTAGGAGTTGAATTAGAGACAGCATTGGACTCACATTTGTACTTCTCTTGGACGTCTGCATTGCACAGGCTAACCAATCCCATCTTGAAGCTGAGGACACGAATTTTGCCATTTCGAACGCTGATGGAGGAAAAGAAAGAAAAAGGGGGGGGATTGCAGTATTACCACTTTGAACTTCATATTTCAAATTGTCCAAAAACTGCAAGTTGGTTATAAGAGCTGTTAGAGTGGAATAGAATGTTAGAGAATTTAATAGCCTAACACTTCAGGTTAATGCAGTGGTGTGAAATTGTATTACATCAAATCTAAAATATCTGAAAACACAAAGACTTGAGTTTTTGAGTTGAGGAGCGAGAATGAGCTTGCATACCCAATGATACCACTTACAGGAGACAGGACACATAGAAGCAGGCATTTAAAAACACATATTTTGAATTTTGGAGAATTTGAAATCTCATTCCCAGCTTAATAAATGGTCACATCACCTCACATATCACAACGGTCTAAAATCTGTGTTGCAACACAAAATATTTTAAAATGCTAATAGCGTGGATTCCAAATATGACCTATGATGTTAACTCTGTTACAGACTTAGGAAATAATTCTGTTACTTCTGTTACAGACTTAAGAAATAATCCTGTTGCTTCTGAATGTAAACATGCCTCATAAATAAAAATGTTCATCCAAAAGACAACTTCAAAACCATCTTTGGTGGCATGTGAGGCCACATTGTGCAGTGGTTGACCCAATTCTTTCCACCTTTTTTATGAAATATTTATGTAATTGTCTGAGTGGATACCCAATGTAGTCATCCTGTAGACAGCCTGCTTTTGTTACAGAATACAAAACTGTACAATGCATTTGTTTATTCATTTTCTTTTTTCAAAGCCTTTATCAACCGCAGAATAAACTACAGAAAATAATTAATGATCCTTAATATCTTGTATCTTTGTTTTTATCCAGTTGTGTTTTAATAGCAAATGCCTTGAGTATAATACATTGAATTTGATGTAATACACTTCTCTCTGACATTTTGGGGGCATCTTGGAAAACGGACGCAGCTTCAGAGGCACTCAATGTTTTTTCTTTCTCTTTATCCTTGTATATTTTTGACCATATATAAAATTTAGAGTGCTGTTTGGAATGTTGGGTTCCTTTCTTTAAAAATAAATCTAAATGAAAACTGTAAAATCTTCACGATAGGACAAGGCCCAACCGTGACCAAAGTCAGTCAGGATCCTTGTCTATAATGTCAAGTGTGATGACAAAAGTCAAATGTAGGTTAGAGTAACCTCACCCATAAGACTTGGCTATAAATTCAGTTTTTAATGTATTTGTTCGTTGGTATGATTATTTTACCTACTGCCACGTCTTGCCTTTCAATAGTAACAGAAGACACAGAATAGTTTTTCAATGCTCACTATGAGCCCAGATCAGGCATAATTTTAGAAATTAAGATCAATTATGACACTCCACAAAAGCATTCATGCCATTCTCTTGGATTGTCTTCTTTAGAAATCGACGCTAGGGCTCACGACTTTCTCTTTTGCGGACATTACTGGAACACAGGACCTTTTGTTTCATTGCTATAATTATTGGTAAAAAGACCTTTTGCATCAGTCTCCCATTGACTCAGTATTTTTTGGGTTGCTTTTTAGATATGAATAGCTGATGTGGTTTAGGTTTAAACCCTGATGGAACTGAAAAGTCCTTAGTCACAATGCAAGTGCTAAAGTCATAAATCAATAATAACATTTCTGGGAGTTGTCCTAACCCACATTTAGAGCTCAAGTGGAGTATGACAATAAATCATTTTGTCATCTCAACAATATAACCAATCTGTCCACAGACAGATTGGTTATTTGCTACACAATGCCCTTTTCTGCAAAACGGTGCTTGTTGTGTTCTGGCAAGGATGTAACAGAAAGGGGACCTGTTTTTTAACATTCTTACATTTGTTTCCCCTCAGTAATTATATTCATTTATAAACTATACAACTTGATTTTGAACCACATGAACGTTATGCAAAACACAGGGCCCGTTAAATAGGCCCGTTGTGTGGTATCAAGTTATTGTGAACTACTGGAATTTCGATTCTGACAGTATGGGTGTCTTTATTTTATATATTTTTTAATGGAAAGCCACCACTTGTGTCTTGCTTTTGTTTGGAATTTATTGTATTGTCTTTGATAATTCATCATATTGCTTTCATATCATCATTCACTGTTTTATTCTCTCAATTGTATCCACCTATAATGTTGTTTTTGCTTTTGTTTTATTTTGAGTCTTTTTTAAATTGGAAAAAAACAAAGCACATTTAACTTTAAAATCTAACTTTAACTTTAAAATTAAATATAGAATTTATATAAAGCATATAACCCAAAAAAGAATACTGAAAAAAAAAATCGTTATTGTTTGCATTTGGATTTCACAGCTTGTACGCTCACATAGCTTGTACGACTTTACTGCAGAACAGAACCGCAGAGCAGAAAAGTCAGACTTATTACCATATGAACAGTTAAGTAAAGAAGTCATGAATATTTTATTCAGAGAAAGCCGGACCACTGAAGTATAAACGCTCAGCTCACTTGCTGAACTCTCTTCTGAGAAATAGATAGATAGATAGATAGATAGATAGATAGATAGATAGATAGATAGATAGATAGATAGATAGATAGATAGATAGATAGATAGATAGATAGATAGATAGATAGATAGATAGATAGATAGATAGAAAATCATCAAAATAAATAAACAATATAAAAAAAGAACATGTGATTTTAATATTTTGAAGTCTAATGACATGAAGAAAAGGATCAGACTTTGACAGGAAAGCCATGATGATGTAAATCCTGGCCCAGTGTGTCAGTATATGTTTTTTTTTAACAAATAGGATGAACCAAATGAAAATTCACCAAATGAAAGTTCTGCTGTAAGATGCTCTCCAAACTCCTATGCTGAATGTGCTGTACACATACAGTACAGGTGCCACAACCAGTATGTATATCATCATATCATTTGGTTCCCTCATGATTGTGATTGATTCAGTGATTGAGTTTTTCCTCAGCAGGAATGTCCCTGGTGGACACTGGGTTACTTGTGTTCATTGATGATGTGACAAAAGACAGAAGCACCCGGATGAATTCTGAAGTGTATAGAGATAAATTATCTGCTCAGATTCAGCCAAATGCATCAAAGTTCATTGGATGATGCGTCACAGTACAGATTGACAATGATCGAAAAGCAACACAGAAGTTTTTTAAAGCAAAGAAGTGGAATATCCGGCAATGGCCGAGTCAATCACCAGATCTCAACCCAATCAAGCATGCATTTCTCTTGCTCAAGATAAAACGTAAGGCCAAAATACCCACAAACAAACAACAAGTGAAGATAACTGCAGTACAGGCCTGGCAAAGCATCACAAAGGAGAAAACCCAGCATTTGGGTTCTCAACAAAATATTGAAAAGTAACATTTTACTTCGGGTTAAGTTTATCTATCCAATTACTTTTGAGCCCCTGAAATAAGGAGCATTTGTATAGAAATAGCTACAATTCCTACATGTTTAATTATATATTTTTGTTCAATCCTTTGAATTAAACCTTAAAGTTTGAGCTGGTAGTTGTTTTATTTTAGATCCCATGCGGTGGCGTGCAGAGTCCAAATCATGAAGATTGTGTCACTGTCCAAATATTTCTGGGCCTAACTCTATGTGGTTAAAAACAGCCAGGCCAGCCCCGACTTTAAATGCAGCGTTTGCCCACAGCCCAGAAACCTGCTATGGATAACCTCCTCACCCCATCTTGGTAGGTGCAGTCAGCCAATCTGTTCCACAGAGTTTCTTTTGTTTGTTTTCTTTACTTTTTGACAATACATCAAAGAGGTGTGGCCAAAACACCTTTAACACATTCTTTTCTTTTCACCAAGATCCCACAGGGATGTTTTTCTGGCAGTTAATGAATCAGATCAGCTTCCATCACCCAGTATAACATCAGCATTGATCATACATACAAGAAAAAGACAAAGAAAAAAATAAACTAGAGCTAAAACTACATCGACCCTCAAGCACTACTTTATTTTGTTTTGTTATTGCTATAATAATTACATTTTATTATACCACCATTATATTTCTAACAATCACTTCACATTTTATGCTATACAGGTAGTTGTGCAGATTCAGCACAAAGGAAATATACACAGCTGCCAAAGAAATGTTAGTATATCCAATCTCATTGCAAAATGCAACAGAGTATGAGTGCGTAAACTAGACCTAAAAAAAGACAAGAAAATATTAACTTAGGGACATTTTAATGTGGGCATATTGGACACTATATCTGCCGCTAAATTATCTTTTCCTGCCATGTGTTGTTTGACCTTCGGTGTCTACATCGACATGACTCAAGACCAACGTCATGTACGCTTGGGACAACTGAAAAATGGGGGAGAACGTCTCCATCAAAGACCGCTTTGATGGTTGAGTTTGCAATCTGACTCTCCAGCACCCTCAGAACCTCAGAGTTACTCTCAGATAACCTTCTATTCAACTACCAGTCTTGTGGCTGCAAAAGATCGACATACCTGGGCAAATTACCCTGGTATTACGTTAAGAAATTAGCATGTGATTATCCGGCATGTTTCAGTCTATCAGGAAATATTTAGGATTTGTGGATCACAAAATAATGCATTAAGACTCAGTGTAGATTGTGACCTTAGACAAGGACTTGGAAGATGACAAAAATGCCATCCATATACTTCTGAGAAAAGCAAGTCTTCATGCATTCCTTGGTTTGCAGTGGATTATCCCTGGTACAGCAGATGTCAAGTGATTTTTAAATCTGTAACTATGCTACAGTATAGTTGCATTTGACTGTGGGTGACTTTTTCTTTCCTAAAAAAACTTAAGGAGCCCCCTTAAATTGTGACCAACACAAGTTTAGAGCAAATGAAGTCTTTTGACTCACTAACAAACACTCACACACTAGTATATCTGATGGCAAATGTTAAAAATGTTATTGTAATGGCACAATCACAGGAATCCTGAGCTATGTGGATTCATCTTCAAAGCATCACGAGTTTAATACACTTTTTCAAGGTCTCCTGGGGACACATAGGCGTTAGAGGGTACAAATGATCAAACTTATGCATTACACACCGACACAGCCCAGATATAATTTATTTTTACTTTAAGCTGTTGACTTTCCAACCCAAATGAAATAAAAGAAAACCTAGCCTTACCATCAGGTCATAGATGAAAAGACTTATCGTGCCTTTGTTGCCTCCCTATGTGGCTTGTACGGTACACACAACACCACATCAAAGATAAGATGTCTCACTAGGTTTTTCTGGGCTGCTAATGAAGCAGGCATCCGTGACCCCAAACGTATTGACCCTGCCTCAGCTCACAATCCTCAAACAATATGGCAGTCATTCCATAACATCTATAACATTTCAGTTCTAATACGGTCTGAGCAAAAAGTGTTTAATCAGTTCCAGAGTTCCCACTTTGTCATTCAATTATATTTGATTTTTTTTTTCACTTCATTAATCCCTTGCGAGAAATTATTTCTCTGGTATTCAACCCATCATGGATGAACTATGAGCAGTTGCCAGCCATTTAGAAGTGCAATTAGCAATCAGGTGCAATTAGCAATTAGGGCTTCAGTGTCTTGCTCAACGACATTTTGGGAATCAAACCGAGAATATACAGTTCCAAGGATGATCACTCTAACCTGAACCACACCGCCCATACTGCCCTTTGCTTAAAAATATCCAGGCCACATATTTGTTATAAAACATATTGTCATAAGCATATTCATACAGTTCTAAACACAAACGCTTGAACAAGCATCACATGCCAATAGGTGGTGATGAGCATTGTGTTTTAATACAAATATAGCCCACTGCAAACATGCATAGTAAGTTAAAAATTATTTGGCAGTAATGTCATAAACTAAAAGAAAGCACTGCTGAACAAATTGCAGGAGGCTAAAAACAAAGTGATTCTCCTGCCTGGACAGATACTGAAGTGGAGCAATTACTTCACCCCATGATAAACATTTCTAGACACAAACTCATTACTCTAATCAATCATGTATAAATGCTTAATTTTACATGTCTCAGTGGATAAAATCAGAATAATGATTTATGTTTTCTTGCCTTTTTAATTGTTTCAAAATATATATGTATATTTTTCAACCTCAAAAACTGTTTGTTCAGCTTACTATATAACACACTGCACCTGTAGAATAATAAAGATAAGCCTTTTCAGGACAGTTCACTGAAGTCACTTTAAGAAAGGTATCTCACATGGAGCAATAACAAATCAAAGGATAGCATTCATGTTTTGTTTTAAAAATAGTGGCAGGAGTGTTCCCAGAGAAGCACAAAAACACACCAGGGCCCACAGAAGAACGCACACATGTGCATAAGCACTCACGCATGCATGCACACGTGTGCACACAGATGCACGCGCACACATGCCATTTTCAATATATACCCCAGTGGTGTTCCTAGGGATTTTGGTGGTGCCTGCAGACCACGATAGATGCAAATGCAAAGGCAGTAACAAAAACAAGCACATAAGCAAATGCACTCAATTCAGCCATTACTGATATTTATTGGAAAACAAAAAGCGGTTACTATTTATGCAGAGGGTAAAGTTACTGATTTTCATTAGTGCTGAGTGCTTAAGAGCAAACAGCAAGATTTACAATAAGGGCTCATTTCTATAATTTTGTACGAACACTGTTTACTCTTTAGAGAGGGCAAGAAACAGTCAATCAAGAGAGAAGATGTAGTGAATGTTAGGGTGAAAAAGGATTTGTTTCTGCTGTGTCTCAGAGGGGTTGATTGATCATCTGCCTACATATTGTTATTGAAGATTTAGTTTATAGAAGTCAGTGTAACAATACATTGAACCAGTTACATCTATATGCAGACTGTTGTCCCAGAAAATGAAACACTGTTTAAAATTGTGTTTATAGTTAAACAGGATTACTAAGAGTAAGTTTGTGTGCAACACCATGCACTATGAGCCTGTGGTTGTGCTTTTATCAAAAGTGCCATGATGACATTTAAAGTTGTTACCACAGTGACTGAAGAAAGCACATAGAGTTAATCATAATGATGAACTGTGCACCTTAGAAAAAGCTTCATCAACTTTTCCCGGCAAATATTTTTCAAAGAGGTCGCCAGCTGCCTTGGCTTCAGATGTTTGATATATATATATAGTGTTACCACATGAAGTCAATCCTATATTTTTGGATTAGTAATGTAATGATTAGTAATGTTAATACAAGTTTTCCCTAAAAGTCTTTCACCTGACTGATTAAAGTGATTTACCCCAAAACTCAAAATAAGAGTCTAACTCAAATTCAGGGAGACTTGCATCAACTGATCAATGGTATATATATAACAAGCCTTACAACTTAAATTAAAACAAGTAATTTGGGTAAATAACACTAAACTTAAAATCTGCAGCGAATTAAAGTTCATTACGTTTTCCTATCTGTTTCACGATAGTAGCTGGAGCTGTGAAGCTTCCCATAAAATCCTCATTTCGAGAAGAAGAACAGAGAAATATGCTGACAGTCCGGCGCTTCTAATTGTAAAAAGACAGTACAGGATTATTAGAAACTCTCTCAAAAGTACCATTTAATACTTGACTTGAAATTATTCCATTTACATTTTGATACCCATATGTAATCAGGTGTAGACTGTGAAGCAAATGGGAATCACAATTCATCTACCAGTTTCATCAAGTTTGGAGCATTGTAGAAGGAAACATGTCACCCACCTGTCATAGACATTGAGCAGCCAGTTGAGGCACATGTCAACACAAAGCGGAATGTTGACCAAGATGGATCTCTCCTCCTCCAGTTTCTCGTACAAAGCTGTCAAGCCATGGATAACCTCTACAACGTCCAATACGCACTCCCCTTGTTGCAAGTCTTGCTCACGAAAGACCTCTACAAGGTTGCAGAGAGCCACCAAGTCCACTAAAGGACATGTGAGAAATAAAACATAATGTTAACGGTGCACATTTGTATAATGGGATAAAAATACAAAATGTTAAATTAGCTAGATTCAAACGCATATGAAAATGAGCCTTATTAACATGTGTTAAAGGTCCAACCTCTGAAATACATTTCAATATTTAACAGCGTATTCGTTTAGCATACATCAAGACACAAAGTGGCATCATCATACCCCTGACCGCAACAAATGAGACGAAGCAAGAGTGTTTTTTTTTTTTTTTCCCTTTTTGCCCTTTTAAGTATGTTTCAAGAGCAGTGCCACAAATTTGATTCCCCTCTCCTAAACTAATTTGATGGCCCATCCCTGGGTGAGGAGTGAAAAGGGTTCCCGTAAAGCCCAGTATAATTGGATAGCATGATAATGAGGTAGGACAAAGACAGGAAATAAGGAGAGAATCACCTAAAATGTATTTCTCATGGACTATTATACAGCACTGCTCACTCATTCACAAAGTGAGCAGAATGCCACAGTTAACTGCAGGCCAATTAAATTCTGTAACGATATCAAGTAATAGACCAGAAGAGAGTGTGATAAGAGGGAACAATTGGGATGAAAAAATGGGACTGGGATGGGTGGATGTTTGTGTGTGTGTGTGTGTGGTGGTGGTGGTGGTGGTGGTGGTGGGTGGGTGGGGGGGTAGTGAAAGCAATTTTTAACACCATCTTTGTAGTTTTAATCAAATATGACCGGGGTTGGAAGAAGGAGGTAAAATCACAAAGATTGTAAGTTGTGACAGAGGAGACTGAAGGTGAACAGGAGGAAGTGGAAAATTTATGACTTGTAGTGACAAAATTGGACTGATACAGAGATTGCAGGAGTGCTGCCATTTCAGACAACAATATAGACAAAGAAATGTCAACTGGATAACAGTAGTGACAATATGATATGGTACACAATATAAGGAATGACACACCTCAGATATTGTGGCTTCATATATTAAAAAATACTGTTGTTTTTTTACATTTTTTTTAATGATCATGCAACCATATATTCAACACGTTTTGTAAAATTACTTATTAAAATGTATGGATAATATCTAATATAATATTAAATATAATATGATGTGTAAACAGAATATTCCAAACCAGGAAACATCAAAGCATTTGGAAACTTTGTGTATTTTTCAAACTGAATTTCTCCTTCCTGGTGCTTGGCTCAGAAGCATGTCAACTTTAAATACTAAAGTCATGGTGAATATAATCTGACATAATTGACAAACCCCTGGAGGGGTTTGCGCGTCACAGTGTTCCTGGGAGCAATGTTGTCGGAGGCTTCGTGCCCCTGAAAGGGTCACCCAAGGCGAACAGGTACAAGATGAGGGACCAGACAAAGCACGGCTCAGAAGAACTTCATGAAGAAAACAAACTTTGGACCTAGTTTTCCCTTGCCCGGACGAGGGTCACCAAACGTAACGTGAGGGTCTGCTGGGAATGTCTGGCAGAGTCCCATGCCAGAAATAGTTTCAACTCTCACCCCCAGCAGAGCTACAACTACCTTCCAAGGGAGGAGGGGGACATTGAGTCTGAATGCGCCATGTTCCATGCTTCCATTGTCGAGGCAGCAGGCTGGAGCTGTGGCCGTAAGGCAGTCGGTGCCTGTTGGGGCAGCAACCCTGAAATCCGCTGGTGGAGCTCAGCAGTGAGGGATGCCGTCAAACTGGAGAAGGCATCCTATTGGTCCTTTCTGGCCTGTGGGGCTCCGGAGGCAACTGACAGGTACCGTGAGGCCAAGCATACCGCTTGGCCTCACGGTAGATGGATGTCAAGGCAAAAACTCAGGCATGGGAGGAGTTCGGGGAGACGATGTAGAACAATATGCGGTGGGCGTTGAGGAGGTTCTGGTCTACCATCCAATGGATCAGGAGTGGGTACCAATGCTCTGTAAACACTGTGTACAGTGGGAGCGGGGTGGTGCTGACCTCAACTCGAGACGTTGTAGATCGGTGGTAGGAATACTTCAGAGACTTCCTCAACACCATTGAAACACCTTCCAATGAGGAAGCAGAGCCAGGGGAGATCAGAGGGTGTGCTCCAACTACAGCAGGATCACACTCCTCAGCCTCTCTGGTCAGGTCTATTCAGCGTTGCTGGACTAGAGGGTCCACCAAGTCGTTGAACCTTGGATCCAGGAGGAGCAGTGTGGTTTTCATCTGGCTCATGGAAGAGTGGACATATACCCTCAGCAGAGTCCTCCTGGTGGTATTAGAGTTTTCCCCAACAGTCTACATGTGTTTTGTGGATCTGGAAACGGCACTCAATCATGTCCAGACAATCCTGTGGGGGGTGCTCTGGGAGTATGAGGTACTGAACTCTGTTCTACAGGCTGTTTGATCGTGTCGGTGGTCCTCCACATAGAGAGGAGTCAGATGAGGTGGTTCGGGCATCTGGTCCGGATGCCTCCTGGACACCTCCCGGGGGAGGCATGTCCATCTGGGAAGAGACCACGGGGAAGACCCAGGACACGCTGGAGAGACTATGTGTCCAGGCTGGCCTGGGAACACCTTTGGGTCCCTCCAGAGGAGCTGGACCAAGCGGTGGGGAAGAGGGAGGTCTGGGCCTCATTGTCCTGGCTGCTGCCCCTGCGACCCAACTATGGATAAGTGGGGGAAGATGGATGGATGGATGGATGGATGGATGGATGGATGGATGGCTAATTGACAAAGTAATGGGAAATTGAGATAAGACTATGAAATGAACACAAATCCAAGATCTGATACTATCTAATGAGGAGAAATGCAGTAACAGATTGGGGAACAATAATCTATGCGAGTCATGGGGAGTGTTCACATTTTGAAGGGCAATGTAGAAATGTTAAGATGTAAATTACTTTATGCTGTCTAGTCTGACATTTTGTAAAATATATGGACATCAAATAATTTGACTCGTATATCAAATATGTTTCAAATGTCTGCACTCTTAAATTACTTCTCTAAATTCTAGGCAGGCATGAGGCAAAGCATTACATTGCCCATCTCATCATCTCCCAAAAATGTCAAATATATTTTTCTTTATTACAGCTGATAAAATTATGAAGGGGAGAGGTAAAGTGTGTCTTATGGTGACATGCCTGTTTGAATTACCATTTTAAAAACAACATTCTTTTATTTGCCTTTTGGGGGCTGCACCCAGATTTATGATATATGTACATATTTGACAAAATAAATTGGTGAGGGGAAAACTGTACCCCATAAAAGCTGTTGTCTTACTCTTGTTTCATAATACCATTTTGTTGCTCAAGGGGTTATGGTTCTTTTGCTCTACTGAAACATCTCTCTGTCGCCAGGGAATCTTTATAATATGAACAAACTGCAGCTGTACGGGAAGTTTATGTCCTCATGGAGTAAGTCATGCTGCTCTCCATCTAGCAGCAGCAGTGGAAGTAAAACAATTTGTTGAGCTGCTAAGCATTTCAACCTTTGGTAGATCAAGGGAGCAGTGGTCCACATCAGCCAGCTTACAGGCTGAAAGAATGCAGCAATCTCATTGCTGTAGCCATGAGCTAAAGTGTGAGAGCACAGATGAATGAGATGAATTCTGGAATACAAAATGACTGGCAAAATATCCCTCAACATTTTCTTACTTTCTTTTTCTTGGTAAAAGAATCTTTTATGTTGGGAAACAGTTTGGAGGTTTGCTACAACATCAACATTTTTTTCTTCACCATTACAAAAGTAAAATATTTGCATCCATGCAATGAAATTGCCATACTTTATCCCTAACACAATGATTTGAACTGAAAGAGCAGCGCCACAATCTGCAGTCCACCCTTCCCTGCTGATTACTTGTGGACATGGAGAGATGATCATTAAAATTATCAGTAGTCTCTGTGATAAGTCTCCTTATATCTCACATACATCTGCTATGGTGCATAGAACACAAATGGAAACTGGTAGTCAAAAAGTGAGAGGTGGAATCTATCCCTGATGGAGTAAATATTGCAAGCTGAAATGAAAATCAAAATGCTTGTGACTAAGACTCTTCATTTTGTGTAGCATTTAAAAGAGGAGGGTCAAGGCCTGACCTCAAAAAAAAAAAAAGAATTGATAGAAAAAGTTTTCTGACAATGTAGTTAAAAAATGTGCCAGTGATCAATACACAGTATCTCCCTCAAGTGTAAAACCTGTCATAGTTGATTATTGATGTTCCTGGATAATAGTATCTCAAGTTAAATTCCTTTGAGCATCAAAGAGTGAAATGAGTATCAATCGATGAAATAATAAACATACATCTCAGAGCTTTCTGAACTCGTCGCAACTTCATAGCTGTTCTGTATGCAGAAAATTTTATGTTGTTCAGATCCGCTATGGAAAGAAAAACATAGGAAGAGATTAGGAGGAAATTCAAAATGAGGAAAAACAAACTTTGCCAGTTCATTTTGTCATTGAGACACCCCTCGCTTCCCCGTATTTACCAAATGACTGCAGTTATTTTTGGTGCAAAAGTCTGTGCATTTGCATGTTTAAATCTGGCTGACTGTCTGCATGTGACAGCATCCTTGTCTCCCCTGGAAACACCCTTTGTCACATCAGATTAACAGTTAAACACATAATGTTGCCTAATCACAATTAATTACAGATTAAGCCTAAAGCAATCACACAGGCACATTGGGTCTCATAGGTTAATGACAGCATGACTGTTGTCCCTGAGGTGTTTGAAATACAGGACACTTAATGAGCTGTGGTGCAGCTGTGGCCTTCATAGCAGCAGCCCAGTGGTGTAATGTTGCTGGTTCTGCTGGAGCCCAGTAAAAATTACAAACAAATGAGCATAACTCAGGGGTTTCTTCAATTGTGATCTTACTTACCTAGTGCTTGATAGAGTTCTGTCATCTTTGGATGGTCCCAGCATGTTGTCTGTGCCTGATGGCTGGAAAAGGATAGAGTGATTGTAAATAAATTGACAAAGCACATTTCATAAGAAACACATTGGAGAGCTTCACATTGTGAACAAAAGCAGATTAATTCATTATGAATTAATATACCGTATGAGCAGAATTGAATGGGATATGTGTTAAAGATGAAAAATTAAAGGCCATCTTATTCAGCTATTATGGTATTTTTAACATATTACAGAAGCCTCACAATGATTAGTTTTAACTCTATCATGAGCCGGCTGATGTCATGAGCCAGATGATCTCAGAGGCCTACGAAGTTTACACTAATCGAGACGATACAATGGAGATCTTGACAACATTCCAGTGACTTATGACTAATAAATAGGATTTTTATAGGAATAAAGCAGAAAATGGCAGCCAATGCAGCGTGAACCTGATAAGCATGTTTTCTGGCTCTGCTAATTATTGCAGTACTCTACACCGCTTGAAAAAAGAAGCACAAAGTCCTCTACATCATGTTTGACTTTTCGGTTTATTTCCACGGGAGGCTGTTAAGGTGTTATCAATCTAATGTGACTACTGGAAATAAACAAATGAGGCGAAATTTGAATGGCAAATAATAATTAGGACACATTTTACCAAGATCAAGAAAAAGTGTAACACTAAAGAGCTAAGAAACTAGACACAGAGAGATCTGGCAGAGTAAACGCAGTGACAAAGAGTATAATAAGACTGACCGTAGTTTAAAATAAGTTTAAGTTGATCATACATATCGGTCAAAAACTACAACCCTAACATAAAATACATTGATAAAATACATCAACCAGATGTATTACATATACGTTTGCATGCCATAATCATAGGTAATACTGATACATCTTTTGCTGTCGACAGATTGTTCAGCTTTAACAAAATGCATTATGAGCTTCACATATAATATGAAAATGTAAATGTCAGTACTCATTTTTATCTGTATGAGCATTGATGGATGGAGAGCAGATGGAGGTCTTCTTAGATGCTGGTCCATCACTAACTGGTGCAGTGAGGTTCGCAAAACGACTTATGAGCAGATTAACAAAATCCATGACTTTTTGTTAAAAACAAAAAAATGTATCATGTTTTTTTTAAGAGGAGAAAACTATAATATTGTCAAAAAATAGAGAAAACAAGAATACCTAGCTCTTATAAATCCACAGATCATTGATAAAAAATCCCAAGTATTTCAAAGATGAACTATGACTGATGTGTTAAATAAATAAAAAGATGAGTGCTCAGTTAAATTAAAATCTCACCTCAGCAGAGACCTTCTATCGTTTAATTTTTTAACTGTGCAGTAAAATATCTTTAAAAGTAGTACACTGAATAATCATTTTACTGCTCTTGGTGAGTCTTACAGATTTTGGCCTTTAATTTTCCAAAGTGAGTTAAATTTGGTTGGCCATAAGCTGGAGCCATGGTGTCGGTAAACTGAAATAAAATTAACAGCTAATCATTTTTTATAGTGTTCTGACAGTTGCTTGAAATGAGGGTGTTCCAAAATATATTTGTCCCTTGTGACTGTTCTACTCCTATGTTTACTGCAACTATTCCTGACACCCAGCAAAATATATTTTTTGAGAAACTGTAGACATCTCTCAGAGAATAATTTGTGTGTTGGCATTGAACAGCTTTAAGTCTTGACCGCTCCATGCCAGAAATCCTGAAAAGATGGCCACCCTGAGATTAAAAAGACTTGGGTTGTATTTTCTGAATATTAATATTGCTGCAGTCCAAGATTGAAAGCAGTGGCCATCTTTTGGACTACTTCTTTAATACCAGAGATTTATTTTTATCATTAGTCATCCATAGTTTTGATTGTCCTTTTTTTCAGTGGGATCAACTTCAGCAAAACTTGGACTATGTGGATAAAATATAGAAATATACATATTTCTGGTTTACAGCTGATGTCAGCATCAGCTGCTGCTATTACCTGCTCCAGCAGCCTTGGTCTTTGCAGCAAATTATACTCATTGTATAGATAGACCAGCCATACATGCAGTACACAGACTGAATGAACAAGGAAATGTATCCATACGTATGTATGTATGTACATTTCTGTGTGCCCGCATGCACGCGTGCATGTTTGTAAGTGTGTGTGTTTGTCATGAACTAATCCAACAAACTGTCCTGTGGATTGCAGTGTGGAAACCAAGTAAAATTTCTCTCAGAATTTGTCAAGAATGACTAATTTGTCAAAAATATGACATTGATGTAGCACAATTCACACAATTCAAATAAGTGTCTGAACAGGTTGCCCTTACTTGATGTAGTATGGCACTTTGTTTGGAGAAATGGCACGCTCCCATGGGATCTGAACTGAACCTGTGCGCACACAGATAAAAATCCATTTCAACATATCATTCTAGGCATGAAAAACAATTTTGCAGTTCTTGACATGTCTATGCTGTCCATTCAGACCTTTAACAGAGCTGCTCTGACACAGAACATGACGTGACAACGTGGCTATTTGTTTGGTTTCTGCAGGGATTTGGTTTGTTTGGCATGCCCTAATTGCATATAAGGGATAGGGGACTCATGAGAGTTTAAACTAGCCTCAACACTTGTCCGCATTGGGTGAGGCATAAGATCAAAGAGTGGCTACTCTGAAGCAAGAGAAAAACATTATGTAAAAAAAAAAAAAAAACTCGCTGAGACCGCTTACTAGGAACTTTAAAATCAATTCTGACTCTTTGAACCTCTGACGTGATCGAGCTGAGCCCCTGACATGTTGATTTAGGGTCCGGACCTGTAAAGCCTGTAAAGTGCTTTTTAATTCAGTACATACAAGAAACAGCTATCTAACTGTTATCTAAAATATATACAGTACATATATATATATATATATATATATATGACTATTCTGCTCCTACATCAAAACAGTGCAGTATTACACTCCAGTATGAGAGCACTAGCAGCTGAAAATAACGCAGCAAGAGAGTGATTTGACATCAGTGACTTAAAGCAATAGAAGAGTTGTGGAAGGACAGCTAACTCCAATAACACGATTCCGAAAAGAAAACCCTGCTGATTGTGATAAGGAGATAAAGAATCTAACCTTCCACACTCAGCCTGTGCTGGAAAAAGGCTCAGTTTAGGAGGTGATTTGAGTCAGAGAAAGCCAAGTTATTACAATTTATATGCTGCTATTGTCTTTTGTTTGGATGGACAGACGGACGGACGGACGGACGGACGGACAGACGGACAGACGGACAGACGGACAGACGGACAGACGGACAGACGGACAGACGGACAGACAGACAGACAGATAGATAGATAGATAGATAGATAGATAGATAGATAGATAGATAGATAGATAGATAGATAGATAGATAGATATATAGATAGATAGATAGATAGATAGATAGATAGATAGATAGATAGACAGATAGATGAGGCAGGAACTAGGAACCTCTTTGTTATAAGGTGGAAGCGCAAAACCCTATGCCATTATGTATTCCCCTATCTTTAACATTTGGTCAATTTGAATTTATAGTCTTATGTAATTGAAATGAAGGAAGTCAAATTTCAAAATTTTCGTCTTGTGGAAGACGTTATGATGGTTTGGTGGTCACTGAGTGGGCTCTATCTGTGTCATTTTAGAAATAAGGCACTAGCTGACTGGTTGTTCAGCTTTTATACTGCTGTGTTAGGTTACTTGATATACTGAAAACATACGGAGATGAGCATCGTTCTAAAGTTAAATTTAATGTGTGTTTTAATTTAATTAATTACCTGAAAAGCTGAAGAAAAAGGGGTTGGAAATGAGCTATTACTGTTTAGGCTGGACATAACCAATGAACACTCACACTGTCCTCTTAAATTTTATTGCTATAGCCTAACTGTGGTGTATGTCAAGCTAAATGACATAATAAACCAAAAACATGTGGTAAATGATTGCACACAACTTGACTCAAGACAAAGGTGTGTGCAAGTTGGTTGGCTTAGAAACCTGCCAGCAAATCCGCCAAAACATATCAGCAAAAGCCCAGATAGCAAATTCAAATGGCAATATATAGACCAACTGCCAATCGCACAATTGCTTCTAGGACAGCACAGGCTGGGGTGATCAGTGTGGTTGGAGGGGCATATAAGACAAACGTATGATCAACATTGCCCTTTGAAATACAATGTGCTGCAGAAGGAGCACAGCATGGAAACATACAAGTATCCTGAAATCTGTCCTCAAATGCAATACACAGGAAAATGACTCATTTCACCACCATATGCAATGTGTGATATAAAATGACAGCAGTAAAAATAGGCACTATTTCATGGAAAAAAAAGGGATCCCAGACACTCCTGCATGGTGCGCTGAGCTGCGCTTGCTGACGAACATTGCTATAAACCCCTGTGTGGGCATCTCTGAGCTAGCGTGACAGCTATAAAACTGGATGAGGTTGGTGAGGACGCCAGAGATAAAAAAAACACACACCAGTTTGGACACACTCCCACAGAAATATCTGTAATTCAAAGATTTTCCATTTCTTCATCAGCAGAGGCAAATAATTCATTGGCGAATCTTGTAGTAACTGGACTTCTGATGTATTTATAGATGTTTCCCCTCCCATCTCAGAGGCTTGTACGCATGATTGTCATGATGAGCCACACTAAGGATGCGTCTTGCCACACTTGTGAAAAAAGACCGCAAACTCCAGCTCAAACACACACAGACACACATACACACCAGTGGAAGCATTTTGGTAGGTCCATCACTCCAAGGCTGTAATGTACCAGAGCTTTCACACATTTTGAGTTGGTGTCTTGGCACATCATAACACAAACTGTTATGTCATTAGGCACAACGTACAGATAGCAGGAGGGGATACTTACTTGAAAGAAAGTGCTGAGAACCAGGGCCAAAGTCTCGATGTGCATCCTGGAGCTGCTTCAGCCGTTCTTCTATGGAACCCTGGGATAACATGCAAACACACACCCATGCACACATAAGCATTTAGAATGAAATCAAAGAGAATCATGCTGTTCAACCCCATTCATGACAGATCCTCATCACAGAAATATATACAGTTGGACCACCCGCGTTAGTCAACAGTGGAATATAAACTGTTTCTCACACATTACCCCTCTTAAAGGTCTGTAAAAGCCTTTAAAACCCACCAGATTGGAAATGAAGTAAGAGATTACGCACATTCTGTTCAAATGAGTATGGTAATTCCTGCCTGCAGTGGAAGTTGGCAAAACATTTACACTGAAGAGGGTGTGTGAGAAGGATGAGCCTCACTTGTGTGCATTACCATGAAGACACACTACACGGTATTAAGTTTACAATTGCCCTTGTAAGAGCATTTCATCACCTATGATTCTCATAAAAGGGGATTTCATCTGCTTTACCCCTGTTTGTTTGAAAGGTATTGGATACAATACATGAATTACTCTCTTGTCACCTGGATGTGTTACGCATTCACTAAACTAGGGAGACAAATCCACTCCCAGGGTTATCAAAGCATTTCTGGTTGTGATATACCTCTGCAACTGCCCTCCAAAAGACAAATCACAAAATTATTGGTGATCATCAAGCATTAAATCTATTTGGAATTTACAATCACTGACCCAATAACAGCCAACTCTATTACGTCAAAGACAGCTGTTTCTCTATAATGCTGGATTGAGGACTGGATGTTACAAATATATCAAGTTTCCCAACTTCCACAGATCCTTGCAATACTGGACTCTTAGGATATTGATTTGAACATTGCTGTGTCAACTGAATTTTTTTTTTTCTTTAATCGGGCACGATCCTGGGGCAGATTAGAAGCTTTCATCTGTTTGCTAAGCCAAAGACCCAAACACACATAAAGCCTGATTATATACTCTCTAAGATTAAGCAGAAGCTTCCCTGTCAAACAACTCTGCTCACTTTTGTTAACTCTTGCATAATGACATCAATGGAAGGCAAGATGAGTTGCAACTCCTCTATTACACTTTTATTTCAAACAGGCTCTGAAAAAAGTCTCTGAATACAAATAGCGACAGTGATGATTTTGGAAAAGTAGGCATCAGAAAGCGTGCTATTAGACTTTTCTGAAATGTATTTAATTGTCATTTGTTTGAGGGCAGAAGGGTTTTGTTGAAAAAGGAAAAAGGATGGGCGCTTGCTTATTGTATTTCACACATCAGAAGAGAGAAAGAGAGGAGTAGGAGTGGAAGTGAGAGTAACAGTTAGTACAATATCGCAAAAGTATGAAAAACAAGCTGTGGAGAAGTTTTTATTGAGGTCTTTCTATTATCCATGCATGAAGCTAAGCATCCAGGAGAAGGTGTGACAAAGACAATGAATCCAAGATTCTGTCCCTGAATGATTTTCAAGGCTTTCTGACACCTTTTTGTACACCTGTATTACACTGCGTGATCAAAGAGATACTCTCTCTTTTCTCTTCACAAGGCCAGAAACCCTGAGGCACTGCAAATCATGAAAGCCTTATAAGGACAATCATCACCACATCCGTCATTTTGTATATCTGTCTGGAACTCGCTGGAAGAGCTTATAAAGATAATGCCATACATGGACCAGAGACCTTGAAGTCATCTCTACCTGAAGCACTTTCCATCTGCTGTTGAGATGCTCCAGGGCACGAGCGTTTTCCATCGACAAATGGACATTGGAGATAGCCAGCTGGTGAGCCAGATCATTAATATGCTTCATGCCCTCCTTCACCTGTGTCAGTTCCTCTTTAAACAACTGCAGAAGTAAACAAAATACACATAGAGGAAAAGGGGAAATAAGGGAAAAAGCAACAATTAAAACAGACAAAGACAATATGGAATAGATTATAAACATTATAAATACAGAAAATATTCAAGCAAAAATATCCACAATATTCAGATTGACACACACCAATCAAATACAAGTTGTTCATCATTACAGGTTTTTAGAAACTAGCTGGCAGGATGTCTGTACTACCAACATCCAAATGTAATGAAATGAAAATTGTCATGGTTTATTATCTGATGAAATCTCCATGAATGAGTATTTTGCATTTAATTCATTGTATTTAAAAAACAACTAGATGCAGTGTGTGGTCAGGTCAAATTCAAGACGATTTAGTTACATTTGACAATCTTAAGAATATTATCCAAAGTGCACAAAGCAGCAGCTTTTAAAAAATTGAATGTGGATCAATGACTGACATTTAGATTACATAGAAAAGGGCAAATGCAGCTGGCAAATGGCTCATTGCACTAGTTCTACTCCATACACTGCTCAGCATCTGCATCAGCCACTCAAGTTCTGATTTTTCAGTTTTCTGTATTTTTGGACATGTTGTTGTGTAGAGTCAATTCTTTGTACCATAAAATACTAATCCATTCAAAAAAAAAATGTATCTATAAGTAATAGTTATAGTTAAAGTATAAACTATATATAAAAAGGGAGGTTTATGCAGCTCATTTAATGCCTTCATTAATACTGCCACAAGCAAAGCGAAGCAGTAACACAACAAAATGTAAATGTGAAGACGCACGAAATGGTCATGATGTATTTTGACAATATGTGTCAGGTGAGATATAGAACCCAAAGGGTAAAAATATAATGGTGCATATATGAATGTTAAGAAAACGTTATACCCTTACATGTCTTTTTGACTTTCTATTTCAGCTGGGTCTGAACCATGGAGAAAAAAATTAAACTCCAGCGCATGCAAGGAAAATAGGTCTAAAAGTAAATGTTATGAAGTCCTGTCAAAGACACGTCCACCATGGTGTATAATCTAGCTTGAGCAATTTGATACCCTGTTGAAGTTGTTCCTCACATGCAAAATTGTACTAAATAGCTTATGGATGATGATGGGACACGAATGCCTTCCAACTATGAATTGGTTTAGTTAAGAATTACCAAGCCGTGGGTCTCCCATCAGGGCAAGCATCCGCTAGAATCCCATAAAATTCAGATTCATTTTTTTTCTGATCACTTATAAGGCCCGTCACAGTCGTTCCTTGCAATTTTCCATTCCCCGACCTCTCAGATCCTCTCAATTCTCTTATCCAAGGCTATGGGTGACTGTAGTTATGCTCTGATACTTCACGACAGTGTTGGAATATATAGTAGCAACATTTTGGATTTAAATAAGGCAGTGCAGAGAAATGGAATATATATATATACAGGACTGTCTCAGAAAATTAGAATATTGTGATAAAGTTCTTTATCTTCTGTAATGCAATTACAAAAACAAAAATTTCATACATTCTGAATTCATTACAAATCAACAGAAATATTGCACGCCTTTTATTATTTTGATATTGCTGATTATGGCTTACAGCTTGAGAAAACTCAAAAATCCAATCTCAAAATATTAAAATATCATGAAAGAGTCATTTTTGTTTTTTTAATTGCATTACAGAAGATAAAGAACTTTATCACAATATTCTAATTTTCTGAGACAGTCCTGTATATCTTTACTTCTGTACAGTAAGTATACAAAAGTAAATATAACATACATGTCACTGGTCACTGCAGTAACAAGTAACATGAACATGTATGCTAACATGTATTTTAGTGGATCAGACATCGTCAAAACTATTTTCTCAATAACCCTGTCCGTCCTTCACGTGTAAGTCAACAGGAAACGTTAAACGCCACACAAAACCACATTTACGATCCATAAATCATGTCTCTGAGTACATGAATGTTCATGCCCTTGTAAACGGTTTGTATAATTGAAGGCAGAGTACAGATGAGACCAACTGACAAGCCTGCCCTAAAGCCCCAGCTGAACATGTGCCAGCTATGACAGGAGTCCAAACAGCAACATGACTATTGTGAAGTGCCATCACATCGAATGAATATCGTCACACAATTATATGCAACAGCAACACTCAGCACCCCATTATGACTAAACCAATGACCTGCCATTTGTTAAACATCTCTACAACCGGGGATTATAACCCTTGCCTCCTCACTGTGTCAGTTTGAAATGCTCATCCTTGTCATCGCCTGTCAGAGCTTACTCTGATTGAATTGTATACATAACCAAGCAAAACAAATATTTCAAGGCAAAATACTCTGATACAGATCTCACTTATTCATGAGCAACATATTGCCGCCTGATGTTTGTTTACCATGTGTCAGAGTGTTATTATGCATTCTTTTTCAGAGTTAGCTGGAGGCGTTTATCTAAAATGAAATGTTTTTCTACAATCCAAGTTCACACATTGTGGGGATTAAAAATAATGTGTCTGCATGCAAAGTATGTTTGGGTGCATTAGACAATTGGAAAAGGGAAGGAAAAATGTGTAATCAGGGGAGTCTACCTTGGTAGCGTCTATATGGTCCTGAAGAGAGTCAATAAATAGATCTCCAACAGGTTCCCAGGCATCCCGCACCCCCTCTGCCTGCTCCAAGGCCACTGCAAGCTCCTCCATTGCTGCTTGGATCTGAAGAAGGCGCTCCAGAGTCCTTTCCATGTGTCTGGTGTGGGTTAAGAATGCCATTCATCAGTGAGTAATGCAGATGCCATAACAAGGCACAGCTAGTAGTAGCTAATAGTAGACGAATACATTGGATTTAAAAAGTGCTAAAGTGCACTGGGGGTCATTATTAAAATAAATGTTTTTTGGTCATCATTAAAGTGTTTCTATGAATGAAATAATTCGTCTTTTACCACAACTAAAGTTTAAGGGCCAAACAACTCCATATCTCAACAAACAGATCCAAGGTTTATGCTAAGCAATGGCCTTGATTTCAAACTTTGATTTTTTTATCATTTAAAATTACCATCTACACTATTCACAACAGAAGTATTGTACCTGTGGATTTTTAGCTTTTTAAATGTATACCTTCAGTTAACAAACACCAAGTTTCCTGAGGATAATGATCTCAATCACTTTAAAATGAAAACTGACCTATGTCGGTCCACACAGCGAGCTGTCAGTTTCTCCCACAGATCGCTGGCCACATTTGCCTGCTTCCACACAGAGCGGCTCACATTTAGGATTCGACGGCGGGGAGACACCTCTGCACAGGATGGGTCATGCAGGGAAATGGAAAGAAAATAAGAGTTATAGGCAAGAGCAGAGCTTGGCATATTGTTGCTCTCAGCAGATGGTACTATAGAGCGGGTGAAGTGGAAATAATTGTATTCTGATCCAGACGCTTTACCAAAACTGTCTGCGACACTGAAAAAACTGCTTCCAAGAGAAGATTTCACCTGCCTGAGTTATAGCAAATGTGGAGGTTTGTGAGTTAGGTATTTTGGCTGGTGTATCAATTGGCACAGAGTATAAAAGGTAGTAGACCTTTCCCATCGCTAAGGGTCTCCTCTGGTTCCCGGAAGGGATGCTGCGCCAGAAAGGCCTGGGCAGACTCCAAGACTGAGTAGATGAATGGCCCACGGGACTTCACATCCTCCATGAATGCCTGGTGGGAGATAGAGAGGGGAGTAGAGCGGTTGAGTGCAGGTGGGAGGAAGTAAGAAGCAAACAGTGTCACAACTTATGAGCTTGTTTCGGGAAATCCTAAAGTGGAACCTTTGCCTTTTCCAGAAACAAGATCTGCCTCAAAGTACATTCCCAATGGCAGTGCGAAACAACTTACCCTGCAGCAATTTTAATTTCTGCCTTATTGTTTAACAGCCCATTGCTCATTTGGAGCAGTTGTTTGAACTGACGATTAGTTTATTTGAGCATAACCAACTTCAGAACCCATACTTTAGTTTGAGAAGAAACATTTGTACCTTGGAGTGGTTTGTTCGCTCCAGGAATACAATCAAATCAACCAACCGAAGCATTCTAATGGTCAGTGTGATCCGTCATCATTTGCCTCTGCAAATTGTGGCTGGAAAAATTGTTTTTAGGGAAGGAGGAAAGCCCTTCTTGAAATACTTGCAAAATTATTGTGTAATTTGTTTTTATTTGACAAAAGCCATTGCTTTGCAAAAATGCAAGGCAAGATTTACACTATTGTGTGAAGCAGCTACATTGTGCTAAAACCAAATGGATCTGCAAGGTTTGAATTATGCAACAGCAATGATTCCATTTGTACTGTGAGCAAAAACAATACAAGTGGTATATGAGAGGTTTTCTATCAATATGCAGATGGACCCATATGAACTCATACAATGCATGTCCTACATAGGGAGTACATTTTTTTTTTTTTTTTTCAGATGAAAGAATAGTTTATCAGCCCTTACAACATGTCCACAATCATGCACATCGGTAAAATGATGTAGACAAATGAATTTGAAATATTCTATCTCAAAACGTTTTGGTTTGGCAGTGTTAGTCAGACAAAACAACACATGTATTAAATTGTCTCTATAGATTTATATATTTTGCTTACAATTATGTGATTCAAAATACTATACATTGTATCAGCTATTGTTAGGAAAACAACAAACAGTGATAGACTGAGAAAACATTCACTGTGAATTAATGTGACACCAGCTGCTTTCTGACTTTTAAAAGGATCATTTTTATGCATCTTTAACAATCACACTTTACAGAAATAGATGTATTTTATAAATATAGGGAGCATGCATACATGGGTCCCATCTGCCTTTCATGAAATATTTCTCTGTAACTGCAGACTTGAAAGGAAGAAAACAACCCAAAAAAGAGCAGGTGGAGTTGGGGTAAAACAGTTTAAGATGACACCAAGCCTCGCTAGTGTGAGGTGCAAATACACTCAAAAACACGAAAAACCAAGGGGAATTGATATGAGAATGCTGCCTGGTTTTAAGAGATGGCATATTTGCTGCATACTGGCACGGCTCACACGTATCTAGAGACAGCACCTCTTGGGGCTACATCATTATATGCTTATGCTGAAAGCCCAGGGCACAATCTAAGACCACTGTGAGTACAGCTGAACTAGTGCCCTAACAAAAAAAAGCAAGTCATTTGAATTCTTGGTTCCCCTCAAAAACGGTTGGACTGGGAATGGTCGATGTGATGCTCAATGCATAACACAACACACACATATCTACACCTTTATACTATATTCAAGAGGCTCCCCAAAGCTTTGAAGAAAGCCAGCATGTTAACTGTCTTGAGTTTTAAACATTTATCTTTCTTCTGTTTAAGGCATACTGCAGGTGAGTGAATTAATGCCAGGCATGCTTCCTCTCTTCAAAGAAATTTATTTAGGTGAATCCGGCACACGCAATCCTTTTATGGTAGGCTATAAAGAGATTATACTTTCAGCTGAAAATCTACATTACAAACTGGAATTAGTGGTGTTGTGCAGTGCAGCAGTGACAATGTTTCAGTGCCTATAAAAACATTAGGACCACAGCCCAGCAGGTTTGATAGCACCGGGTGAACAGAGTTAAACAGAAAGCCCCAGAAGAAAAACAAGTAAACATCAGGCAGCACCAAGCAAACATGCAAAAGTGTGCAATGTTAGAGAGCTGTGGCAGGAGATAAGACTCCCTGTGCGACAGTCATGTAGAAAATTTGCTGTCCGTCTTGTCCTTCTACCTCTTTACCACTCTTCCTCTCGTTCTGCAAGCGCAAACTCCCTTTTCTACCTGACCCCCTACCCTTTTCCTCTTGCACACCCTCATTTCATTCTCTCGAGCTCACCATTCTCTCCATCCTCTCTTTAGCTGCTTTGCCACCCAAAGAGAAGCTGAGCCATGGATTCCCTGAGCCAGCTGTCACGTTAAAACTTTAATTCCAGCTAAATTTCACACTCAGAGGCCTCATCTTTGGTTGAAGGAACATTAAGAGCTGAGCCTTCAGATCAGATTAAGATGAATTATGCATGGAGTAGAAAAAGTCAGAGGTAGGAAATGACTTCATTGACTTGATCTTAACATGTTGATGGCATCTCATTTACTCCTTCCTCTGGTCAGCCTCAGTCTTTATGCCTCTGAAAATACATAGGAGGCTGGATTTTCATTATGAGCCTCCATCCGGATGAGGCTGAAAGGATTCTACATTTATCAAAGGCTCACAAAATGCCATTATTTACACAAAGGTTTGCTTATCCTAGCATCCAAAACACACATACACAAATACAGACCTGCATATGGATATACATGTGCTGAAAATACACAATGTACGCACACACACACAAACACACACACACGGATAACATGGTCCCAAACCAAGCAAATGCATAAACATGCACCAAAATATGGTAGCACAGAGGGACTCAACCCACAGTCAAAAAGACATCAAAATAAATCCACTTAGGATCAATAATTCACATTTCTTAAAACGCTTTAATTCTCTATAGAAAACCAGGATGCAATTTCCCTCTGTGCTTTGTTAGAAAAGTTCTAGAGCGACCAGACGCTTGGGAAGCCGAGGCACTGCAGATTATGAATTGGGCCGTTCTGCCGAAAATGGGACAGGAAAAGAAGTGGCAGGGAAAAGAGAGGAAAGGAGAGGAGAGAGGGGAGGAACTGTTTAATGGATGTGTTCACATTCCTAATGATTTTTGGGAACCTTTTATGTCACATGACAACAGAATTGCAGGAATATTGAGGAAACAGAAATGCAACTGACTTTACAAAGAAATGAGGGGCAAGGAGCAACACGAAAGACGTAGTGTAATAAAAGAGGGATTATGCAAAACTGACAAGAAAAGAGAAGGACAAGAGAAGAACACAGTAAGGTAACTGTAAGATAGCATGAAGTATTAAATGTGTTTTTTGTTATCCTATTAATTACTGGGCTAATTTCACAGTAGGCATTCAGAATGGGGTGAAGTAGAAGCCAAAAACCTCTCTTTCAATACAAGACACCTCTTAGAGATACTGCATAAACTGACAGCTTAGGAAATTGGAAAGAGGGTGGAAGGGGAAACTCCACTGTAGTTACAGAACCAATTACAGTGCATGATTGCCCTCTATGTGTGTGTGTACCCTTGCCATTCATCACCAACCCAACAAGGTGATTTGCTGGGAAAATGAAAGAGTATTTCAACCATCCAGGTAACATTTTACAAAATAAATTCCTTCAGATGGGAGGCTGAATCCAAATATCTAAATAAACAGGCACTCAGACACAATTCAAACGCTTACATAGGAAGGTCCCAATTCCTTCACTGTGTTGAATATGCAAACTGGCAAATCCTTTCCAAGATGGGGCATCATATATTGAGCTGTTGTTTGGGATTTTTGTTCATTTTTAATTTACTTAATATAATAATACATTTTATAATTCATTTTTACCTTTTTTTCTTAACAGAATACAGTTTATGTGTGACAGACATAACCCTGCCTGTTGGGCAATTCCATACTGTAATAATTTAATTTAAGGTCACCCCAAAGCATTACACAAATAGCTATGAAATGTGTTAATTGAAAAGATTTCCGAGAGACCATTCTCACTGAAAGCCACTTTGGGAATATAGTCCCGTTTTGTCACACCATGGTGTTAGTTTGAACACAAGGTGAAGTCATTACTTTTGGGTGATCCAATAAACAATGTTCAATGTGGGGTTGATTAATTAAAATGCCTTGTAACTGTGTACATGTGTATTTACAATAGATGTGGAAGGGCATTATTTCACACTTGTTAACAGCCATTCATGCTATATGGTTGGTTCCTGTTTTGATTACTTTTTATAGTTGGCCACCGGCTGGTTTAGCAATTATTGGGGAAAGTATGACCACTTAACTGTCTGAGTTCTTTGTTAATAAAGTGGGTACCAGTTTTAGTTCCTTGGCAGTTTTATATTCTTGGTATGAAAGGCAGGTAAATTAGTTGGCCTTTTAAATTTCTCCATGAAAATCCATTCAAAATTTGGTTCTGTATGTGAGCAATTCATCATAAATATACATGTATTTCCAACTGAAAGGGTTCTGCCAATATCAGTTCAAAGCTGTTCTGGTAATTAAGACAAACTAATGCTAAATTCTTTTCACCAAACACACACAAAAGAAGAAAATCAAAAAGATTAATAATCAGTTATTAGCCTGAATCTGCAATTGGATGTGAAGGAAAAATCCATTTCTTTTCCTCTCCTACCTGTCGACAATGAGATAGTGGAGTGGCTGAGGAGAAACGTTGAAACAGTGGGCAATAGGAAAATAGATGATATCTGACGCTGACATTCAGTCAAACCGATTTGAAGAATTCCCCTATCTCTATATGTATACGTATGTATCTATAAAAAAGATAGAGAGACGAATTTCTTGTGGCCCAATACTCCCATATTCTCAGATTTTTGCTGTCTCTAATATGTTACTAGAAAACATTAGTCCCGTAAAATGTTGAGTATTCATGTGGATTCAACTATGTCATGGAGTCCATGTATACTTTGGATTTGCTCAACAACGCAATTAATTTCTTGAAGAATGTAAATAACTAACAGCCAACAAATTAAACTCCCTCACTTTAACAATGTTTCTCCACAGATATTGGTCGTCATATGCTTGGGGCAGTTTGTGATGCAGCACCACTTAAAGAAAGTTCTATCTGACAAGTCATTTTTACACCAGACCCCTGTCATAACATGTCATTAGAGCAAAATCAGCTTTTGCCATCACAAAGAAAATTTGGGACTCTTTTTTTGAAACTGGTACAAGTAACAAAATGGGGGCTGATATTAATGGTTTCCACCCAACACAATGCTATATTTTTGTTTCATGCTTCTGATGTTTATTTCAAATAGCAAGTCCACCTTTGCCTCTGTGTGAAAATGAAGTATATTCGAGTTGAATTCCAGACAAGGTTCTATGCCAGGTACAATATATTTTACACTAAACCACTTGTGCCTAAAACTATGTCAGAGCTTGTCAAAGGGGCTAAGACCATGAAACATGTATGAATAATATTTTAAGGGCAAGAGGTGTACAGACAAAAAGACTTCTCCAAAGGCGAAAAAAACACTCTAAAAACAATATGTTGTGTTTTCTCCTTTCACCTTTCCAGCACATTTCCATTGATTAGTTACTAACAGATATGCCTTTCCAAACGATACATCCGTATATAATCGCAAAGACAGCAGAGGATCGCAGTCGATCAATTATTGTGAACATTAAATTAGTGGGGATCCGTGATTTGTGTCCAAAGCATGACACAATGCAACAATAGGAAGATAAGCACGCGGCTGTCAAATTGCAGGAGACTAATGCCGTTTGTGTTTTATACCAGTATTTGATAACTTGTGCAAAACTGCAAGGCTTCTTTAATGTCAGTGATAGCCTTTCAAGTCATACACTAGCTCTTACTCTCTACATTTATTGCAAATGTTGAGTATTTTCCACAAATGTAGATTAAGCTCCTTGACACACATTGCCATGTATTGCCTAGAAAATGACTGGCTTCCAAACACCCAGTCTGACCTAATTCAATGACAGACATCACACGCATCGGACAGCTCAACACACAACCCAGGGAAGACTTTCAATCCATTTTCACACCGCTTCTATAGGACTAACGTGCTGTATCTTGTCTTCCTCACAGCGTAATGCATAAACATAATAACCAAGCAAATAACTCTGGGTATATCTATATTTATGTCTGCAGCCGAATCAATTTTTCTGTGCCTGTGTGACTTTATTTGTATTCATCTTTGTCTTGAGAGAAAAGCAGTAGACATTCTGTGGAAATTAATTTCCCCTTTGGCTGCATAAAGTCTCTATTCAATCAGTTCTTCACCAGGATGTGTATCATTTACAGTGAGACAGTATTAATAACCATATTACCTGATGAAACTCCCTCTGGTGCTGAACAGCCCCCACATCGCCTCCAATGGGCAGCTGTTCTGAGAGCTCCTCGTCCTTGGCTGTCAGCCACTCTATGATCTCCTGCAGAGAAAGCTGCAGCTTCCCACTGTTGTCAGAGAAGGCCTCTAGTCGTACCCTACCAACACAAAGACAGAGAAAAAAATATGCAAACACATGCACACAATTTGTATATAACAGTTTCTGATATGGCAAATCGACAAATGTCTTGGGGTAAATGCTCTCAACTTTCCAGTCCACGTATTATTGGCTATATTAATCTCAAATAAAATACTGCCGGGACAATCTGAACCTCAAATTCTCTTGTACCAATGGTACACAGATTTCCAGAGGCTGTGCAAATGAAAAAAAATACTGCTGTATAAACAAATAAACAAACACATTTCAGGGGCATTTTCTGTACTTTCTCAGTTTTTAAATGTCTCTATTTCATGACGTTATGAAATGATACCCTCCTCGAGCTTCCACCTTGTCGTGACAGGGCAGTTTGCATGTCCCTATGATCCTAGGAGCTCAGTTGACAGGGGCTTTTTGCCCCCCGGTTGTGTCACCCTGGGCAAATAGAGATCAAAACGCAGCCCCCCCCCCCCCCACACACACACACCCCCCACACCCCCCACCACCCCACACACACACACACACACACACACACACATGGCACTTGATGTCTTCTCTTAAAAACATTTCACTTCTCACCTGAGAGGCTTCATCAGTTTGGACCTTCAGTTCAGTACTGAAGGAGCCTCATGTACAAACCTTATAAAACTTACAAACCTTTTGTAAGGAATAACCTCGATGGTTCTTCTTGTATAGGGACTCTCAAAAGGGGGACTGGGATAAAAAAATGGAATTCAATCTATTCCTCTCCAAAATTAGCAATCACTTACTGATTAAAATATAAATAGGCACATGCACAATCAAAACATGAAATTTCAGATTCCTGCTGGTTGGCTTGGTCATACGTGAAATACTAACACTTACAATTTATCTGATTTAACAGATATCTTGGGACCCAATACTCTTATAACAGTGGCACGGGTGGCACGAGAGGGGCGGAAGGCAACACTGTGAATACCTCCAAATGTTTCAGTCACAAAGCGAGCATTCAAATATCATTATTCCAAAGTATCACAACTTTCTATCAGACAATGAGTGGGAGTGAAAACAGACATCAAATAGAAAAACATTCAGTGTAGATGTTATTGTTCCCAACTATGAATGAGAGAAATACTGAAAAAATCTTCTTTCACACTCATTTTTAGTAAAGAAATGAGCTCTTTCTGATTTATCTTGATTATAGTCACAATCATACCTGCATTTCTGCATTTCTTAAAAAGGGTTAGCTTTAAACATATCAATTTATAAGTCCTAGAAAAAATCTTATGGATATCTCAACATCCACCATAAGATTGCATCAACCAATTGATTGCATGACTAATTGCGCAGATAAATGTGCTCGGGGGATTGGAGAGAAGTTCTGACTCAAATAAAAGTCGGTGTAGACCCCAGATACATCTAAGGTCATCTATCAGGGGACGGCACTGCCCCCTTTTTTCAGAAAGCTCTAAAATGGTTCAAACCAGAGAGCACAACCCTGAGACATACACAAACACACACTTACACACACACACATACATACTTGCTCATTCTGTGAGAAAGACGGTGGGAGGGACGGGAAGAGGGAGAGAGACAGAGAAAAAGACAACCAAGTCAGCAGCACAATCAATAGTTTGTTTCTTGTCCATTGTTTCTTCTCATATATAAAAAGTGAAAAAGTGAAAGAAATAGAGCACTTCCTTTGCTGTGACGGAATCACTATTGCATAGCAGGTGCCACTAAGTTCTGCCCGAATAAAACCTATAGGGTGCCAGGATAAAGGTTTGCTTGTTTGAAAATCAAAAGTTCTAGAATATGTTTTGGTGCTATTTCTGGAAAATTATATTATATTTGAGAAAGCAAGCTTTGACATGACAGAGGCAGTCAAGAAGGGATCTTCTACCACTTTTTTCATCATACAATTAGATTTTGTTTTAACTTGGTATCCTTCATACTGTTTTTACTTTGTGGTGCCACAGTCACACAATTCATATTTTTTCATCTTATAGTATTGATATCACTGCTGTTTTTTTTTTAGAGATTTAGCACAAAGAAAAAAACAATTGCGAGTTTCAGAGAGGCGCACTGGTTAGCGCTTCTGCAGCATGAAAGACCCTGGATTGACTCCTGCAGGGGATCTCTCTGTGTGGAGTTCTCCCCGGAGTTTCTCTGTGGCCCGGAGTAGGATAAGGGATAGATGATGGATGGAAAAACAATATTGCTCATTTCAATCTGTAGTTTTGTTCTGTAACTGATTTTAAGTAATTTATTTAATTTCTGACACCAGGTGGGCATCTTATAAAAAAAGGAAACCGTCAGAGGTTTCCACCCTCCCTCAGCTATCAGTAATCTAGATCTATCAGTTCCTATCATCACTAATTCATGATATTACATATCAACTGCTGTGCCTCATGTCAGCACAGGCCAGTGTCTCCCTGAGCCAGCCTGTGGGGGTCATGGGCCAGTGTTGCCATGACCTCCCTGGTCAGGGACCCTGACAGTCCCAACCTCAGATACATGCAGAGGGTTACATCAGCAAGACCACATGGCGTAAAACTTTTGCCAAAACCAAATATGCGAGTCAAACCTAACAATACCAGACCAGTCGAATCCTGGGTTAACAATAACCGCCACTGGTACCGATGACCTACAGGGTACCAGTGGAAATTGGGCTTTTGTGGAGAGTGTCTAGATGACTGGATAACTACTGCTAATGTGATCAGGGGGGGCAGGAAGGAGATTACTTGTTGTCTGGAAGGAGAATAGATAAGGAGACTTGGTGGTGGACTGAAGAATGACAGGAGTATGTACAGAGAGGGTACATACTCATTTCATAATGTAAAATCAACAGTATGAAATTCTCATGGATGTGGTCAGACTGTGCAGGTTTTTTTTTCCCATGTCAAAACCTATGCTGTGATCATAGAAAGTTAAGGAAAAAAAAGTCTGATGCCCAATTAGAATAAGGCAGATAGTTATAAATGATGATCTAGCAGGCTATACCAAATCAGACCACATCACAGAAGCCATCAAGGTCATACAAAAAATGAAAGGTTGTGACAAACTCAAACATCAGTCCAAGAGGAAACTTTTGATATCAGGAGCCTCAAGCCACTTCTTTCCCTGACTTAAATTTAATTTTAGATCAAGCACATTGTGACACACAAGGAAAATGTCCTACTCTACAGTATCCAACTGGCTATAAGTTGCTATGTGTGAATACATATATTTATTTCCAGTTTTCTTGTTTCTTCTATTGTCCTGCTACTGGTGGAGCATTGGGCTTTTGCTCTACAAAAATGAATACTAGTCTATAACAATCTGGTTGTTATCTGTTCTGCATTAGAGCTGAAATGTATTGTGAGTTTTTATCAACTGCTAACAGATAAAAATAATGAAAATAGCAGTTTATTGATGTTGAGTCAATTTTGTATTATTGCTAGCAGACTCCTGGTACATATGTAGAAAAAGGAGTTGATTTAAGAATAAAAAATATGATTTTTTTGTTTTTTTTGTAGGCCAAAAAATGTAGGCAATTATTTGAAGAAGTTGATGATATTCTCCTTTTTTTATTTTTCTTTCTGTTACTATTACACAATTTTTCGCATCCATCCCATTACTTAAATTCCCAATCGTGTCGATTGAAATTTAACGAGATGACATTTATGCAGTCATAAAAAGAACGTTATTTTGTTGGAGTGCCTTAGGGGAATGCAATTTGTGAGTGCACACCCAAAGGACCTCATATTGATTATCAGATGCAATGTGTTTTTGTTTTGACTCATCCTCATGCCTTTATCATATTTAGAGGCAGCCTTCATTGTATATTTCTGGATTCTACCATTTCTTTTGCAAAGAGAAACATGTCTTAATGAAGAACGGAAAGAGTAAAGCTGGAAGAAAACAAAGGGTACATACTGTACCTATTACAGACTGTCCTGTAGTAGCTAGGGAAGTCTAATGATAAAAATAATAAGAATAGGCTAATGGGATACTGTGTGACCGTGGGACCGAGCAGACTGCTTCCTCTAATTGTCCTTGACACACACTGAGAATGCAAAATCACCAGCATATGAACAACAGCTTAAAGACTGAAAGCCAGAAATCTCACAAGATTAATAAAGATTCCAGACCTTTTCATTTCCGGGACTGACTTCATGCAAAGGCTTTAGATGAGAGAGATGTGCACCCTTGAATTTAAGAGTACCAACCTTTTTATGAAAGCGAAATCCAGAAATTCATACTGCAAAAACTGAGGTTACAAACAATTTTTGTTCCATGACTGACTGCAATACTATAAGCTCATCATTGTGGCGAGCATTGGGTAAGACTGCAAATTGGAAACTTGTCGCCTTAATTTTTAAAATCACTTTGAAATTCCACAAACCTTACATTTGATATGTTGTGGTATTAAAATCTGTTGCCTGCTGATCATCATTGGATGTCGACGATCCAATTTAATAATAACACTGTCACACAGAAATTCAACTGCCAAATTTGTCAGATAGATTAGAGGAAAAAGCTTAGAGTTCAGTTCAATGATTAATTAATGCGTAGGAGAATGAAGTAGTGTTCCTGCTGTTACAGGAGAAAGGCTGGGATTGCCTCAGGGGCAAAGGAGCTTTCAGCACAGCCCCCTTTCCCATTTCCTTTCTTCCCCCCTTTTCTCTGCTTCTTTCTTACTCATTTGAAGAGATATTGCTGGAACTGGCAGCAGCATCACATTTGTATGAAAATGAATTCAAAAAGTGTAAGTAGGTACAAATATTTTTCACAATCAGTGGAGCAGTTACACTGGAAATTGTACATGTAAACATTTTTTTTTACATGTACACTCACATGGAAAAAAAAAAAGACAAAAATGTTTACATGTCATTATTTTACCGTAGTATGAAATACCGAATTCTACGAGAAGCAAAAACTAAGTAGAAAATACAAGAAAGACTTCATTTTTACCAGCTATCAAATGTGACTACTGGGAGAAAAAAGAATATCTTGTTAATTTATTATTCTAAGTTTTCAAATCCTGAGTGGATTTTAGAGTTGATTTTACTGTTGCCAGTATGGATATTGATGAGTTTACAGGTATTAAACGCTAAAAAAAGTTGTAAACAGGTATCAAATTTAACTGTATGAGTTAGCCAGACAGCTAAGTTTATATGTGATAAGAAAAATTAGATTACATTATTTTCATTGCAATGTGCAATGAAGAATAATAACTATCTTACTGATAAAATTATTGTTTTTGAAAATTTGCTTAAACTAATTTGTCTCTGACTATTTTTTGGCATTTTTAGTCTCTATCTTGTTCTTAAAAAAGTTCTGGACATTTAGTTGCATGAAATGGATGTTACATTAAAGTATGTCTCATTACGTGTCCAGAAAATAAGACTGAAAAACATTCATTGCAGAACACTTACAAAAAGCTCATTTGTGTTTTTAAATGGCAAGCAGTATCAAAATCCCTTTCTTTCAATTGAACTCACCCTCGTTCTAAAAATATATCAAAACATTAACTCAATCCAGCAAGTCATTTTGAGCTCTCTAAGTTGAAAAAAAACAACATAAATAAATAAGAGTAGGGCTATGGTGGCAGTGGAAGCTTCACTATTCCTCAGAGACGTAACATTTAATCAGATATGCCAATTAGAAAATAGAAGAGTTGCATCCATTACAACTGAGATGCGATTCATCTTACTATCAAAGTTTTAACTGCTTACTGAGCATTTTCTGTCTTTTGCTATCCCCTGATGCATTTTTTCCAGGGGGGGAGGTAATGTTACAAGAATTGAATCTGAAAGGTCTAGGTTTTATTGCATTCCCCTCATTTAATTATAAATTTGGTGAATATGTAAAAACTTTACAGTGCTGTTCTAAGATTTCTGCTGAGTTTGGAAATAAAAAATGGGTTGCCACACATCCCATTAAGTTTTAACAGTTATAATGGAATGATTTTGTTTCACAGATAAATCATTTTAAATGTGGGGAGTTCGCTTGTTTAGAGTGGCACAGTCGAGGAAGTTTGTACAGGCCATCGAGCCGGTGACAAGGTGGGGAACGGACAGTCAGAAGAGTGCGTTGGAATCTGGGCTGATGGCAAAAAAAACAATCAGTGCCACGGCAAGTAAGTCAAGCATATTCCATTGACTCTGACCTGCGGCAACCGCAGAGTGTGAAAAGACGATCAGGTGTACACTGGAGGGGACCGCGTTTCACATAGAGCAGGTGTAATTGGTTTGATGGGAAGCAGGTGTACCATCAGTCAGGGTAGGAGGAGAGCCCCCCCCCCCATCTCACACACAAACACACACACACACACATACACACACACACACACACATACACGCATACCAACATATACGAGAGACAGAGGACAAAGCACTGAATAACATGATGGCAAGAGGAAACAACATGAAGAAAACAACTGTGATCGAAATAGTTACCCACATTTAAACTTGTAAAAGGAATGCTAAAAGAGCCACTCACAGGGTGTATGAGCCTTTTATTGATCACCCTCAGTGCATTCTAATATAACCACATTAGCCCCTTCATGCATGACACCACATGGATAGCTATTAACATTTTTTTAACTCAGTATATCATCGGTCATGCATCAAAGGGTTAAAATGGTGTAAGCGTATCACTAAATTCACTGCGGTGTCCTTTTCCTCCTTCCATCAAGTTCAAGGAAACATGATTTGAAATCCATAAATATGAAGGCAATCTGACTGCCACTTGTGAACGGAAGAAGTGGCAAAAGAAGAAAAGAAAAATGGAAAACGTGAGCAGATTGAGTCATTTGAAGACAGCGGACAGGGATGTGATACCCTAGTCACAACCTCACAGTGCTCAAAAATCATTTTCGTTAATAATACATCAGAATTGATTTTCCCTTCCTCTAAAGAGGGTTTTAAACAGATGCCTTCCCTAAAGTATCTCTTGCCATCTGGCTGAGACTTGCAGGACATATCATTTGCTGTGTGTTGAGAACAACAGCCATTCCCAAAACAAGACACAATGCAGATGTTTGAAGAAACCCAGATGATGTCTGTAATACATTCTTTATAACACATCATGACGACAACAATACTTTTAATTACACTTTCCCAAAATAATGAGCTGTATAATAAGTAAACATCAACGAAAACAACAGTTTTGTTTGTTAACCAATCTGGCTTGTCTGAAAAGTTCCTCACATTGATATATATACAACGCAATGTATTGGAGATCATTTATTCAGGACAGACAACCAGCACCAGAATCATTTTGACAAAAGAGACGTAGGACTTTTTTTTTTTTAAACAGAGACCAAATATTATTACCTAAAAAAATAATTATCTTTCACAGTGGTTAAAAATGAAAAAGTTAAAATCATACTGTTTTGTTGATGGCTCATAGCTATGCTTGACTCATCTACATCAGATGATTTCATTGTCTTTTCACATAATACATTAAATGAATACACTTTAAAAGCTTCTGGGCAGTTTTTACGTACATGCGATGTCTGTTACTAAGGCAACATGAGCAAGTTAATCTTTTGGGTAACTATCCTCTTCAATGTAGCAAGTGAGTCCATGTTTATTAGTGAGAAACAGATCTTACAACATGTTGCTGTACGTGTTTGTTGACAGATGAATTCCTCCATCATTTTCAAATGAAACCATGTACTATCAGACCATTTTGTTGTCAACCCACACTGTGGTCAGAGGTGACACTAATTGCTAAAAAAAAAAGATGCGACTGAAAATGCTAGACTACCCAATAATGATTGTTTTTATTCTTTTTATTTTTGTAATTACTTTCCTCCCGGTTCATTACAGTTTCTGGTAGATTTAAAAGACATATTTATATATATAATGTACCATAGGTATAATAAATGCTGTACAGACCTATGCAAATTGTACCATTGGTAATAAGTACATTGAGCCGCAGAGAATATGGCTTGGAACTATGTGGACTACGTTCCACCTACAGAAATTTGTCAATCTAAAGATTGGAATTGGCTGATTAGACACTGATTCATTTATAATTTTTGTAAAATATAATTATGTAATGTTATATTATTTATATAATTTATAATTAATCACCAGATGTGAACTAAATAAGTAATACTTTTCAAGATTCTGTTTCTGATTATTGGACCTCAGGCCACAAGGTCAGGTCCATCACAACCAGAACCACCAGACATTTGGACTTTTTTTTTTCCCCACAGGTCATCACGTTCCTCAACAGATCCTAGTAACCCTCAGTCTCTAACCATTCCCAAAGACACTTGCCTTTCCCAGTGTAAGTGCATATCTAACTTAAATTATACATATTTCCCTAGCCCAACCTTTTGTGTTGCTAAGTCAATGTTTCTTTTTCTTATAACTTATAACTCTTATCTTAAAATTCCTGGTATAAAGTGCTGTCATATCATGTAAAATTCCTGTGTACATTGTACATTTTGTGATTAAAGAGTCTGATGCTGTTTCTAAGGGGATGAGGTTTATCTGTATGTTCATCAATGGAATTTTGTTTTTTTACCATTACCTAAACACAAGCTCATTTGGAACAGTTAGTACCCACGATCCAACTGTTTCTTGGGAATATGGACTTTTGTTGAATTTAAATTTAACCTGAATTTGAAAAAAAGGGGAAATAGAAATTGGGAAGAAACACTTTTAAGCTCCATGTAACCTACTATCGCTGATAAATGTGTAAGTCAAATATATGATAGCTATTGTATGTATAAACTCTGAGACTCTCTCAAATGTAGACTATTAAATTAAAAGAGTGTGAAGACCACCTCCAATTTGTTTTGCACATCCCTGCTTCCCCACAGCGACACCTCTCACAAGCAAGCTCTTAATTCCCCACATTGCCTAGGGGGGTATTAATTCCCCATTGATTGGGTTTATAATCAGAGTATTTTTATCATCCTCAAGGAAAAAGTAAACTACAATTCACCATCTGCTTTATTAGTTTTGCGGTTTTAATTCCCTCTTTATCATACATTTTTAATTTCAAGCCATTTTCAGTGTGTAATATGCAAAAAATAAATGGACTATGCGAAAATAAAATAGAAGCTTTGTATTCGGATGGATGAAGGATCAAATGGTCGGATGGATTGTGACATCATGTGAGATGATTTGTAATGCTTGGAGAAGTAATTATAATTAAGGCTTGGAGAAGTAATTATAATTAAGTAAGAATACATCAATGCTGAAAGAATATACAACATACAGGAGTGTTTTCAAATATGTGAGTCAAAATATTAAAATAGGAGTGTGAAGTTCATAATTGTTTGAACAGACCAATTGTATCTAAAGGTCCATGCGGCACATCCCAAAACACACAAACTATTAGATAACCAAGCCTTCCAGACAATACTCCTTTTTCACCCCTGACCTTGAACAATTAAACATCATAAAGATGTAAGTGGATCTCAATTTATCCCTCAAGCATTAAGCATGCCTAAATATGCTCTGAAAGTGGGCCATGGAAACAGACATTACAGTCTGTAAATGGGTTTAGGGAAAAAACAAAAACAAAATATGGGTGCACATTGGAAATCAAGAGCCAGACCTTGGGATAATGATGAAAAGCAACACAGACAAAAATCAGAGTCAGAGGTCCACCCTTGCCCTCAGACAGATGGTGAGTGTGGGCGGATGGCTCTCTGCAGTTATTTGAGCCACGCAACAAACACATTCCTAGCATGCCATGCAGTCTCAGTGGGCAACCAGTGAACATCTCACTAAGGGCCACCACAGATAGACATACCTCCATTTTTCTGATTTGTTTAACTGATGCTTCAATGCACTGCAGACAGCAAAGTAGGAATTTCACTGTGCGGGGAAACATGTTTCCCTCACACTGTACATGTGATAATAAACGCTTTGAATCTTGAATCTTGAAAAGTGCATCAATGGAATAAAAAAAAGCATTTTCATAAAAACGATACATGGAATTAATAGTGACTAGTGTAGCAATTAGGTAAATGTTCTGTGAGGTTTAAGATTAAAATAAGGTATAAATTCTTGTTTTTCAGTCAAGTCATTTCAAACAATTGCATTTCATATGATCCCTTCCTACTTGAGACAACAACAGCCTCCAAACTTGCCTGATAATAGCAGCAAAGTGGCACTCTACACACTGAAAATGGCAAGTTATGATTAGGATAGTAAGGCATTATAATGAAGGCCCATTAAATTATTTCTGTGAAATCATGTGTAGCTAGTCAAGAGATATGTTTTTTCATAGGCACTATCATTGCATCATTTATTCAGCCCCACCAGAGATAAGTATGTCTTGTTTAAAGAAATCCCAGAACCAGACATCCTATTTACTATTGTTATATGAAAGCATTGTAACGTGCTTCAGTGACGAAATCTGCAACAAGGCTTTCACTCCAAAATGTCATCGCTTTATTCCCAACAACTTCTCTTGATATAACCATACTAGATTCCGTGCAACACATCACTCTCTATGTTATCCCATCTTCCCGCTCCAAACCCCGTCAAAAGCCTGTCACCCCCAAACTCTCCCTACCAATCCCAGTACTGCATCCTATTTGACAAACCTGCAATACAGTGATAAGCGAAGGGCAAGAGAGTGACAGGTCAACAGTCTATATCTTATATTCCAGGGTCACAACACTATATTATGAGCTCCACATTTCTACTTTAGATGGCAACATAATTGACGACTTCACATTCTTCATTGACAGTAGTCACTCACTATGTAAAAATAAATCCTTCTGTAAAGTAAAATGGAAGTATCAGAAATGACCAGGCAACATCTCTCATCTATTCCAACACACATCACCGCACATTAATATGGCTTTCATATAATGAATGTGCATTGGTTATCTCACTCCCACTCCCTCTCTCTCTTTCACTGTATCTATCCATCCATTTATCTAACACTCATCCAACACTTGGGGTCACAGGGGATTCTGAAGCCTATCCCATTGGGATAGTCATTGGAAGGAGTAAACCCTCAACTAGTAGCCAGTCAATAGCAGGGCCACTCATAGAGACAACAACCTTTCACTTTCTCATTCACAGATAAGTGCAATTTTTCCAATTAACCTCCTGCATGTTTTGGAACTGTTAGAGAAAATCATAGAACCTAGAGTCTGTGGAGGTTCTCAGTCATCGGGGTCGTGGTGAATTCTCTCGGATGAGGAGTGAACGCCTTCAAGTGAGAAAACTCAAGTCCAGTTGGCAAGACAAGAAGATTTTGACAAGCCTAGAAGACACCTAAGCTGGCATGAGAAGAACGTGCAAACTCCACAAAGAAAGGCTCCCTTTGAGGATCAAACCAGGGTCCTTTTTGGGGCCCGAGCACTTACCACTGCACCATCGTGCCACCCAATCTCTCTCTCTCTCTCTCTCTCTCTCTCTCTCTCTCTCTCTCTCTCTCTCTCTCTCTCTCTCACTGGCAACAAAACACTGACTTATAGTTACTTGCAAGTGCTACACACTTTGCTGTGTGTGTTGGTGTAACTGAACTCAAAACGATAGTTTGGCAGTTTGGTTGAGAATAGCTGAGGTGAATTGTAACTCCCTGTTCGAATCTGAAAACAAACACTTACCTTGAAATAAACAAATATAATGTACATATGTATACGTATATATTATTGATCTAGATCTCTCCAGCTGAGATTCTGCAGAGGGCCTTTCAACTAAAAAGTCGGTAGAAAACATATCTTTTCCAGCCATCCAAATTCATAGGGCTTTTCTGAGACACGGACAACACTGGTGTATGTGTGTGTGTGTGTGTGTGTGTGTGTGTGTGTGTGTGTGTGTGTGTGTTTGAAGCTGTCGGCCAAAGCTGTATTACAATACATGTTCAAGTTGGTAATGATTAAATTTTCATTTTTGGTGACTTTACATACAATATCAGCCACTGACCTTCGATTATTACCGACAACTTTCCCTATTTGAATACACTCACTGTGTTTTTCTGTGCCAGACAGACCTGACAGGATGCTACCAGATTATGACATTTCGGAAAAAAATGCTTTATTGCAGGTTTAATTAAATTCCAATTAAGGTAGAATATAATATAGAGAACAAATTCAAAATGAGGTAGCTTGGATTTTATTGAATCAGAGCCACGACTATCTGTCAATCAGTGTCAGGCCAGCGATCATAAAAGCCAGTCATCCACACTTGTCTCGCCGCTGGCATAAAATGCAGTCACACGTTTCCTCTGGACAGCACTCACCCTCAAGGTTATCAGTAAAGCGCTTTCTCATTCATTCACTTTTATATTCTTATTTCCCACTGCTCCTCCCATTTCCTTGCATCCCATCTCTCCCCTGTGATGATTTAATACCATCTGTCTATTCTGTCCCTAAATATCTTCCATTGACTTCTTCCTGTATCACCCCCCTGCCCCCCTTTTCCTTTGGCAGCACGATGTAGTCAGAGTCCAACTCGGGTATAAACAGCCACTGCAGGCCATCCATAGTCATCTCATTAAACAGGACTGCAGGGGAAACTGTCTTAACCAATTTCACAACAATCTTCCCTTAACCATCCCCTCCCCATTCCTAGATATATCAGGGTCAAGTAAGCAATTAAGGGGCCAATTGTCTAAGTAGGATGCCAGTCGAATTGAAAAAAGAGAGATGAGGCAGCAAGCCAGAACACTTTCCAATTAACCGTCAAAGGATAACATAAAGGCGCTCTAATTTGCTCTAGCAAAAAATAAATAAAAAATACTCAAGTTCAACTTGTCCATGGGGCAGTATTAAACCATGTTATATCAATAATTAATAAGCTGGATGGAAGAATTATTAAAATAGGCATTATTGTTTTACACATTTTAAATAATGTGGTTGTTCCTGGACACTGACTGAATGGAAAACTAACAAGAGTTTCAGACACTAAACTAAGATGTAACACACCATTAGGCTGTCTACTGCGAGTGCACAGTAAGACAGTAATTTCAACCTATTAGTTGTGCATTTTTCAAACACACAATCATACATTCTCCTTCATGGTTACATCTGAAAAGTCCAAACTGCATATTAATGAATATCAGACATTGTTCAGGTGCCTCCCAGGGTAAATGAATATTTTCTCTTACCGGATGTTGTGGGACTTGCGCTTAATTTCATTCCAGCAGAGGTTCATGTCTCCTGTTTGGTGTGGGCTGCCTCCTCTCAGTCTCCTGCACTCAGTCCCTTCCTCTTGCCCCTCACCGTCCACTGTGGACTGGCAAGGCACACAGTGGCATCCCGGCCACGAGGGCCGTCCTGCTGCTAAAGAAATACAGAGAAAAACACTACATTGAGAAAATAGGGCATATGATTGTCATCCTGTGGATTCCCTCGAGAACTCTTGAAAAGATAAGAGAACAAATCAAGACATTAGAGATAGATAGAGATTAAAAAGACTGAAGGATCTGGATAGCTGTCAAGAGTGACAGTAGTCCTGGATCACGAGAGGCCAGCAGCTTTATTCCAATCCATTAAACTCAGGGAGACAAATACAAACAAGAAACTATTTTCACGTACTTTTAGAGCCAGGGGGCATGTAAGGTTAGCAACAAGAAGTGCAATTCCCATGACGGCATCAAGGGAAGAAGCCAGCCAACCCCAGACAAACACACTCACAAACACCCATACACACGCACACACATTGTAAGTGGCATTCGGGGCTTTAGTAGCATTTCCAGGTTCATAGGCTATGAAAAAAATGTGTATTTGGTTAACGGCCTGTCAAGGACTTCCTGTATTTTCTGTACATCTTAGCAAGAGCTGATGCAGCATCATCCACTGTGTGTGCCAGATGGTTCCCATCTTTATCGTTTTGAAACAAAACTTCCTCTAGGGAAGGGGCAGCCTTTACCACTCCAGACAGGCTTCTCTCTCTATCTATCTATCTATCTATCTATCTATCTATCTATCTATCTATCTATCTATCTATCTATCTATCTATCTATCTATCTATCTATCTATCTATCTATCTATCTATCTATCTATCTATCTATCTATCTATCTATCTATCTATCTATCTATCCATCCATCCATCCATCCATCCATCCATCCATCCATCCATCCATCCATCCATCCATCCATCCATCTATCTATCTATCTATATATATATCTATCTACCTTCCTACCTACCTACCCACCTATCTACTTACTTAATCTCGAAGTGATTCATTCTGTGACTACTTCTCTCTTGAACTCAGGTGGTTTGTCTAAATCAAACTGAATCTGAAATGAACCATGAAGAAGAAATTTTGCTGCAGTGTAAACATTTTAATGAATGAGTCCCCAGTGGGAGCGAGTGCATGCCAGCAAGCCTGAGACTTTCTTGCAAACTCCTTTCCCTCCTCCTTCTCCCCTGAACATTAATTCTCCTCTCTTTGCCTTTCTTGTTTGTCCCTAGACTATCGGAATGCCCATATTATTCATTTTTCTATTTCAATTAAATTATGACCATGATATTCTAACTTCTGTCTCATATAATCTCTCCTCTTCCCTTTTCCCAATAATTCACCAGAGAATTGCCAGTTATGTAGGTGAGGCTTCAATGAATTAACAACATTTCTCATTGACTCTGGGTGATTGCTGGTAAATTAGAGGGCAGGTAATATATAAAGTTAGCTTGCACAATCTGACCAAAGTTAAAAAGTAAGTAAATTATTTTTTTAATTTATTTTTACATATATTCACGAAACAAGAAGAACTCCTGTCAACACCAATTTTGACAGGGGGCCTTTCTGTATGAAATTTGTACATTCTCCTCATGTCTGTGTGGGTATCCTCCTCATTCTCTGGTTTCTGCGCACATTAAAAAACAAGCAGAAGGTTTAGTGGTGACCAGTCCTAGGTGAAAGCTAGGATAGGCCTCCAGACTCCCAATACTTGCATACATAGCGTTGGAATCAGCAATCCTTAACCCATGTACTGACAAATGTCCAGCCCAAGTACTGACAAATATCGATTCGCTGTGTTCCAGAAAGGGGGAGAAGGTGCAGAAGAACGTTACCTCATTCACATTGACACATTCAAAACACAGCAGCGCAGTAAAATACTGGAACCACTTTATTTTCAGTCTATGCTAAATATCCAAAGACCATATATTTAATATTGAACCCATTATTATAACTCAGTTTCACAACTGTGCAAAGTTCAATTTTAAAACTTTTTTTTTTTTAGTTATCAAAGAGTGAGTAGAGTGAAATGTGAATAGTTTCAAATTCTAATGTCACTGTCTATCCACTGTTACATTAAGCAAAAATGCATGTATCTACAACTTTGGCTGTGCTGTCTGCTTTAAACTTCAAAAACATGAGTCATGCTTTAAACGTGTATTATTTAAAGCCTTGATCAGATGTGACATTGCTCAGTCAAGCATCCACACTGTTTCCAAAGACACTGAAAAACCAGCAGAGATTTCCCTGACATGCCACAAAATGGCACAAACAATATTCATCTTGCTAATACACTGTGGCTTCAACTCTTACCTCCATGTCCTCACTCATAACAGTTTCGATCACTAATCGTGGTTGAACTCTTAAAATAATGTCATGAACAGAAAAGAGTGCATAGCTAAGTGAAAAGCCAGGGCAACCAAGAGGTTTTTTTACAGATATTAGTTGAATTTTAAATCAAAGATTCAGAGGTGTTAAAAGATGGAAAGAGATAGCGCACAAAGCTTTGCTGGATTTTAGAGAAAAATAGAATACACGTTTCATCTCTGCAGATAAAGCATCAGAGGATCAAAGCCCTATCTACAAGTTGATATTTTATCTGAAGGCATCAAGACTATAGCTCAAATATCCCTGAGAAGCAATATGATAGCTAGGATTTACTGTCATTACAGGAGCTCTGCGGATAAATGCAGTTATTTCACAATGTGCAGCGCCTACCTTAATAGCGCAGATTTCCTGCACCGTGACGATACCAGGCTCAAGCTCACATTGTTAAACCTGTCACTGAGGTTAACTGAGTGTTGACATTATTTATCCTGTTGGTGTGCTTGGCAGAAGATTCAGATAAGTCGGGGATGAAAAGAGCAGAGACAAACAGTGAAAAAGATTGAGGTTGGGAGGAAGAAAGGGAGGACAGGCATGCAAAGAGATGGGTGACCTAATAAGCAGCGACTTGTCTTTTGGTCAAAGCGGTTTCTGTCCTTCTACATTCTTGCTCACACCTACGTGGCCCCCACCATATCCCTCGACTCCACAGTTATTCAGCACAGAGGCTGATGTTCCAAGCCTTAGCACAATGACAAAGACAAATACACTTGCCAATGAACTTTTAGGAAAATAACAGATCTGCAGATGTAAACAACCATCATGCCAGTGTGTCTGTGTGTCTGTGCGTGTGTGTACACGTGTGTGTGTGCGCGTGAGATGGAGAGAGAGTGACTAAATGAATTAATTACAGTGACCATTTTGATTAAAGGCTGTCTGAGATGCAACCTGGAGGATGATATGCACCCAGAAGATTGACTACAGAATGTCTGGCACATATTAAAGATTAATGTTTGCGGTTTGCCTCACTTAAATTCCTGCATGCATCCTTATTTGTTCCCATGACTTAACTGTCTGTGTTTTCACAATTACAATGGAGCAGAAAAGCCAAGAAACAAAATGAATATGTTATATATATATATATATATATATATATATATATGACTGAGACAGGACTGTCCCAGAAAGTTAGAATATTATGATAAAGTTCTTTATCTACTGTAATGCAATTACAAAACAAAAAACGTCATACATTCTGGATTCATTACAAATCAACTGCAATATTGCAAGCCTTTTATTATTTCAATATTGCTGATTATGGCTTACATCTTAAGAAAACTCAAAAATTCTAACTCAAAAAATTGGAATATCATGAAAAAGTAATTTTTGTTTTTTCAATTGCATTACAGAAGAATATATCACAATATTCAAATTTTCTGAGACAGTCCTGTATATACATACATACATATATATATATATATATATATATATACATACATACACACACACACACACACACACACGCACATATATATATATAGATATATATAATTTAACAATTCATTTTCTTCACTTCAAAAGTGTTTATTTTTCCACCAGGGCAATTTCTTGTGTCTTTACAAGTGGAGGATAAGGAGTAATATGCTGGAAAGCACAACCAGATTAACATCTGATCATTTTCCGATATGGACAAAGGCAAGATTTTTATTGAATACTTATCTCATAAATTATTCAAACGCCATATAAAAAGTTGTCTAAGATTGGACTTGCTGGCAGCCAGAGGAAATTATCAACATAATCTCACCTCATATTCAAATTTGGATATGAAATAATTTCGTCAGTTCAAGCCTTTAAGGTGGAGATGTTTAATGTGAACTGTTTCAACAGTTAGAAAACTTCTCTTGCTGACTCAGTGGAGAATAGTTATATAAAAAAAATGGCTGCAAAGTTGCCTTCAGGACTATGCAGATTAGAGTTGCCATTCAGCTACATTTGACACATTATTCAAAGAGTCTTACATTCGTCAAAGCTTTTTCTATTAATCATGCAGCTCTCTGCAAAAATGAGAGAAGGACAATGTCATTTATCCGCTGTTGGTAATTTGACATACATTGAAATTAACTATAATTTCATTGCAGAGAGGGTAAAGTATCCGAAAAAGAAGAAAGAAGGTTTCTCTATCAAATACAAAGTCTTTGGACTTGAAAGCAAAGGAATCCATAAAAGATTTTTAAAGTATTTGCAGGACTGTGCTGTGGACAGTTCAATGGTCAAATATATTTGAAGACTGTGTGGAAATTTCGAAAGGACAATGTATTATTGATGGCATTTATCAAATACAAACAAGAGAATGAAGGCCATCAGCAGCAGCAGCAGCAACAAAGCTAAAATATCTGTGTAAATGCTGAGCATGTGAAGCAGTCGCGCAACACAATGTACATGCAAGGCTGGTGCAAATGTGTGAAGTACAGGTTACACTATTTTTGCACCAAAATTAAACATGATTAGATCATCCATTGGCAACATTACAATGTTCCCCTCTAGTATGTAATTTGTATTTCTTCCTTTCTTACACCATCTTTTCCTTATTCCTTCTCGTCTTCATCATGTGTCCTAAAAAAGTCTGCTAGGATGTACTGAGGTTGCACTGATGGCCAGGTTCAGTGATCAGCTGTGTAGATGCATTCAGCGTAAATGTAGCAGAAAGGGACCCACTGCAAAATCACACAATGGACCGGCTTATTTAGGGTGGAATATGCTTATAGGTTGCAAATAATAAGAATCAAGTATGATTGCAAGTCAGATAAGACTAAAAGAAAATCAGATGAAGAAAAAAACAGAGTTCTTCTTGATTATCATCGATGTCTGCATATGCAAGCACATTCTTCAGACATTTGCTTTAAGGTATACAAGGTTTTACTGGAAGCCCACATGTGGCTTGCTCTCTTGCCCTTTTGTGTCTTTGACAATCAAATGGCCCTGGACTTTCACAATTCTGACACTTAGTCCCCTGAGTGTCCTCCCCCCTTTGCGCACCAGTTCCAAAGTCTATTGTTATTCCCTCAATGGTTTTGCACCAGATGTGGTACTTGTGTTCCCTACAATGTTGGAGACAGCCAGTATATGTATATATTTTGCTTCCCTGGATGCCTCCCATGCCACTGCCTGCCTCTGGACCTTTGTACCTTTGCATTCCTGCTTGAAATTTCCTGAAATGTCCTTTTAGATATACTTACATACAGTCATAAGTCAAAAACACATCAATATGGTGGTTTCATTGTCTTAAACTACAATTCCTGACAGGACATTTTACTCTCACCGACATTCATATTAAAATATTCATCAACTGTGGCAGATGGAGTGATTGTACTGAAACAGAGCTAATTTTGAACTGAAAATGTGAACACATCCTTCCGTCAGCCAGCTAAAGCCAACAACAATTTGTAATGCTTTTACACCCACAATTAAAACACTAAACAGTGATAAAACCATTACGCACAGTCAAAAAGGAACTGCCAAGCCTCAATACGCACGCCCAGAAGTTAACGGCTCATCTTCACTGAATGTGCAAAACAGACCAACAAATAAAAGCCAAGCCAACAATGTCAGTCCAAAAGCCTGCTTGTAATTAATAAAAAAGTACATTTTAACTCGTGTGTGTGTGGGTGTGGATGAGATTCGGCACCTTATGGGGGTCATTGGAGTTTTGATCACTGCCTCCTTGCTTCTCTGTCTAGCAGTCACCCAACGACAAATCACATACACAAAAACATAGAAGCTGCTACTTAGATCTGCACTGGATTAAAACATTTTTCACTCTCCGGCCAAAGCTCATGCTGACGCAAGTGAAATAGAATTGTTACAGAAATGTATTTGTTAGCTAAATCCTCCATGGTTTACCCTTGATACCTGTTCTGGCCACAGGCAGCTGTCAAACTGTTATTATTTCCCCATCAAACATCACAATCGTACTCCCTGGTATGACTTCTTTCATCTGTTGACATGAGTGGTTTGTGATAGGAAGCACCCAAGAGAACAACAGGAGCACAGAAGACTTTTGGTTTCCCGCCTCCTGCCATCTTCCCTCCGATCATGACAGCACATTGTCGTGCTCATGGTGTATTGCCACCCAACCACACATATCATTAGCCTCCTGATTTGATTATCGTTTCAATGACAAAATATTTGCACGACACACATTATTTATAATTACATAGCTCTAGTTTTTTTTTTTCTTTTGTTGTCCTGAAAAGATGGTCCTGAAGCGACAACTGTGTGGAAATAAGAGCTCAGCTGCTGTTAACATCATCATTGCTGGAGGCATCCATCCATCCTGCGCTCAGGGGGATGCTGGAGCCTATCCCAGCTGTCAACGGGCACCCTGGACTGGTAGCCAGTCAATCGTAGGGCCACATATAAAGACAGACAACAATCACTCACTCATTCTAGGCAATCTTCCAATTTTTTTCCAATTAACCTGACTTATACCTTCCTAATTAGCCTGTTTTTAGAATATGTTAGGAAACCCATGCAGACATGGGGAGAACATGAAAACACACAGAAAGGTCCTCTTGTTAGAATTGATCCAGGGTCCTTTGTGAGGCTTCAGTGCGAACCACTGCGCCACCATGCCGCCCTTATTATTTCTATTTGAACACTTGTTGTGAATAATGATTATGCATTTCATCCAAAAGAATAATGGGTTGACGTAGCCTCAGGGCGGCACGGGTCGGTGTTTCTCTGAGCCAGCCTTGGCTCCCCAGAGATGAGAGAGTGGTAGTGCAGACATCAATGTTAGTGAAGGCAATAGAGGGGATGAAGAAGTCATGGGCAGATTAGGTATACAAGATAAACACAGAAAAACAGATGGTGGTAGATTTTGAAAAAAGGATGAAAATGGCTGTAGTGAATACTTTTTTCCAGAAAAGACAGGAACATAGGGTAACTTATAAGAGCGGAGGTAGGAGAACCAAGGTAGACTACATCTTGTATAGACAAGGTAAACTGAAAGAGACCAGCAACTGCAAAGTAGTTATAGGTGAGAGTGTAGCCAGACAGCATAAGATGGTGGAAGCTAAAAAGGGAGGGGTGCTGTATGGTTTTCAAGGAGGAGTTGAGAAAGGCTCTAGGTGGTCAGGGAGAGCTTCCAGATGATTGGACAACTACAGCTAGAGCTATCAGTGAAACAGGGACAGGAAGAAATGGGAGACTGAGAGTACTGAAGACAACAGACTAGAGTACAGGGAGATACAACGTAAGGTAAAGATAGTTACAATGATGAAAAGACGGGAGACAGAGGTAGAGGTCGCAGAGGTCGCAAAGATGAAGATACTATTGTTCTCTTTGAGAGGGACCAGGATGGATAGGATGGAGAAGGTTGATTCGCTGTGGTGACCCCTGAAGGGAAAAGCCGAATGGAGAAGAAGAAGAAGAAGAAGAAGAAGAAGAAGAAGAAGAAGAAGAAGAAGAAGAAGAAGAAGAAGAAGAAGAATGGGTTAAGTTCTGCTAGAACAGCAGTAAATTAAGTCTGGAAACAATATCCAAAATATTTTGTGAATGGTATACTTTGGTTTTCATTGCTTCAAGTGGGTACTTTCCTTGTGTTAACGCTTTACCACATCAAGAAGTTTATTTCTGTCTGTCTGTAGGTAGATACGCAGTTATCAGCATATTTTTTCACTCTACCTAAAGTTTTTTTGATGAACCCAAATGAAGGAATAAGTAAAGCCCTAACCTTACATGGGTATACTTAATCAAACATAACCTTGTGAGATCAAAAGCCTGGTGAGAGGTAATCCAGTGTAGATGGTATAGAAATATTTTAATCACAAATTTCATGACCTTTCCTTTGAATTTCTGAGCACGTACTTTGGTGAGAATACATACGAACTGTTTCATTGGAACACTCTCTCGGGAACCTTTTTGATATTTCATTTAAAGCTGTCCAGCCTTCTGCAAAACAACATCTTATATGTGACTTATTTAACTAATGTGTGATAGTTGATGAATGGGGCATACACCACAAGCAGACACTGATAGCTGTGGCATATATTCAAATACATTTCTGATGAAACAACTGAATTTGATTGACTTCAGTTGAGTGTCTGACTAAAATACAGAAAATATTGTTAAAATACAGTTTAATGATAAAAACCGAGTATAGATAAAAGCCACAGATTGAAAACAGAGGGTAAAGTATTACCTGTGAAAGATTTGGACAATTAATCCACCCATATCAAGGATGTCGAAACATTGTGCAAGCATAAAAAGTGATTGCACAGTCAACTCAGTAAACTGAAAAATACATGAGTAAAAGACCAGAAGAAAACTTTGAAATGTAACTCTTTGATCTAAATAGAAAATCCGGTGCCAAATGGCAATTAATTACACACTTGACCCTTTTAAATGCTATATTAACTACATTCCTGTGCAGGAAGTCTTCTTTAAGACCTATGCAGATAGAAAAAAAGGAATTTTTAGTTATGGATGTGGCAGCTTTATTCTGCTCAGGTGAATTTCAGACAGTATTTCATGTTGAATCTGGAGACGAACTGAAGCAATGCGACACTAAATAGGATATAAAACATATCAATCTACAACTAAGAAGATTATTTTGTCACTCTGGTTTTATAATGATATCAAAAGGTATTTTAAGGATTAGCCTAGACACGAAACCATTCATTTCAGGAGTTGACAGTGTGGACCCAGCTGCAATGTTTACATTGTCAAGGAGTGAAATTTAAAAAAAAAGGAGCGCCAGCAAGGGAGACCCTCACTTTTCTTTCAAATTTTCTGAAGTGTGATTTTCATGATTTGGGTGAATTTTAGAAAATTGTCAAAGAGAAACACATACTACCATACAGATATAAAGTGAGGAATGTTCATTAAAACTTCACTCTGCATTCAAGTTACTGAATTCTAATACAGTAAATGTGTGAGGACATAAGATCACAGAAGAGGTAATTCAGCAGACCCAATTTGAAATCCTTGCTAATTAAGATAAGTTCCCTTCACTGTATTATCTGATAGCTACAGTGGTATCCTTTTGACAAAGTACTGAAATCATATTGTTGTGGTCTTCTTATACATCACTCACACTCACTTTATATCTGCAGTAGTCTTGCAGTGATGCGCAGATATACATATTGTGCAACAGCAGTGACTTCACCTCTAATCAGTCTTTAATGGTAAGAATTTATCAACCCTTAAGTTGTCTGAAAAACATACAGATAGGCTGGTTATATTTTGTTCCCATGTTTATCTTAATGTCATCAAAACAAATAACAAACATAGCCAAGCTATGACCAGAGTGGTCATAGCCGCACATGACATGTCAAGATTGATAGTTTGATTTTCATGCCAGGATATTCTGTTGACCAAAACTGACTAGACTAATAAAAAAATCTAAATCTTTGGGCTTGGGTTGTAATTTTCAAAAAGGGAAATGTGAGAGGTTTATTATTATTTATCATTATTATTATTGTTATTATTATTATTATTATTATTATTATTATTATTATTATTATTATCATTTTTATTATTGTTATCATTATTTACAATAACAACATTATTTATTGTGTATACATGTATGTGTGGGTGTGCATGTGTATGATTATTATTGAGACAAAAAGGGTTTTCTTGAATCATGTTAATCCTTTGGATAGATTTGGATAGTGCTGCAGAGCACTTATTCTAGGAAGGTGAAGTTTAATCTTGCTATAAATTTGTATCTTGGATAAGATGTTTTCTTGCTGCAGGGTAAACATTTGGTAGGTATAATGCATTTTCTATGGATTAAGAATAGGGGGGATGTGCAGAATTGCAGCAACTACACAGGCATAAAGTTGATGAGCCATACAATGAAGTTATGGGAAAGAAAACACCATAAATGCTTTTTTTCTGAACACTCACTACAACATTGTCTGATTAAAAAAGTAAAAAAATACAGTCATTGATTGCTATCTTTATCTTTCATCTCTATCCCGCACTCTAAAACCACTAGTTGTCTTCTTCAGTATCGGAAATTAAACAGCGTCATCATAAACATTTCTATTTATTTATGTGCTTTCTCTGCACATAATAAAAAATAGAGACCAACAATGTGCATGACAATTTCCAAAACTTTCTTCAGGAGAGAAACTGCAAAAGTGTGACTTAGTCACCCAGAGATTACTTTTAAAGGGGAACAAACCATGACTTATGATGGTGAACACTGACAGCCTGGTGGGCTGGTATGTGTTAATGATGATCATGCACCATAACAAAAGCTGCAGAAATGCAAACCAATATAGAAACACATTTAATGGATTCAAAACTCCATAGCTCATTCCAAAGCACAATCCTCATTATAAAGGCAAAGACATATGACCATGACTATGAGTATGGTGTGACATTTGCCTCACAGCTCAACTGTCCAGACTCAGAGACTTGTCACCCTTGTCACTTTACATTTTCTGAGAGGGGCAAAGAAATTCTAGGAGACAGAAATCCACTTGACAGCTTGCTGTCCATTAAAAAGGTGACAAATATCCCGCTGAATATTTGTGACCTACAGTAGGGTAGCTTCCACATAATTCAAGATTTGACCACAGAAACATTTGTATTGAGCTTTTTTCGAAAACAAGAATGGACACAAAATCCTCAAAAGAGATACATTTACCATAGATTTCAACACGGATAATATACTGCTCAAAAAATAAAGGGAACACTTGAACAACACAATGTAACTCCAAGTCAATCACACTTCTGTGAAATCATAGTGTCCACTCAGGAAGCAACACAGATTCATTTTGACTTGTTTTAAGGAGATTACATCAAAGTTGGATCAGCCTGGAGTTTGTTTTTACACTTTAATTTTGAGTGTGATTCTTATCCAGACCTCCATGGGTTGATACAATTGATTTCCATTGATCATTTTTGTGTGATTTTATTGTCAGCACATTCAACTGTGTAAAGAGCAAAGTATTTCATAAGAATATTTCATTCATTTAGATCTAGGATGTGTTTTTTAAGTGTTACCTTTATTTTTTTGAGCAGTGTATATCATTGCACCTTATAATATGTTGCAAAATGCTAGGATAATAACTTGAGAACTTACCCAGTATGTACCTTGGGCAGGCACATCCCACTTGCAAAATCTAGTCTTTGCATGTACAGTCACGTCTGTTTTTTGTTTTGTTTTGTTTTGTTTTTTCACACTGAACACATAGCTGTCTATCTTTCCATTCAGCAGTTTTCACCACCTTGGCAATTGATGGACTGAGAAGAAAATTCACTGCCAAAACTTCCCTGTCTCAGTGATACACTTCCAACCTTCCCGGGGGAACATCATGGTGGCCCCAGGCCAAAACAATATATATACACCATCCAGCATGTTCTTTGTTGACTGCAAGGACACAAGATATTTGACTGAGGCAGAATCAAGTCCAGAAAGCATCCTATCCAGATATCTGGACCACCTCAGCTTACCTCTTCACATGCAAAAGTGCATCTATGTTTATAGCTTTGTCAGAGCTGCTCATCCTATCTCTTGGGCAAAGCTCAGCCACATCGCAGAGGAAACCCATTTCAGCTTCTCATATCTGCGACCTTCATCTTTCAGTCACTACCCAGAGCTTGGAGTCATAAGTGAGGTTTGGAATGTAATGTTGAATGTTGTTCAACAGCTCTCGGCCCTCTTCACTATAAATAATCCCTGCACCTGCATCACTGCAGATGCTACACTGATCTGCCTAACACACATTCTACCCTTCTCTCAATGAGCATGACCTCATGATACTTAAACTCATTTATTTTGGGTAGCGATACACTTGTTATCAAGAAGGAGGAATACAGGTACATGACCACTCACTTGTGGGTGCTGGTTCTCATACACATTGAAACTGTTCCAGGCTCTACAGGAGGTCATTGTGATAAAGAGCTAAATCAACCAAAAAAGGACAGAAGGTATCCTGAGGTACTAATGCAAATACATATCTGTGGATTTAGCAAAGCCCAATCCTCTGCTTGAAAGCATGCTCCACCACAGCTGGGCAGCAGGCATTACCATACATGTCTAACCCACGGGTTCTCTAGTTGCTGCAATGACAGGCACTACTCCGGGAATCCACTTTTATAACTGGGGCTTTGGACCCAACCAAATTAGAGTCCCTGTTCCACTACTTCCTCAAGAATGCAGGAGAAAGTCATGCTGCCTGTTCTCAGGTCATCCAAGCTATCCGGTCAATTTCTGGTATACTTAACAGACGTATAGTTCAATTCACTTGACAATTCGATTGACAGCTGGTGAACTTCTCATTTCACCAGGTTTTCCGAGGCATTATGCCACGGATTTGATAATATAGAGATAACGGTAAGCGTTGATTGCGAGAGTTTGGTCATGTACAGAGAAGGGACAGTGAATGTATTGGTAGACGGATGCTGGAATTGGATCTGCCAGGCAGGAGGTCTAGAGGAAGACCAAAGAGAAGATTTATGGACATAGTGAGAGAAGATATGAAGTTAGTTGGCGTGAGAGGGAATATACAGAGAATAGCGTTAGATAGAGAAGATTGATTCGCTGTGGCAACGCCTGAAGGGAAAAGCCAAAAGGAAAAGAAAGAAAGAACTCACCACTCTGTAGGGCACAGGTGACAGGTACAGAACTGATCAACAGACTGACAATGAAGCACCAAAAGTGTCTTTATACATTAGCTGCTCTTCTCTGAGTGGCAAACTTTGCCCTCTTAGTGTCAAGTCATCATAAAGCAAGAAGACACACAGAGTGTGTTGGGACTGACACTGACAAGATCCCATTAAATAATTATGTTTCAATCCCTTGCCAAACTCAGACAGAGAACTCAAGGGGGGTGTGTCTTCTACCCAGGTTGTTTCATACTTATCCATCGGCTTATTTTATAATAAATAGTACTACAAATACATGCTGGTGGGAACTCTGCTATGGAGACCGATCATTTTCTATATGAGCGTGCAATGCTGTCAAAGTTGGAGCCCATAATACTAACTCAGAAAAGAGAGGGGAAAAAAAAATGTTCTTTTTTTCCTGAGAGGAAAAAGAATGATGGTAGATGGTTGAAAAGTCTGTAGTCCTTTAAGTGCAAAATGCAAACCCATTTCTTAGTGTCCTGGACTTTCATGTAAACATCGAGCGACTGCAATGTTCTCTTCCAATGAATATAATGCATTATAAACAGTCAGTCTGTTTGCAGTTGTCAGGTTAGATCCTTCGCATATCCTAGACCTCCCATCTGCTGGTCAATGCTTAACATTTTGAGACATTTGGAACTAAAAACATTTATTGGAATAAGATCAACATTTGGTCAAAAAGTCTATTTTTAATGTCTTCACAATTTTCATCTGGTCCATTCACTAATCCAAAAAACTGACCCAGTTTTGAATCATCCAAGCCAGGAGATTTTTGCTTATATGCTCCTTTTACAGCAAAGGCAAATTTAGAACATTTTATATTTTGTGTAAATAAGGTAATTAATCTTTCCAATCGATATTAAAGATTTACGGGACAGAGGCAGAAATCAGACCGGATGAAAATACTTGGCACTATCTTAGTGAGAAAATATATTTCTCTCTCCACAATTTTATTCCTGGGGCATAACTGAACATATACATGTGTAGAAATGCACCTGCCTTTCTGGATATGTTAAATGGCATTTAAATCCTAAATATATTTCTTGGCTTAGATGTACCTAGACCTACTGTAATGTAATGCATTGCTACAAAAATAATGACTCCAATGACTGTCAAAATCAAGAACCATGTTTCAGGAAAAAGCATATTTACAGGGTCAGGAACCCAAAAAATATCAATGACTCCATTTTTCTCTCTGTCAAATCAAATCTGTGGCATAATATCTTGGAAAACCTGGTGAAACAAGAAGTTAATCAGCTGTCAGTTGAATTGCCAAGTGAATTGAACTACACGGTTGTTCAGTATACCAGAAATTGACTGAATAACTTGAATGATCTGAGAACAGGGAGCATGACTTCTGAATAACTTTTCTGGAAGGATATCTCCTGCATTCTTGAGGAAAGGGTGGAACATGGACTCTAATTTGGCCGTTATTTGGCCGCAACAACCAGAAAACCTCTTGGTTAGACATGTACACACACACACACACACACACACACACACACACACACACACACACACGTGTATATATATATATGCTGCTCAAATAGTTCTCCAGATGATTTCATGCAACATCCACAAAGGACCCTCATTGAAAAGCCTTTACTTTTACACCTACATGAGACTGGATTAGTTGGATTTATGTCTTCAGTTTCAATCATCAGACAGATTTCAAATATTTGGAGACGACAGATGAACACTCGTTGCAGCTGGGAATGAAGCCTATGTGAAAGAAAATCATGACCCATATATCTTACCAGTCTCATAAATTATCCTGATAGCCCCTCTTCGGCACCTTGCAGCACAACTCGCTCATGAACCGGATTAGTTCCAAAACTAAAACCCTTGTTTCAATAAAATATGTAATGAGCAAATCCATAAGAAAATGTTCTATTTTTCCTCTAAAAAGCAGAGACTGGATCAAATTCAAAAGCAGAAAACAGGACATGGTAGATATTTGTTGAGCACAAAAATAGCAAACCCCCCATTACTGCAAGTCCTCTTTTTCTGGAAAATGAAGGCAGTGGTCCCGCTTTAGACGTAGGCATTGTCCTCAGCAGTACAGCTGACTTTTATGGACCACTCATGATTTTTTTTTCTTTTTAAGTTGGTACATGTTTTAACAACTGGCCTATGATAAGCAAGTATAAGCCATAACAGAGAAAGCGATTTGCCTGATTTTTGACTAAAAACATTCATAGAACATACTCAAACTTTCCAGGAATAGTGAGAATAATAGTCTTGAAATTAATCCATAGTCATAATGTTCTTTTTGATAAAATAATTATGAAAAAAAGATAGAATCATCACTTTGAAGCTACAATCACTTGCCTGAAGCCAACAGTATCCCTTTCTCAATGGGAAAACACTGGCGCAAGACAGAGCAGTAACAGAGGAGAAAGATGCTTTGAAGATCACATACAGCGCATGTGTTTGGTGCCCCATCAACAGCCTGGAAAAAGAAGCTCTTTTCCCCCCAGTGATCTGCACTGCTTCCTTTTTTCTTCTCCCTTGTTACTGACGAATTTTTCACTCATTCCCAGGGAAGGTGGAGCAGTTAGAGAGATTGGCGAGAGAGATCGCAGTGTTTTCCTCTGTCTCTCATATCACTTTCATTCCGATTAGTTGTAGCAACCTGACACCAGTGCTGCTGCACTGCTTGCTGCATAAAAATAAGACTTGTAGAGGGATAAAGAATGTCAGAGAGAATAGGGGTGATAAATGATACTGATTGGGGTGATTGCTTTTTTTGGCTTTGTGAATTTCAGATTGACCATGAGAAATATATCATGAGTTTGTCAAAAATGAATGAAAGACTTCATTAAAAACTAAGTATGTCTTGACTGGATTTGTGGATTAGAGGAAACAGAAAAGAAAGAATCATCAAGACCAAGAATTGGTGCAGATGTTTTTTATATTCTCTGTAATAGTTTTCTAGAACTGTGAACCTTATAACCTTTACTAAAATGCAAAATATTTGTGTTTTTGTAGTCTAAAGAAATTAGTTTCTCATTTTTTCGATGAATTTGTCAGTTTCGATTCAAATATTTTCTCGATTATCGCATTACATTTAAAAAAAAATGCAGGAGAGGATGTGCATTCCGTTAAAATGCTCCAACCTTTGAAGACTGATATTCGTCAGACTCTTCTCCGTGCCCAGTTTAGTGAATGACACAACAGTAAGATCAGTTGACTTTAGCAGCTAGGTTGTGTCTCTAAATCTACATAAAACTTTCAGATGTTAAAGGAAAGCAAAACAGTTTCACTCTAACACGAGCACTCAAGAGACAATCCAGGGGCAGACTGTAGCTAAATACACCTCCCTCCCCCCGGTATAGTGTGTGTGTACGTGTGTGTATTGTGGGCTAACGATGCTGGCCATCACTGGAGTCTCTGCTCGCGCAACTTTGCCTGGCTTTATTATACCACCCATCACTCAAGTCCACTGTGTACCTTATTCATGCCCTCGAGTGCTCAGGGAGAGGTTGTGACAGCAGGTGCTTTGACTGCACTCTCAATCACAAGCACCCATGATGATTGCTCATCTGACCCCAGGAAGACACAGCGAACCTAAGGTCTAAATCAGCTCACCTGTTAAATCTGACTCGGACCAAGCAGCCATTGATCAGCGTCCAATCATGAAGCTGAATACCTTCATTATACACGCTGTGTTTTTGATGAAACCCTGAGGGTCTAACTGTCCACCGCACGAGTAACAACCTGTGGTACACATATCAGCTAGCATCTGTCACCTCAAGACTCCTAGGTAACAGACTGCCTTGGGATTTTATTAACTTGTTTGTTCAGATTCGCAGAGCCTCATAACTCCTGCTGCCGCACGCAAACACAAAACTTTTGAAGAAGTGAAACCTTTAAGCCTGCTGTCCTTCATGACATTGACTTACTTCCAAATGGATCTTTACTTTGAATGAAAACAAAGCTATTTACAGTAATTATTTCCCATTTTCGAGACCAATACACACGTGATCTCTTGTAGCTGTAGATCCACCATTTGATCAGACATTGGAGGAATTCAAGTGAGCTGTCATCCACCCAGTCTTTCATTATATACTATATGAAGCTTCTGTAATGAAGTCAAGGAGATCTGCCACTTCCGAGTCATTTCTATGCACCATGATACCATTCAAATCTTATACTTATTACCCAACTGCCGAATGGACCCAAAGCTTTTCACAGAACCTGGTGGAAAAAGCTGTCCCTTCTGTTATTTCTCTTTTATGCCTATCAGACCTTAGTTCTCTGAAGAACAAATGCGTCCATTCCAGCAATATGAATTTTCTCTGTATTAACCTTTATAGGTTAATAGTTGGACAGAAGCCCAGCCACGTTGTGGAAAGTTTACTTTGGCATTGTCATTAGTGTTCTATTCAAGGACTTACCCCAAAAACTTCCACTTTTGTCCCTGCTGTATATTCCACGGAGAATGAAAAACCAACTTACATTACCTAAATACTATTAATCGAGTCATGAAATGAAATGAAATGAAATGAAATACAGTAGACAATACTCAGTCTCTGTTGTGTGTTCATGTGTGTCAGACTCTCTCCATTAGCTCAGTGGAATATTGTTATTTAATGCAATAAAATTCAACAACAAAAAAATCAACTGGCATATTTGAAAAGGTCTTTCAATTTGTTTAACTTCAATTTTAAAGTATGGTATATGAATGAGCCATTAGAAATTGAAAATACTAAAAATGGAAAGTTAATGGAGCCATTAGGCAAAGAGATTGGACCTAACATCTGCATTCTGATTTTTATTGACACCTTTTATTAATATCATATCATAATAAAAATATCATGCATTTGAGAAATTCAAATGAAATAGGTTACCGGTACATACAGTATTATACCAGACCGAACAAAACAGTTTACTGACGTAATCAGATAGAGTTCAAATTCTAATTCTATCCGTATCCATTATACTCAACATGTCCATGCACACACAGAGCTCCTCATTCACATCAAAAAGGTTATGACACAGCATAAGTATAAAAATGCAAAAATTCGTAAGCCTAGTCTATATTGTGCGGGATTCAGCATTAATTTTTCTTTGTTGTTTCATGAAAAGCAACAAACAAGGGGTTGAAATGAAGTATATGAAAAATCCAACTTACTTTGCAAATGGTTACTCAAAGTTAAATGTTATGTTTGCCAACACTTGCCTTGAAAAAATGCAAATGAGACATATACAGAGCAAAGAATAGTTGACTTCTCCAACACTCGCAGGGCTCTGTTTTGATAAAGTGGGGCTGATGACCCAACCAGGGACTGATGCCCCAAGGACAAATGGACCGAGAACCTAAAAATATTAAACGAGGCCTTTCAAGCATGGTAGGTCAAAGTGTCTCCTTGAGATTCAGACAAGTACCGGAGGGCTAGAAATGCTTCGGTATAGATGGAACAAGACTTTCGGTAAGCCTTGAGGAAATTCTGACAAGCTTTCAATTCAGAAGAGGGAAGCAAGACTTGGCCCAGGCTGCAGACATACCGACAATCACAGACAAATAAGACAGCCCTCAGAATATATAAATAAGTGGAAAGATAATCCTTATTCTATCCATCACAAGTAATAGAAAGTTGCATTTGTAAATAAATAGATATAAATGCACAACACATAAGCAACTCAATAAAAACATATATTTTGTTGGAAAATAAATGTTGCAGATGAATGGGGATATTGGCAGGCAGTGGAAAGGGTATTTTGAGGAGCTCCTGAACCCATCTGACATTCCCTCCATGAAGGAGGCAAAGGGAGAAGATTCTGGCGATCTTTTATCCGTATTCCTGGTGGAGACTTCTAAGGTAGCCAGCAAACTCTTCAGCGGCAAGGCACCGGGTGTGGATGAGATCCATCCAGAGATATACATGACTACATCCCATGAGATGTTCTGTGGAGGGTGCTATGGGAGTTTACGGTCCCTGGGTTGTTTTCACAAACCAGTCGATACAAACGCTGGGAGAGCTGTGTCCACATTATTTGCATAAGGTCAAACAAATTTCAAGTAGGTAGACAGAATATCTAGGCGGGAGGAAAGTGTTCTGCATGGGAACATCAGAGTTCTTCCTTTGCTTTCCTTAAACAATATTGTCCTGTTGGCATCATCACCAAAGCACTAAAGGATGAGAGTGAGCACCTCCAAGTCACGGACAATGTTTCTATGCTGGAAATCAGTTCCTCAGATAATCTTGTACCCCCTGAAGAGAAGGAGTTAAAGTATATTTGGTTCTGATTCTTGAGTAAGGATAAAATATAGCATGAACTGGAAAGGCAGTATCTGCATTGAAGTAGGCTTTGTTACTTCTGAAACAGATTTAGCGATGGAAAAAGTTTGATCTCTAACAGATTAACTGAGTGATACAGCTTAAATTTCCTCTTTGACCGCTCATGCTTCAATAGACTGTCTATATAGAGTCAAAGAAATGCTATTTTAGGGAAACTATGATCATTTTGCCTAGCTAAAATGAACACATCTCTTTAAAACCCCACATAGAATTTACCCTACTAATACTTGTATTTACATGTGAGAGGACATAATTCACAAAATCAGCAGGTGGTAGTAGAGTGTATTCATTATTCAATAAAAATCAGACAACTTAGAATAATGAACAGAAAGGCGTAACACATAATGAGCTCTTTCCTCGCCCCAATGTTTTGTGACTGTTTTGCTGTGTTGTTAACAAAGTTGTATTTCAGTCAATTGCCTTTCTGAACTCTTAGAATTATGCCTGAAAATACTACAGCTTGTGAAGGTGTTTACAGAACACATGCAAAATGAAGGCTACTTTACTTCACACATATTGAACACAAATACATTCTCCAATGCATACAAATGATAGGTTGACTTTTGAGAAACTTCAAACAATTGCATGATCCTTTTCATATTTGCACACATATTTCCACAAAAGATCAATCGTGTTTCTCCAAGCGTTGGTTGCACAGCTCTGCTAATGGCTTAACACATCCCATATACACTCCACCTAACAACTTCAGTGTACTTCCAGTTTATTTGATGCAGCATGAACAATATGACAGGAGCTTCATGAAAAACATCCTCTCACTTACACCAGGATATGATAGGAGTATATATTTCATTCTTGGTAGTTTAGTGATTATGATCTTGTTATTGCCAAAGATGATCTTAAAACATTAGATTTGTCACATCGGCTAAAGATCGACTATCAAATTTAAGAATGTTTTTCCACCTTCATAAAGACTAGAGCATATAATCCATAAATATTATAGTCTTAAATTTTAATTAACAAAAATCAAGATCACATTGATAGCGCAAGAAAATATATTGCATATGTGGTGTTCAATGAACAGATAGTTTAAATTAAAAGATAATAAAGTTACCATAAAAAGAGAAATGAGTTCATATATTGGGTTTACATCCACACAGAATTAAATTTATCCAATAAATATTAGTTATGCTTCAGACAACTGTTTGAAGAACTGATTTCATTCATAGAATCCATGATACAACCTCTAAGAATTGATTGAGGCTGATTCTGAGGCAGGTGTGATTGCAATTGTGCATTTCTATAGCTCACAGATTGCATCAAGTGTTTACCCGTACGAGTTAGTTTATTTATCACAATGCAATAACAGAGTTTTTGTATGTTTTGTCTTAATTGGAATATAATTACAGCCCTCTACAGTCTTTTTGAAGGAAAGTTATTGCTATTTGCATATTTCATGCTATCCTAAATCATCATACATGCATCAAATATTGTTGGCCACTTGCATGATTCCAACTGCACCTGTAAATGCATTGTTCCTCCCAGCTGTGGCAGCAGGCTCCAATATTTTGGTCTTGCTGAAAAATTAGTTCTATGAACAGGTGAATTCACCGTTTGTACTTGTTGTAGAGTTGAACTTGGTGAGATACATAAAGTATATTTTATTTGAAGAAAAAAAAAAACTATATAGCCTGCCTCAAAGATGCAAGTTTTAGTAGTCGGCAATCCTTCCACCAAAGAGCTGAGACAGCTCTGCCTACTTCAGCTGTTCTGAAACAATGATAATATTCCTTATTTCATTCAACTAGTCTTACACAAAAATGACACTTATGCATAAATGATAAGCCCTTTTCCTCAACATCCCTGTGGCATCCTTTCTGGATATGCATAAATGATGTCCACATTTACTAAAGTGCCCACACTGTCCGCACATTTACATACGTCTCACTTTTATAACATTAAACCTGATTGTAAACTGGATTATATGGCATGGTGGCATTGCTTTACCAAAACGTATACAAATGATGGGCTCTAATTAGGCAGGAAGTATTTGAGTCGAAGATGTTACTTCATTCATGGCAATGGTGATTTGTTTGAATTTTAAAGTTGATTGAAACAGTGGCATCCAATGAGACCGAGATAATGTTTACATGTATTAATTTGTCGAGGAAATTGTTTAATTTAGCAAAGGTTTGATTGAAATAATGTGCATTTCTAGGAAATAAACTCAATAATGATTATCATGATAATTTTCCAGAGGTGGGTGTATTGAGGTAACTGGATGTATATAAAGTGTAATTTATGTATGTATGCATACAGTACTTGTGTCTTGCAATAAAAAGCAAAGTAATTACTTAGATATCATACAATGTGTTTTTCTGAATTTTTGTTTTAGATTCCATCACTCACAGTTGAAGAGTACCTATGATAAAAATTACAGACCTTTACATGCTTTGCAAGTGAGTAAAGCTGAAAAATTAGCAGTGTATTAAATACTTATTCTGCCCACAGCAAATAGGATAAATGATGTAAAGAAATCCTTAAATCAAAACACGCTGTCCCATAACAATAGCAGAAATTACCAGTAATGTGTGAGTAGGTCTTTCTGGAGGGGTATAGCAAGAAATGTCACTTGCATGGTGGATAGAGGGGAGTGAAACTGTTGTGAAGGAAGTGAAGCAAGCATCTGTCTCGAACCAAGGAAATGTCAGGTCCTGTTACCCTTATCTGAATGGTTGCCTGCTGACTTGGGTTTAATTTTATACAAATGCATGCTTGTTAATTTGCGTGAGTGCATACCCAACCGAGTGTACACGCATACATAATAACATGTACATGTTGTACAGATGCATAAGCAAAGCAGCGCCACGTCAGATACGCCACCATTCTCCATCACACAGCTGACCACCACCTCCACACCTCCCTCATACACCAGAGTACACTCTTGTTTCCATCAATGGCAACCATGAGAGGAAGCAAACATAAACTATGAGCCTTTCCCACTTTCTGTTTCCACATGGGAATCAAGATGCCCTTATACGCATTTATAATTCAATAAAATACACAACTGTATAAACACACAAATCAAACAAATATTATTGCCAATTCTAAATAGAAGCTCTTTCTCTGGGGTCTCACATTCCCATTCTCAAAGCATACCATTATTCTAAGAGGCTGAAAGGCAAATACCGGCTTAGAGATATAGATTAAGTGAAATGGGAAATGGAGGGAGTGAATAGGAGTGGGAGATATATGAGCAAAAAAGGAAGAATAGCGAGGAGAGGAAAACCATGACAGGGGAGTGCCACAATTGCTCAACTTCAAGCCTGTTCCCCTGCAGGAGTCATGCCAGCCAACACATGGATAGCAGTTTTTGGTTCATCACAAAACACAAAATCATGGGACAACGGGTAAATGGAATACGGGGGTGGGTTAAATAGAAAAAGAGATATGGCGGAACTGTGACAAGTAAGTAGAGGAGGGATGACGGGAAACCAAAAGATATAGTCAGAAAGCGTGATTTTGAGCACAATGCTCCCAGAAGTAACTGCAGTGTGTCTTTGACACTACGACAGGATCGAGGACATTCAGGGTGGCTAAGCTGGCAGAGTTGCCTTGAACATAAATTATTGGACAGCCACAGGAGCAGTGAGCGATGTTAAGATTGTGTCCTATAGTGCAAGTCACTGCTCTGAGACTTATATGAGGCGTTTAAGAAAACATACTTTAATGATATTTAAAGTGATTCTGATACACAAAACCATTTTTTTCTGACACGTCAACAATGACGTAAGACTAAAAATACTTGGAGAAAGTGCATAATAATAATAAACACTGGGAATAGACAGTGGATATATGTTCCATCGCTTTAGAGAGAAAAGCATTTGTGGACATGTACAATAGGTGACTGCATCTCTTGCTCCCTTGTTGTCTGAATAGAGTTGTGCAAGTGTATCGGCTCAATTGCACACACATTTGACCGGGGGAGACTTGACACCTTCGGGCTCAGATTAATGGTACAGTTTCTGCATTTTGCTCACCATAATTACAAGAGCTGTACAATATTTGCAGACTGCCTTTCATCAGCTCCGACTATGATGCAGTGGCCAAGATGAGGGAAGAGGAAAAAAGGACAAAAAAAAAAATCACTCTTGCAAATCTTCTGAAACAGAAAAATAAAGCCTTCTGAAATGACTTAGAGCAATACAACATCTTAATGGGCTGAAACTCTAAAACCAGATCTCTTATGTCCAACAACTGAGCCAAGGTAATGTTCCCTTATGCTACACTAGTTGGATGACTCACTGAGCACTATACTGTACTAATTTCTTTTTTTACATAGAGCAGATATTTGGTCTTCATTACCCAAATTATTACAGCCTTTTTTGTGTTTATCTACACACACGTCCTACTTTTGTTTTAATCTCTGTGCACTGACATCAAGACTACACTGAAAGTCAAAGATAAAGGCAGCAAACCAGTTGATAGACAGTGATTGAATTGAGTCCAAAGGGTCACCAATGTGACATCCACAAAGCAAAACCGAACACATGAATTGAATTCTTACAGGTTTGAATGAGGGGGCCTGCAACCATAGCTGGATGTATGATCAAATGCACCACAGCAAAGCTTGAGGGGACGAGAGGGAAGAAATGAAAAGGATGCCATGACTCTTTTATCCCCCTGGGATCATATGAGCTTACTATATGTGTTGAAAGGAGATTAAATAAGAGCAGGAACATATCATATCAGTAAGGTAATTTTAGAGCAGATAATGATGGTAAAAGGGAAAAGACAAAATTGCGAAACCTACTCTCGGGAAAGGGGACTCTAGAGAGATATTGCAAGGTTGAAATAAAGTGAAGTCAAGAAAATAAAACCCAGTATCTCGTTTTATATTAGATATGTGTTTTTGTTTCAGTTTGTGCAATACCATTTATATTTAGTTTAGGGGTCAGTGTGTCACCTCAGTTCTGGCTCAATAAGATAACGTTCAAGCAAAACTTAAGAACAAGAAAGATGAAAATTATTTGGTGATTTTGACTTTGATTTTGTTGTGAAGCCCTTTAGTGAGTGAAGAAATCGCATCAAACAGTGGTAGACATCTGCAAAGTCAGAACTTAATTAACCATTTTTTGGAGTTGTTTTAAATTTAAATTTAAGGTATTTTCTTCATTTTAACATTGTTAAATTTGCATTTTTAATCTGTTATACAGTACCTTGTGACTGCAGGACAAGAGATGCTCAAAAGCAATGAAATGTACAATAACATTAAATCATTAAAAAAAAGAATAAATCACAGGTTAATCTTAAAAAATTATACAATGGAAGACACGTAGTATATTCTAACTGCAGTGATTTGCATTTATGAAATCTGAGAAATGGGTTTCCAAGGCAACAAGTATCTGAGGGCGAATTGATAATATTTTCCCAAATCTAGTTGGATACTCTAGGAATATATTTTGGATATCCTCCTGTTACACAGTTCTTCTAAGCCTTTTGACCTCACACAGCTAAATTAAATAATGTGAAAATAATTGCATTACTATATAGCATTTTACACAATCACATTATCATAGATCTATATTTCCACTTTTACGGTATCTGTTCATATATAGGCCATGTCTTCTCATGAATTTGAGGGGCATATTTTCTTGGAATTCCAAATGGAAACAGAACAACAATATAGATGAACATTAATAGAATACTGAGTTTTATCAGTCTCGAAAAGCACAAACGGTTATAGATAACAATGCATTTCAAAGAAATTTGACTGTCTGCAAACTGACATTTTTAAGGTTGCAAACTGAGTTCAAGACCACAAGAGAGGCAACTGAATCTAAACAGTGTGACGCTGTTTTATGTGACTGAACAACTGAAGGCGAGTGAGCCAAGCGTTCATCTTATTTTATTATTGAAGGTTTGTCACTTAGAGCAACTATCCTTATCCCATAAATGTAACACTAACCAGTAATATAAAATTATTGATTAGTACAGCTATAAGAATAGAGGAGGTATAACTGATTTGCTCCACTGCAGTGTTACCTCCTCTGCTCCTTATTGAAAATATTTTATCTTGGATCATCAGCTTTTCTTTGCCTGACTGAGACTGTTCTTTGAAATGCCATTGCTGTGTTTGACACAGTTCAGTAGATGACACCTGGTGTCAGTGAGACAGTAGACAATGTACTTAAAAACACAACAACTTTGATAAAACCCCTTGAGACGACCCTTAAGCCCTCAGGCATCTCTGTTTCTGCATTTGTCTCCATGTAGTGCATGCTTGACTGGAGAAAATACCTCTTTCACTTGACAAATACACACAAAAGCAACTCCTAAAGTAACAAACAAGTAGAAAAAAATAAAAATCAAAACTGCATAGATGCAAAACTCTGCACTTTCCACCCCCACAAATTATATGGCAGGAGTGAACTGCATTCATGCTTGATAGTTACCCAGTGGTGAAGACGTGACTGACGTAGCTGCAGGATCAGATCCTCGCTGGAATCGAGCCAATGCTTCTGTGGCTTCCCTGCCCTCGCCGTAGAGGAGGAGGGACGGGGGAGGAACGGATGTGGAACGATAGCAGCAGCAGCAGCGACAGCAGCAACTTCTTCAAGAATGACGGGCAAATCTACAGGAGATGGAACAGGGTCAAAACATCTCCTGAATGGACTGAAGCATTTTGGCAAGGGAATAAACCAACACTCATTTAACAATCACCTTATAAACTTAAATCATTTATTGATGTCATACTAAATGTTCCTCTTTCTTAGGACTGAGGAAGTACCAGCTAAAACCCTGGAGAAACACAGACCGTTAAGTCAGTGAACTTCAATCTCAACAAACCTTGGTGGCTCTAGTCTGGATGTTGGCAGTTCATTTAAAGGGGGATGGGACATGCGCAATACAGAGTCAGGCTTTGTGTGTGTGTGTGTGTGTGTGTGTGTGTGTGTGTGTGTGTGTGTGTGTGTGTGTTTGTGTGTGTGTGCATGTGCGCGTGCATGCCCTCAGGTTATATTGCCTTATTACTGGCATTCCTTCTTCTACACAGCACAGCAAATTCCAATTCAGACCAACTGTTATAACATAATCTACTTGGTATTATGACATTGAAAACTGTAAGTGTCCAGGATATGAAAAGATGACTGTCTTTCAGAAATCAAAGTGAATTGATGAATGAAGTTAGACAACAAAGAGATTGGCTAATAGATTAATCTTATTTCTGTTAGGTTAGGTAGATTCATTGAAGAATGAGCAGAGGGAAAGAGAGATAGCTACCTTAGAGCAAACCACTGCACTAAAACAGCCATCACAAAGGTGAATTATTTGTAACCAGACGTTGTATTTGCAGCAGACTCAGTCACCCTATATCTTATTGTTAGCCTTGAGAACTACTTTTGATACTGTAGATTATCTTTTGTGGTTGGAAGGATTAGAGAACTTGTCATCTCAGGTCAGGTCCCCCGGATGGTTAAATTATTACCTCTCTGAGAAATCGCAGTGTTCTATTTGACACCTTATAATGAGCCCTGTGTTGTGAGGTATGGGGTTCCACAGGGGGTCTGTTCTGGGTCCCTTCTGTTTTCACTGTACTCGGAACCACTGAACCTGATTCTGGGTTCATTTGAAATTGACTTTCACTACTGTGCAAATGCTCCACTGCTGTTTATGCCACTGAATATATATGGATTGCATTCGTTTTGGGCCTGTCTAGCTGCAAAGGGCTGATTAACGGGAAGCTTTTTGCTCCAAAACTCATCAAAGACAGAAATTGTAATTACTGGATCAGTAAAGCTGAATCATTTTTTGACAATATCACTGTGCCTTTGGATTATGCGGTTCCTAACTTTGCAGTAACAGAGTTAGGAGCCTTGGTGTGATCTTTGAAAAGGATGCTTTATTTTAACCTTCAAATTAAAGAGGTCAGAGCTGCCTTTTTCCAGCTTAAAAAAATTGGTCATACAGATCTGCTTTTTGATTAAAAGACAGATAGCTTAATGTGTGAATTCATGACATCATGTTTGGATGATTGTAATGTAATTGATATCTTTAAGCACAGTTGAAGACTCACTTCTTTGCTTATGAAACATGAATTGTATACTTTGAGTTTTGTTTTCGAGGTTTTGTTGGGCTTTTGCTATCCTTCATCTCTAAAAGACAGGTAAACCTCTCCTCTATTCCTCAGGCATCCTCTAATTTTCTAAGGCTGTGTTGAACCCTCTTGTCAAAAACTCTACTGCCACCTGTCCTTGACACTCCTGTTCCTCCACAGGTATATAATCAGGACCAGCTTACTTTCCACTCTTCATCCTTTTCAATGCCTTCCACACTTCCCGTTTACCAATCTGTGCTACTGCGTGGTCCAAAATGGTCACCCCTTTCACTCTTCGCTCCCTCTAATTGGCCTTATTCATAAACTCTTCGAAGTACTGTTTTAACCTTCACATCACAGTTCTGGCACCTGTCAATACATTTCCCTCTCTACACTAAAACATCCTAAACTGCCTCACATCCCTCCCATCTCTATCACTCTGCTTTGCCAGCCTGTATAAATCAGTCTCTCCCTCCTTACTGTCTAACCTAGCATACAAGTCATCATATGCTGTTTCTTTGGCCTTTGCCATATTTACCTTGAACTTATGTTATTCTCCTGTTTGCTGTCTTCTGTCCTATCAGTGTCCCACTTCTTGTCAGCTATTCACTTTCTCCTCTAACCCTCCTGCACTTCCTCATTCCACCAATAAGTCTCCTTATCTACTTTCCTTCTAGATAATGCACTAAGAAGTCTCTTACTTGTCTCTCAGATCACATTAGTTGAAGTTCTGGAAGCTCCTCCTAACGATCCAGGGCCTGTATCAACTCCTCCCTGACAACCACACAAAACTCGTCTTTTCTCAGCTTCCACCGTATCACCCTCTGCTCTGTTTTTGTTCTATTCATCATACTTGCCACCATCCATCCATCCATCCATCCTCTACCGCTTATCCTGCACTCAGGGTCGCAAGGGGTGCTGGAGCCTATCCCAGCTGTCATCGGGCGAGAGGCAGGGTACACCCTGGACTGGTCGCCAGTCAATCACAGAACCATCTCTCTCTCTCTCTCTTTCTCTCTTTCTCTCTCAGAAGCAGAGCTTCTGTTTAGAGTTGGGAATACTATTTGTTTGATTTGTGTGTTTATGCGGTTGTGTATTTTATTGAATTATAAATGGGTGGAAGGGCATTTTGATTCCCATGTGGAAACAGAAAGAGGGAAGGGCTAATAGTTTATGTTTTCTTCCTCTCATGGTTGCCGTTGATGGAAACAAGAGTGTACTCTGGTGTATGAGGGAGGTGTGAAGGTGGTGGTCAGTGGTGTGAGGGAATTGTGGCGTATCTAATGTGGTGCTGCTTTGCATATACATCTGTACAACATCTACATGTGTTATAATGTATGTGTGTATGCAAATAAACAGGCATGAACGTATATACACATACATATAAGAATATGAATATATATATATATATATATATATATATATATATATATATATATATATATATATATATATATATGTAATATTCCTGTCGGAATCAGTCTCCAGCCCTAGATTTGTAGCTATTATATATCTGTGCTGGAAAGCATTATTGTTTACCAAGTTTGTTGGCATTTGAATGAATGACTGAAAATTTAATTGGTTTGAAGAACGCCACATGAGGGTGTCAGTATCAGTTTTAAATCACGACAACTGTAAGTGAGAGAACATTTTTCAAATCAGACACCTCAAATCTAGTACTCCAGCTGTTCCAAACTAGGTTTTAATAAATAAAAATTTTCTCAAAATGACATGTGATCGTAGGGAAAAACAGATGCGCAACAGGCCTGTGCTGATTACCAGAAAATGGCATTTTTTTACCTTTCATCTATTATACCCATAAAGCATGTTCACCCCCCCTCTACCCCCATAATTCCTTTGAGGACTTGGACCAGTCACACCTATTGCTCCAGATCCAGTCATTTTTGCATTTTTGGTCTAGGGTACCTGCAAAAAGCCTAGTCATATGACTGTAATAATGCTTGCAGACAACTGGTCCAAAGCTGCAGAGTAAGGCAGCTTATAAAGGGAAGTTATGCAATTTAAACATTACAACTTACTTACTTACTTACAACAACAAATATATTTGGCATATATCTTTAGAACTTTGTTGATAATTTTCTGTTCTTTGATTCATTGGCTTTTGCACACAAACATTTTGTAATCCACAAGCTTCCATTCTAATGGGCGTGATCTCAAACTTACCCAATTACCAAAGGTGAGGCCACAGTTTTTAAGACGGGAACAAAACATGAAAATATGCAGTATTGCCCCTTATTCTTGACACCCCAGTATTTTATATTAATGATTACCGCAAAGGCTGCTATTTCTCACAATGCATTTTCTGGCATGATTATAACTGTCAAAAGAATGGAGACCAAATGCATTAAACTGATTATAATTGATAGGGGTTTGATGCTATAATTTCAGGAATTCATTGATATGCTCTTATGATATATCTAACATTCCATCAACAAAAGAAAAAGTATTGAAACTGGAAAAAGAATCCAGTCTGTGTTAACTAGTTAAAGGATCACGTTTTGATATCAAAACTATTCATCAACATAAAAGGTCAGAAGCAGCCCTCATACATTTGGCTTTAGCAGAGTTATTATATGTGATATTATCTCTATATCTTGGCAATACGACGTGCTATAAAAGTTGTAATATATGCAAATCAACTCAAAATGTCAGATATTTATCAAAACAATAACAGCAAATCTCAATATTGTTGGAAAACGTGTGCAAATTACCTATGGTAACAGAAAGTTATGAGCCTCTTGTTCTTGAGGGATTTTTTTAACCACAGGCTAATTTGAAAACTCAAAAATCTTAAAAATTGGGAAAGCCACACACCATACCTCCAACAAACAATGACAGAATTGCCAGAAAGACACATCATCAACAAATATTGACAGCCAGACCTCAAGCGCAGTGCTGTTACTCTTTCAGAGAGGTAGAGCAACTACACTAATATGATGTATTACTGCATATGAATGTTCCTTTTCTCTTACTTCCTCACTTCCCCCACGGCCACTACCTGAATATTTCCGCCGCCTAAAACAAGATTTGAAAAAGGTACCAATCTCCCTGGCCTTTTATGAAGGACATCAGGTTGTCAAAGCAACTTTCTCTCCGAGGTGGACAAGAGGTACTCATTGCCCTGAGCAATTCCTACGCCGCTTCGACCCAGCTTTTCCCGACTCGGATAGAGCTAAAAGAGTTTAGGCGCAAAGCTGTAAAGGTTACTTGTCAATTTAAATCGGACAGCACACTGAAGAGCACTTGAACAGCACAACGTAATTTATCATCCACAGTGGTAACCCTCAACTGCCATGTTCATGCTGGCTGGATAATGAAGCATTCTGTCATTGCAGATGGAAGTGCACTCATTCAGAAAAGTCTCTGAAATGTTTCAGAGGCATGAAATAGCTTTTGATGAGAGTGCTATAGTGTGGGTTGGACTATCTTAATTGAATCAACACTTAGATTAAAATCTGGTTTGTGACACGAGAAACAACAAGAGCATTGAAATTAACAGTGAGAAGAAAAGCATACCGCCACACATGGTTAATTCTGGACGAACACATAATTAAGGGGCGTTCACAGTAAAGTTCAGAAGGTTGTATTTCTTGAGAGTAGAGCTGAATTTAAAGTGTAAAAGGGAGTGTCAGTGTTGTATTTCCAGTAAAAGAAGAGGAAAAAGAGAAAAGGGGCGGAAGAGTAAAGTCCATTTTCACTAATTGCCACTAATTGTCAGTTTAAATTACCCCCAGTCAAATCTGGGTGATTTATGAATAGATAAACCCAGAATGTTTTTAATTCATTACAATGAAAGTCCTATTATCACAGAATGACTTTGCTGAAAGTAAAGGCAGACCACAGGGAATGAAATTTAATGATTTAACAAAATACCTGTGTATATTGAGTTGTATGGTGACTATTAGCCTCTGACTTAAACGTATGCAACAGAAACTTGTCTTTATAATTTTACATAAAACCCGAAAAACATAAAAAGGTGATGAAGAAGTAAGTGCTTAAAGAGCGGTTAAGAGTAAATAGTTTTTATATAGTCAAGTTTAAGATTGGACCTGCAGACAGACCCGCAATCACGAAGTTCATTACCACAGACTGATCCTATAAGGTACAAACACTAAAAATATTCCTACTCAGTTACTGTTTAATTGTCATTCATGTAAACCAGATTCATACTCAAAACTTGATAATGCCATATAGAAATGGTCTCATGAATATGGTTAAAGTTATAATTAGGTGTAATTACATTTTTACTTGAACTCACAATGTTAATTATCTTCTTGCATGTCTCCAGTTGATTGCAGACAAGGGACAGCAATTAAAGCATTTTCAAAGTCTGATTAGAGTAATAAGAACATATATACATTTGAGGACTTAATGCATTCACATCTATTTTGGGAAGTGACGATTAAATACAGTTCCTTTGGTGGTTTAACAGGTTGAAAAACAGGTGGAAAAAGAAGGAATAATTCACCATGGGACTGGGCTAAAGAATGGCGAAACTAGAATTAGAAGTGGAGACTCAGAGGCAAACAAAATGACAAATGAAGAAGGTGAAGGGTTTTAAGTAGCTGGGGTCAACAGTCCAAAGCGATGGGGGAGTGTGGAAAAGGGGTGGAAAACGTGCGGATGAGCTGGCGAGCTGAGGTTTAACAATGCAACAATCGGAGTCAAGGATAAATTGCTCTTGAGAAGATGGCTCTAATTTAACAGACCACAAACAGTGGAAACCCAGGGGTCTCTCTCAGCGCTAACAGTTAGCCTGAGGGTGCATCACCACCCCCGTTATGGTAACTAACAGCGCAGGTTAGTGTCACACATCGAACACAGCATTTTACAATCATTTAACCATGGAGTTCTTTAACATTGAACGAAGAGAAGCTCCCAACAGTCATCATCATCATCATAAAGAATTCTGGAGTCCCGCTGGCCAGTCCCCACCCAACGCTACAATATGTTAGTGTCAGGGGTAATGTGTGATGAAAGACTATGAGCAAGAATCAAAGGACAGATGCAGAATATGGTTGAGAGACCTAGCAATGCTGTATAATTTACATTCGCTGAGGGGAAAACAGAAGGAGTTGGTGGTTGCATAGATAGATGAAGAGGTTGAAGTTCTCTTTGTGAGAGACAATGAGTCCATCAGAGGGACAACATGTGTTAGATGTTTACAATACAAAGTAGGAGAGGCTGTGCCGAGATGGTTTGGACATGTACTGAGGAGGTGAGGAGGTGTAGTGAATATATTGGTAGGAGACAGGAGACCTAGAGGAAAACCGAAGGGGAAATTTATGGATGGCGTGAAAGACAACATGTTAGTTGGTGTCAGAGAAGAGGATGTAGACAATAGGGTTAGAGGGAGGCAATTGATTTCTCCTCTGCAGCCGCTGAAGGGAACAGCTGAAAGGAAAAGAAGACAATCCCTCTCAAAAAAGGTCTTCCCTTTAGTCAGTTCCTTGGGGGGCCAGGGAATGAACACACAGGAAAATAATTTCCAAACAAAGTTTGCAAACTTATTGAATTGTTTCTGATCAGAGGTTACACACAAGACACAAGTTTCATTAAATCAGTCACGAAGTCACTCAGAATTGAATTATACATCAGATGTGAACCTGATAAACACAAAGTATTCTCTTGAGTATCCGTAGCCCCTTTCACACATGAACTGCAAACTGAAGATTACTTAGGCTTTACTCGGACAGACTGTACATATAAATGCTCATGTCAGAGTAATGATATTAAAGACTGGATATTAAACAGTCGTTAACCAACCAGTTTGGTAACAAGCAAGCCGAAGCAGTGCTTCCATCAGGGGATTTACTGAGGGAATGTGTGTCGATGTTTATCATGCAACTGGAGCGAAATAGGAACATCTGCTGCTAAAGAAACATAATTTATACAAGTGATGTCAACAAAGCGCAAAGAAGACCCTAGAAATATGCAGCCAGAGAAACAACATAATTTCAGTCTCTCTAGATGTAGTTATTGTAACTAAATGCCACAATCACTGCAGGGTAGTATGTGAGTCACAATCTGCCTCGACTCAAATTCTCTTACCTGTGTTTCACATAGGAGTTTGTCACTGTTTACTATATGTGTGTAGGAACAACTCCAGGCTATTTTCAGTCCAATTTCTAAACATTGATTTGAGTTTGCAAGTAAAAAGGGCAAACAGTAACTGTGACCAAAAAGGATGCAATCTAAAGGTTGATACAATGTAGATTTAGTAAAGATTCATGTTTTCTTGCATGTAACAGATGAGTCACTCAGCAGTGAAGAAGCGGCTGAGGTTGGTATTTAATAAACATTTAAGATATCCAATTGCCTGTTGCAAGAGACTTTTCCGATGCAAGTTATCTTATTATCTTTAGTATTCTGCAGCAGACATCATGACTCCAAATTGTCGTCGCGAAAATGTGGATCAATTTCTACTCCAGGTTAAATGCGGATATGAACCATAACAAAGGATTAGATATCCTGTTTTTTGTGATGTCTCATCTAATCTATTTTTGTATAGTTTATCCCTCTCCAAAGATTACATTTATATATCAGTATGAGAATCTACTGGTAAAATCTTTTTAGAGCATCTGCACTGAGAGAAGACCACCATAGAATACAGTGAATTGTCAGTGATGTACCAAAAGAAAAAATAAATAAGGACTTAATCCCAAATAACTGTTTGTTTGTAACATTTAGGGTTTTTTTCTCTGGACCCAAAGCATATGTCCCAACCAGCCCAATGAGCAAAACCTCTTTTACAAACAAAGAAAAAAGGAGTGTTTTTAAGAGGTGCAATATATAAACTCCCTTGCCACAAAAAAATCTACTCCATGATGTTTTTGCAAGGCTATGTCACTATAATTAGGACAAAGATTACAATGTGAGCTGGTGTCATGCCTTAACTAAGAAGTTAATTCTTTAGTTATGCCAATGGCTTGCAAACAATTTTGTTGAGTGCACATTCAATTGCACTCAATTCAAACTTCTGATAATCCATCCATCCATCTTCTGCCGCTTATCCTGCACTCAGGGACGCGGGGGATGCAGGAGCCAATCCCGGCTGTCATCGAGCGAGAGGCGGGCTAAGGCTGAGAGGCTGAAGTGCTAACCAGCGCGCCACTGTGTCACCTTCTCTTAATCCCTTATTTGACTTTTTTTTTCCCAGTCAATATATTTTAAGTATTACAACCATTTCTCCTTGGCAATTTGGTTTTGTGAAATCATGCTAAAGGTGCGGCCAAAGATTCTCCTGTTATCTTGTTCTTGACTCGTAGGTTTAAGCATCCATCTATCCATACATCTTCAACCTGGAGGAAAACTACGCAGACACGGGGAGAACGTGCAAACTCCACACAGAAAGATCCCCTTGTCGGAATTGTACCAGGGTTCTGTGAGGCCCAAGAGCTAACCACTGCGCCACCGTGCCACCGTATCACTGTAACAGCAACATGTTTCCCCAGAATATATGTGTTATGTTGCTATTGTGATACCGTAAGTTATGCATTGACACAGGCATGTCGTATAGATCTTTACTCTGGGACTTGGGGCAGGTATCGGTCTGAAATGTCTTTTTCATCATTAGCCTGAAGCACACAGTGTCAAAAAGACAGGCCGTATACTGATTCATCTTACAACACTCCATGTATCTATTTTGTGACTACGCAAAATGGGTTTTTCACCAATGCCTCTTATCCCACATCAGTCAATAGCATCCGTGGACGCAATTAAATTATGGATGTCTTTTAGCAGAATATGGATTTAACATTACTTGGACAACAATGGAGGTTGCTGTTAACAAAACTATGTTTAAAAGAACCCTTTAGGAAAAGGGACAAAAGCAGCATCCACGCTGCCCTTTTTGTATCATGACTGTCTGTCGTTTAGGAACCGGCAAGGGAAAACACTTGATTCTGTGTATCGACTGTGTTCACCTGGTAGAACCTCTTTGCCATCGCCTGCCCATTGTGAAGGACAAGTCTAAAATTAATTGGACTGGTTCTACAATTTAGATTTTTTTTTTGCAATTATATGGCAGCATACAATCAGGTCTGGTGAAAAAAGCAAGACTGATGTCTTCAGTAACAATACTTAAAGAGTGAGGGACAGAAATTTGCAAGATAGTGAATAAAAAACAATTTAATCGTATTACTTTGCAGTTAAGAGTTAATTAACAACTATTTAAGAACGATTCATTCACAAATTCTGACAAACGTATTATACTTGTTTTCAACCAATCTCATTAAGTCTTTTATAATAACATTGTTTGACAAAACCGATTGGTCTTCGTCACTATAATTACAGTATAAACCTTGTGACTTTGTATAAATTGGTTTATATATGTTCATTCTAGGACATTTTTATGGAAAGGAACCACTGTTTCCTAGAAATATTTCTGGTGGTTGGAGCTTCTTTTCACCTAAAAATCTTAACTTTGAGCTAAACTCAACGTCATAGCTCAAGAAAACAAGACCATTCACCTGCTGTTGCCAAGGCTTTTACCAACCCTCTACAAATTTCATTGAAAATGGATGACTGTTGGCTGCTTTTGTTACCCTTGATACTTTTGATGTGAGACTGGGGTTATTAACTCCCTAAAAATGGTGATGTAATGGCATAGACAACAATATATGTCCCCAAGTCACCAGGAACTCCACAGTCGAGCACTGAAGTATGAAAATTGCCTTCCCGGCTTTACATTCAATCAATTCCAGAGTTGTCAGTCTTCCAAGCAGCAAAAGCACAGCGTAATCAGATGTAGCAAAGTCTGTAACAGAAAACTGCAGAATGTACCTTCCCTATGCCCTCAGAAAAGGATCCACACATGTCAAACATATTATTTTTAAAATCCTATCTGCACCACTATTATTCAGACAGGCATGATATTATGATAGAAAATACTTATCAATTAGAAGTAGCCCTTAATCATCCTTAAAAACCTCATATGTTACTTTACGTCTGTTGTCAGAAAGAGTCTAGGCGTAAGGTGAAAAAAAACTGTAAAATGTGTCCAGCACAAGTGGTAGGGAACGCAGACTGAACATTAGAGTGTTTCCGCTCCATTTCTGTGTCCTTGATGATCACCCTGTTCTTAAATGTTTCCAATTCATTGTTGAAGTATGGTCAGGACTTAAACAATGTCTCTTAAAAGAAATTAATCTCCTAGTACTGCTTAGGAAATACAAGAAGCAGGAAAATCACCCTGAAGGCCAGAAAGTGATGAATCAGCACACACATTTTATTAGATGGCTGCGGAGTGAATCAGAATCATAACCTCTGCAGTCAGTTATCACCAGCCAAAAGTCAGTTCCGCCTCTGAGACACTGGAACACACTGTGAGTCTGATTTAAAATGCACAACAAGCCCTGTGCAATCTACAAGATACATTATGCCCTATGAAATGATGTTTTGACATTCCTGAGGAAGAAAAAGGAGGGTGGAACCCTGTATGTGTTTTTCCACTCGTTCTTCGGATTCCAACTTTTCCTTTTTCTGCATTTTGTGTTTTCTATTCTGGTTACCTTTGTATAGCTGAATTAGATGTATTGTAGGAATGTGAGTGACTGCTAAGCCTTTTCAGTGCATCTCAAATTGTGCAGGAATCTTGCCGAATTCATGCCTAAAAGAAATCTACAGAATTCGATTACAAGGCTACACATGGAATAATTTCTGTGTGTTTGATCCAAATTTCAAAATATTTTGTACCATAGCAGGTTATATTTTACTGTGCATGGCTGCTTTACTTGTCTCCTCTGCTCACTGCTTCAGTTGTCTCCTCGCTGCTCTAGCTGTCTCCTCATATTCCAAAATTTGAATATGCAGCCTCCACTCCAGTTTCTTTCCTCACTTGGGAACAATTTCACTTCACAAATGGGATATTATACAGCCTCTGAGTATTGAATCAAATGTGAAGTTTTTGACCGTAAGAGTGGGGTAACTTGTACTTAAGAGGGTTAAAGGTTGCGATCACTGGCAGGTGAACTTCTCTGGTAACAAACAAACTCAGGGTCCGAGCACAATGCTGCTGAATGATAACGGTGCTCAAAGGTCCGACCTCAAACTCATTAAAAAGCCTTTTCCACTTGTGAGACACAACTAAAAAACTTAATAGCATCGTATGAATAATTATAGTGACACCTTGTGCACCCAATGATGTTCACCCTTTGATTCCACAGCTGGTAAATACAACCATTAAATGTTTTTTTTCAGCAACATTAATTGCTTCCCAGATACATATCTTGTGAATCAGAACTCAACCTGAAAATAAGAGTACGTCAAGGTTTTTCCATTCGGTTTATGAATTGGATTACACTTAACTTTCACCTTTTTCTTGCTCATCTGCGCCTTTCAAGGACCCTCTGAGTGAGTACCTAGACACCTCTGTGTCCTGGTTATTGTTACTAAGCCAGGGGTGGGCAAACTTTTTGGCCCTGGGGCCGCATTGACTTTTAAATTTGACAGACGGGCCGGGTCAGCACAAGATACGATACATATAAAAAAAAACATTAGTTAACAGTACATATCAGACTCGTCTGACATTTGCTTTGAAAATACAACCAGCTTGGTTTTGAGGGCTCTGATGTTTGCTTGCATTTCGTGCAAAAAACATTTTGTCCCTCATAGCTTCACGTCCAGATCATTCTTGTGTGTCAGTACATCCACAGTAAAGGCTAAATCGCAAAGCCAATCTGTGTCATTCAGCTCAGGAAAATTCTCAAGTGTTCTCAAGTAGCTCCAAAAATGAAATAATCTCCTGTATGAGCTCCGACATTCATTGATGCAATCATTCAATCATTCACGTCAAGTATGAATTCTGTACCAATCTTTGGCGGGCCGGATTAAAAAGACCAATGGGCGGGATGTGGCCCACGGGCCATGGTTTGCCCACCTCTAGTCTAAGCCAATCTTTTGTTAGCTCGCCCCAACCCCATCTCTCCATCAGCTAATAATAAGGCAAACTTTAAGACTATTAGTGCTCTGTACTAAGGATGTCCTCAACATCTTTAGATGAGTTGTAATAAACATTACATTAGCTTTTACAGAGGAAACCCCATGGCAGCATAAGTTAGTACTATACTGTAAAAGCCATTAGATATAATTGCATTTTTAATGAAGATCTAGAAGGAGTATATATTGTTAAATCAATGGTAAGATTTTTTTTTTTTAAGAGAGGCCATTGAAATAACATTCAGTCTTCCTACAATTCTCCTCAAGGAGTCATCCAGGTCTGCAACCCTTCAGGTCAGAGTCACACAGCAACCTGATCACATTCATAAATTGGAGGACACCTCCTTTATCGAAGACTCCTATCTGGTCCAATGATCACCCAGTTTGCTGCTCTAATAGGATTTCTGTTGACTGGTAGATTGTTATCTCACTCAGGTTGATGGGTTACAACATATAATAGTGTCCCAAGGCAATATCGACCTGAGCGGAGGAGGTTAATAATAAGGGCTTCCCTCTAGGGTGAGGACATGAAAAAGAAAGCTTGAAAAACATACAAAGGAGTTTGGTGAAATATTCATAAATATGTCTGCAAATTCATACCACTAACCCTCACTGTGAGCCCCTTGAACAACAATCCAAAACATTACGGTCAAGAGAATGAAGCACAGCTGTTTGATTCTTTTGTCTGAGGGCTAGAGAAGCACAACATGGAGAATGTGGAGGACACATTTTCTCCAATAGTCTTAAATTTTGTGCAGCATAAATAAAAAGCTAAAAATTGTTCTAGATTGAAGTTACCATGTAATACAGCAGCTAAGATGTTCAAAAGCGTGACAGTGAGACTATACTGATTCACTGCTGAATCATTGCATTAAAAGCTCTGAATCTGCAGCAGGCATAAAACATACTTCATATCTCAGATGAATCTGACTTGGGGAAAAAAAGAGACTGTTAATTTGAACTGTATCTTTGCAATTGCATAAATTCACCATCTACAACCAGGACTTGAAATCTAATGGGAAGCTTTCACAGCTTACTATAGCTGGGCACCAAATATAATTTGCAATTATCATTATATACAGTATTTCTCTTAGCAAGAGATTGAACTGCCTATTCGCTATAGTTACCTTGGTAACAAGTACCAACCAACAGGAATGCATGACTCATTACCTGGTCAACCAACAACATTTGGAACCTGTAGAGCAAACATACATAGGCTATATTTTATCTGGATGACTCAGAATCCCACACTTCATTATGTTTTTTCCCCACAATTACAGTAAGCAGCCCTAAATAATGTTACCAAGGGAACACTACATTAAATGGATTAATGCCAAAAAAGTCCCAAATAAAAGCTCTGTAAGGGTAATGGCTACATATACAGAGCTGAGCATTATCATTGATACAGCAATATATTGGGGTAGATCCTTCTCTAATCCAGGGGATGGCACAGTAAGGTAATTTCTCCACCTAACCCAATGTTATGCAAAAGTGACATGAAGAGGGTGGAGATAAAAATATGTGCACAGCCGAATTCACCTTTTGCATTGTTGCAGAAAGTCCAAATCCAGCATTTCTATGTGAAGCCTGGCCTTGCTACAAAAGAGTTGGAATAATATTTGTTTCTTATTGCTAACCAATTAAATAATCCTCCCCTCAATAGTAATAGTAAATTTTTCCCTTATGTTTTCTGTATTCAATTAATATATGAAATAATTGAGCCACTAATACCTTAAGGATTTCACAGAGTACTTTTCCAAGGACATGTTTGGAAAGAAAGTACATCAGCACTTCATCATGCAAAACAGCTTAACATTTTAAAATCATACTTGACATGAAAATAAGTACTAAGTATTATAATTGCAATTATCAGCTATACACACCAAATATTCAATGAAAAAGTGTGAGGTGTCCATCAACTCCCAAGCCATCTGTGCTGTTCTTTTCACTTCACACTGGGTTTTTACAGCACTTTCTAGTTGCTAATGGCTACATCACCCACATGTGCGGGAAAAATATGACTGAAAACCACTTATTGTTAATAATAGCCTTCTTGAAAAAAAAAGAGCTGCAACCCAGCATTTTTGCATGCTTGCTATGAATCAACATAACATTGTCTTGGGCAGCACACAATAAGAACCAAAGACGGATTTCTGAAAGACTCATAACAGTCCTCTCAATCCCACAGAGAGAAAACAAGCAAGTGTGTGAGGTGGAAAACAAGGAAGTGTGTGAGATGCTTGTCTATTTTCCAGAAAATAGGTGCTGAATATCAGTCATCTTCTCTGCGGTATGTATTATAATAAGACAGCAAGACCAAGGACAAGAGGTGCTGCAGTTATTATGGTTTGGCAAAGACATCCTCATCATCCTCACCAGACAAGGGCAGCGAGATCCATGTAAAATAGTGGGTCTTATAGCAAATTAAACTATGAAACCAGAAACAAATTAAAATCAAGTCTTTCATTATGTTATCATTTCTTAATTTTAATTTTTCCAATTGAATGAGAGAGCCGAGAGTTGGAGTCAGGATTGCCATTAATCCAAGAAGTGCTTTGGTATGGGCTGGTATTAGTAGACAACTCTGCACTTTTAGATTTCCGATATTCCTAAGGCCAAATTTATTAAACACTCCTCCATAAATCCCAAAGTCCATGCTAACAACAACCATTAATCAAAGTCAACAGATTCATAATGAGTTTATTTCAATATGAATCTTTATTGCAGTCTAGTTATTCCGTGTGAAATAAAGAAAAGAAAGGAGTAGCAATAAATTGTTTGGATTCTCAGTAGCGCTAGTACAAAAATAATTAGGTACATCGGGAGACAAAATATTTTCTAAAGCAGTGAATTCAGTTACTTGTAAGTTGTAACTATATTTACAAGATTAATTTTGAAAAAAATGAAAGATAAAGAACAATGACTTCAAGAACACAAAAGTTTGGTCCACACAATTTAAGTAAATTATTTCTGGGTGTTTATGTCCCCTTGTTTGAAAACATTCTTCCATTCTCCCCATCTACTGACTGCATCCAAAAAAATATTGCTTTCATTATGCACACCATCCTGCTAAGTGGCTGACATATACTGGCAGTTTGTCTTGCACTTTGATCACCTCACCAGTGTGATATCAAATACATTACCTTATCACACTTATAAGGATGGAAGTTGAAGTCAGCAGTGAAGTACAAATTTCCTAATGACTCTAGAAAACTCACCATCTCTATTGTCTTTTATATGATCTTTTAATGCATCATTTTTGAATTGGGTTCGATAAGCTGTAGGCATTTTTCAGGTTCTACAGTTTTGCTAATAGTGCCACGAACATAATCTACCTACAACCACTTTGCTTAAAGTCTTAAAGTCATTGTCTGATGTTTGTTCCCTTTGTAAGTCTTTGGTAATAGGCCGTTAATTAATTTAATATTATCACTATGGTACTTACAGAAAGCAGGGTCATAAAAATGACTATATCTTAAATAGAATTGTTTTATATATTTATATATTTCAATTTTGAATACTTCATTAATCCCTTGCTGATAAGTCACGCTTATCCGCTGAGCCATGAACTGTAAATAAATTACTGAAGAAAAAATATGGCACCCGCGTGCTGACTGCTATTCTCAGTCCATTTATTGACAGATATTAGGGGGTTTATCATGAAAAGTGTGTGTGTGTTCGTGTGTGTGTGTGTGTGTGTGTGTGTGTGCGCGCGAGCGTGTTTAAAATTTTTGGACCATGTAATGAGCAATTTGGGTTTTTCCCTTCTTATCTGATAAACTTGACACATGGAAACAAGAGGATCACCAAAAAGTTTTGCTCAGCAAAATTTAAAGACACTCCTGAGACTCACTTGTTTACTTATTAACAGTTGATTCTAATCATGACTGTCATTTAGTATTTGAAATGTGCTGCTCTTCATAGCAGTTTTGCATTACATTCTACCCAAAAGTAAAGATAATTTGTTGACAACAAACCCAGGTCATCTAATTTTATCCTTGCACTGGCTGGGTGAGCCACCAAAGCAGTGATGCTATGAGACTTTGCTGTGGGACTGTTCTCTTCACAAATCACTAGGTTATCTCCTTCCACACCTGTCATATGTTCCCAGTACTGCTTCTTTTATCCACAGGTCCTTGACACGCCAGAGTGCTGTGGAAACCAAGGAGGCACAAGGCTAAATGTGGCTGAGTTATGTTGACAGAAACATGGCTCCCTCAGTTCTGCTTGCTGCCAATGACACTAGCAGGCCCATACCATACAAAAAAAACATTTAACAATAATAAGGTAAATAACAATTTACGGAGAAAATGATTTTTCTTCTGTCCAATGAAATTAGCCAAAGCTTGAAAAAAAGTAAAACAAATGTAATCGGGATATTGATTTTCAGGAGGAAAATGTCAGCAGAGATCGATTGGCAGCTATAAATAAAAACCATAAATGAAAGAGCTTAGAGCATAAGCAGTGAGTAGCCAATGTTGCATTGCTGTCCCTTTATTCCAAAATTGTAATACAGCTAAACCAGCAACTTTTACAAATGACAAATGTCAGCATTTCACTGGTCAATCAGGAAAGTAGCTCTTGTGTCCTTGTTCAGTTCAAGATTGAGAATTATCTATTTGCTTGTAAAAATATGAGAAGAGAAAGACTACTTTTGTGATAAATTTGTGTGAATGAATGCCACAACAACAAATTGATTTAAAAGACCAGCTCAGTAATATCAGCTTAACTTTCAGCTGACCCGCTGCTTACAGCAGGTCTGTGGTATGCATCCATAAACGACACTATTTAAAAAATGAGCTCATTCCCATTCTTGCCCAGAGTAAATGAAAATACATGTCACTTTCTAATCCGTCTTTTGAATCTGCCAAAGGGGTTAAAGGCATCTGACCAACTGATTCATTCATACCTGTATGCTGTTAATCAAGCAACCACATGATGCAGATTCCTAATTGACAACGTGAAATAATCGGGTCTGATTAATTATCACGCAAAACTTCCTGCAGATATTTTTGATGGAACTGCCTTTTGCTGAATTTCATGATATGTTTATCAAGGACTCATGAGAGAATTGTAAAAAAATGAATAAAACATCACCGCTGAGGGAACAAATAAGCGCCATGGTGTCAGTGGTCATTCAGAGAACACTAATATTTAACACTTTCATAGGCATGTCTGTTCAAAACACGATGCAAAGAAGTTAGACAAAATGATGGTCAAAGTTGACCTCTATCTCCCATGTAACTTGAAAATAATGAGGAAAAAATGCAGGTATTTGACAATTGAAAGTCTTGTGCTGTTTGTTTTTTTTTCTTGACTTTTTATACTAATTTTCTGATGTTTTAACAGTATAAATAAGGTCAGTAGTTTTACCACTCATTAAGAGAAAAATGAAAGTAATATTGATCGTATCGCCTATACAAGAAAATTAATAAGTCAATTTCCAACAATGTCAATTGGGCCTTTCAAACAATACATAGGTTACAGTTAGCTGTAATGTTTCAAGGAACCATGAGGTGATCAAAACCATAATATAACTATAATATTTACAAGAGGAAGTATATAACATCTAAATAAGGCCTGGTAGCAGTTTTACATATTAATGTCATACTTCAAAGTGATGTGTTAGACGCGATAGACATAAGGCATGAAAGAACCCCATACTGCTAAAGGCTGAATAAGATCAACATCAATAGGCTTTTTCATTTAAATAAGATATACATTGCAAGCAAAATATGATGGGTGGAAATTCCACACCCCAGAGCCAGACATTTTGAGAAGAATAGACTTACTCTACATTCAATTCAATAAAGCCTTCGAAGCAAATTTCACACACCCATTTTGCACTCTGTTGATAAAATACCAAACAGCACAGAAAATGCCCTAAGAGATGAGAAGGCAATGTTTTGCCCCCATCATTTTCCTCTGCGTCATGAATACAACAAGGCTGTAAATGAGAAGAAAACTATAAATGACAAAAAACTGACCATAGCTTAAAAACATCTACATGAACTTTTAACAAATCAGCTGGAGAGTGCATCCTAGGCAGTGGTACTAAAACCCATGTTGTATTATGTTCTGAGCAAGCCACACCGTTCTCAATAGGTCTGAGAGGATCTGGCAGAGTGGCACTTGAACCGCAGACCTGTCACCCCTCTCATCAATCCCCCACTCAACTTCTGTCAATTAATCCTTTGAATGTCATTTCCATGTTCCATTCAGCAGCTTTATAAATAAAAGAACAGACTCTAGTGGATAAAAATCTGCTTTCATTGCCTCATATAAGGGAAAGATTGAAGGATTGAGTCGCAATCCTGTAAATCATATTGGCCTTCCCCTCATCAGGTTTTACTCATCTGGAATTGCCTTCATTTTGATGAGATTTCACACTGAGTTCTTCCTCAAAGCCTCATAAATCTTATCATTTACACCAGTGGAGCTCTAAGCCCCAGTCAGTAGACCTTCTCCCCCAAGCAGACAGTCTACACACCCAAAAAACATGTTCAATTAAAGGCCACCTTGGGAAGTCGTCCCTGAACCCTGACCGCAGCTGCTTCCCCTTCTTCCTGGTAAGATAATTAAATTACAGGAATCACAATTGGGCCTCTTCTGAATTCAATTTCCCCATTTTGTGGCAGCCTGTCCTAGATGATTTCATATCTGAGAAAGGAATAACATTACCAGGTATGTTGTGCTTTTTTTCTTGAAGAGTCCACAATCCCCAACATTATTTCATCATAAATTGTCCCAAATTAAATTGCTTTATTTTCATTATATTAAAGTTCAATGTTGAAAATACATCCCACATGTGGCATAAATGTATAAAGTTGTTCATTGGTTTAAATACATCAAGCAACACAAACCTCTTCTAGGAATTAAAATTGCACCAGATCTTACAGCTATCTTTGCTCTTTGACTATCTAAACACCCCTCCAATAAACATTATATTCAAAACCTTTAATAGCACTTAAATCTTCAGTGTGACAATGCAGCCACTTTAAGCAGTATCTGTATAGGAGTAGGATTTGCTTTTCCCCAAATAAACACTTGAGTCAACATACCAGCTTGAATATGACACCATTTCAGTCACTGCCAATGACAATGTTCACGATGCAAAAGGCTGTCAAAATAAATTCCTTCGAAGCAAAGAGCTGGAAGATAATTGTACTTATTATTGATATCAAAAGGAAAGAAATTGGAAAAAAAACAATCCAAAGTCATTAATGTAGAGAAAAAGGTATAAGGTCCTGTCTGCAAAAATGCCACTTTTTCATGTACCTTTATGTCTTGAGTTTTTAATTCTAATGAAAGTGACAAAGTAAGAACGGATGCAGCTTTAGCAAAACAATAAGTCCATCAGAAGGGTAGCTCATGTTGGATGTTTTGGAGATAAAGTCAGAGAGGGCAGACTGACATGTATTGGACATGAACAGAGGAACAGCGAACATCTGGGTAAAGCGATGCTGAAGTTTACATGAGGTAGGCCGAGAGGAAATTAATGAATGGAGTGAAAGAGGACGTAGGAGGATGGATGATAGGGTAATATGAGGAAGGGAAAAGCTGAAAGGAAACAAAAAAGAAGACCAGTCCTTGGAGTTGTACTCTTCGGCTAGCGCAGTAGTTGAGGTGACAGATTGGCCATCCTAAAAAAAACAAAGTTCTTTGCTCGATTACAAAGCTCCTCCTGGCCTGGCCAAGTGTTTTTGAGCAAAACACTGAACCCCTTACTGCTAATGCAGCCTTACTGCTACCTAGTCATTGCTCAATGGCTCCCCATCGCTCACAGTTCATCCATTATGCAATCAAATACAGATGGCAATTTTTTTTATTCATTTATTTTATTTTTTATTTTTTTATTTTTTATTTAACCTTCATATAACAAGGAAAGTCCCATTGAGATTAAAAACCTCCTTTTCCAAGGGAGTCCTGGCCAAGAGGCAGCAAAAGAATACAGTTACATATAAAATGAAATTAAAATTACATGCAAATCATATAAAACAGTTACAATTTCACTGACATTATGCAGTGTGAATAACTGAGTGAGACAAAATAAAGATTTCCTTCTGTCTTCTTGTTCTTTTTCTTTTCTAGTGACATATCACATCTTGACTTGATTATGCCTCTTAGGCCTCTTTGTGCTTTAACTTTTCCTGACGTTCTCCATTTTCATTTCAATAGCTATATGCACCTCGTTTTTTTCTTTTTATTTTGAACCATCTGCAAATTCTTGCCTGAAATTCATTTTGTTGGTTTTCATTATGCCTCTCATCCATTCATTCTTTCTAAGGTAAATTGATTAAATTATACATGTCATTTTTCTCTATCCAAAAAGTGGGTAGTGTTGTAAAACTTTATGGAGATGCAGAGCCACGAGACCTCACCATACTAAACACCACCCTTTGCATCTATCTGCACCTTCCCATTGCCTCCACCCCCTTATCACAGCATCAAAGCATTACTTTACCCAATACCCGGAGGCAGGAGCTGCCTTTCTCTGGACCACACTGACATTCTGATGCTATTTAGAGCCATTATGCTTCCAAGGTCAGCACTTAACTTATATTTTCACAGCTTCAGGCACCCTAGTTTTTTTGTTTTGTTTTGTTTTGTTTTTTTACCTTTTAATTTTTTGTCTTCATTTTTGATGTTTATCGCAGCAGACTGAAGACCACACAGTGAATTGCTTGTTAGCTGGGGCTTTTGGTGCTATATTGTAACTCGTGCCTGAAAAGGTAAAGAGGGAAGAGAAAGCCAGAACAACACTACAGGCTACATTTTCATTACATTTTCTGTGGTTGCATGTCATGAATTATCTTGCACTTCAGGCTGTTCCTTCAATCAAGGGGAGTACATCTTGAGTCTTACGAGGGTTTGATGGCATAAAGATGTGTCATTTTAATCATAAAAAGAATCTGTTTTAAGATGAAACATTAAAAAAACATCCAGCCTTGAATGGCTTTTTTTAATATTTATTTATTCATTAGGTTCTTGGAGGTTAATATATTTCCAAATGGAGAAGTTGGCTTGGTTTGGAATATTTAAGGGTAAATAAGAAGTATTCAAATTTTCTCGTTGATGGCAAACAATTATAGGACAAGAAAGGATTAAACTTTATTGAATAGTTTTGGTTGAAAAATGATACTACAAGTATGTCTGACAACTTATTGCCCATTACAGATTTATGTATCTGATACAATGTTTCTTTCTGAGTCTGGATCTTCCTAACTTTCTCCACAGAATTCGTAGCTTAGTTATAAATTAGTGTGCAATGTCTTACATTCCTCATGTAAGCAATGTATGTTGTCATTTGTATACTTTTCTCTGTGAATTGACCTGGAAAAAGGGTACTTGTGGTGAAAAGTAGAATGTATGACACACGTTGCCACCTTTTACGGGCGTAATGCCAAGGTACTGATCCCTGAAACTGTATCTTAGCCTCAGGACTGTACATCCATATGTCAAGCACAGGGAGACATTACTTACATTTATTTACAAGAAATGAGCTGAAAAAAATCTGCAATGCTCCCCATTTTTGTCACAAAAATTTGCCATGGATGTACAAACATGCATAATTTGACTAGGCAGGTGACACGTTGGAAATCAAAGGTTATTTTTTCTGTAGAAAATACTTTAAATATTGCTTATTTGGTACGGTCTATGTTAAATGTACAATCTAAGCTCAGATTCTTTACAAAGGTAAAACAGGGCTGTCAGATGAATGTTGACATTGGTTAGCAAAATATTTATATGATAATTTGTCACGTTTTGCATTAATGTTTATCTTCCTCACAGAGAAATATTAATGTTAAGATACGATGTGAAGTAGCATTGTGCAATATCAATACTTATTATAACTGCATTTGGAAATCTACAGCGTTCATCTCCCAGCTAAATGATAAAATAACTTTATCAACATAAGAATAAATGATTATTCTTAATTTCAGGGGATCATAAACATTTATAAATGTAATATCCCATCATCCTAAATCCATGAGCTCTGCCGCTGTGTGCCTGTATTATGTGTCCTCATTCACTGTATATAATATATGCTAACCGATCAGGTTTCTGGTAGGTGATTCCACCATCCCCAAATGAAACGTGTACATCTTAAATTAACCTCATTTTCCATAAAATGGGATTCTTTTGCAAGATGAGTATGTCATTGATATTTGATGAGTCACTATAGCTCACATCAAATATCTCAATAAACAAGCAAGAGAGATATTTTTGTCTTTTTGCTCCTAAATATTCAGTACTGTGCCAAGCTGATAGCTGCCTGCACTGCTTAGCAACTCCCCATGGGCTGCTATTGCTCATTTACAGTTCTGTGAGTTGTCAGGGTTTGGTGCTTATGGAAATTAAACTTTGAAATCATCTGCACCCTGGGCAAAGTAAATTGTAAAAAAATGTTGTCGCATATATGCGATGAATGGGCTAATCTGTGAAGTCATGCAGTCTTCACCCAAGCTGATGGTGTTACTTGACACACTGACAGTGTGTGTGTTCAGTGTGTTCTTACAGCTATCTCTGTAGGGACCATCCTGCCATCATTGTGGAAACATTTTGAGAAAGTGACAGAAGATCCTCATTTTAAGAGACACTCTTCAGGGGTAGTTTAAGGATTGAACTTTATGGTAAGGTTGAAGATAAAACTTAGTTTACTTTAGTTTATGACTTGGAGAAGGCAACTGGGGTACGAGTTGCTAAAAAAAAATGCACAAGTAAAATGGTAAGCTTGATTTCATCTATCTTGTGTTGTGCAAGTTTGTCCACTAACCATGTGCACTGAGGACTTCATACTTCAAATAAACAACATCTCATCCATTTTGATATTTTTTCCTTTAATGCTTACCCAGTGTTTTGTTTTTCTACATTGGTGTGTGAGATCCTGTATAAAACTGAAAGAAGTTTACTTCAGGACACAGTGAAACATACTTTGCCCGAAAATTATTACAATTAAAATGAGTTAAAAGGGAATGGGTTAATCAGCCCATCTGCCTTGTTTTTTCCCTCAGTAAGTGGGTGACAAAGAATAAATTAAAAAGTGTTGTATCATCTCTTCTTGAAGACTTTCCCCTCTCTTCCAAGAGAACTATCTTAAAGAAAAGATACCAAGTCCAGTTGCCATGATAAAATTTGACAACTGTTACAGTCACTGCCCCCCCATCCATTGCTCAGCCTTCTTGAAGTATTCAAAACACATTGAGGGAGCTCAACAATGAGTTGTTGTACCTCTTTCTCTAACAGTTCTGGTTCATTGAGCTCATATTTCATTTTGCACTTGCAGTCAGAGTTTGCTTTCAGTTAGATTAAATGTTGTACCCCTTATTTGAGATCTTGGTGAGTTGAGTTATAAACTGTGATGGCTAGAATTAACAGAAGGCAATAGGGGATATACCATATCGATGAATGTCCTAGATAAGATAAGATAAGATAAGATAAGATAAGATAAGATAAGATAAGATAAGATAAGATAAGATAAGATAAGATAAGCCTTATTGATCTCCATAGGAGAAATTAGTTTGTCACAACAGTGTAAAAGTTATGTTTTGTTACAAAAGTAACAAAAAGTAATATAAATATAAATATAAATATAAATATAAACATAAATATAAATATAAAAGGCAGAAGATAGCGAGACATCCACAAATAAATAGACAGCAGCAACAACACCCCAACAATATCAGGGATAATAACGACAACCTAAAGGAACAGTGAGGGTGAAAAATACACCACCAGAACTAAAGGACAATCCAATGACAAGAATAAAATAAATAAAGAAAAATAGGCAGGATGTGTGCAGGCTGGGACAAACAGAAAGACAGCAGAGTTAGGGAGTTAGGGCATGACATGTGAATTGGTGAGGTAGTGAATGGGGTATGGTAGTGAGACTGTGGAAGCAGCACAGATGCACCTCAGGCGGGTCAGAGTTGCGCACCCTCCAGATTGCTGTTGTGCAGTCTGATGGCCGTGGACACAAAGGAGCGTCTGATGCATTCAGTTCCTTACCGGGGTGCGATAAACTTTCGGCTGAAGGAACTGCCCATCAGCCAGAGCTCATCGTGCAGGGGCTGGGAAGGATTGTCCAGGATAGCTCCACTTTGTCCTTCACCCTCCCCACTGCCACCGACTGAAGGTGGTCCAGGTTCAGTCCCACCAAGCGGGCTTTCCTCACTACCTTGTTGAGCCTGTTGACCTCACCAGCCCTGGCACCGCCCAACCAGCACACTGTAGCAAAGAAGAGTGCACTAGCTACTATACTGTAGAAGCTCTTGAGGAGCCCGCTACAGACGGCAAACGACTTCAGTCTCCTCAGGAAAAACATCCTGCCCGGACCCTTCCAGTAGAGTGCATCAGTGTTGAGTGACCAGTCCAATTTATTGTTAATGAGGACCCCAAGGTACTTGTAGGAGTCCACTGAATCCACCTCTTTACTCTGGATAGTGGTTGAATCTCCTCCGATTCATCCGGAAGTCCACATCCACCTCCTTGGTCTTGGAGATGTTGAGTAGGAGGTGGTTCTGGTTGCTCCACTCAACAAAACTCGCGATCAGACCTCTGTACTCCTCGTCGTTGTCATTGTTAATCCATCCAATGATGGAGGAGTCATTGGAGAACTTCTGGAGGTGGCAGGAACCGGAGTTGTACCGGGAGTCAGAGGTGAAGAGGAATGGAGACAGTGGAGTACCTTAGGGCACTCCTGCACGCCACAGCCTCGAAAACCCAGCCATCCACCCTGACATACTGCAGCCATCCTGTGAGGTAGTCCAGGATCCAGGCAGTGATGTCAGGGTGAAGCTGCGTACTCAGCAGCTTGTCCTTGAAGAGGGTGGGTTGGACACTGTTGAAGGCACTGAGGAAGTCAAAGAAGGCGACTCACAGTGCTTCCTGCACCCTCAAGGTGGGATAGGCCCCACCTTGTCAACTGCACAAACATAATTACCAGTATGCGCATGTTGGATGGAGCGAAAACTCTGTAAATTGGGAATAAAATGGAAAAAGAAGAATAGGCAAGGCTAAGGTTCCCACTATGTTTTTTTTCCATTGTGCTATCAAAAGTATTTCAGGAATGAAAGAAATAAAAGGAGGGAACAAATTGCTTTCAAGTTTTTCCCTGTGGACAGAATAGACTGGGATGTTTCTCCCTATAATTAAATCCCCCCCGTCGTATTTAAAAATATATGATGTAATTAGAACATTTAGTTTCATTTATATACACTTAGATTTCTTCCTTCCTACATGGCACATAATTATTTCAACCAAGATCAGACAAGAACAGAGTTGCAATAGTGGTAACCAACATTAAAAGGATCCTTCAAGTAGTAAGCTTTCAAACAGCGAAACCACAGGATCACTTTTATGCCAACAAGACAGAACAACTAAGAACATACAAGTTATCTCTCTGTGTGGCAGTTATGTCTTAATGTGCAAACATGCGTGAGCTGAAATCAACAGCTTTCTCAGACATCACCTGCACCACACAGCAACAGACACATCACCGGCCTCTTTCACTCACGGAGAAGCGAAGATTCACCTTTATCACTGGGACCAGAAAGCCGCTTTCTTTCCTCGCCATCTCTCCCCTGGATCGAGCCCAATTCCCTCCCCATTTTTATTGCCTCTCAGTGCCGTGGAGCTGCACAGGGTGCCGTAGGTGTCTTCGCAGTTCTCCCCTTCCTTGTCTTGACTGAGACAAAAGAAATCAATGGCAATGTGATGGCCCCTGTCACTGTTATTAGACACCCAGTTGGATGGAAGAATGGACTCAATCCCTAGTCTGCAAAATGGATAAACTCTTAAAAAAAACTCTAAAACAATTTAAAGAAAAAAGGCTGTGTGACTTTTTAAAAATATCAATGGGAATCCAGAGTGAAAATGAGCTGAAGATTAGTTTGAAAAGTGAGTCATATTTAAACTTGTATTGATTTTTGAGCCAAACCATGTTTTGTTTTTTTTTTTTCGGAAACCGAGAAAGACATTTTATAATATAGGGGCGAGAGAGAGAACGGACAAAAACTGTATGATGGTAATTGGAACTGGTTTTTCAGAGATGTATGGGTGATATTACTTTGGGGTATAAAGTAAGTGAGACAAATTCTGAAAATTTCCCTCTACTCATGTGTATATTTTAAAAGAATCAGTAGGAAAACTAAAAACAATCAGGAATGAAAGAAAGTAGAAATTGTTGTCCGTGCATAACCTAAATTGTTCATGGGCGTCACACGATTGCTTAAATGGGCTTAAATGAGGATATAAACGTTATCACCCTAAGGGTCCTCTTTAAAAGTGATTGTAAATATTTTAGCACTACAACACTAACCATCTTGCCTGGCTGACCTAACATACATTTATACGTTTCATTTTGGAGCTTTTTGAAGTGAATAGCATGTGAAACATTGAAAACAATCTCTGGAAAACTGGCCTATCTTAAGGCGCTCTCAAATAGAAATGGTCAAGTTATCAACTATGATGTGAAAAATTGTTAGTATTATGTCATAGATTCTGTTTTAGTCACATTTCAGCTATTTTTCATTTTGTCTGGTCTATACACCATGCTGTAACTAAAAATATATCAGTAATATGTCTTAAGCATGAGATGCATGTATGAGAGATTGATCTTCTACAAAAAGAAGAAAAGAAAACAGAAAAAAACAATAGCCTACAATGAGGAAAGATGAAAGACAGCATTGAGAAACCATAAATGTTACAGTTTAAGTTGAGGATCTATCCTCACAAGCAGCAGAATGTGAATTTTGACAGCCAGCCTGCCCACAGCTCATCATTAATAAGGCTCTCGTGTCCATCTTTAGATGATGATGACTATGTGATGTTTGCATGTCAACGCCAGTCCTTCAACGTTAACGGCATAAAAGATGACTTGTTATAGAAATGAAATTGCTGCGGGTCCTCCCTCTGTTGACGCCACATGAATTCAGTTTAGTATAGATCTATCCAGACATGTTGACCAGATCCAATAGAGGGAACAGTTAAAATGAGTTATTTAATTAAGGGGTTCATTGAACAAGAAATTACATTAATAGTAGCATGTTCGTTTCCTGTTTTTTAATTGCTAGTGTCACAAGGCTTAAGCATTATCACCTGCTGCTGGAGGGAGTAACACATTACTTCATGAGGCAAATAAACCGAGGTAAAAATATTTTTCATATAAATGCACAATAATAATAATTTGCAACCACCTGCATAGATCCACATTTACCAACTATTAACTATATATATGCAAAGACTTATCAGGATATTCAAACATTACGGAACCTTCTTATTGCAGGCAATATAAACACATCAACACAATGATAATAATATTCTGGTGAAAATGTCATGAATATACTTTCTAAATATTTTTCACAAAAAAATTGTATCACAAAGAACCCCAAACATAAGTTATTTCACAAACCCTAAATCTGACTTTCATTTCCATTTTATTTGCACCCAAACAACTTCAGACAAAAAAAAAATAGAGGACTTATTTTAACCTCTCTTTTGTGTGTTTGTGTCACAGTAAAAGTAAATGGCCGAAACTGACATATGAAACAAAATAAATGCTTGGATTCAGATTCACACCTCAGCAAGCATGGTTGGTCTCTTAAAGGTGTGATTTTAAAAATGTTGGGGCATGTCTCCTGCATAAATGATGGCCAATGAGGAAGAACGAAGCAATGTATAAACCACGATAAAGGATAAAATAAAATCACCTCAATGGACTTATAAAAGAAGGAATCAAAGCTAATGTTTCATGAAGTCTGGAGCAAGTTTCAAAATTAATATATTCACAAATGGAACTTAAAAGTTTGAGACTGTTTATCACAATTTATGTTCATTGTTAAACTCTGTGTACTTTTATTCATAGTGAATAAATTATTTTATTCACAGTGCCATCTGTATGTTGTATTATTAGGAAACTCAAAACCCAGCAGACCACAGTCATTCAAGGTGATACGTGTAGATTTTTTATGTGATCATAATTCTTGATTTTATTTGGAGGACAAATATCGTCAAAACTGCCACAGGCTATGTTGCTCTCAGCCATTTCATCTCGATCCGTGATTCTAGGTGCTGCTCATTCAAATCATTACTTGCTCAAGGTGACTTTGACTTTGGACATGAGGCGACGGGAATTGAGCAACAACTCTGAGCAAATTGTCCCCGGCCTGGTTTGCAGCTGCGCAGCAAGATATCACAATAACAGGCAGTGCCTGTAAATGTGAGATGGCTCGTTAAATAGTTTTCATCTTCCCGCTCGCAACTGTGGGAACACATGGACAAAGCAAAGGCTTAGTAAAGTTCACAAGTCCACATGCATAAATTAATAAATTGTTTACTTTAAACTACTCACTAAATCTTGCTCATGTCGATTTTTACAGCTAACGCTGTCCCCGATCCAAACTATAATGAATTGCTTTGTTTTCATTATGTCACTGTGCATTCAAGCAAAGTGCAAACAGGGTGTCATGAGCACAAATATCAATGCTTTATTTAAATTTTCAAGAGCCCCTTCGATAAAAGAGTTGTTTTTCACTTGTTAAAAAATTGCTGTGCACATAAAAGCCAATAAAGTCCAGCGCTTACATTTTAGGCCACAAGAAAAACAGTATTTGAATGGAAGGTCTCTTGTTCAGAGCACATTTTGCACAAGTTTGGAGAAAAAGCGAAAAAAAAAAAAAATCCTAGCAATTCAGTTATAATATGTTCACATTTTGGCATGGCATTACAGACTTGAGCAAATATTGCTCAGCCCTAGCAGTTGATATTGTAATTTGTCTGTGACATATGGTTTCCTTCTTATCCTGATGCAGCTACAGATACCTGTGTTTTCTTTAATTAAGATCTGGCGATAGCTGTGACACTTATCTCCTTTCACTATGCTTCGTGTTTTGGGTTTTGCAACAACAAAGAGTAAAGTACTTATTCATCAAATAGTGTAAGTAGGTTTGGTTATTAGAATAATATTTTCATGTTGACATTTTGATATCTGAGAGTAAATACCAGAAACAAAATTAGGGAAACTTTGAAATACTGCTCTGGATCATCCTTTAATACAGAATTGTTTGGAACCTTTTGGTCATCATATAAAAAGAGAGTTGAGGCTCATTCAAAGTTGTAAAATGACCCAAACAACTGAAGAAAGCAATTACGTGCACAATACCTCATGAAAATTCAAAGTATTCATGTCATTGATTCTGTAGTTCCTACCATTTTGCACTTGTGTATCACTGTAATGACAAATTTAAATCTTCTGCATCATCATCAACATCACAATTCGTTGATTCCACCATGGTCTTTGTGTTTAAAAATTACCTTTATATGTGCTTCACAGGGGTGTTTCATTAATTTAGATTCAGAGCTCAAAATGGATTTTATACGAAATGACATAATGATCAAACTCCAGCATCCCCTCAAACTCTGTAGGATAAACGGTAGAGGATAAACGGATGGATGGGTGGATGTCATATGGGTTGCATAATAAGGAAAGTTATTTCATGGCAAACGTGTTTGATGAATTTTACTTCATTTATGAGATTCACAACCTGTTTTGTCCGGGGGTGAGGGCCTTTTTTGAAGTTATAATGCATAATTTAAGGAAATCATAAATTTCTCAGATCCAAAACATTATGTGGATCTTAAGATAATCTGTCTACTGACAGCATTTTTAACCAAAGGTGGGTTTATCATTTGTTAAAATGAAAGTGTTAAAAATAAAGGTATTTCATTGTGTTAAAGATTGTGTAAATTATGTTGGCGCGTTGGCATGTTTGATGAGCAAAGATGTAACATGTTTTGACTGAGAGCCTGATTCAAGCATGACATCACACACAGGTAGCAAAGTTACCTCTGCCCCCTCACAGAGAGGTACTGCAGCATCCAGAAGGATGATCACTGTTTTTTTTTTCTCAAATCGATAGGCCTCAGCTGGTAGAGGCATTCACTTTATGTGCCCTTATGTAGATAGAGACATGCTGATACAGTCACACAAGATGAGACGTGCTCTATGCTGAGCTTTAGAATTTAAAGATAACTCAACGACATATCATGTGGGCGATGGATAAGTGAGCTGCCTTGTGATTCTGCGGCAAGAAAAACCTGCTTTTTAAATTTGGATTTTTCAGTGAGCACTGAGAAAAATTTACAATTTCATCAATAAATGTCAAAACAGCCTTCTGGTGTCAAAATCTGAACAAGCAGAATTATTCACAGTCAAGCTAAAATAATCAAAAAGAAGAAAACAATATTTGGACTGGATGGCAGCTGAAGATAAATTCATGAACCAATCACTCAAGCCAGTTGTGATGTTTCAGATGAAAAAATATGACCAACACTTTGAATTTAGCGCCACCTTGAAATTTTTTCCAACTACCCTGGCAGGCTTCATCCTCAGTGGAGCCTGTTTATGAATTTGTGAAGTCAGGTTGCAAGAAACACATGGAACTGTGTACACTGGTGCAGAATTTCACCAATATCTTTAGGTTCTATGTAACTAGTGCATGTTGGATCATTGTTGCGTCACTGCTGCGGAATGTATAAAAGTCAGCTTATGATGTTCAGCAAAGTCTTCACATATTTCTCCCGTTAGATGCTATGTCATTGGGACAGAAGATCAAGCTTTTGTCCACCATTGTGTCTGCCAGCACACCTGAGATAACATGAGGGGGCATAGAAACAAGCGTGCTTTGATAGATGAGCACATTTAATAAAGTGTCCATTGGCTAGCTTTGCATATATGTGTTTGTGACTCAGAATATCAACATAGGTCAAAATGTGTCCAGAGGAGCTGTAGCAAGTGAGTTATGGTGTGATGTCAGGTCTAATTAGGTCAGCCTCGCCAGAGGCTCATTACTCACAAACCACTGAGAGGAGGAAACAAGGAGAAAAAGGGTGGGGGGGGAGTAAAATGCTACATGGGGAGCACTCACCACCATTTGAGCCTCATTCCAAGTACTTTCTCACTAAGAACGTGACAAGACTTGGATAAGGCTGCATGCATCCCACTCAAGCCTGTGTATCATCCTCCTCCAGGTCCTTAAAGCCTCCACTCCCTCCAACACATCCCTCCCAACACACAGCTGCTTCTTCAAACACTTTGAGGAAGACTGAGACACAGGGATAGAAACTTGTGTTCAAACTGATATGATCTATGGATTAGGACTTTGTGCTGATGTTCACACAATATACCTGGTTAGAATCAAAGACAAAGTGCTTACATTTCAAAAGGCAATTAATGATAAATGTCAAGGAGCTGAGGCTGGACTATTTCAGTTTGCAACTAGAATTCTGCATGAATACTCCAACAAAACATGATACAAGCTTAAATAATAATGTTTAAAGTTGTAAAAAAAATGTTATTTTATTCATTTTTGATCACCAAAGCAAAAATATATATGTTGAATGCACACAAATAGCATTTTTTTATTTCGTGTCCTTATTACATGATCTCATTTGTTTTCTGTTTTAGTGGTTTGTGATTGTGTTTCATTGCAAACATTAAAAAAAAAAAAACATGCAAATTTGATAGCGAGGTAGCACGAGGTCAATAGTTTGATCACAGAGGACGAAATACAACCACATACAGAACACATCATTCAGGAACTCCATTCTGATTAAGAAATCAAGTATTAGAAAATAAACTTAATAACATTTGCATAATCACTAAGAAAAATCAATATTAAAAGGGCACATTTTTGTAGCAACTAATGTAGCCAGAGGTTCCGCCAAGACCTAAGATGATGTGCTAAGCTGATGCGAGACAACAATCAAACCATGATTTTCTTGCAGATTGTCTAGGTAGTACAAGGACATCCAACAGTTTTCAGCTTCATACACCTATGAGAAACTTGAATTTGGGATGAAAGAACCCCAAGATTTTCACAATTCATTTCAATTATATAACATATCCAGGAATATAGTTCTGTCTCTCTTCACTAATTATGATTCTCCTAACACAATACATACAAACCAAGAAGGAGTTAAAATTGGCATCAAAACGAATAGATTAACATTGATTAAATCAAATATATCTTTCAGTCTCACATAAGTGGAAAAATTGCTCACCTGTAAAGCCACTGGATAACATATGGTGAATACAGTAATTCTGAATGCATTCTTGTCCAAAATTTGGGTCTCTTGCCGACAGATTAAGCATGAAACACAGATATTCAGTCAAATTACATTTCTCAGCCCAATAGAGTACTGGTAACATTACTAATGTTATTGGAGGGATAGATCATTTCTAACTACATATTATTTCTCCCACCAAGGTTTGTACTAAGAAGGTTATATTGTACAGCTCTTCTGCTCTGTTCTAACCCATTGCAGCTCACTGTGTTACATTTGTCCTGAATGCTCGTACCCTTATACAAATTAAATAATAACACCAAAACTGGTGCTTCAAATGCGCTTCAAACAATTTATAAATACAATTTAAGTAGAAATGTGTACTGTTCAGTATCATCTAAAGAACCCTGTGGGGATTTTGTTTCTTAGTGTTATTTATAAAATAATTAGTTGCAGTCTTTTTCTCTAATATCTTTTAAAGTGTAATTCATGTATTAATTTGTGAAGTTCATCTCCACCTCACCTCAGTTTGTCACTTCCTCTCCCTATTAGTCCACCAGATTGGTGCATGTATTTGAATGTGTGTGTGCGTGTGTGTGTGTGTTGTGTGTGTGTGTGTGTGTGTGTGTGTGTGTGTGTGTGTGTGTGTGTGCGTCCATGTATCAGTGTGTCCATGTGTGTGGTAGTATTTTATCAATTATATTCTCTGAAGTATAGAAGTAATCAAAACGTAATTAAAAGTGTTTGTCTCTGTGTGTTCTTGCGTGCAGGGGTGCACGCAGGCATGTTTGCTGAGATAATGATAGCTATGTTCAAATTAGCAACTCAACGAGGACCGCTGTTAAGGACAATGAACAAACTGTAGTTAGAAAGACTGATTAATGTCTTCTCAAATTAAGTGTGTAAATAACATTAGAAAACAGACAAAATAACAGAGCTTGGTTCCCCTATCATTTTTGTCTTGCCCTTTTCCAGGAAAGGGGTAATGCTACCTTAAAATATTCACAGTATAATCCCACAGGCAGAAACACACTCATTATCATTTCCTATCTGAGTGATACAATTCATTTGTTGTTGTTTTTGGCTGGAACAATGCCATTTCCACATAATGAATGCGACTTTTGACTGCGATATACTTGGTTCAAGTCCAGTTGAATGATTTCCTTGTGGCGTTACTCAGATATGTAATAAGAGGAGCTAACAGACCAATAATCTGAAACCGAATGCCTTCAGACACAGCTGAAACCGGTCAGAAGAACAACAATAAAACAGAAAATCATCAACTGGTTGAACTATAAAGGCATGTTGCCAAAAGAAATTTAACTCCTTGATGGTTACAAACTGTGCGTCAAAGTAAACTTTGCTTGTACCAGATCATTTTGGAGGTTTAAAATGCAGTCAAGTAATTTCTGAATTTAATTCAATATGCCATGACATGTCTCTCCACCCCTACAATTGTGCTCCATCACCTTATTTGACCACAATTGCTGTCACAAGATTTCAGTGAATAAAACATTAACTTTTTCTACCCTCAGTCTCAAACACATCTTCATAATTAAAAGGTAACTCATTAACATTGTCATGCTATTGCCAGAATTCATACAATCCCCTGCACTAAAGTCTGGAAAGATCTCTATATTTACATAATTTCAATTTCATCTATTATATATATATATATGTGTGTGTGTATACATACATTTATATATATACACATACACACACACACACACACAAATATATATATATAAACACCTCCTTCCTACTATCCCTACTTCCTACTATTACTATCTCCTTCCTGCTATTATCTATTACTGTTATGTTTTTGCTTGAAACTCTGGCACAACAATTTCCTTCAGGATAAATAGAGTTGTTCTCATTCTCATTCATTCTCATACATACACACACACACACACACACACACACACACACACACACACACATACAGAACACACACACATATGTATACGCATATATATATATATATATATATATATATAATCATGTGTGTGTGTGTGTGTGTATTTGTATGGGGGTATGTCGGCATATATTTATATCGTCACACAACAGACAATCCAGATCATGTTCATTATTTTGAAAATTAAAACTGTAAACATTATACTTATCTTTCCATGACCTGGTCACATTCTTCTATGTAAAGAATCTTTGCATTTTGCTGTTGTTACTCAACATTGCTGAAAAGGTTTTAGGTTCTTGGACTGTGCTTTTGCACTATTTATGTTTCTTTTTCTACACATGTGTTTCTTCAGATTACCTCTTGGGACTGCATTAAAGAGCAAGGATGAGGAGCAAAAAAATATTGGTTGCCAGTCTGAATACCAAAGATGGGTGCAGGGTTTGATGTTGAGTCTACAAAGACTATAGAGAAATGAGCAATGACAAGGTTGGCATTCACAATAATGACAGTCATAACAGTTTGGGATAAACAGTCAGGTGCGATTGAGGACACTGTCTTTCTACTGCAGTATCTGGCTTCATCTGTTTGGCTGCAGCTCGACAGTACTTTGCCGATCAGACGCTACTGATCGAGCCATGCAGCAATCTGGAGTTCACGTCTTTTCAGATATATTTGCATATAAAACATAAGAAGAAATGTTTTTAAATCGTTCAAGTTCTGCTGATCCATAAGTTCAAACAGGTCAAGGAAGCTGTCATGCATCCAAGTCATGGTCTATCATAGTCAAATCTTATTGTGGCAACTGGACCATTTAGTTTCTTAAAGGCCTTTCACCTCTCATCCAAGAGGCTTCGTCAGCTACAGAGGAGTTGGACTGTTCTGGGTTGACTGGTGGTCAAACTAAATTAGTGCACGCCCCCATCCCCAGTTATACTGTATACCAAAAATACCCCAAAATCTCTTAGAAATGAAGAAGTTTTATTGATTTCAATTGACACTGGGATTGATATGTCTTCAAGAAACTAAACCAAGTCCAATATCCAAGATTTGTTTACAGCATAAGTTCCATACCTAAATTAGAGCCAGAGTTTTGCATGGACCCAAAACTTCAAAAGGATCTCGAGACCATTTTCTCACTAAAGGTAGCATTTATATGCTTAAGTAGAAAGAACTAGATATTGGATGTAAACAAAGCACAGGACAGAGAAGAGATGGGAAAATGCTCTGAAAACTGCCAAGAGTTCTCCAAAATTGAAATTTTCTCAAGTCTGCCATTTAAAAAAAAGGCTCCAATAAGTATTACAGGTTTATAAGAGATTGGTAGAGCATGGAAGCAGAGAGCAGCTTGTCAGTCATTTATGGAAATTATCATCCAGCTGACCCCAGTAGATTCTGCAGCTCAAGGTCAAGGATGTAGTCCTTAAACACTGAGGGATTTATAAATCCAAGTGGGTATTAATAACAAATCTGGTATAACTCTCGGTTTATTATTTCAACTTACTTGTTGTTTATGGTAGGTATCGAACTGAAGTGAATAATTTCTCCTATCATGGATTTGTTAATACCACTTTTGGCCAGTGTCAAGTGCAGGTGAAATTTAAAACAACAGCAGCAACTAAAGAAATAGAATGGCAGTGATACTGATGCATGTATTTTCAATCCAGTCAAATGCATTTCATGTGGTTAAAAGTAGGTAGTTTCAACACAGGAAGGAAACTATGAACTTAATCATAAAACACAAGCATTGACATCAGATTTACAAAATATAAATTAAAATAAAATTCTGAGAAAAGTGCGTATTCATCCTTGTTGAGCATGAAAATTTAAACCTTAACCTCAGTGGGTAACCTCTTTTTGTACCCAGAAGAATTGATCAAAGTCCCAACCTCACAGTTTGCCATTTTCATATTTCTGTCTGTGTTCAGATAACGTGTGCTTTGACAGTATACCTCATATTGTCTGCCTCTTTCGATTCTTCAAGCTGAGCTAACTTAATTGACTCCTATGCCTTGAGAATCAAAAAGATATAGTGGTGTTATTGATCTTTTTTTACCCACAAATCATTAAAAAGACCATCTAACTCATCAGTAATGGATTGGACGACACCAATCTTCCAACATAGCCTTTACTTTTGTCAGATAAAAAAAAATCTGTCTCCATACAGAGGTGGAAAAAAGACAGACGTTATCAATTTTAATGTGAGAGATTAGTCACCGCTAGAGCAGTGGCTCATTGTCCATGACAAATAGCAACAGCATCTCTGGTGCATCATAGGTATAAAATTACAGTTGGCGTTTGAGCACATTGTTATGGCTGCAGTGGGGAGTGATGCTTGATTGCAAAGTAGACACAGGAAACTTTAACAACATACTCTCAAGATACATCATTGTACCTTGCTGGTTTACTGTGAATGTATACAAAGGAGTGCAGAATGATGATACACAGAATAAGTACGAAGTAAGTAAACAGATTTCCAGATTTTAACTCTTGTTTGAAAGAGAAAACTTGCGCGCTATTATTTGTTTTTGACCCCTACTGCCTCTAATCCTTTGCATACTATGTTCAAGCGTTAAATGAAATGGGGGAAATTGGGAGATATTGATATTACGCTTATGCACTAAACTGTTTTATAGAGTCACATAAAACCATTAGACCGTTGGAGCTGCAGGCCTATTCACTGCAGTGGATGCATCATTACACGATAGTCAGTTTCTTTGTAGAAGTTTGCCTAAGTTAATAACTCTGGTTTGAATCTTAATGACTAGTAGCGTATCAAGATGTCAGGTAGCAGGGCATCTGGAAATTGCAGACAGCTCAATAGGACCCATTACTCAATATCCAGCAACAAAACGTTCACTTTGAAATATTTCATATTCATTTTGGGGGGAAATGCTTTTCCTACTATTATTAAATTGTGACTGAAGAATAATTATCACAAAGATGACAAGTGACCTTCATCTGAATAGGAAAGGATCTTGGGAGGCTTGGCAGGCCATTTACTGAGCCTTACAGGAACGTCTGGCATGAAAAAAATATCAGCGAGAAATACTGAAACAATACCTGTTGGAATTTTGCAACAAATTAAAGAGATTGGCATGTCTGATAACATAGCCAATAGCTATTCATCGACATGATTCTGCCGTGATATATTAGCCCTATTAAAATTTCAACATAGCCAGTAGCTGTTTATTGATGTGATTCTTCCATGATATAGTATTCCAACTCAAATTTCAACTTTGATTCAGATGTTTCTAAATTCAAACGGCTAAGAGCTGCAAATGTCTGAATGATAGGAGGAGCTGCATGGAAACCAGATGCTCCCCTTGCTCATCTACATAACATAACATATGTTGACTGTGTAACATGTTCCTGGAAAAATGTGGCAATAATACTGATCTCCGTTTTCTGGTAGTTATGTTCAGTTTGACTCCATTCATGTATTCAGCATTATCCATAAATGTTACAACACTTTCCACATCAAATGCAGAAAACACAAAATGTGTATCTATTGAAAATCCTTCCAGTGCCTTGAAAGTTAAGTTAACAAACAAGAAAGCCATTGTAGGCAGTTAGGCAAATTTATTTTCCTTTGGACACAGCATAGTCTTGTTTTCCTTTTTGTTACAAGTCACTATCTTAAGCTCATCTGACCTGGTTTAAAAATATTAATTATAATAATTGCTCAGTGCTTATCCATCTCAAAAACATACAAACAAAAAAGAGCAACTCTACGTCTCTAAAATCACTTGATTTTTTTGGGTCGAGTTTTTATTACTTTTCATGAATTTTACTGAATTAATGCTATTATCATTAGACGATTAAGAATCGGAACAGAACTGATTTTTATATGTCTGAAAATAAATGTGAAATAAATTAATATTTTTAAATGGCAGAACATTTGTGTATCGTTGGACTCAACGGGAGGAATAAGATGGTACTGCTTGACGACTAAGTGGGTGTATATGATTTTTCGCCAACAACCTGTTCAACTAATCTGTGACGCAGAAAGACGAATGACGCTACATAATTTGGTCCACATTTCGTCCACATCATGCCACATAAAAAAAATAAAATAAAAAAAAAAAAAACAGAATTTGAAATCTCCCCAGAATCAACACAATCAACACACAAGTGCAAGAATGTCAGGTAGATGTGCGACTCCTATCACAACATGAAGCTTTAGCAGTCACTGCTTCCTCACAAAGAATGAGCACTTACAAGAGATTGACTCTGAAAATGAAGACAGGGCACCATCAGCATTTCCTCCCCTACTATACATCTTGCCCTTGTACAGACACTGCTGCCAAGGCGTCATGCTCAAAGAACCACTCAGCAGAGTTCCATAATCTGAAAGTGAAACGTATGAGCTAGGATGTGGAGTAGTAGTAGGGAACTGAGTTCAATGATACCCTCACAAAATGTTTTATTGTAAATTTGGAAATACAAACAAGGCTCTCTGGAGTGAATGTCAGGATTTAATGTTCAGAGCAACTTTTACTGGCACATGGAAAGGTCAACATGATTGTCACAGGGCTGAAAGGTCAAGGCTGTAAAGTAATTGAAGATTTTTTTTATAGTTTGGTCTATTTTTTCCCCCCACCACACTGTTTCATTCTTTACAAGGGAAACCCAAAGTAGAACTGCAGTCTCTGAGGGGTTTCAGTTTCTTGTCCTCTTGCCAAGAGGAAAACATATATAAGTATTTCTACCAAGGCAAATATTAACATTTCACTATGAACTATAACTTCACTACTAACTATTGGATTGGTCTGCATAATGATGGGTTTGAAGTCTTCCACTCTAGTTTCCATAGGAACTAAGGTAGCTACCAGCCCAAAGGCCAGGTAGATGATATGCTTTAGGTGAAAAAGCCAGACTATTTATGCTCAAAATACAGCCATGAGACAGAAAAAAGGGATTTGGGCATGATAGATTATAACATCACTCATTAAAATGAACTGAAATAAATTGTGTATTTTCATCAGTCCAGTTTATGCAAGAGCATAAACATCACATAACTGAGCCTTACTTAGGGCAAAAGGCTAATCAATAATGTGATCTTTCCGTTAGGTCATGCCGCTGGTGAAACAAGATGTTAAAGATGGAAAAAAAAAAGGGGGGGGGCACATGTTTCATATTCATATCTACTGTGAGAGAAGGTTTTCTTTACATTAAAACATGAGCATTTATTCCGGGGAATCTCAGAATGCAGTGGATACTTTCAAAACCACTATTTGTGTGTTCCTAGACTGGAAATGCTATATTCATCATGACTGGTTGCCTCTCTTAACTCCTTGCTGTTCTAGCATAATTTATAATCTGTATGAATGAAAGTCTGTGTTTAATCAATGACGCTGTTTGTCGAGGACATCCAAAGCCCAAGACTGAATGTTTCTATCTATATCTGTATCGATGGATGGATGGATGGATGGATGGATGGATGGATGGATGGATGGATGGATGGATGGATGGATGGATGGATAGATGGATGGATAGATGGATAGATAGATAGATAGATAGATAGATAGATAGATAGATAGATAGATAGATAGATAGATAGATAGATAGATAGATAGATAGATAGATAGATGTGTGTGTGTATAAATTGCTTTCCCTTTTAAATATATTCAAGGAGAAGTACGATGTGGAATCAAAAGCTTCTGCTGTTAGATAAGCAATTCAGGTGGTTAAATCTGTGCATGCTCATAAAACAGCATAATACTCCAACTTCAACAAATAAAGGTCAGTTTCGAATAATTTCGATTGTCCCCTTTTTAACTGGTATTTGGAGATCATTCACATTAAATTAATGCAACTCGGAGAGAGAGAGAGAAAAAGTCTGTATTTCAAGTTGTCAGCTGTCAGACTTCTGGAACAAAATCAGGAGAAGCAGCAGCAAAACATTTTTCTGTTAATACTCAGAGCCTAGAGGAGTTGTTTGGAGAAGATGGTAAAAGAGCCAGATGCCATTTAGGAAAAAAGAAAAAATTTAAAAAATGCAGAATTCATTCAAGGTTGCTCTGACCTTATCTCGTTGGTAAATCATAAAGCCTGAGAGTATGCCATTAGGTTCCAAGATGGCAAAAAAGAAACTTTGAGCAATGATCTTGAATCTCAGAATGTAGTGTGTTATCAACCTAGCTGATTTGTGTTTGCATCACATACACCGCAAACATTAACATATAGCAATAAAGGCATACACATTTGCTACCTGTCGCCTGTTTCCATTCAAAATAGGGCTCTCTGACATTTTACTCATATAGAATTTGAATTTCTATTTTCAACCACGAACAAGAAACACTCCCTTGGTGTTCTTGGTGTTCAACTTTGAGTAATGTAGAAAGAAGAAGAAATTCCTTTCTTGTCACATACAGTTACACATTGAGCACAACATCAGCAAAATTTGACTACTACAGTTAACCCATCATGGATGAACCATGAGCAGAAGGCAGCTACGGGTTCATTGTTTTGCTAAACAACAATTCGTCAGACTAGGAGGAACCGGGAATTGAAACAGGAATGCTCGGTTTCAAGGACGACCGCTCTAACCCCCTATACCTCACCACCCCGCATGTATGTATTATTGGCTTCACTTCCGGACCTCTTCTTTTAAATAAACCACAATTCAATGGTGAAGTGAGAGAGTGAGAGTGTGAGGGCTGGGGCTGCACATGCATACATTATTTTGCATCATTTGAATGAAAAACAGAAGGGATCAAATCAGGTAATGATGGATTTAAAGCACTAATTACGTTCCATGTTAAAACACATTTCGAGCCAAGTGTCATTTGCAAATGATTCAAAAAGGATTAAGCAGGTAAGCATTGTTATAATTATAATAACAATGCATTTTGTTTGTATATGAAAACATGGATACAGCAAGACTGTCTGAACTGCTGTATGACACATTTGTGGCAATGGAATTGAAGCCTGAAATGATTCTCCACAAGAGGGAAATTTAATGCTAATTAATCACATTTACATTTTATTCAACTTTGCATTTTGTATCAAAATAAGCTCAGACATACTGTATGAGAAAACACATTTATCTGCACTGAATAAACATTAAGTAAATGCTGACTGTGCTGACTTGAAAGTTGGTTGAATTATTTCACTGGGATAGAGCGCATACGGTGTTGCGATCGAATATGATGATGAAGAAAGGAAAGATCAAGCAAATGAACATCAAGCATTGACTGCTGTAATAGAATGGACTTCATGGATGACAAATATCCATTACATACCAGACCAGGTGTATTGCACTTTGATATAGTTCCGGCTTTTATAGCGCTTTACAAATAAAGGTTATTGATTGACTGATTGATTGATTGATTATGGAGTTTATATTTTTCAAATAAGACCTGTTCTGGGGTAATATTTGGAAAAAAATGTATGCATTTCTAAACTAAGTTATGTGCACTGAAGATGTACTTTGTAGATCCTGTCAAAATGACTGTTTTGAGTTTTTTCCAGAAACTAGGGTCTTATTTTAAGTATTTTGAACTCGGGCACTTAAAGAACTGATTACCAGTCAATACCATATTCTAGAGCGTTGAACAACAGAAGTATCATTTTGGTTTCAATTAGCTATAAAAAAGTTAAAATCTGACATTATACTTATGATTTGTTCTGTGGATAATATATTGATGCACTGCAGGGTTGGGGGAAATAACAAATACATAGGCTGTTAACATCTGCCAGAGATTTTTTCTATTTTGTTTACTTTTCCTCTTGTTGTTTTGCTAAATGAACTGTGTGCCTCCCAGACAATATAACTCCATAATAATTAATCTCTGAGCAAATCATCAGGAAGCGCAGAGGAGTCTGCTTGCACAGGATGACAGCTCTAGAACTGTGCAGCTCATGTAGCTTGGAATGCCAGACCAGGAGATGCAGCAAGAGACTGAATATGCCTCACTCTCTAATACATCACTGCTGCTGAGGCCAGCACAAACAACAACATAAATATAACTTGCATTGCGATTTGTCTGGTTGAATTTTTTCATTAATACTATAAACAAACTTCCCCTGGGCTCACCACCCATAGGAAAGGCCCAGAGGTTTGGGTACAGTGTGAGTCGGGCGGTGGCCGGAGCAGGGTACCTTGGCAGTCTAAGCCTCGGCTGCAGAAGCCGGCTCAAGGGACATGGAATGTCAATTCTCTGCCGGGGAATAAGCCCAAGCTTCTGCACCAGGCTGAGACATTCTAACAAGATATAGTCAGACTAACCTCAATGCACAACGTGGGCTTGGAACCAGGCCTCTTGAGAGGGGCTGGACTCTTTTCGTTACTCTGGAGCCTCTCATCGGGGCTAACCCCGGTGAGAGGTGCTGGGCAGGTTTGGACATATTGATTGCCCTCCAACTCAGCACCTCCACATTGGGATTCAGCCCGGTTGTTGAGAGGGTAGCCACCCTCCTCCTTCGGGTTCTGAGTGTTGTTTGCGGCGATGTTTACCCACCCTTCTTGGGGTCCCTAGAGTGGCTGCGAGAGAGCGCTCCTACCGGGGACTCCCTCGTTCTACTGGGAGACTTCAACGCTCACCAGGGCAATGACAACGTGACTTGGAAGGGCGTGACTGGGAGGAGTGCCCTTCCCAAATCAAAATCAGAGAGGTGTTTTGTTACTGGACTTCTGTGCTCGTTACAGATTGTCCATAACAAACACCGTGTTCAAGCATAAAGGCGTCCATATGTGCATCTGGCACCAACGCACCTTAGACTGCAGTTCTTTGATCGACCTTGTGGTCGTGTCGTCAGACTTGCGGCCGCATGTCCTGGGCACTCGGGTGAAGAGAGGGGTGGAGCTGTCAAATGATCACCACCTGGTAGTGACCCGGCTCCGATGATAGGGGGGGGATGCTGATCAGACCTAGCAGACCCAAATGTAACTGATGATGTAGTTCTGTTGGCTTCATCAGTCCATGATCTCCAGCTTCTACTGGAGCGGTTCACAGCCGAATGCGAAGCGGCCAGGATGAGGATCAGCACCTCCAAATCCGAGACCATGGTGCTCATCCGGAAACAGGTGGAGTGCCCACTCCAGTTCGGGGAAGAAGTCCTGCTCCAAGTGGAGGAGTTCAAGTATCTTGCTCAAAGGAGACGAAATAAAAGCAACTGAAACTACTATAACATGATAAACTGGGCTAACAGGCCAGTAGTCAAAATCTAGGCATGATACGGTAGTTAAAATACTTTTACTATTTTTGCTCCCTTACCATGAATAAAATCTAAATACATTTTGAAAAGTGCAATATTTTCACGCTTGGATCCCTTCTAATTCTCAAATCATTTTATTTTGCTCAGGCTATTATAAGCTGCGCTCATGTCTCTCCACGGTCTGGCATCAGTTCTGTACTCCCAGACAGATCGACTGAGAATAAGCCTGAATCACTAGAGTATTTAAACTAACTGCTTACATGTTTCACTTAATCACTTAAACATTAAGGAAATGTGGAATGTAGTTTGTGATGAAATGTAAGGGAGAAGTCTTTTGCAGACCCCACTGTCTCCCAGCTTTGCCTAATGACTTAGTTAGCTCCAATTTCTGATGACTGTGGATACATACATTAAAACCTATCCGTAAATCACAAAATGGTGGAATAGAGGCATTCTGGTTGTATGACTTGCATATTTATTTAGGATAATGCGAAAAACACCCGTCTACTGTTGACTTCATTGAGACAGGCAGAAGGACGGCTTGACCATGGATGAAGAAGAACCCTTTCCATGTTGAGACGGACACTGTTTTTTTGTTTTGTTTTGTTTTGTTTTGCTTTCTACAGTCTTGCAATATGCATTTTGTCATTGAACTACGAGAATGACCTTAATCTTTTAAATACTGTGTTTGGCTTCCTTGAAAATTGCTGGCGCATAACGTTTGTTATTGTTTTTATATTTATTCTTGGTACGGTCCTATGGAATCCGGAGTATTCTAAGAGAAATTGAAATGCACAAGGGGGAGGACGGAGGTTTAAAAACTGCACGTACCATCCATAAATCAGTGAAGTTCAAGAGCGTATTTCCAATAGTTTGAGAAATTCTGAGCTCTGTGTGAGATCAGCAACAATATATAAGTTGAAATACGGTTAGAGTAAAAGATGGAGTAAGCAAGTTGGGTAAAACAGCAACAAAAAAACACCCTGAGGGGATGCTGCTAGACTTGGCACCGCAGTGATCAGAACATCAGAACATGTCAGCTTTAATTGGAGCATGCTAGCACATGTGAGGAAGATGAAGCATGACCGATGGCGAGCAGACACAAGCGTGCACTAACCAGACCTGACGCAAGAGCCATAAAATCAATTGCCTATGAAATTCATTGGAAAAAGAAGAGCAACAAGTGTTTGCACGTAACACACACAAAAAAAAAAAAAAAATCGCCCAGCCATAGCCAGCAGCCTTGTAGGCATCAAGGCAGGCGCAATTAAGTCCAATTACAGTGGCCGTAAGGGGATGCTGATGTAATAACGTCGACCATGGTCTCATACAGTAAAGAGGGTAAATTTAACAGATTATATTTCTTTGCTGAAAATGGCCCACTAATCAATTCAGCCTCTACTGATTTCCAGCAAAACTGAGGGCCACATATAAATACTGAAAGGACCTCATTGAACAATAGATTTGTTTTTAATAAGCCATAAATCAGTTCATCTAATTACAACATGGTTAAATATTCATCCGCTGCAAGACATTACAGTCTGAGGGGAAAAACAGCTTTTTGAAGATGCTGAAATGTCTGAGCAGCTAATACTTGGTCATATTTCTGTCTCACATGAAAAAAAGTAGATACAAAGAAAAACAATTAAGGGAGAACAACATTATAATGACTGACTCCCTACTGTGTCTGATTGCACCACTGTCTGGTTCCCACATGGGATGATATGTTTATTGGGATTGAAAAGTTTTCTACAGGCTGGTTAATTGGCAGCAACTGCACTGATATTTTTAAATCAAAAATGAAAATAATTACATAAATGAACAAGTGTCATCCTTCTAACTGTAGTTGACTTTGGTTTAACAAAACTGTATAATGACTTTTTAACTCAGTGTTCATCTGCCAGGTTCAAGCTTTACTAGCTTTGTTAATAAACCCCTCTTGTAGAGTGACTTTCTGTGTTTTCACAGGAAAGGTCATAGAGGGACTAAGCTGTGAAAACTGTGAAGCTTGCAGCATCATTCTATCCAAAAGTCATATGGATGCTAATACTGGAAGGTTGTCCAGCCTAAGCCCAAAATAAGTCTCAAGTCTATATACTTGAGCCAAAGTCAAGAAATCATGTATAGCTTTTTGCTCCATAGCCAGTGGAAGATAATATGTCTCACTTTTACTTAAACACTTACTGACAGTTTGTTTGAAAATATAATTGTATGATAAAATGCTGTAAAAAATTCACATTTTGTTTTTTCCCACCAAATATTCATTCATTCATTATCTATACCACTTATCTTCAGGTTCACCCAGGCCCAGTCAACAGTCGATCATAAGGCCATATATAGACAAACAACCAGTCACCCTCACATTCACACGTCTGGGAAATTTAGGGTCACTGATTAACCTTCCACATGTTTTTGGGCTGTCGGTGGAAACCAAAACAGACAGGGAGAATACTGCATTCAAACAGCACACAGAAAAGCTCCCTGTGGGGATCAAACTGGGGTCTTTCTTGCTGCGAGGCAGAAGCGTTAACTACTGCACCAACAATAAATATATAAAATTTAATTATTCACTCAGTCTCTGAACAGCTTATCCTGCAAAGACACAGAACTACTCAGTGTCTTATTCACACGTAGGAGTAATTAAGAGTCTACAATTCAACAATTACTTTTGACTCCGGGAGGCAACCATAGTTGTTGTTATTTTCATTTAATGATTTTACACTAATGCGCGTTAGGTCCTTAAAATTATCATTATCTTCACATCCCTCACTTTTTAAGAATACACACTCATCAACTAGGAGTGAGTGAGTAGACCAGTTAAGAATGACAAGCTGTCTTTGTCTGTTGTCTCTAATAAAAGGAAGAGACAACAAGTGTGACACCAGCATAGGCATTCACTTGGATCAACACAAATATGTCACAACCAACAATTATCATGAGCCTTTTATATTTTATACTGGTTCTGTATCATGTCACATGGATGGATTTGGTTGTTTGATATAGTGTATTTACTGTCCATTGCTTTAGGTTCTTTTTATAATGCAGAGATTGGAGATTGAATATAAAGTATACAAAGGCCACAGTAGTTAATATTCTTTTGATTTAGAACGCTGGCCTGCAAAGTTAATCTTTGTTCTTTGATTGACTCAGATTGTGGCCTGACCGTGCCATTTATATATTTTTCCTTCTGGTATTGTTCTATGAAAACCAAAAGAGTTTGACCTGACAATCACACTGGAAGAAAGTCAAGTGAACATTTTATGAGTCATTCAGAGGTAGATGTGAATGTGTGGTCTGTACGGTTGAACAATTGTTCTCGTTCAAGTAGAAAATGTCACATCATAGTGACAGTGTCACTTTTCAGCTGTATATGAACTGGGACCGGGTTTATGTTTTATTGTCTTTCTTAACCTATAACTATATCCAGATTTAATGGCAACAGAATTTCACATTTAAGTGGATGATCACTGAATGTGCCTTTGCATGGAGAGAGACAATAGGGAGGTGTGTACATGATATTTCACTCTATATATATTTTTTAAATTCTGGTTGTGTATTTTTCACCTTCACTGTTCCTTGATGTTTCCCATTGTCATCCCTGTTGTCGTAGTTGTTGTCTTTGGCTACTTATCTGCTGTCTATTTATTCGTGGATTTTTATTTTTTATTTTTTTTGTCTTGCTACATCCTGTCTTCTGCCTATATATATATATATATATATATATATATATATATATATATATATATATATATATATATATATATAAATACTCATATTTATATTCAAATAAATTCCTTTTTTTTGGACATTATAAGTGTTACGCTGCTGGAAAGGAATTTCCCCTATGGAGATCAATAAAGTTATCTTATTATACAATAGTATAAAACCATTATGTAATCATCAGTTATTTCAATGTTTAAGATATGGAAAAGGTGTTGATATTGGATGTTTATTGTTTTATAAAAAAAAAAAAAAGGTATATTCATTGAAGCTAAAAAAGTAAAATTGTTGAGGTTTGGGTTTCAATATCAGCTATGTAGTTGAGAATAAAGGTGAGCATTCAGGATACAGAAACATCAATAACCACTTGTCTCTGAATTTGGTGTTAATCTATTGCCTTTCAACTTCTATTTTCAAATACATTCTTTCAAAACGGTCAACAAATTTAAAATTAAATAGTTCAGTCATCCCAACTCTTTCCATGTTAAGTATGACTTTTGCGTAGGGCCACACTGCAAGCTGGCCCTCAGAGCTGCTTCGAGTCAACAGTGAATAACCAGCATAAATGTGTCAGAGGAGACAACCCACAGACACCAACCAATTTAATGTTAATAGGAATGCATCGGCTACCAGATTCTAAATAATAGCTTGCAGTCACCATGGCCAGGAATTTCACAGGCTTTATGGAGCTGGCAAATTGCTTTTCTATCCCCGTTCTCCGCCCATTTGTCCATTTTGCCAACACTTATGGCAGGGATTGGATGATGGAGAGGTGCAGGGAGATGGAGGGTCTGTTGCAGTTCGCTTGACTGAGCACAGCTGTCTGACAGCCAGAAAGTTCAGGATCATGATCCTCCAATGTGCACAACTATCCTCAGCCCATCTGTGTCCGAGGAGGGACGGTCACTTTACGGTAGGTCCTGCGGTGTTTGCTTGTGGCTGCTGGCATGTGCTGGACAAGAATTGTGAACACAAACGAGCAGGTCTGCGGCCGGTAATGTCCCACAACACAATGTTTATAGACGGCAGCGGGTCCAGTATGCCAGAGGATTCTGTTGCCGGAGACATTTCCTCCCCTCTTGTTTTTAACGGACATGCCTTTTACAGAGTAACACACTGCAGGGAAGACAATGTTTTACTAGCAGAATATCTGCCTGTCTGTAATGGAGGTAGATAAACCGCTATTGCTGCTGGTGTACTTTTGAGCGACCGATGTTATTAGTTAATTACAGTTCTTGTCCCAAGTGACAAGAACAAAATGCTGTTAAGGGACCAGTGTACATCATTCAAACTGCTTGTCAGGTTGAAGGATAACTTCAGAAACCCTCAAGCCAAACACCTTTTTGGCACCACATTAGGGAGTGTTGTAGGGCTATTTCTGCAACTTTCTAAAATAATAACCTGTCTTCACACAGTCTCCCCTGCCTCCCTCACTGATTATAAAGATATATTTTATGATACTATGATGTTTTCCTAAATCTGACCAATTCGTCTTTTATATCTTTTTGTCTAAATGTAATCATTTACTTCCGTGGTCTACAGTGGAACAGTTTCAACTTGTGCGCACTTTTATCAATAACAACATATGTCTGTGAGGCCACATCAAAAACCTAAGTATTGAGATATTTGTCCACACCTAAACAAGTTTATTAGTTGTCAAGAACCTCATAGCGTTGTTGTGTTTTCCCCGTTTACAGGAGTAGATTGTGTAGAGCAAAGCAATCAAACCACTTTTGTTGTATAAACCTCATAGGGTAATTCTCTTTCTCTTTACTTTTTCTGCGATCTACCAAAATATGCATTTGTAGGCTAAACCTAACCAAACTATTACAGATACAAAAGATAAATTTAACAACATACAAGTCTCAACTTGTGTCTAAATCCTGGTGGGTGGGATATAACTGTTCTTAACTGTTACACCAAGAGCTCTTAAAAAAATAATTTGTTTGCATGATTTGTACTTTGTCCCTCGCCAGTTTTTATAAAGGTCAGTGTGAGGCATGGATGTCGGGATGATATTTCCCACAAAAGCAGCGGGATTCATAAAGATGCTCTTGTCTTGTGTGTTCCACTACCGTTGCCCTGCCCCCTGCAGGATACGCAAAGTGACCAAAAACCTATAATTTACAAAATTATAGCAGACATTTTTTTCCACTTTCACTCGAGCTTGATATATTTTCTTCTGTCTGACTTGCTCCGTGAACCTGGCAAAATCTTTGCCAATTCGCTGCAAGGTTTCAGTAAACAGAAATTTAAAAGGGACTTATACATGAGATGATTATTTATGAAAACACAAATTAAGAGTTGACTTTCAAATAAAACTTGCTTTTGAGCCAGAGAGTGGATGGGGGCACAATCGTAAAACACATAGATATGTTGATATAATGACAATGTATTATATGTACATATAACATATAATATATACATTCAATATGTATTGAAGAATATATTATAATATCCTATATTACTATAAAACTCAAAAGTCAACCTGCTATTTTTTAGAGTTCCTCATCCAAGTAGAATGTATAATGGATATAAACTGAATGTATCATAAACTTGGGGAGAATATTATCTATTTCATTCTAAATATCTGAAAAAGGGATGTATGATTATCTCTGGAGGTTATTTACTGAAAGGTTACTGAGAATGGACAACCAAAAACATGATGATCTAAAAGTGCTGGATGTAGCAATAGAGCTTATCCTAGATTTTGACGTCCTCAAGTGATTGATTACTACTAATCAGGAATTAGATGGACTCAGCCATCAAACACTCTTGGACTTGATTATGATCAGTCTTGAAATATTGTGACAACCCTAATCAAACAGATCTAAAAATATCTATGGCTTTATGACACTTTTTATGTCTGATAGGAATATGTGTTCATTTCTAAAAACAATAAATTCCTCATGATGAACTTTACCTGAACATTTAAAGAAAACATTAAACACTGGAACAAACATTCTGCCTCCCCAAGGAAATTTAAACATTTAAACATTCACACACTTAATACAGTGCCTTGTTTCTTAATCTTCTGAAAGCGCTAAGAACTCCAAGACACTCACATTTGTTTCAAAATTTGACTGAAAAGACTAATATGTAATAAAAATCAATTAATAACGTCAACCCATTTTCTGCTGCTTGATTAACGACATATGGTGAATTATTATAGATTAGACTACACAGCAGCTGTAAGTCCTTGGAGTACTACCTCCGCAAATAATAATAATGTTTTTTTTCTAACTATTTTTTACGGGAATTTCTAATTGAGCTTTCGCAGCTGTGGCTTAGTTTGTATAGTCGACGTCCCTCCAATTATAAAGTTTGTGGTTTGCTTCCCAGTTCCTAATCTCTGCATGCCGAAGTATCCTTTAGGCCAAACGCTGAACCCCAAGAAGCTCATTAGTGCCTTGGTCCACAGCGCCATCGGTGTGACAGTGTGTGCGTGAATGGGTGAATGCAATCTAGGGTAAAGCCTCGTCTTTCAGCTTTGAAAACCATTAGGTTTGAAAGCGCTAAATAAGTGGAGACCATAAACTAAAAATGTCTGGCAGATTTGGATTAGTAAGTACTTCAGTATTGTTGTCAAGAAAACAAAATAATAACTATTGACATTAAATCTCCCTCAATTGCTGAAACCAATACAAGACAAAAAACTGAAACAATATTAAGAGTAATGTAACAATAGATGACGGGAGATGAGAAACCCCCAAGCAGATATACTGAGTCATTTGTGTTCAGCTGACCTTAGTTTCTACTGACATGTGCAGGCTTGAGATCCTATTTGAGCTTCATCGCCTTGGAGGCTAGCATATATCGTCATTTGTGTACTTAATTTTCTTATTTAATATAAATTAAAATAGGTCCTTGATTTTTTTATACGAAACACGCTTTTGATATTCAGAATTAATTGGATATAAATGATTGTTAATTTCCTGAGAGCAATCGCCGGGAAAGATTTAATTCAGATTGATGAATTATTTCTGCTTCTCTTGACCCGACCACCGGAGTTGTGCGTCCCTGTTCTTAGGCAGCACTTAAAATACTTTATTTTTACCAGTGTGAGGGAAACATCTGGAAAGAGAGTTTTAGGTTCGCCAAAAATTGTCAGATTACAGTTAGCTGACAGTGTGCAGCCTTTGCTGGTCAAGTGAAATAAACTTGTTTGTCTGTTAGTTTCTTTGCCTCTTCAGGAAGCGAGGGTTTAAAATAACTGAAGATGGACCCCAAAGTGTCATCCAGCAACTTCCAGAATATAAATAGTGCCTCAGCTTTGTGTGGGGTCCATGAATGGTTGCCAGGGCATGAATTTGAAGCCATTTATCTCATCTGATCTTCGTTACAGATAGGAAATTTGTCACTGTGATTCAAATTTAAGGGGATATTTCACAAATTTAGAAGCAGGGTATTCTGATAAATTTCTTCTATCGGCTGCACTGTGTCCAGTTTGGACTGGCCAAATAATAAAATGCTGTGGCAGTGACTCAAAAAGTAGAGCCAAAATGCAACTAATCTGTCGCAGTCTAGAGCCCTGCACGGAAGTTGTAGCATTTCCGTTGGCCATTACCACTAAGTAAAGCTGCAGAGGTTTGGATCAAACTATTTTGAATGAAAATATGACTTATAATTCCAGTGTAGAATACTGGAGATTACATGTAGAGAAAATTAAACAAAACCGGGTTCCTCACATAGTCCAAAAACCTGTAGTAGGTTCATTTGAGACTCTAAATTGATATTTGAATGAATGAGTGAATGGTTATATGTCTCGATATGTGATCAACTCGACAATGAATGAAGGAATGTTGGTCTTTAGTAGTTTGTATAATTGTCAGCATCTGGTCACATTTTTTTGCAAAAATGAAACAAATACAATACATGTTGACCAAAGCATATGTCCAATTGTAAGAATTGTCAATTGGATGAATGAGTGAATGGTTAGATGTCTCAATATGTGATCAACTCGATAATGAATGAAGGTAGTTGGTCTTTAGTAGTTTGTATAATTGTCAGCACCAGGTCACATTTTTTTACTAAAATAAAACAAATACAATACATGTTGACCAACACATGTGTTCAATTAGTACACAGACAGAAAGAGAGCGAGAGAAGTCCTTCTCTTCCGCAGGGATCGTCACGACTCAGTGTGATAACTAATGTGAGACTGAATTACTGCTAAGGGTACTTGGGGTAGCTTAGAAAAGCTGTTTGGTTTGCAGCCAATAGAAGGTTCTGCTCATAAAGATTCTGTCAATACAAACATATGAGCTCTTGCAACATAAGGTCATGTGATATTTACTCAACCGAAAGCGAATACAGAACAGCAAATCTTTCAAGTCTTCATCAGGCCCACCGGAGCTCAAGGTGAAATCAATAAGGTCAAAGCCGGGGTCGCCTGTAATTAAACCACACGGAGGCCGGACCAACACCATGAGGTGTCGAGAAGGTCGCCATTTGGAAACCCGCCGACCTTTTTTCTCGACGGAGTGAAAATTAACAAGACCTGACAAATTATTTACCATCTCTGGACTCTGATGAAATCGCAGGATCTAAGTTACTGTCACCTTATCATTTCACATAAAGAGAGATTCTTCACAGCAAAAATATGTAATGTCACCATAGCAGTTGGTAGGATGCTAATTCTTAACGCTCCAATAGAGTTACTGGAGACCCCGGGCAGACTTTAACAGAGAATGACATTTTCAGATCACTCTCCTGAATTAAAAAAAGGGAGGAGGAAAGAAAAACATGCCCGAGATGATCTTTAACACAGCTTGCTCCCTACACAGCAGTATAAATAATGCAAGTTCCAAAACACATGGTAAGGATTCATCAGAGGAGATGAAAACTAGCCATGAAAAAAAATTGGCTCCTGCCTTGAAGTCCTGGGTGTTAAAAATTTAACCTTTCACACACCGAAATATGAGCGGTCCTGCGAGCGCCGCCTTGTACATTTCAATAGCACGTGACTGTGACACTGTCTTCAACAGGATAAATAAAGGATTTAAAATAAGAGGGTGCTGCGCGATTTAATCTATATTCGCGGAAAGCGAGCCAGGGGGCTAGAGTTGAAACTGCAACATGAAAAAATAACCAGCAGGCATATAGATGGAAAGAAAGAGCAACAATGGAATATCCTCATAATCCTCTTAGCATCTTTCACAATTATAGTTCACAACAGCGTAGAGCCTCAAGAAATAATGTCTGACTTCGCCAAATCTCGGTGCAATGAAGCAAAAACAAGAAGCTGCTCTGGTCATCACAACATAAGTTTAGTGTTATTAAAGCCAAAATATGCAGATATTCTCATCATTTTTCCATTTCGGATGTATTGATTCAAAAGTCTACAACCTGTAATTAAAGAAGTGACCTCAAGTGACATTTTGCTTCTTCTTGAGAAAATGATCTTTCATTGTTCATGAAAATAAAAACTGGTTATAAAGACATATCCTGTGACAGATCCTCACTTTCATAAGGATTCCTTTGAGAAGCAGGATGTGTCATTTCATTTACCCACAGGGTTTGGAAACCTATAAGACTCTTACTCAAAAGAACTATTTACAGCTCCCAGTTTTCATCCTGAATTCAGCCATCAATGCCCAAGCTTTGTGATCAAAGAGAGGGGGGGGGGGGGGCATTTGATCTCCAGAATCAACATGATGAGACTTTCACGAAGGTAATTTTCTCTTTTTGTATTTGATCGACTCCTCAAATGCAACGTACTTGACTCGTTTGAACCTAACGGTGCTCGTAACTGGAATGAATTCTGTATTTTAACAGGTGGATTGCTGTCACAGTTGTTGCCGGTCTCCTGGTAAATGCACATAAAAAGCAAAAGGAACGAAGGGAGGATGAAAAGCTGAACATTCTCCAACAAGAATGTCGGAATTGGAAAAATATCTTTATACACGTATGCGTTTTAAGATATATACATATGCCTAGTTGCTTACGTTTGGAAATCTAAAGATAGAGGGTGTCGTACACAGATAATCTGATTTTATTTTGCACGAACACCTTTTTCTCAAATTAACTGCCAGCTTTTGAATTTATGAATATATTTCAATAAACCATTCATTTGTGTGTCATGTTATAAAAAACCAAGAAACTCCCCTTTCTATGAAAACTGCCAGTTTACTGATAGTCGATGAATCAATCAAGTCACTGATCAATTGATTAATAATCAGATTAGTTGCTGATTAGAACTAATGGTCACTCACAGCTCTTGATTCTGGTTCACATGAATAAATCTGAGTGAACTTGCACAAAGTCTGCAGCTTGGCAATCAGACAGAGGTGCAGCGATCTTGTGTTTACATCTTAATTTGAAAAAGAGCTCCTGCTGCTCTCACATCCAGACAGGGTTACCGTCCTCCCTCCAAATACCCGCCACCCACAGCGTGGGGCCCCCGTGGGGCCCCGGAGAGTTCGATGGAGCCAAAGACGCGCAGCACTAAATTATCATTTCTGGTGACATCCGGAGTTCAAACCGACTCCACGCCTCACCCATCAGTCCCCACCCGTGGAAACTGGTGAGGCGGGTAAACCGATAGACCCCCCCCCCCAAAAAAAACACCCCTACCCCGCTCCCAGAGATGAGCTTCCCCTGTGCCACGCAAAAACACACGCTTATGCCGCTCGCTTTTCGCTGAATCTGACTTCAATGATCCACAGTTCGGGTTCCGCTGGCAGAAACGCGCGGTGGAAGGATGCCGTGGAAAATGTTTTCTCTCTCTCTCTCACTCTCACACACACACACACACACACAGAGGCAGCACCGGTGTCACTGAGCACGAAATGGATGTTGTCCGGTTTAAAATGCGGAGGATGAGGGGGGAAAAAAAACTGATCAACTCTGGCTCAAGCTCCGGTCCCCCGCGAACATCCACGGGAGTGGGATGCGTGCCACATTCGCTACCGCACCGAGGTTACGAGCAAAATAAAACAAAAATAAAAAAAAATGTTCCTTACCTTCCTCTAGACCTCCAGCGGGGAGAACGGGGAGGCGTTGGCTCAGGTGGTCCTGACACGGATCAGTGGACGGTGCGGGCACGGATGCGGGAGATACTTCCGAGATGCGGGAATGAGCTGAAGAAAGTGGAGGTGCGGGTTTGGAGCGATGGAGCAGCGCGGTGCCTCCGGCGGAGTCTGTCTGTCTGTCCGTCTGACGCCAACAACATCAGTCTCCGCTTTTCCGCTAAGGTGGCTCCGTATCTTCACATGGACGCCGCAGTGCACGCCGGTGGTTTCGTCAGATGCTTTTTTTTTTAAAGCTCATTTCGGAACGAGACCGTCGTCTCCTCGGAGTCAGCGTCCCGAGGGCAGCACACACTCACACACACGCACACACAAAAAAAAAAACTTCCACGGATGCGGTGCTGCTGCGGGAGGGAGAGAGGAAGAAAATCAGAGTCAGGAAGGAATTTGGCGTTCCGCCACCCCACCCCCGCAACTCTTCGTCATTTGGAGGCAAACTAAAAACTTCAACAAAGCTGATCCAATTTGGCATTTCCCCCCCCCAAAGTTAAATTCTAAGTTATGCAGGACAGATGAAGACATCGACCACCCGCCCAGGTTGCGCTTTTCTTCTGATCAGTTCAATCAAATCATCATTGCATTTGACCACTAAGGCATGACATTCAATCTTCCCCTTTGCATTATTAGTTTGGAAAATATTCAAAGGGGTGATTTAGTTATTTTGAGTGATGATTAACATGGAAAACACAAGATAGTGAAAAGCTATACATGTGGAAAACCCATGAAAAATGGTTTTATCCTGGAATGCAACGTTTGGATCACACGATAAAGCAAAACTGAAAAAAGAATCTGACCTGTTCTCGGCCCTGGCAGAATGATGGACCTGGTATTTGAACGTGTCAGGAACCATCCAAGAACCCATCCAGCATAATGTCATCTGTTAACTATAACAATACCAATAGTATTTATTTTTATATATTGTAAAATATTTGAAAGCATCTGCTGTGAACGTGTAACATTATAGGGGGGGAAAGGGAAAATGGCTGACGGCAGCAAACATCGAGGTGAAAACACACTGGTTTTTACAGACCTGTTTGCAACTTGAGATGAAGAAATGAAATGAAGTTCATAGACACCATCTATGACAGGACTGTTTCACAGCAATACATTTTGAAGAACGGAGGATTTAAATGGTCATCAAATGTTGCAGATTACTTGTAAACTGCATTTCGGCCAACTGGTTCTGCTCCTATCAGTAGCTGCACAGAAATTCTGTTCATGAAATCATTGCTTTATAGACCAAAACTATCAGACAGAATGTTGTTCAGCCCCAAATCAAAGATCCTATTCATAGATTATGTAACCATATGAAGATATCTCATGTTGTTTGTAAAGTAAGACTTTATTTACAAATACACAAGGCTGTCAGGAGAAGCTGTCAAGCATACAAGCTGTACATGGACATGTAACAAACAACAGAGAGCAAAAAAATAAGCATTTTCAGCTAACATGTTGAAGCATATGTGTATAGTAAAATACAATCATATAATTAAAGATCACTTCGAAGCACTTCTGCCCATTACTGCTGACCAATACTATTAGTAATAAAACACAAATAATCCTATGTACATTAAAGAACAACATAGAAGTAGCTCAAACTCAGACGGCACAGAAGTTGCTCGCATGAAGTAACTGAACAGAAAAAATTATGTACAAGTCTAAAAAAAAGATGGTAGGCATCCAAGTGGTTGTTTCTCCTCTGGCTAGTCTACCTCCTTTAAGGACGGGCTGTCACTTTCACCACCCTCTGTCCGCTGCTGGCTCATGTTGCTATGAACAAACTGTTCAAGGCCGTCATTACCCTGTGTGAACAGATACTCCAGGTACCAGTACCATGGCTTGAAATGCTGAAAGAAAAACATTGTAACGTAAGACAGGTATTATTAAGACTGTTATGATCAAAGACCTTGTTTAATCTCTTAAATTTGAATTATACATCTCAAACGACAAGTGATGTTGATTATGGATGCAGAAATGAAAAGAATATCTGTTGTACCTTTATGGAATTGAGGTCCATCTCCTTCATCCCAGGCCAACACTGATGAGAGAGGAGAGCATTAATATTCATTGTCAGCCCACCATGGTGAATCTCAGAAGACCACCGCTGATAGAAGTTGAAGTTGAACCAAAAAAAGGTATGTGTATTATTAAACATTAGGAAAATCATTTCTCATGCTCACCCATTAATAATAAAATGTCCTTCTGTATTAATGTATGTTGTATGAATGATGCATTAATACCACATTTGTCTGCATGTCTTGACAAGAAGTCTATTAACCAAACTGCAGAGTGGCTACTGGGGTATCACTCTAATGCCTCGATTTACAATCTACCATTTAATGTACAATGATGACATACTGTTGCTGGCAGACGTCCTACCAATAAATTCCGATAGGACACAAATCAAGAAACTAACCCTCTGATGAAAGTCAACAGCGTAGCACATGAAGGCTGGGTGGAAGATGAAGTTGAAGCGCTTCCCATACGCCGATAGTTTGCTCCTCGGAAGCAGCTCTTCTCCCAGCTGCACACCCATGCCTGGTTCAAACATTTTGGAATTCCACAGGCAGTTGACCATGTCAACTATGTATTTGTTGTATTCGAAAAAAGTCTGGCCGCTGATGTGAATAGTCTGGAAAGGAAGAGTGACAAAATGTATTGCGCGCATAAGACGAATAAATGCAGTATTTAGCTTAACCACTTTATGCATATCTTTCAAACCTGATATGAGCTCTGGGGAGTTATACAAGTGTACTTATAAGTGTACTTGCCACACTTGCCGAACAAGATTCGGCAAGTGCATTTTTCTGAATAAAAAGTGCCAGTAATAGTATCACCAAATTGTCGGCAAATTAATATCAGGAGGTTAATACTGGAGGTCTGATACATACTTGTAAATTCACAGCTCACAGTAGTAGAATAATTTAAAATCAACGACATGTTAAAATTTCTGCTGGCAGGGTGGTAAAGTTTAACAGCAAATTGAGACACTTTTGGTTCACTAAAAAGCTAAGTTATACATAAGCGCGGAACCATTAACAATGTTAGAACATTTAAGGAAAATTACAGAAAAGGTATTATCTGTGTATAACTTTTCAAAATAACTATTTTATTTCTTTTTTTTCCTGACAACCACCGGCAGTTATTGAATATGTCTCCGCATTCTCTGCACAGGTCCTTTATTATTTGAGTCATATGTAAAGTATATTTAAGTGCCCACACTATAAATAGCACTTGGATGTCAACCATAATCAGACCAGAATAGGATTTAATCTAAAGATTAAATTACAAATATATAGAAAATGATAGATTGATATTACAAAGGGGTCCAGAACCATAGGTTTGGGGCAGCCATTGGTTCATAGCTACATCACTGGGGGGTTATATGCAAACTATGCGATGGCTTATGGCACAGCGTTATGCAGCCAGGTGAACCAGTGCTGAGACACAAACCCTCAATACAAGTACAAATTTGCCTTAAGCCTGAAATTCATTGCTTAGCTTTCCTACCAAGAGGCTTTTAAAGCCTCTTTGGCTCTGTCTGTGTTAGTCCTTGAACTTGCTTTTCCCTGTCTAACTTGCTTTTAAATTTGTGTGAGTATAGAAATAGTCTGTTAACTTATTTCAAAGTGTGTATGGAATGAGTCAGTGCTAACTGTTGGATGACCTAGCTGTGAGTACAACTCAGCGAGGTGTAGACTTCTAACAAGCTTAATTAGTCAAACTGGCATTTTTGTTAATTTCCTTTTTTTATTTAATGTAGGAGTGTTGGGATTCTCATTCGCCATCTGTGGCCTTGTCACAGCTCCTGCTAATAATAGGATGAACACATTCTGAAATTCAGATAATGGTGTTCTACGCCTAGTACAGAACTCTAACTACAGTTGAGAAAAGCTGCAAGTTGAACCTCATGTTTTGGAGCTGGTCATTTAAGAGGAGCTGTGTCTGGCACATGTATTAACTACAGCATTTGGACATTTCTGTCAAACAGCAAAAGGGGTTTCAGGTGGAAGACCTGCTGGTTGGAAAATGTGGCCTTCCACTCTCAGGGTAAGCTTATGAACGATATTGTTTCCAATAGAATTACAGACAGGTCAGTTGAGGAGTAAAGTAGTTTGAGACATATAACAAAGTTGCTAATTCCTAATCCCCAAGCGGTGGAGGTTTTAGAAGTTGAAATCGAGACCTCACAGCAAATGCCACATCAATGTAAGCAAATGCTGCAGAAACTTTCATTCAGGGCACAGGCAGCAGAAGCAGAGAAAGCGGTCACGCCAGGCTTCAAGTAAGAAACATATCTCAGTATCGACAAAACGCGATGCATCTGACCCATGTAATCCACTAAGCTATCTTTAACAGTACTGGTGACCGAGCCAAGTTGCTGTTGAGAGCTGGTGTGAAGGGAGCGTCCTTGGCCTTGCCAACCCGTGCCGATACCAAAGCACAACTGCCATTCCGTAAGACAAAAATTACATTCAATGCACAGAATGACCGCCTCAGGCTAGTGGTGGGCTGACTTTCATATTAGCACTTGGACGGTTGGGCCACCCACATTAAGCATGTTCTTTATCCTGGGTTGCTAGTTTCTACTCACAGACCGCATGAAGGCTCTCTAGTTGTCAGGGGAAATATCCTCATGCCATGGAACAAAAGCTTTCATCGTCTTTAACCCACATACAGAGAACAATGAGTTTTTCAATATACTTTCTACTTCTCAGAACACAATTCCCTAACTGCTATTTGAGATTTCAGGTTGGTGACTATAAGTGCAACAATTTCAGCTGGTTTATAATAAAGACATTCCACAAAAATCACAAATAGAATGAATTCTTGTCGAAACCTTCTTGTCTTGGCAACTGGACTTGAATTTATTCACTTGATGACGTTTCACCCCGCATCTGAGAGGCTTCTTCTGTTCAACTGAACTGAATCCGAGAAGCTTCTTCATTTCAACTGAACTGAAGAAGACTCTTGGATGAAGGGTGAAACGTATTCGAGTGAAAAAAATCAAGTCCAGTTGCCAAGACAAGAAGATTTTGACAAAAATTCACCATGACCTGGATTACTGAGAACCTCCACAGGCATACTAAAAGAGTGCTTTACATCAAACTTCTATAATGCCCACTTATACATTTCTATATATCCAGAATGAAAAAAGAACATCGTTTTGTGTATGAAGGTCAAGTCTACCAAAATTCCATCCTTATAAATCACCCTCTCCCATCCCCCATACATCCTTTCAAGATGAATCAGGGCAGCCATGTCATCATTGTGGCATATGACTAGCTCATTTCAACACCCTCAAAGAACACACCTATAAAACCACCTCACCAACACTGTCCAGAGATGGTACGTCGTGAGGGAGGCGGGGGAACATTGAGCCTCTACCCACTCCCTCTTTTCACATGGGGATAATGGGCATGGTATCAAACAACTCCAATATTCAACCCTGACACAGGAAAGGTGGTAGGTTCCTGCCATCCAGCATTCCCCACAGCACAGACTCAAAAGGTGAGAGGTTGTGGCAACAAATGCCTCCTATAATCATTGGGTATGCTCCGTTTATAAGGATGTTAGTCCTCAAACTTTGGTTCCCTGCTGGGATAACGCAGCATAACCATTTTCTAGAGCTTCAGACTGTTGACTGGTGTTGAAGCATATTTGGACTGTATCTCTTATGTGAAATATACTGAAGAAGTGGAAAAAAGGCAAATGAAACTTATGAGATACATATAATGTGTTCATAATGTAGAGACGTATATTTACTCATAATTCTCCATTAATGGGTCGTTCGCTCTTCCAAGCCACCCTTTTCTCTGCTTATGTTAGCATAATTTTTTTCCACGATTATACTCTACCAATAAGACTGTTACTGGTAGTCATGCTTTAATTCACTAAACCACAGCTACTCTTGTACACTTGTACCCTTGTGACTGATAGATTCTGTCAATGTAGATAGAACTTTCACTGTAATACTGAGGGTCTGTGTGTGCATATCAAGAGAAGTGCTCCACTTTTACCTCGGTGAAACGTTCTTGACTCTTCGCCGATGTCAGGTTCACCTTGTACCTGACAATCCAAAACAGTGCAAGACCAATAAATTAAACGGACTGGAAGCAAAATAAACAACGTGTGCTCTATGATTTGTATGAAATACAGTGTAATAATGTCCCAATTATGTGGCCCTAGTATTTCATGCTAAGCTCTGGAAAAATAATTTCAGAACCCCCCGGGTTCAGTCAATTACCCAACACTGAAAAGACTTGTGCTATTAAAGCCTGGAGTCATAATTGAAGCTCCAATTCGACATAAAAAAGAGAGGGGGTTTTAAGTATTTTGCCTCTCAGGCTCTCATTATCATAAATTATACATTAACATGTAAGTGCAATGAAACCATTTGATTTCAGTTCTGTTCCATCATCAAATATGCATAAGTAAATGACACATTACATTAAGAGTATTGCCAGTGTCTGTGTTAAGATGGGCTTATGGCAGGTAGTGCTGTGGAGAAGTATTACCTGTACATGATGTAGGCCAGCTTGTCCACACTTACAGCATTGGTGGCAAACAGGGCTGGGTAAAAAACCCCAGATGGAGGCATCAAAATGAGCGGGAGGCCATACTTCACAAACATGTCAGATACCTGAAGATGGAACAAAATATTGTTTTCCAACAAATTCCAACCACAGATATTGCAACATACTGTACACTTCATTGTTTTAACAAGCTTAACCATATCTTGTTTGTTAGAGGCTTAAAACAAAAGATAATTTTGGTATTCTGTGATGAATTAATGCAGTTTTGCTATTCTAAATAAAGCAGAGAAAACCAGTTTACTGATCTCTGAATGCTATTATAAAAAGGATAGCTAGCAAAGATAAAAGCCTTGAGCAAGATGTTCCAGCTGAATGATACTTTATAATGACAAAAAATGAATAGTTCAATATCCTTAAAGGTGTTCAAAATCATACTCATAATTGCCAGCTTTTAGCTTTAATATAATTATTACTGTATATGCATTTTTAATTGAATATTTAGACGTTTCATCTTTTTATATCAAGGTATAGTGTGGTTTTTGGGGGTCCTGCATCAAACAGCAGAAACAGTTGTTAAAATCTAAATAAATCTAACTGTGGCCAGGCCTCTACATGATTATCATTTCCTGCCAGAAGTGTTCATAAACATTGGAAATAATAGCAGGGGTCTATCATTAAAAAACAAAAAGTTAAATTACTTTAAAAATAAATATTTAATGTTTTGTTGTTGTTTTTTTAACTTCCTGCCCTTTATTTGAAATTGTTACATCAATTTATTCGAACCGCTTTTCATTAAAACTATTGAAGGAACAATTGTGTTCCTTGGATTCCAAGATTTCCTGGGGGCAATAACACTTGCGAAAAAAACAATCAACCTAACGGTACAGGAAACTTAAGAGTTGTGCTGAGGACATATTTAAGGAAAGCTAATTTCACAGAAGCACGGAATCAACTTCTGAATCTTTCCCTACAAATACGATGGAAACCGAGGTATTAGCGCATTTACCGTCTCGTAGAAGTCCAGGATGAAGTTCAGGAGGAGAGAGTGGCATCCTTCAAGCTGGAGGCCGAGTGTGGCAAGGCGTCCTACAAAGCGCACAAGCTCCATCACAGAATCCATAAACCCTGACAGTGTCATGTTTCTAGGACAGACGACAGAGCAGACGTTCAAAGGCATTGTTAATTTTTTTTTTTGTGTCACTCTTGTGATTTAGATCATAAGAGTGATGTTGGCCAAGAATACATGGACAATCCATAACCAATGATTTCTACATTTAATGTTTGACTAGTTCCATAAATGCCAGAGATTTTCTGGAAAATAGGGGTAAAGAAGATTAAACTGAAAGTTTTACTTATAGTAAATAATGGGCTGAAATCAATCTGACAATTTTAAATATTACTGAAACATAAACTCACCAAATTATTTGAAGCCAGACAATCATTTGAATAGAAATCAAGGTTGTTGTTCAGTATGTCTAGATAGATTAAAATCACTGAAACACAAATTAACTAGGCACTATGAACAAGTAAAGTTGGAGGGTGGGGTTTCATTCATAGTTTTAAGACTTATTCTAAATAATTGGAAATGTTACAACATTAGGACTAGGTTATAAAACTTTAGATATAAATCAAATAACAATAATAATAAAAATAATAATACCTGGGACACTGGTAAGGATTATATGTTCCAATATATTTTAGTAAATTCCTTTATATCATAAGCCTCCACAAATAGTGTAAAGATTGCAATGAACACTTTACTTACAATAAAATACATTAGGTACAGAAAAAATGAATTCAGAATTCAAAATAAATGCTGCAAGAGACCAACCCCTTAGGCTTTAATCTTGTCAAGGCCCAATCCCAATGTAGCCCCTTCCTTTGAACCCATCACTACCATTTCCCCACCTCTGCCACTTTGCAATCCTCATAGTAGTACTGAGCAAAAATGAGCAATGTAAAGGTTAGAAAGTCAAAACTGTGTGTCTTCATAAAATCCACCTAAGTTAACCTAAGTTATAGTAACAAAGAGTTGTTTCAGCAGCCTTTGGATCAGTGCTACTTTTTGCAAAGGTGAAGTTTAGTTCAATGATTAAGTCACTTGTCTATGGATTGTCATTTGACAAAGACAGTTCTTAGCACTTAAAATCATCCAGAAGTCTATTTGAATATTTTTTTCTAAAAATGCAACACAAAGAGTAGTACAGTGGCAAGGAAAAATTGGCATTGTAATTTCAACTCAAGAAAATTGAATGTGTTTATATGCCCTTGTAAAACAAACTAACAAAGTCAAGGGTGGCCACCTGTAGGTAATGACACCCTCCTCTTCCATCCCCTTAAGAATTCAAAGCATGAAAAGAGCACAGTACCTAATGTTCTTCAGTAAGCTGGAATACCCTGGCCCTTTAAGGAACTTGTTTATGTTATGAAAGTAATTAATCAGCCAAGGAATTAATGAGGCTATTCTTTGGCAGCATCAATCACTTCAGCTTTCATTTCCATTGGCAGCCTTGTGAGCTGCACTGTCTTTGTCCAATGTCACTGTGACCAAACAACTTCTAAAGCCAAGAGCAACCATGACATAATTTCAATGTATTTTTATCAATTTTTACTTAGATAATTTATTGCAACAAGTCAGATGTTGATTTTTATGAGGATGATATTGTGTCTTCGGTTATGAACATAATAGCACAGTGAAATTCAGGATCCGAATGAATGAAGGATCAAAAAAAAATCCTGAAAAAAAACTGTGGCATGTTCACCCTCTATTATGAATATAAATATCAATGGACACATTCTAAAGAGTTTACCAAAACAAAACGAAGGTAAATTGCATATCTACTGTTAGGACTCACTGAAGTAACAATTCAAAAAGCCCGCAATATGAGACAGGACTTGTCTGCCCTATAGCAGCATCTAGAAAGGGGAAACTGACATATAATTGATTAAAAAGTAAACTTCAAAGTTTAAATCCTCATCTGTTTTTTGGATAGTAACCTACATATAGTTGGAAAAAAAATCAGTCCCTCACCTCTTTTTATCTTCTTTTTAAAGTTCTATGCAAGTTACTTTTAGAGAAGAAGTCCTCTTCATTCTACCAGATTCCTTAAAGATAAGATACACTTTATTGATCCTAGAGGAAATTCCTTTGTCACAGCAGCGTAACAGTTGTAATGCCCAGAAAAAGGAAAATAAATATGAATAGAAATAAAAATGGAAAGGCAGAATATGGCAAACTATTGCCAACTCCCCCTGCCTCCTGCAGAATGCGCCTATAAATTTCCACTACAAAGTCTTGGAATGTGTGTTTCTGCCTGAAAACCTGGAGAAAACTCAAACAAGCATGATGAAAACATGCAAACTCCACATAGGATGGTCCCAGTCATAATTCAACGCTTCTCGTTGTGATGCAGCTGCGCCATTATGCCACTCAGTTTGAATTCAACGATTCCATATATATTTCGGCAGAGGACAATATCATATCACATAATTTCTCCTCATTCTCCTCATTCCTCTTGACCACCTGGCAGGGATAAGACTACAGAGCCAAAGGAGGAAACACTTTTTTTCTCGTCACACCACGAATCTTGAGCAAAATAACATCTTGTTGAATATGACTTAAGCATTTAATATCATGAAGAATTATCTGGAAAAAGTGAAGTTTCTCTCTTTGCCCAGTATCGCAGCACTCTTGACACGCAAAATACATCATCTACCACGCTATTAATGTGTGCTTAATGGTCCGCTTACAATGCAATAATCAGCTTGAGGTGACAAGCCTCTACATAAGGAATAGGCAAACTACGGCCCATGGGCCATTTACAGCCCATTGCGCCCATCAATCTAGTCTGTTGAATGCGAAATTTGATTGTTATTAAACCTCATTTATTTTTACCTTTTCCCTAAAATAGCCACGTTCCCCCAATACATAGCACACTCCTCACACACAGACCTTTGTTGGAGTATGGCATATTACTTTCTAGGTCACTTTTTCACTTTGGTCCTTTGAACCCTTCTGGAAAAAAGAATGGCTCACAGAAAAGAAAAGTGGACAGTGGTGGACAAACCTCCAGAGGACAGCACATAAGAACACCAGCATAGCCAGGTCCATCCTGAGAATTGCCCCCACCCAACGCACTCCAGACTTGATGCAATGGCAAAAAAATGGAGATCAACAACACTGTTCTCTCTGAAACTGAACATGAGTTTCTCTACTGTGTTATGAAATCAATGCATTCGGAAAACAATTTGTACAATGAGCCTTGCAAATCCATGCTCGTCTGTAGAATTTTAGAACCCATTGTGGCCTGCAAGTCAGAAAGTTTGGACACCCCTGTTCTAAATGATCATGTAAACAGGGGAAGGGAATAGTATAAGGGTATAAATGTATTCCATCACCATTGAGCAAACAAGGAAGTATGCATGAGTCTTACATGGAGGTGTGGCTGTTAAGGCTGATGTCTAATTCATCCTCCAGAGCATACACTGAGTGCCAGGTTAGCCACTTCAACAGCATAGCATTCAAGCACTCGACCAATCCACACTGAGGGCAAACACAGAGACGAGAAAAACAGAGGGATGGTTTCAACACAAAACTCCACAAAGAATATAAACAGTGTTTAATTAATGAGACAAACAATTCACATTCAGTTGTGGCCTGATACAATTGAAGAGAAATATAAAAGTGTTGGATAAGTATTACCTTAAAAAAAGGTGACGATGTCAAGAAGAGCTGCATGAGGGGCTCAAACAAAACTTGTTGGATTTCTGAGACAGGGAAAATTAGAATATCACCGTTAAGATAGGTTAGTGGATGTCTACAGGAATGGTACAATACAGCAATCCCTATTTCCATGTATTTTGACAAAGAAAAATATAAAACAGCTTTCGATTAAGTAGGCAAACTCGGAGAATGGTTGATTAGAAATCTAAACTCACGGGAACTGGGGACAACGGGAATATTGCTCAGTAGGCCAAGCATCTGTGGACGTAGAAAGGATCCATCCCAGACATTGAGAAACTTATAAAGAAAAGCCTCTGCGCTGGAAAACCCTTCCTAATTTGAAAAAGGGACACATTAGAAAAGATTAAATCAGAGAAATGGCAGAATTCACACTTTACAATTCATACTCGGTATAATCACTGAGATCTAACTTACTGGTATTTAGAAAATGTGTAAAAAAGGCATATCGACATACAATCTGGAAAAGAAAGAATGTCTGCCCCACAACAAATGTCATCTCCACAGACATCTTTGATGTAGACACTGGTTGTTCATTTGAAAGGTGAATTTCCCCAATGTGGGACTTATAAAGGACTATGTAATCATATCTTAACATTTACATATAAAAGTCACCCAACAAAGCAAAACTATGATAGGATCACTCTATATACATAATAATACTTTATAATAATTTATCCTTTATTAATCCCTGTGGGGAAATTTGTTCTCTGCAATTAACCCATCACCGATGAACTATGAGCAGTAGGCATGCCGTCCACCAGCGCCAGGGGAGCAGTTAGGGGTTCAGTGTCTTGCTCAACAAAACTTAGACACACTAGGGGGACCCAGGAATCGAACCATGAATGTTTGATTCCCATAATAGCTGTTTCTATATTAAAAGAACCCTTGTCAATACAATAAGCATAACAGGAACAGATTTTAGATTTTGAAAAATGGCCATACAACAAATAGAAATTATGAAAGTCTGTGTGTTCTGTATGTCTGATAGATTTAACTAAGACAGATTAATATGCACATTAATTACATTTCTTATTAAGATAAAGCAAGGGTCAGGTAATTGTGTGCAAGTTAATAACGATATGATAAATATATCTTGGGTGGTGGCATGACTATTACGTTCTGATGACTTATGCTCACCTGGAGAAAGTGATGTGTATGCAAAAGCTTGTCCAGAAAGTGTATAGCCTCCTCCGAACTCTGCGATGCTCCGCCATCCCGACATGACAAAAATTCTTAACAAATATATGTGTATTTAAAAAGACAAAAAAAAAAAGAAAGGACAAACTGGTTATTTGGTTAGGGACCAAGTTCACCAAGTAAGAAATCTTGAATTATCTGCAATTATTTCATATTGAAGTCCCTCCTTTTCTTTTTATATCCTTCTTCAACAGCAGCTTCTGGGAGCTGAGCTTTGCCCGGAATAGATTTTTATGATAAGATATATCAAGGCAGGCTAGCAGTACTTTTTTCTGTCTTACCTTCTTGAAGAGCGTAGCCTAGCCAGAAGTTGAGGCGCAGAAGAGCAGACTCATCTTGTACACATTCCAAGTAGTGCAGTGCCAGACTGGAGCCGAGCAGTGAGCCCATCTGAGCAGGCAGCTAGCACAGGTAAAATGTAGAAATATTGACAATGTGTGAAAATGATGCTTGAGCAATTAAATGTTAATCAACAAAAAATAAAATAAAGTAGATATATGATACAATTTGATATGTGCTCTGTAGCTCTCATGAAATTTATTTTGTCAGAATCAGAGAGCAGCAAATGAGCATGAGAAACTACTTTATGTAAGAATCAACTTGAACTTTACACCCTCTAAAAACTAAGGATAAATTGATACAAGTCCCTCTTTACCACTTGTCAGTGAGCAAGGCTTCAAATCTGCTACTGAGCCAATTCATCAGGATCCAGTAATCCCCATAATGCAAGCACTGGGACATTCCTTCAGTCATGCCGGATAATTCATACAGTCCCTTATTCTGTATGTACAGCTGCTTCACAATATGGAGACTTTGTCAGCATAATAAATAAGTTAAAAAGAAGAAAGACAGACTGGGAATGAAAACAACAGTTCTTCAGTTATGGGGAAACTAAGACTTTACTGCAGAATAATCACTCTTTTTTCAATAACAGGAAGATGTTTGATGAGGAAATTAATTGACGATCTTTGTAAAGGCAGGCCTGTGAAAGGATTTTATGATTTAAATGGCTTTATGCGGATTGACCGACTTATCAGTCTGTCAGAATGTTAAGCAAGCTTCCTGACATAGACTACACACAGTAGATGTCTTTATGAAAAAGATTTGTTGGCTATGGGTCAATTTATGTTCCATCCATCCATATGTACTGCTACACTACACATAGGGTCGTGGAAAGGCTGGAGTTTATCCCAGCTGCCATCGGGTGAGAGGCATCGTACACGCTGGACTGATTGACAGTTTTGCTGGAGCTACATATAGAGACAGACAACCATTCATCTCATTTACACATCTGGGGAAATTTTCCCAATTTACCTTCTGCATGTTTTTGGGCTGCTGGAAGAAAATTGAGAACCCAGAGGAAATACATACGGAAACAGGGAAAACATGTAAATGCTACACAGAGTTCAGAATCAAACCAGGGTTCTTTGTGCTGTGAGGCAGAAGCGCTAAACACTGCGCCAGCATGTCACCCAACTTATGTTCCATCATACATAAATCTCTGCAAGCCATTTAAAATTAGTTATATAGGAACCTTTACAAGGCATTTATGGAGGCCTCTTAAAATGACCAGTTGCAGCTTTTTTTAAGCATTATCTAGAAATGTCTCATTTGAGATATTTCACTCACAGAATAAAACTATTGATACAAAGAACAATGGCTATTAAAATTAGAAAAAAAACATTCTAGAAGTTTGTAATTAAAACAAATGAGGCAGTGCAAGCTCACATTGCTTCTGCGCAGGGGGGTTAATAGTAAAGTACAGGGACAGGGTGCTCTGTCCTTGCAATAATTACAGGGACAGAGCACAACCCTGTGGCTGTGAGAATACACTGCACTTCACATGGGTAAAAAGTAGCATCTGTTGTAATGGCATGGAGCAATCAACCTATATTTAACTCTCCAATGCAGTGTTTCATAATTGTCAAGCTTATTGTTTCATTTACTTCTTCCAAGTGCTCTGAAGCAGAGGAAACTAAACTTCTCAAGGAGGTTGGTCAATTATCACTTCATAACCAAAAGTTTCCCAATTGGAAATTTACCTCTATGCAATGCATATTTTCCAACAGCTCGGAAAAGGAGCACACCAGCACAAGGGGCACCACCTTTCTGCTGGATGATGCCTCCCTCTGAGGCTCTTTACTGACCGCAGGCATCATAGCTGGTATTTCAATGTGGTAGTGTTTCTAGATTGAAAAAAAAAACAAATTAAAAAATTAAAACAGCAATTTGCATGCAAGCATAATATTGAAATTTCTTAACAGATTAGGCCAAATCCCTTCATTACAAAATGTATGAAGTAGAAATAAGGGTTGAGCATCTGACTATATGCACTAGTATGGTCCTATGCATTTCATTTAGCCAAATACATACTCTATTGATACATGTACCTTTATTTAGCAGAAAAAAGTGCTGATTTTGTATTTTTTGGAAAGATCACTGATTGATCTGAAATAAAAATATTGTGCTTGAAAAGGCAAGAAGTCATATTTAAAGAGAGCTTTTATTCAGCAGTGCTAGAAATTTCATATTATACTTCCAAAAAAGAAAAAAAGAACTGTCACTTAAAATGGATATTTAAAGGTCATAAAGTGACTGCTTATGAAATTATGCAACTCTATGAGGCGTATGGTTATCCACACCTATCCTGATACATATACTGTAAACCAGTATTGAAATAATGGGACTAATAATCTCCATCCATCCATAGCAGACATCATATCAACAGTTTTGACAATCAAATTTTATCATCAACTGTAGTGAATTGGCTAAGTGTGTTAAACATATTATTATCCTTGGAAAAAAAAGCCTAGACCTTGATGAAAACAAGTGTGGTTGTTGATCTGATGAAATGTGATAAGGTCAACCCTCATTTCAGAAGGAATAACAAGCAGGAATAATTGTCAGCTGAGAAGCATACATTGTAATCAGAGCAAGGAAAATGTAGATTTTGCGTTACCCTTTTCCTGGGGTGGTTCTTATCTTTGATTGTGAAGGCCAGGTTGATGTTTGAAGCAACTTGGAAGCCATTTCTTTTCTGAACACTAATAAATGCTGATTTCCAAGGTGAATTGTGATTCTTAAAACCACTCTGTAAGGGAAAAAAAACAACATTTTTTTCTGTGCTTGAAGGGTGATGACCATAACATTTAAAAATATTCTATGCACAAACCTTCATTCTTGATGGAATAGACAGAGTCACTAGTTCCGGGCAAAATACTTTGTAAAGTGACAGTAGGTGTAGGAGGAATGGCTGCCTTCCCTGAGAAAAAAAATAATCAGACTAACAAAGAACATAACAGATCCTGTGTTCCAAAAATTACAGTATACAAAAATAATTAATGACAGAAATTGTGTTCAGAGTGAATCATTCAGTGAATAGTTTGATATACTGACTGCTTGTCTGATGATGCAGTACCTACTGTATTTTCTATACTGTAAGGCTCATTGATTTATAAGGCACACCTTCAATGAATGGCCTGTTTAAAAACTGTTTTCATGTATAGGGCGCACCACATTATAAGGCGCATAGAATAAAACTACTGTAGTGGCTGGGGTCGTGTTATGCATCCACTAGATGAAGCTGCACTAAGGGGAATGTCAACAAAACAGTCAGAAAAGTCAGTCAAACTTTATTAATAGAATACAAACCAACGTTCTGACAACCGTTCACTACCAAAACAAGTAAATGCATTCACAATACGGTACCGTACGTATCGGTAGCTCTTACCGGGATTTGCACCACCTTAGTTGAAAACAATGTGTTGCCAACTCCATTTGTCACAGTTCAAAGCTTTTAAAACAAAAGCACCAAGAGGGACCACCCCAAAATTCATTGATGTTCAAGTCGCTAGCTCAAACCCACTGTTCGAGTTTATCCTCCAACTGTGGATAAACTCGAGTTTATCCTCAAGTTTATCCTCCAACTGTGGCCATCTCACTTTGGTTCCTCAGAAACTCTGTTTAGTCTTCTTTACATCTTGTCACTTCCTCCACTTCTGTACCATTGATTCATTAATGTTGAATTCTCTCGGAGCTGCTCTATTCCCGTGTTCTACTGCGTGACTGATCGCCTTGAGTATGAACTCTGCGTCATAAGCGTGTCTCTTGAAAGGTGCCATTTTGGGGTCTTTATACACACACACACACACACACAAGTGGTGTGGGACTGGAATTCCTCTTTACCATTTTTACCGCTGCTACTTCAGCAACGCCCCATGACAACGGTAGCCATAGTTAACCAATATTGATCTATGTAAGGCGCATTTGATTATAAGGCGCACTGTCGGTTTTTGAGAAAATGAAAGGCTTTTAGGTGCGCCTTAAAGTGCAGAAAATACGGTATTATAAATGGTGATAGTGAACATCAAATCAGGCAGATACTCACCACCTTAGTCTGTAACTCCAGTAGCTTCCTAACTCTGAATACTCGCACTGCAATTAATAAATGAATACCAAGAGATGTTAAATTAAACTAATGAAAGAGGGTTGTTATGACAGAAAGACTTCTGGTATAAGAAATAGTTTGTATCACATCTCAAGTCTGACTGCATTTAACTTACCATTTTCCTTCCTGGTCAAAAGGTATAACAGATGGCAAATGAAAGGACACTAAAAAAAGGAGATAAAATATAATTACATTTTTTCCATGCCCTTCAAATAAATGACAGATTTGTGATCAAACTAATTAGACTAAATAAATAGCACGACATATTGAAAGTAGAACAGCTTGTTATTTATTTAACAATATACACACCAGGTTTTCATCCGTCACATAGCTGAAGATAAAGCCATAGATTGATCTGAGTTGGTCCTTTCCATCAATCATGTCAAAAAAGGTCAACACCCACTTTATGAAAAGAACCTGGAAATTATACAAAGACCAAAAAATGTGATTCAACATGAGCCATCAGTCACAGACAAGAAAATCAACCCTCATTCCAGCAAAGCCAAAAAAATGTATTGATTGTTTTCTTTAATGGCAATAATATATCTTTAACAAATACATTCACTTATTATTCATGAAATTAATTTGAAGTATAATCTGCATACATTATCTATGAATATGTGTATTAAAAAAAGGATTAAACATTTGAATTTAATCTTTGGAACTTAATAGATGCATCAAAAGTAAATTTCGTAAAAACAAAAAAGAAAAAAAAGCATTACTTACTTGTGTGGTAACTGGTATTTTACAGACACCTAACCAAGCAACTGCTCGAACCACAGTCTCCTGGGGCACCATTGTGGCAGGGATCAGACACTTGAGCACCCGTGCACAAGGACTCGCCCCTTCACAAAGAAAACCATGGAGAAGAAAAAGTATTCAATCAGTAAATAAACTGACATTAACAATACAATGTAAAGTAAAACATCCACAGATTCTATTTCTTATTTTTATAGGGAATAAACTCCATTTGAAGTGGAGATTCTCTGTCCGTAGAGCCTCGCGCAAAATCTATTCAAACAAATGGGCCCATGAATATCAATAATGGTGTTGCTCTCTGAATAAAAATGAGAAAAAGGTTTTCCCATAAGAGAGAACAACACATTTGTAAAACAGTTCGACATTTTGTCAGGAATCGTAGCTCCAAAAAAACTTATTGATCAACTTCATACCTAATATAATTTTTTTATACGAAAGTCAACATTTCCGGTAGTTAAGCAATTACCCGGTAGTCTTTTACTAAGAAGGTAACAGAGAACTAAACTTTGCTCTAAAGTAATCCAACCAACGTGGAATATTATAACCATGCACAGTTTTGGGGTCACAACACCGATCAATTTTCAAAATGTAACCAATAAAAGACAGCAAAGAAATAACTGGGAAGGTGTCAGTGTGTTTTGACTCAAGTACTAAGAATTTGTATTAGGCAATGGATGATAACAAGTGTCACTAGTGAAACAATGCCCTCCACACACCGGCGAACCCCAGTGATGAAGTGAGCATTCAATACCCAGTCCACAGCTGATGTTACAGTCTTACCCATACGAAGGCTCATTGCAAACTCCAGCATAACACCAATGGCCTCTGGGGAAAGTCCTTTACTGAGGGCCGCATTCTCAAGGACCTCGAAGTTCCTCTCAAACTCGTCATTTCCCATCAAAGGTGTACCTGCTTCAACTAGAGGAGAAATAACAGCACATTAAAAAGTGGCTGTTTTTTTAAGAGGAATTATACCACACATGCAATTTTTTTCCAAGATCACTTTTGGGTCCCTGATGAATGCATAAGAGGAAGAGTTTTATTTAACAACAAAACAGATATCATATAAACATTTTTGTAACTGCTATACTTCTAGTTGTTTTCTATATAACTATTTCTCTTTCAACCAGAGCTGTTTCCTAGCAGCTTTTCCTTATCAACATCAATCTTTTTCACATCATTAAAATGCTCTGCTCGTAAGAGTTTGATGGGAAATTAGTATGCAATGTAGCTCCATCAAAATACGTAGCCTTGAATTCTTCATTTGAACATCTTCTCATGCCTTAAAAGGTAGTTCACTGAAACAGGCATTAAAAATCATGGTCCTGGTATTGTATTTCAATGTGAATTTCATTAAGATGAGAATAGACAGCACTTGAAAGGACAAACTATTTTCAATAATATCAGCGCAATTATCAAAAAGAGGTGATTGTATCATTGTTGCGCAAACCCTTGGCATCAGTCTTGCTCCTGAGACTTGCTATTCAGAGGTCTTTCTGGTGGTCTTCTGTGGAAGAGGCTCCACTCTTCACTTCTGGGGTTCTTGGAAACATGCTCAGTAGGAAACCAACTATATTTTAGCAATATCAAGTACCATTATGTAACCACTTGCCACTGACACTGATTATAACTATTTCAGGTGACTTTAATCATGTCTCTGTCCTCAACACTTCCCATATTCCACCAGTTTGTCAAATGCACCACAAGAGAAAATAAGACTTTGGTCCTGCTGCATGAGAATGAACCCCGCTGCCCTTCTACCACTGGGGGAGTCAGACCACATCTTAGTCCCGCTCACAACATCCTACAAGCCCGTGTTTCAGCAGCAACCAGTGACCGTGACGACTGTGATGAAATGATCTCTTGAGGCCATGGAGACACTGTGGGGTGACCGAAAGGCCACTCATTGGAATGCTCTGTATGAACTACATGGCAAGGACATAGATGTCAGGACTCTTTCATATCCTTCACGGCCCTCACTGTCACTAAGGGCAGCAGACATGTCTTCACACCTTTTCTACCTGCACCCCAATGTTGACCCCCACCACAGATTCTGCCATGACCTACACATCATAGCCAGCCAGTCCATGAGTGAGCTGGAGAGGCTAAACCAGGGGAAATCTGCTGGACCGGACGGGATCAGCCCTGAGATGCTGAAGGTGTGTTCAAGCCAGCTCTGTGGGGTACTCTAGCACCTCTTCAAGCTGAGCCTTCACCTTCAAAGTCCGAGTGCTGTTGAAAACAGCCTGCCTGGTCCCAGTGCTTAAGACAGGGCATGCTAAAACACCAAATGACTACAGGACAAAAGCAATGACCTCTCAAATTATGAGGGCTATAGGGAGACATACCTGGCACACCTCAGACCACTGGTGTATCATTATGAGACCCCCTGCAGCTTGCATGTGAGCCCCATATAGGTGTGCATGATGCTGAAATACATCTTCTGCAGAGAGCTTACTCCTCCCTGAATGGACGCAACACTAGAATACCCTTTCATCACCTACATTGCACACTTTAAGTACTGCAATGAGTCACATCATCTTCAGAAATTTTCAGCTAACACAGCCATTGTTAGGTGTGTAGAAAATGGCCAGGAGGATGAGTACAGGGACCTTGTTGACCAGTTTGTGAGATGGTGCTGGATTTCAAGAGGAACAAGCTCCCGCCTTTCCAGTCTGTATAATTGGGACTGATGTGGACGTAGCCCCATCATACAACTATCTGGGCACCCACCAGGGGATCATTCCTGCATGGTGCCCTCAGACTCTTTTATACATCTGCCTTTCCCACACCTGTGATCACTGTACTGGAGCACCTAAATTATCACATATTTTGTTATCTGGTCCACTGCACTTGTGTATGTTTCTACAAGTTTTTCTTATTGTATTTTTGTATTTAAAGCTGTCTTACTTTATTGTTTTTAATGTACCTGGCTGCTATGACAATGAAATGTCCCCCAGGGGATGGATAGTAGGTGCAATCCATCTATTACTAATGAAAAACTGAGTGATGATCTTTGAAACTGTACATTCCTGGTTCAATTCGCATGCTCCTTCAGACCTGTCATGTTGTTGAGCAAGACGCCAAGTCGCGGGGGATGCTGGATCTCAGCTGTCATCTGGCAAGAGGCACTCATTATTTATTCAACGCAAATAATGTGTCTTTGTCCGTCTATGTGGGCAGCATGCCGTGACAGGTGAAACAATGAAATGCTCTTCCACTAGATGGCAACAGGTCGTGAATGAACCTGTGTATCAACTGTCTGCTGCTCAGACAGCAGAGTAAATACTGATGTTTTGAGTGAGACAGCGGCAGTGATACGTGGTGGATAAATGTATTAAAAGAAAAAGTACTCAATCAGGACCGTCCTGAAGAACATTCTGACCCAGGTGACCAAAGTATGAGTAGTGGTCAGAAGAAAGTAAAAAAGGTGAGCTCAAGACAATACAATTAAAGTTATATTGCATTTCCTCAATTCCCCCAAGAATATCAGCATTGTGTTCGACCAAACAGGGCCAGATTTCACACTGAGTAAGTAAATTGAGACTACAGTTTCATTCTATTTCATTAAAAACGTGTTTGACATATTAATTTGGTGGTGTGCCATGTCATTTTTCTGATGTAAAATATGTCCCATGGCTCAAAAAAGGTTGGGAAACACCGCTTTTTGAACTGGGGACACAAACCTGGCCTGTTTAAATCTATGATGCCTCATGAGACTCCCAGGTTAAAGCTTTCTGGACTGTTCCCAGGCTCCACACTGAAATAAGATACTGACCCCTTATAATCCACTACAACTCGTGCCAATCGGAGATTATTTCCACTAAGTGTGGTGTATTTTCCAATAAGAGATGTGTTTTAACGCCTCAGGTCTCTCACTACAACTGCTTCGGATGGCTCGTTACGAGTTAAACTGTATCACAGCACCGCCCGCCTGGCTGATCAGGCACCCCATCATAGTGAGGATTAGAAATTTAATTATCCGAAAAGAGCTCAAAAAAAGAGCTAACAGCATAGTAACTGTAGAACTTCAGCTTAAAATGAACAATCGTGAAGCTAATTTGATACTGGCTTTTTTGATTCACGGTTGAGGGAAATCGATTGAAACATCTAAGTGTTGGTTGCATTGAACGGTTTCATTTTCACGATCCTACTAACACCTAGATGGAATCGATATATGAAATGTTGAAGTTGCAGCGTTGCAAATAGCGTTTCGTAGATAGATCTTCCATCTGCTTAGCTCGTCCAGCTGTTTGTTACATCGTTTTAGCACGTATAAGAACTGTTGGTTTACTCGAAGTAGTCCTACCGTCTGAAAAGTACTTCAGGGTGGGCACCAGTGCGTCTTTCGCCTCATTCTTCCTTCTCTCTTTCTCTGCAACTCTAAGACTTCTGTTGTGGCTCCGGTTAGATAGAGATGGTTCACTTGAATTTTGTGATAACAAATCCGACGTAACCGACAAGGATTGTGTTGCGGCCATCTCAACATAGCTAAAACTTAAAAACAATGTCGTTCCTCCCCTCTTTCCGCCATTCGAAAACTCAAATCTATCCCGCGACCGTTTGCTCTGCACATGCGCAATAAGGAAAGTGTGAGGAAAGGCTTTCTGGGAGTTGTAGTCCGAGCGTCCTTTACTTCCTCTGTATTCTTTGTGGTCGTTGTGCGTCCTCTGGAGCAGGGCTGGGCAATTATTTTGGCTGGGCCACATTTCTTATTTAATTTTTATGCGCGGGCCAACTAGGTATCTTGTAAATTGAACAAAATTAAAATTGCTATTTAAATATTTACATTTTTTGACATTTTATTTCAACTTAAATCATTAATGATCATACAAATGTATTGACATTATTTTGTATGTAATCATCCATAAAAAATTAATTAAAAAGGAAAAAAATAAGGAGTTTCTAAATTCAATATTAATTGAAAATACTTGTTAAAATATTCAAAGAAAATAGTTGGCGGGGCAGATAAAAAAGCAAAACAGGCCGGATGTGGCTCCGGGGCCGTAAAATGCCCAGGTCTGCTCTGGAGTCTATTGACTTAGTTCTGATGCCAGTTAGTCATATCCCTCGAACGGCCAAGATCGCTTAAAGAAGAGACACAATGCGCCTTTAATTCTTCTCCTTTAAATTCTGATCCCTTGCATCAATCAGTCAATCTTTGTTCTGCACCTTAACTGGAACAAAGTGCCTGTCCAAAGGTATCAGTCACCAGCCAAAGTGTTTTCTAGAGCAAATATTATAGTTTCATTCCTTTGTCTTAATAACTGATTAATCCTTTCTGGCACCTCCAGTCGGTTCTATCCTCCCTTGTCCCTCAACCATCCAGCCCCAACTTGGTAACAAGATCATCTAATTGTCCCCTTGCGATCTCTTGAGACTTTGACTTTCTAACTTTTTAAATTCATAATGTTGTGATGTTATAATACATTTATCATAAAATGTTATCAGAGGTATCTATATCCAAAAAAATGTGGCTCCAAAATGGCTTCAATCATAAAAATAGTAATGAAGGAAGAAATTATAAATTATTACAGTATATAAACACACACACACACACACATATATATATATATATATATATATATATATACATATATATATCCTGGGACGGTAAAGTAATAATGCATTTGAAACACAATCTTTAAACATAAAACTACACAATGTGTTATAGGAACAACATATAATTCAGCAATAGAAAATAATTATATAATTGGAATTATGTTACTACTGGTAAAATCATTGACAACATGTAAGATTGTAATTAAATGAAAGTTATTTGTAGTATCTGTTGTTTAAAGGTGGGGGGGGGGGGGGGCAAAGAACGTTAACAGGCCATAATTGAGACACTAGTACCAAGAGCCAGGGAAGGGTATTCACTTGCACCTCTATGCAAGTGCTTAGATGTCTTTGAGAAAGAGCCTGAATCCTGTGTTTCACCCTGCAGGCGATGAAGTGCTTTGCATCTCAACTCCACCACCATCAGTGTCATCAGTGCTTGACCGCGAACAAATGCACAAGTAAGAGACATTACAGAAAAGTGTTCAGATTGCTGGCAAAACAACAAATACTATTTTGAAATGGAGTTTTTCCACCTCCAACAGTAACTGTAAGTTGTAATGGGACTTTATTTCCTATATAGATGAATGGATGGACGGTTAGATAAAATTTTGCATGTCAAAATAGCGGTGGATTAATGCAGTCTTTACTATGAAACACAGTGGAAGGCCGTAATGAGAGCTCATGTTGCACCAATGTATATATTTATAAAGTATAAAGTCTGATTTATTCATTGATCTCACTTAACCACATAATGCCTTGTGTAACGTTTTGTCAGCATAACATATTCTCTCTTGGTTTGAAACAACATGATTTATCAACTTGTGATGCAAAGTATAAAACTATCTTGGCAATGGTGTAATCTCGTGGCCCCAAAAATCTATGTGGTGATATAAAGTCTCTAACCTGTTCTGATGTAGTTACATAACAAAATGAGGACAGAAAAAGCTCATGTGACAACAGCACATACTGTTGCAGACTGTTCCCCTGAATAGAAATTTAAAAAAAGAACCACAATGGAAAAAAGAAAAAAATGTTGTCAGTTTCACCTCCAATTCTTTATTTTATGTAGATCATGTACAGAAATAGCGTGAACCTTGAAACAAATTGACAGCTTATTAAATTGCAATCTCACCCCCATTATCATTGTTTCTTTACAAAGAAATAAAAATGCACAGATGAGCAAAATGTTTCATAGACCACAGACAAGACATTAACTTACATAAAAATTGTAACAGGCAAAAACGGTAGATTTCTGCTGTGCACTCTAGCAGCAGATACTCTGGACAGCAAACACAGTCCTTTCTGGTTAAAACACTTCCTTTTGACATTAAAACAAGAAACAAAATCAATCAATCAAAAAGTGGTGTTTAGCTTATTTAACTCTGGAAGGGATTTCATGCACAGATCTGCAAAATCTACTCAGTAAAATCAACAGTCCTATGATTTATAGTTTTTTTTGTTTCTAAAATACTCTACTAATACTTCAACAAAATAGAAGGTGGTTATGTCCTTGATGATAGTTAAAGTATTATAATTATTAGACAATATTTAAATATTTCTCACTCTGGCTTAGGATTTGTATTCGCAACATGCTCTCACTATTGAAATTCATAACTTATCAGTCTCTCCCACCTACAGTATAAAAAACAAATTAGAAAAACATGCTACAAAGACACTTTCAAGAAAAAACATTTCCCAATCAACTCATAGCCTAAAGTTCATTTGTACTTTAAACACAGTGACTGAAGACAGAAGACTGAAATAAAGAACAGGGAAATGACTTGACTCGTGTGGCAATGAGTGGGCCTCATCACTTTCCACAGGAATGCTTGTCCACAGTTACGTAGGGATGTATGTCCACAGGTTCTCAGTTTCACAGTAACAGTGCAAAGGAGCAGGTTGTGATCAGTCAGCCGGCTGGACAGGATGGATGTGCGGAGATGACTCTTTTTTTATTGGAAGTGGTTGTTTTTACTTCAAAATATGAATTGTTACAATCCACAGAGGAGAACCTGGTGGCTTGCACAGAGGTGGAAAGGAAGCTTAGGACTGCTTGACCTTGTTCTTTTCCTGGTCGTTGATGTGTTGTTCCTCCCTGCTGTCCTCTCTCTCTGGCCGGTCATCACTTTGGCGAGCAATGAGCAGCCGGCAGGTGAGCAGAATACCAAAGACTAGAGCATGTGCGTACCGCTTCAGAGGGTCTCCTACTAGCTGATGGAAGAACAGGACTGCCAGCATGACCAGTAGTAACAAGAAGTTGGCCACATCCTTGGGCCGGCCCGGGACGAGAGTGAGTACCACTCCACAACCCACTTCTAGAGAACCGATGATCTTACGGAGCAGGACTGAGCTGATGCCAATCTTTTTCAGCCCTGGCAACGCTTTAGCATAGTTCTTGTACGCCCTTTTCTGAAAGGAAAATACACAGCCTTTGGTAAATTTGTCTCTCACGCATCAACATAACAACGATTGCCTGCAGTTGTGTTATACTGAGCATAGTCGATGCACCATTATATCAATTACATGCCCCAACTGGTCACTATGTGGACCAAAAGAATAATTATATATACGTCTATCAAGGCATTGTCCCGTGGGTTTGACATGTAGCATGGAAGCATCTTATCCCAACAGAAAGTCTCTCCCTCACAAGCAGGTGCAACGCATAGAATTTGCTCGAATGTGCGGCCATTGCTGATCAGTTACTTTTACATAGAAAAAAGGAGAAAACGCTTCTGCACCAAAACCAATGAAGTTCAACCTCTGCCAGTTCGATGTCAATCGCGTGTGTGTGTTGCAGCCATTACACATTAAAATACACCTTAAAACTGTTTGTCATGGATCATTTATTGTATTTCCGCCTTCCAGTATTTAGGACCTAACAACCGGTGCATTTCGCGCTATTTATAATGGCATAAATTACATTTCTGTTTTAAGCCAAATGCACAGGGCTAGCTTTATTGCTAGAAGGGGTTTACAAGCAGGTCTTGTTTGTATTTTGATATGAGGGGGGACGTTTAGAGCACATTCGGATTGAAATCGTTCTTTTTCGCATCTTTTTCTTTTTATTCCACATCTTACACATCATTGAAGCGTCGGAGCTTTTCTCGCCTGAGACCAGAACAATGGCCTTTGCCTCCGCGCTCGTAGACATGAACGGTTGGGGTTTACTCACCATTTCACTATACGCGTCTTTGCTCAGTCGCGGTGTTAGTTTAATTGTTCCCATGAAGACGAAGAATAAACCCAAGGCGAACGAAAGGGCCACGATGGTTATTGTTCTTGGCGAGGCCATGTCCCCCCCCCCCCGAAGTAGCACTGTCGCTTCGCGAAAAAATGAATGACCGTCGACGGTTGCCCGGTGAAGATGCGAGAGGGGAGGCGGGCGGGGCCTCACGAAGGATCCACAAACATGGCATCCCTCCAGCGCCGCCTCCGGTCGCATGGATACAGGTTTTTTTTTTTTCTTTTTTTTTTTTTTTAACATAAACAGTATAAACAAATATACATATGTACAAATAAACATAGCAAGGTTGAATCGAATGTCAATGAAACAATCGGGGATGAGGGAGCAAAGGACATAAGGACATTCGTTCTGTATGTAATCAGAAGTTAACAGTGTTAAAGGTTTGTGAGAGATGTTTAATGCTAGACAAAAAAGAAAGTAAAAGAAAATTATTAAATAAATAGATAGATAAATAAAATAAAAGATAAATAAAAAAAACTTGAAAGGGGAATATAACATATATTTAACTTGGTGGTTCACAAGAAATCTCAGACGTCAAACTGTATATTTTTTGGTTATTGGATTTTTCGATAAATTTTAAGGATTTTTTTATATAATTCAAAATCGTTTATAAGAACGTAAAATTGGGGGAACACTTTTGCATTCTGTTTTTGTGAATGAACTTGTCCAGGCCTAAAATAATATTGACACATAGTTCATCTCTTTTGCTGCCTAAAAGTAAACCAAATGTAACGTCATCTCTTGAGTAGGAAACTGGTGACGATGGAAAATTGTCTTTAACCCATTTTTGAGTTTTAGCCCAAAAGCCCTGTACTTTTTTCCATGAGAAAAATATATGGTCAGTGGTTTCAATGTTGTCTTCACAAAAGGTACAAATATTATTGTCAATATTAAAGTGCACCCTCAATAATTCCTTAGATGGGTAGATGTCGTACATAATTTTGAAGTGGGTCTCTTTTGCCTTGGGGGGTATGGGAAGAGTCAGGTACATAGTTCGCAGTCTGGCAATTGATTCCTTATCAAATTGATTCAAAATATAATTTTTGTTTTGACGTCCAGGTATTAAGTTTTCTGTAAAACATTTCCTAATAAAGGAGTTGCTGCATTTTCTATCCAGAATTGAGATTCCCTGGAGTGATAATGGGGGTAACTGTGGTTGTATGGTTTGGTGCGTCATTATATTTTTGATCTGGAATACAAATTGTTGATGTAGTGCGTTACGCAACTTTATGAACTCTAATATGGGAGGGTTGAAGCTGTGTTTAGTACAGAATTGTTCACGGTCGAAAAGGCTGCCATTGTCATCCATCAAGTCAATTATTGACCATATACCTTTCTCAAACCATTTCTTGTAAAATATAGATATGTTGCGATGCTGTACATATCTGTTGTTCCATATTATTGTACCCTGGGGTGAGAAATTGTGTACATATATCATTTTCCATTACAATCATATTTGTTTATGGAACTCTGAAAATTTGGCAGGAATCTTATTGATATCAAAGTCAGAGATAAGCAGAAGGCCTGGATACAGGTTGTGGACTGGACGGCGGGAGCCCGACACATCTCCGATTTTCTATCGACCCCTTCAACCTTCATTTCAAAACATTTCCTCTGGACCATTCGGGACTTTGTCGTCAGTCTCGGCCCTGAGAACGGCTCTGTTGCGAGGCACATTAAGTGGGTCACTGGTGGGCCAGTCTTCCACTTGTTTTATTCAAGAGGTGGAAAAAAACAAGCACAATTTGTAATTGAAGAGGCAATCGGAAATCCCTTTATGAGCTACAATCAAGGATATGCTCATACTGTACATGTACTGAAAAAGAAGACAAATCATCTTACAATTCTTTGAAAGCGTCAACCCTTTCAACAGTTATTTTTGTCCATACTTAGTATGTAAGTCTTTATTGTCAGTTTTGCAAATTATTGTTGTGCGCTTTATCAACTTTCTTGTCATTTCCCATGAGTATAACTTTCATTATAGATTGGATACCAGATTGACTGATATATCAGAACTGTCACAATAACATCAAAAGTGAATAAAAACATTCATTCATAATTTTTATGATAGGATTTATGATGGCTTGATCCCATAGGGGGCAAGTTTGCATGTTCTCCTGATGTCTCCTTGGGTTTCCTCTGGGTTCTTCAGTTTCCTCCCACAGTCCAAAAACACGCAGGAGGCTAACTGGAATGGATTGGGAATAACTTAGACTTAGGAAATGATAAGCATGTTGGAATAAAAATCTTTATTATACAGAAGTCATATGGTGTTGAAATAGTTATAAAAAGGGGGTTACATTTCAAAATTAGGTTTCACTCACAATGAAAACTGCATAGATTATTACAATCCAAATACCTGTAAAAAAAATTTGATATTTGTATACCTGCCTTTCATTACACATTGGAATATATTCACTCAAAAAGATTAGGGATTCAGTCCTAACTGTCATGATGAAAAATATGTGTTTGTGTGTTGTGAGGTGATGCAGTGTGAATGTATGCCATTGCTTAGAACCACATCGTCACACTCAGGCTGCGGGACACAATCAGGCTCACTGTCCACTGTCACTGTCCCTGATCCTGACGTTCCCTCAGAGCCAGAATTGCTTTTCGGTAAAGATCTATCAGGAGACAGGTTCATCATCTTTATAAACACATGTTGGGATCTTGCCATTTCAGAGTCCAGTTATTGCATTTGATTTGTGGATGGAAGAAGCGGATGAGGCTCACCCAGAGTAGCAGAAAGATCCACCGGTTGAGAGTAAGCTTCCGACATCTCTTCTGTGTTGATCTTGTTCTTCCTTTTGACTTTCACAATCTTCTTCTTTTTCTTTTTAGCTAAACACAAGATTGAAAACAAGATAAGAGTAAAGAACAGTAAAGAAATATACAACGTATTGTATACAGAAATTATTTCAACCTTTGAATGGCTTTTTGTCACTGAGTGGTGATTCTGGTACATCCAAGGATTCTTCTTTCACCTTTATCTTGGTTTTCTGTTTGCCTTTTTTTGGAGGGATCAGGGCACTGCTTGCTTTCTCTCTGTGACCAGATGCCTCGTGCTCCCCATCGTTACCCTCCTCTTCCTCTTGATCATTAACTTCGTCATTGTCTTTTCCACCACCGTTGACATTAACCAACTTGTTTTTTTTCTTCGTGTTCTTGAGGCTCCTTTTCAACGTGTTCTCCTGTGAATACGGTACTCGTGAGTTGTATTTCACAACACAAAGCCTACATTCGAGAAGACAGCGGTCAGTTTTGTTCACATGCTATTACATTCAAGATTCACCCAGCTTCCCTTTCAATTAGTTGTGTCATGGGTAAAAAGTGATTGACTGATCGATCAATCAATCAATCGATCGAGCGCTTGGTTGACCGTTTGCTTCCTTGTTTGATTGATTGATTGATTGATTGATTGATTGATTGATTCACTGGGTCTCTTGAACACCAGAATGCTCTGAGAAATATAAAAGGGATTCAAATAAACAAAATAATGTGCCGGTAGATACCACGGCTCTCTAGAAATACATTTTACAAATACTTTTTTGAACCTTTTGCAGCATGTTTCTGATGGGTCGGAGCTTTCCGTCCTCCTTCTCCTTGACCTTTGGCCGATGAACCTGGCGAAGATCTGACTTACTGTAGTGCATCCTGGGAGGAGATGACAACAAAATCAATAAACATTTCACACTAATTATTATGTTGGTGTAAGTGAATAAGAGGCTGTCTTACCTTTCACTTTTATTTTTTTTGCGATTTTTCTCTGCTTTGCCTTTCCCATCCTTCTCTCTTGGCTCTATGGGCCTCCTGCGGTCCTGGGCTACTCGTGTACAAAGCTCTGGATAATCCAGACAAACAGCTCGCAGGAGCCAACGAAGGCCTCGGAGAGTCTTTCTGTCTGACCACCGTCGCAGGTCCATTAAGGCTGAACAAGGCTCCTGACAGTCAACAAGTATATCCATCTTTAAATTTCTCTTATAGATCTGAATTTACATTGATTCACTGTACAAAGGCAAACACTATAGCAGCACATACTATATGGCAAAGAGAGCGGCTCTGGTTGACCAACTTCTCCAAAGACAGAACTTCAATCAGCTCACTTCCCAGCAAAGCATTCATTTTGTCTTGTTTGTTAGCCAACCTAGAGAAGAAAAAAATATTTAAAATGTGAAGTTGAATATTCTATAAACCAGAGCATTTTTTTAAAGTCTGAGGCTACATTGTTTTGGGGCAATACTGTTATTAATCTAATCATTTAAAGGACCAGGTAGAAGGGACAACATTTATCTCATCAAATATGTCAATTACGCTCTCCTTAAGCACAAGGTGACATATTTAAATTTTTACTATCATCCACAAGCCAAAGCTAGTTAGATTACTGTCACGGAGATCTTACGGTAGGATGCTAATCGGTATTCACGTTTAGTAAAATATGTATACCATTAAAATGTTGTAATAAAAAAACACCTACTGTGGGGTATGAAAATAGCTGATAATACATTTGAATTAAACCTTGAAATGACTGAAGGGAGGTCCACAAGCAAGAATGGAGATGGATATACTTACAGCAGTAAGGGTTTTCCTGCCACCCTCGGTTGTTTAAGCAGGTTGGCCAGAACTTCTTTGACCTCCTTTATCCTCTGTCTGTCGCTGGAATCTACGACAAAGATGATCCCGTGCGATTCTCCACATAGATCCTTCCAGCATCCTCGCGACTCTGCCGACCCTCCAACATCCAGCAAAGTCACCAGGTAGTTCTCCACCCGTAGCTCATTTCTCACACAGCCGATGGTGGGCCCTCCCTCAATGGCATGGGAGACTGAAAGGAGTTGGCACCAAAACACAGATGACAAATCATTCAGCTGACTTATTATATGATTAATTGAGGTTGAAAATGACATTTTGAAAATACATTTACCTCTTAACATTCCTCGGATTGAGGATGTTTTTCCTGCTTTATCAAGACCAACGACAAGAATCGTCACTTTCCTGCAAGAGAGATGATGCAGATTAAGAACTCATGTGGTCCAGTGACAAAAAAAACTAAGCTTTTGTTTTTATTTCGTCAGTTTTTTCCTCTTCATTTTTTGGCAAATTGTCTGATAAGAACCTTGTCTTGTTTTGAAAGGTAAGATACTTATTTTTAAAAAATCCAATGACAAAGGGGAAGTGAGAAATCATCATGAAAAATCACAGGATTAACATTAAAATCATGCAAGAGTTTGCAAGAATGTCAGACAATTCAATACAATGATAAATAACTAAAACTACGAGCAACAACTTGGTGAGGAATAAAAAAAAAACAGTCATTTGAATTGGAGGAAAATTAAACTACTACTAGTTTTTTGCTAGTAGTAGAGACAACATTTTGTTAAAACAATTTGTGATAATCAATTTTAAAACAACAAAATTTGATGTGACCAATTATTGGAAATAATATCTACAAGGCTGTTCTGTACAAAGCAGATTATAAACAACCAAACACATTTGTTAAGAATCCTACATTATAAACTGAGGATTATATTTTTTTATACACAGTATATCATCACATTATCTCACCTGATTGGCTCTTGAATTTTGGAGAACCAAGAGCAACAGTTGCTCATCAAGTTGAACATGCTTACGTGAGGTGAACAAGGTGAGCACAGAGGCCACCATTTTTTCTGGAACTGGTACCTTAAAACAGACAATAAGCAGACAATAACTCAAATTAATGGAGTTTGACACAACACATGCACACACACATACGGACTCAAGAATTTAAACATCCGTCAGCATCTACTTGATCGTGGGGATTCCGAAACATATCTATGAATAAGAAATGCTTATCTGCAATGACTAATCCAGATGATAACATTGTAATAAGAATCATCAGTAATTCATTCTCTAGAAAATCAGTCTGAGATCTGCAATAGGATGATGTATAAACATGACAAAGTAATTTCCTATTGAAACCTCGGCACACTAGATTCGAAATACAATCACAGCAGGTGTCTGAGGTTGCTGGGCCATGTGCTAAAAAAAATACTAGCAGATCTTTCAGTCCTTTGTCCCAAGCATCTGTTCACAATCTGTAATCTGCTAAAGCCAGTTTAGAATGTCCTGCTTTTATGGTGTTGTTAACAAACTGACCCACATTTATTTGACAGTTGGAGACGGCAGATCTTCATTTCCAACAAATTATAATTGTTAATTTCTCTGTCCCCAAAGACTTTGAACCCGTTTTCAAAAGCGTCTGCTTTTTAAGGGAGACATTTAGATAAAGAGTTAACAAACATTTTTTTTACATTATAAATGGCAAATTTCATATGTAGTTTATTTATTATATTTGAAAGTTTTGGTGCAAGCAAACTAATTTAAAATAATTTTGTTCTTGGTGGAGATTTGGGAAAGCATACTTGAATGGCCAAATATTTGTACACAGCTATTTCACAGGACGCTTTGTTGCAAATTTATCTTCTCTTGTCAGCCAGCAAGCCAATAACTTTTTTTCTGTGGATGAGACCACTTTGGATAACACTCTTTTAAACATTTACAAACATTTGTATTTGAGAAGGAAACATGTTTCATTAACTTACAATTAATTTGAATATAACAGATTGTTATTGGAAGGCAGTGATTTTATAGATAAAAACAAGCATTTTAAAAATCCAGGGCACTTGACATTTTAACTCATACCCCACTAAATGACTACAGATTTATATGAGCTGTGAGAAATTTGACATTTCTATGTGAAAGAAAAATGTACTTACAGAAGTAAGTCTATGTCCATGCATTTGTTTGGGTGCACGTCTCTATTAACATCCTGTACTAAACAGCAACAACATGTAATTAGGCTCATGCTAAGCCCTTGGTCACCTCATGGGGGGAGGTGTAACCTGGGAAATGTGGTTTGTCCTTTCAACCAATCCCAAAGACAAGTGAGTTGGGATCTCACCTCATTGGATGAAAGGATCCTTTACGACCAAAACCAATGAAAGGTGTATTTACCAGCACAGGAGAGCTAATCATATCCTGTGGCGTGATCTGTGACGTACCATGATCTTCAACCTGACCTGGAAGGGGCTCCTGCAGACAGATTTAGGCTGTACAGCTTTTAGCACTATTGACATCACAACATACGATGCAGAGTCACAACACAATGTACACAAGGAGCTTCTTCAAGTTGTGTTTATACTTTAGCCTGAAGCTTAATTTGGTGCATTTTCACTTAGGATGTATTGATCACTTTACAAATAACACTCGAGGTGCATTGGGAATGGCTATCTCACATATATATGTTGAATAATGTATACATGTGTATAAGTATATATACACACATAAACTGGTTAAGTGTGTGTGTGTGTGTGTGTGTGTGTGTGTGTGTGTGTGTGTGTGTGTGTGTGTGTGTGTGTGTGTGTGTGTGTGTATTTGTACACACACGTATATATCTTGCAGCCAGGGTTGCAAGGGTCTATTCATGGTTATTGAAGCCCATTGGTAATGATGAATATATGTAGTATATAAGTGTATGCATATATTTGTGTGTGTGTGTGTGTGTCCTGTAGTCAAGGTTGCTAGGGGGACTACTGAAGCCTATTCCGAAGATGATAAATGAATTAATGAATTTATGAATATATATATGAATGAATATATATATATATATATATATATATATATATATATATATATATTCATAAATTCATTAATTCATTCATTAATATATATATATATATGTATATATATATATATATATATATATATATATATATATATATATGTATAGTGGACATTTACACACACAAACACGCAAAACCAAATATATACACAAATACGTGCATTAACACATACATAATCTTATCAACTACAATTTTGAAGACAATCTATAATGAATACAAAGAGACTCAAAATGTAGGGAAGGAATGAGTCCAGTCGACGGAATAAAAGATTATACTTACGCATCAATTTGACTGCGTAAGAGATTATCATGAAACAGATGAGGATCAACGCGTTACGTAAAGTCATTAATAACGTGTTCAAAAATACACCTGTTGAGACAGAGCTGGCCGCTAGATGGCGCTGTTGTCAAGGGAGCGTTTTTTTTTTGGGTTTGTTTGTTTGGGGTTTTTTTTGGGCCGGGCACTCGTTTCTGTCTTTCAAAATTAAATCATCAAGCTGTGTTGGAGGCCGAGGCAGCAAAGAGGAAACAGCTTTGCATTTCAACTGCTGGAAGAGCATATTTAATGAAAAGACTCAACGCGCAACCGTGCAATGCAGATCCTCTCAACCCCTTTTTTTGACGCAGGGGGAAAAAAAGTGAAGTCAGTAACTAAGACGTGTAGTCAAATATTCATCACAAATTCTGCTTATGAAATAAACCACAAGTGTGTTTTGTGTGTTGCCTGCACGGAAATGTAGTCCACAGCAGGTTTGCAATGAGGTGTGTCTGCTATCAGATGCAAATTTAAGTTAATCTATTTGAAATGAAATTTTATTTCATTTACAGATTTTTTTCTGAGGGTCCTGATATAATTATTTGACTTGTTTAGCATCCTTATTTCCACTCAAGTGATTTTGTTGAGCAACAACATGAGTATGAATTAGCACACACTTCTTTATTTTGGATTTTTATAAAGTTTTATAAAGGTCTCTTTAAATATTGCATTTATTGATACAAAAAAAAAATCTGGCCTGTCTCACATCTAGGCCAGATTTAAAATGTATTACTGAGCCCTACTTAAAGACCCTGAAATACCCTTTCAGAACCAATAGCTTGTTTCTACCCTGTCCCACTGAGAGGACTCATCGCAGACTCCAACCAACCACACCAGTGTGTCAAATAATAAAACTGACACACACAAAAAAATCACAAGTACAGTACACAGCAAAGACGATGGACCACGAGGCTTGTGGGAGGGCTCGGTGACGGTAAACACCGGGAGAGAATAGAGCGCAAAGGTGGCAGTAATATAACCTCACTGAGGATGAGAGAGCAAAAAATAGCTTTCGGCAAGTGTTTTCTTTACAGAGCCCGTTCAAAGTAAGACCCAGAAGAATTTGAAATCATATTCCTGATGCAATGACCTTATTAGACGATAATATGGTGCACAAGGAATGTCTGCCGCATTCCTTCCTGCATGTCCGTCCTCCCTGCAGCTCCAGAGAGGAGGCAGCTACTGCTCTCTGGAGTCGCTGACACACACCACCGCCAAACACATGCATTAGTAATGACAAGCCTTATTAGATGGGTCTCCGGCCCTCTCAATACCGGGCACAAGACAATGATTCAGATGCAGTGTAAATGGATAAGGTCACACTTTGTTTATACTGCCTTTGACTGGAAAACACAGAAATCCAGAACAACGCTTTAAAGGTTGCAGCCATATTAACACAATATCACACTAATTATGTGATCACGGGTCATGCAAATATCAACCTGTCCAACACACTTTGGTGCACACAGATTGTACTTTTCCCTGGACTTTGGACACAGATAATTTTTGTTTGTATCTGTGAGTAAACAGTAAACTCTTTCTGTTTGCAAGTCATGCGTATCATTAAAGGTTCTCCTATAATTTCAACAAGTAATTCTTTGATTGGAAAAAGGCAAAGACAATTGAGTGTGGTCTTCTTAGTTACTCAGTGCTGCACCTGTTCAGGGGGCTTCTTCACTGTCCGTCCCACAGGTCACCATGACAAGGCCAAGTCTGCCCTGTTGGTGGAAACTAAAAATGGAAGCTGAGTGAAAGTGATCCCTCAAATCTTCTATGCTTCCATTTTAGCACACCAAACACTGGACTGTGCAAAACCACCGTGTTGATCACCGCATATTTTCATCTTTTGGTAGAAGTTATTGGTTTGTGTTGAATCGATATATTTTCAGTGCACGAATACCAATTTGGTTATTATGAAATATTTTATAATTACCCCCCTGTGTGTATGTGTGTGTGAGAGAGAAAGAGAGAGATAGAGGGTGTCCGGTGCAGCTTTTATTATGAAAGAGAAACTTGTGATATCACAAGAGGAGATTCATTGTGAAATGAGCAGCTGTGGTCCTCACTGTAAAAAAGGAAAGCTATGATGTCATACAGGAATAGCACAATGAGGTGACACTCCCTGTGATGTCAGTGGCACTGGCCATTGCACTGCCGGTAATAATGAAAATAATGATGGATGGATGATGAATGAATTATGAATGATCAGGCGGATATTTATACATGATTTTAAAATGGGAGGTAAACAGTAATATGAATCAAAGTGAAAGAACAAATTGATTGAAATAGTAATCGCAAGTCTTCTTTCCTTGCATAAATCCACTGCGGATAATGCTCCAAAGCTTAAAAGTGCTTTTTCCCCCCATCTTTACAGCCACTGCCCTTAATTTCCCGTAATTTCGCTAACGTGTTGCAGCAACCTTTCTCTCGCTGGGTGAAGAGGCAGCTTGGCTTTTATTTTGAAAATATAGACTCATCACTTCCGGTTTTCTGACAAGAGTTCTAGCTTGACGCCGCTGTTTCACTTGGCAGCTTCCGGGCAGGCGGGCCGATAGACGATATGAGCCGAAACCAGCGAACAGCTGGAGACCCCTGAAACAGCACAACGCCGAGATTCGCAGCCTTCAACCTCGCCGTGTTTCTGGCGACGCGGAAAAGTCCATACGGAGAGTATGGACGAGCAGAGCGACGCGGGACAGCGTGACGAGGCCTAACTTCAACGCTCTCACCCGACAGGGCAGTATCGTACCCGGGATCGCCCCGGGCCTCGGGGTGGTTTCGCCGGGATAAAAACGGACGTCACGGGCAGGTGACCTCCCAGCCACGCACAGCGACAAGGAGGGAGGAGTTTTTTAAAAAAAAAAAAGAGATGTGAAATCCGCGATGATCAACTTGGTGGAAAGTTGGGAGAGGCGGCGTATCAAGCATAATTTCCAAATGGTGATGTGAAAGCACGGGAAGGGAGTTCAGACGTTCGGGAAAGAAGGTGCGCTTTACGACGTGGCTCTGGAGGGCGCAGCCCAGTGGTCATCATGTGCGAGGTCGCCATGGAGGAGCAGGACGGGGAGCAGATCGTGGACGCCTCTGTGGCCGAGAACGGAGTCATGTTGGTGGTCAACCACAGCCGGGTTCACCCACCGTTCAGCGTGGTTCTCGCCACGGTGCTCTACTGCGCCGAGTTCATCTCCGTCGCCCTGCTGTGCAGCAGATACCAGAAGACGGAGGACGTCACCTGGATGGGCTTGACGATCGCCTTCATGCTCGTACCCGCCGTGCTCATCCAGCTCACCCTGACCTTCGTGCACAGAGACCTGGGACGGGACAAACCCCTGGTCCTCTTCCTGCACCTGCTGCTCCTCGGCCCCCTCATTCGGTAGGTGGGGCTCGGCGCACACACGTGCACAATCAATAACAACCATCTGTTTTTCCCCGATCCACAGCTGTGCAAAATATATATTTCAAGTTGAATTTACTGAACAGGCTATAAATACTATAAACTTTGCATAGGTATATAAGGTGGGGAAGGTAGCGTGATACTAATCGAAAATTGCAAATAGGGCTGGTAATACTGTATTGATTATATGTATGGGGAGAAAAAAAAAAGATCTTATGCATCGAGAATTGCTTTCAAGTGGTGTTGGAAATCAAAGGTATGTCCATTGAGTTATGTTCCACCTCACTGCAACAAAGGTGTGAAATTACATTTATTAAATCACATTCAACAGAACATAGACAGTATTCAAGATGGATATTTTGATAGAATTTGTTAGATTGATAATATGGTGAGATTTCTTTAAAAGCAAAAGACATCCAAAATATCCTGGATAGAAAAAAACTGTCATGATTTATAAAACCTCTATAATTGCTGTGTGTTTTGCATTTCTTTTAATTATGAATTGAACACCTGGCATGTGCAAAAAAACAACAACTTCTAACCCATTATTATGTTACAATCATCTGTTCTTCAGATCATCACCTATTACCATTGATGCCATAAGTAAAAATAATTTTGATTGCAGAGAAGAAAAGAAATACAACACAAGAATATATTAGACAAATAAAATATTGTAGATTATCACAGTATGACATATTTTACTAGGTTACCATCCATCTGATGCAGTTCTTTGCCCTTCTTATAATGATCGTCTCAGTATCATTCATAAGCAAAAATAAATAAGTATCAATAAGTGAAACTAATTTTAGTTGCAAAGAAGAAAACATGCAACACAAGAATATATTAGACAAAAAAAAGGATTTTAGATAATCACAGTATGACATGATTAACTAGGTAATCGTCCTTCTGATGCAACTCCTTGCCCTTCTCCTTTGTGATTGCCTCAATATCATTATCACAGATATAATAACGGAGTCTTGCAGTGTTTTGCAAACCACATGGCCTACCTTGGCAATGACTGAATCACATTACAGATGGAGAGGAGGTCTTGTGTAAATAACAGGATGAGGAGGTCTTGTGTAAATAGCAGGATGTTAAACTGAACTGAAAATCTGCACACATTTTGCACTCTCAAACATCTTAAATTTAACTCTTGAGAGCACCTTGTGATATTTTGCAGCTTCACTTAATTTGAATTGAAGTGAAGGGTTTGGTCAAAATTACACGCCTCCTGACTGAACCGCTCTCTTATCACATAACTTGCGCGGATGGTTCTAAAAGTCCTCAATGCTGCCAAATAGGCACAATTGATCTGGCCTAGTCTATTCAGGAATCAAGAGGTCACAGAATGTTGAAGTTGTTGCCCGAAAAGAATCTAGCAATAACATGGACTGATCTATTTTTGTCTGGAGATTTGAAGGTAGTGCGTCCAATCTAAAAGCAGCAAGCATAGAAACATTGCAGAGTGGCCATCTGCATTTCAGCACCTGTGAATCTTCGATGAGAGACCTGTGTTGCAAACCGTGACTCATGCAAGACTATGTAGGCGAGATCTGTGTTTAGCGAAAAGCACACTGGATTCTGTGTGTGTCGTTCTCACACGGGGGTTTTGCACACACTGGGATGTGGTTCGCATAGATGATTTTTTTATCAAAGTTAATATGAAGGCGTGCTCTTTTGCAAGCAGGTGCACCCTGCTCAGGTGCAAATAAAACTTTGCCCGGAAAGGAGTGTGTCCGAAGGGCTGTAAACCACTCGATTCATGCCTCATTCAAGCTTTCAGTGTTACAAAAATATCACAATTGGTCTGTTTTTCCATCAGATAAGGTGATAAAGATGTACACAAGAGCAGATAATGATCTTGGCTGTTGCAGAACAAAGGCTGCTTCTTGTCATCCCTTTTGAAAGGCAGTAAGTGAGTTAATACTGAGCAAGATATCCTGGAGAAGTAATTAACTGAATCATAACTAATACAAAAGTAGTCTTAAATGGCCATTCTGTTCCAGCTTTACCAGTTCTGCTTAACACACAGCGCAATATAAATATGTGTAAAGACACGCAGCACCTTTTTAGTCACTGTGACAAGGTCAATAGAGCTGCATCAACAGTTTATGAGTCATTTGCTCTCTCAGTCATGTGTGTGTGTGTGGGGGGGGGGGGACTGGATCGTCAAACTGGGTTAGAAAGCTGGAGATGAGCTGCAGTGATGGCATGAAGTGTTAAAGTGAATCCAAATTAATTTTCAAGAAGGTTGCAAGACTGAGAAATTGTAGTGAAATTAATAATAATAATAATTAATGATAGTCATGCATTTTGGCTGCTCCCTTCAGGGGTCCCCACAGCAAATCATCTGCCTCTGTCGCTTTATTCTTTGCACAAGAAAATCACTTTGTGTCCTTTTTCACTGTCCATAAAACTCCTCTTTGGTCTTTTTTTAGCCCTCCTGTCTGGCAGTACCAACCTCAGCATCCTTTAACCAACATATTCACTATCCCTTCTCTGTACATGTCCAAACCATCTTAGTCTGGCCTCTCTGACTTTATGTCTAAAACATTTAGCATGTCCTGTCCATCCTCCTCACTTCCAAAGAGAACTTCAACATCTTTGTCTCCTCTACCTCCAGCTCTGCCTCCCGTCTTTTTCTCAACATCTGTAAACCATACAGCACCTTTTCGTAGCAGTATTTATAATGATAATAGTAGCAATTCAGTTAATCAAATGATTCATTGTATTATACCAAAAACATGAACAGCATGACAACTAGGATTCAATGATACAGGGTTCTCAAAGTCAGGACCCCTTAGAATGTCACAAGATTATTTTCAGGTATTTAATAAGAATATTAAATAACTAGAAATAGCTCTTTTTAGCCATTAGTGAAATTGAGATATTATCCTTAGCAAGAAGTTCCCACAGGTCTTTTTTTCCAAGTATTTCAGTTTTCTTTCTTTATTCAAGAAACTCAGTGGGGTATTTTTAAAATCATGAGAGTGTTTTTTTTTTTTAATTTCCTTTTTTTTTTTTTTTTCAAGCGAAAGCAAGAAATCAGCTAAGAATAAGTAAGATTTCTCCCCAAAATGCCAAGAATTGTCCTTTTATATATATGAGCAAGAAATCACATAAGAAGTACCAACATGGTAGGTGAGAATAAGTGAGGAGATTGGAAGTGTTAACATCAATTTGCTGTGAGAAATGAAGACTAAAGAATATGATAAAGACATACAACCAGCAGCAGCAGCTACATCCATCAGGTCTGACTCTGATTTATGATCCAGCACGCTTTGTTGCCGGTCACCAATGATTCAGAACAGCCCGAAAAATCACAATGAGAGACTTTTCTGCCACAAGCGCTGCTGTGCTCAGCATAATCATCTATTATGCTGAGCTCTATCGTCTGGATTGTTTCCTTGATCCTGTGCAATTCATCCTGCTTTCTATGCCAACTGATTCATTTTGGCTCTTGTTTTTTTTCTTTGCAGCTGCACCGCTGTAAACTTATCGCCTCTCCTGCTTGACTGGTTAGATAGAAAGTTTCCTGTTTGAGTAGGAGGGGAGGATGTAAACACTGGTAACGTCCCAAGAAACATAATGTCTTATCAAAGGTTTACATGAAAACAATTTAAAACTTCTTGGAATCTATAAATTCAACATGTTGAGAAAAATACTCCGTATTAGTAACTTTTGTGCCAAAGGGAAAAATACAATTTTAAATAGTTAATTTCATAATCTTTTTCACGGATGACTTCGTTTCAGTTAGTCTTAAGATCAGTGGCCTGCATCCTACGCCGAGACGAGAACTGTGTAATAGCTGTGCTAGTTTCGACTTGTCTAGTCAGGCAGAGGAGGCATGCCTGAGGGGGACGGTGGCTCAGCTGACAGAGAATGCAACCCTCTAGTTGGAGGGTTGGCAGTTTGAACCCCGGCTCCTTCTGTTTGCATGCTGAAGTGTCCCTGGGAACCCCCCCCCCCCCCCCCCCCCCAGTTAATTCTGATGGTTAGGTTATCGGTGTGTGAATGGGTGAATATAAAATCCAGTGTAAATCACTTGTGTGCTTTTTTTTTTCCCCAGGAGTGGGAGACTGAGCAGTCTCATGACTTTTGTTTTTCTCTTAGCAAATTGATAAAAACAATACATAAGTGGAGATCAATTACCATTGATATAGAGGACTTATGTTGGGTTTTTGAACTCTATATGTTTGGCCACACTGGTATTGTCCATTTTAGGTCTGATGAACGGTAATCCCTGGTGTGCTAAACAGGATAATCTTGCTAAAGACCCATTGCAAGAATTTCCTGCCTGTTGTTTTGCTTGGCCATCAGCACTTCCATTGTGCAAATGTCACAAGAATCTCTTTTGAAACCATGTTTCTGCTCTTTTCTCAGTGATATGGCATCCTTGAGCTGCTAATGCAAACTGTAGCCTGGTTGTAGCATTTTTCCCAAACATGAGGCACCGCCTTGAGAGTCATAATATTGATCCTGTTGGGTAATGCATTTATCAATTGTGCTTTTTCCATCTAAGAAAAGGCTGCATCCCAGTTGCTTTAGTTTCTTAAGTGCCTGTTGGCTGGAGTTCAGTAACCTCAGACTGTCCTCCCAGACCACTGTGGTGCCAGTTCTTTGTGGAAATGATGTCAGTAAATCAGACTCTGTAACATTAATGATGCTCTATGTTATACGCTAAAGCTGAAGACGAGATAGCTCTTTCTACAGCAAACGCATCAGTCTGGAAGTGTCCATACATCCTGCATGGGTGCGCGTGCGCCCGTGTGTGTGTGTGTGTGTGTGTGTGTGTGTGCGCGCGCCTGTGTGCGTGTGTGTTAAAGGCGTATTTGCAAGTGACAGCAGGATTTGCCCCGCTGTCATGTAATTTTTGGGTCAAACAGAGTTCACAGAGCAGCGTTGGACCTTGACACAAGGCTGACTTTGCATCACGAGCAGAGAGTAGCAGCTGAAGCAACAGAGTTTGAAACGACTGATTGATGATTCAGGGGTGTGTGAGGCCAGCTGAGCTCATCGGCGCACTGCAGACATGAACACACCTAAGTCATCTGGGATTCCTGAGTCTTAAAGGAATAGTACACAGGAAACAAGTACTCAGTCAGAATTCATTTGACCCTGTGCTGAAAGCATGTCAAGTGAAGCTTTTGTGGCTCAGACCTGGAAAAAAAGGAAAATAAATTGCAGCCTCTATCATTACAACAGAAATGAAGCGTGATCGCTTGTTCAAATGCCATACAACAGGGTTGGAAAAAACACATAAATTACTTACTTACTGTATGTCTTATCTGATGTATTTGAATTCTCGGTTATCACCAACATTAGAGGGTGTTATAGAAAATCCCAACTGTTTTTCATTTTATTTTAGAAATATCCATGCTTTTGTTTGTTGTTTGGGTTGAATAACCGTTGTATTTCCTGGTGCTCCTGTGATCAAGGTTACTTGTTTCAGACATTGTCTTAGGGGAAAAAAAAACAAAAACAAAGAAATCGTGATAAGCAAGTTAGATTTTTCTCTAAAAATTCAATTAAAAGTTGTATATTGATAAATAACTACTTAATTGTCAGGTTTTTTGAACTAGTTCTTTTTTTGAGGGGTTGGGGGGTTAAATCCTTTTAAAAAGTGTAAAGTTGGCGATGATGGTATTTTGGAGCAAAATATAACATTCCAGCAGAGGCATGTAACAATCAGTTCTGCAGTCAGAAATCTCTCGCAGGACTGGGTTTGCCTCTCAAATGCAGATGCATGTTCCATGTCCTTTTACTTCCCTCTTTGGTATATAACCTAAATACCTCTTTGTTGACCAAAGAGCTAGACAACTTCTTGGTCACACAAGGAAGTAACTCAGAAGAGTCACATCAATAACACTACTGGCACATTAATAAAACGAATGACCCGCAGAGAGCGTGACACAATAAAGTGTTGAAATGTCTTTGGCGAGTAAGAGCCAAGGTTCAATTTTGTTTTCAGCCTAGCCTGTTTTTAGAACCCGGAACCAGTTCTTCCAACTTTAGAGCAGCCTGAGGGGGGTTCAGGGTGTAGCAGTCTAGGAATTAATGTTTCAAGGTATTCAGTTTGGGTGGGAAGAGAAGTGGGGGAATTGAGGAAGGTTATTTCTTCCTGAGTGATTTGAACATAAACCTTGTGCCACCGGGAAAGTTCAGCTGTTATCGTGTCAGTGTGGGTCATTGATAGGACTCAATATGACACATTGTTTGAGCCATTTAGGGCTTTGTGATAAAATATATCTTTCTTTATTCTGAGACATCACTCTTTTCAGGGTAACAAATAAATATCCATTGCTATATCCATTTTGGTGAAATAGCCCACCTTTTTTTTTCCATAATTCTTGGTAATGGGGGGGGTTCTTTTTTACCAATTATTAGGTTTCTCACATATTTGCCTGTCTTTAGGCAGTAGTATAGGTGACATTGAAGTTCTCATGGCAGAGAAATGTAATTCCCTGGTGAGGGCAGATGGAGAAACAAAATTGGTGCCATGGTTGTGGATTGAGAACACAGATGATGATAAGCAGGCTGTGCGTTCTCCTCAGCGTCCTCTTATCTATTAGTAAACATGCTTTCTTCTGAGTCCTCTTAGTTTCCGCCTGAGAGCCAACAGAGACAGCATATACCTTTCAAGTGTTTAGAGAACCACACCCTGAGATTTCCACTCCAGGCATTCAGGCTCTGCTTGTCTTCCTCTGACTGCCCTCTGGTGTTTGTGAAGCTACACTTATAAAGATGTGTCTGTTGAAACCAGCACAGGAGACATTTACCTGGATCAATACAGTTCTCATGACAAATAACACATCAGTTCAGCGTTAACTCTGGTTTAACCCTCTCCAGGCAGATGTTGCAGATTTGCGACAGCTAAATGCTACTTAGCTAATTACGCCACAACTTAATTTGAGCCTGAGAGGGTTAACATGCCAACAAATGTTTATTTAGAATGACATTCATCTATCAGTTTAGGCATGTAGATAAATACTCTTGCAGTAATAGCCCTGATTATATTTAAATTTACCGTTTTGGGGGCCCTTCTTGTCAATTTTTTTTTTTTTTAAATTTGAACAAAAACAGTGTCTCTTTTCTTTAACCGTAACCCTGTACTGCCATCTGTTGGTGAAGTACATATCTCAACTCGCACCTTTTTCCCTGTTACCGCAGATGCATCGAGGCCCTCATTGTCTATTTCAAAGCAGGAAAAAGAGAGGAGCCTTATGTCACCATTTCCAGGAAGATCCACCTGAAGAAGGGACAGCAGACGCACATGGAGCTGGAAATTGGCCAATCAGAGCGCACCCTCGCCACCCACAGAAATGCTTTTAAACGCACTGCAGTTATCCAGGCATTTCTGGGCTCCACCCCTCAGCTGACGCTGCAGCTGTATGCCACCATCCAGGAGAAATACATCTTCCCCGCCAGAAGTAAGAGTTTGGTTTAGGGATAGTTAAATTGGAATCTAAATTCTGAGTCATTCCTAGAAGGATGATTCGGATCTTCTTGGATGGGGTCCAAGACCCAAAGCCGGGGCCGTGGTATTATTTTCAAGAGAGTAACAAGCAGATAGATTGCACTAGTGGATGACATTTGTTGTTTGAGTAATGAAATAATTGAGTGTGCACGTTTTCTCCTGAAAATACTGTGGAAGCTGTTCTACTCGTACACGAACGCGCAGCTTTACCTCCCGAGCGTGTTACTCCCCTCTGTGTGTTTTGTTTCCTTACTGCATCACTGGTAGCTGTAAGGAAAAAAAAAACACTTAGGTAAAGGGAATATTGGCTTTACGTCCCATAAGCTGTGTGCAAACAAAGCTTCAAATAAACTGTAAACCAACAAAAATGTTGGTTCATGTCTCCAGAGCATGTAGAGGCACAATCTTGTCTCAACAAAACAAACATATTTTTCAAGAAGAAGCTAGATGATCATTGACGGGTCAGAGCTGTTTCCAGCTTGTTTCTGCTAAGTGGTCCCATATTTGAATACAAGTCACTACAATGTTTTTAATGCATTCCTATGACAGTATCTTATTTTATCTGCCTGAAACTGTTGCCTTTTAGTGGAGCTGATCTTTTCTCTGTGTTGACAGTCGCTCTGATGATCATCACCCTGATCTCTATCACGTACGGAGCTCTGGTGTGCAGCGTCCTCGCCATCCAGATCAGATACGATGATTACAAAGTGCGGCTGCGGCCTGTCGCATATGGATGCATGATTGTGTGGAGGGGGCTTGAGATTGCCACCCGGATCACCACCCTGGTCCTCTTCAGCACGGCACTAACCCACTGGGTGATATTGGTCGGCATGGTAAACCTGCTCTTCTTCTTTTTTCTACCCTGGGTAGAGTTTTGGGCCAGGAAAGGCTCCCTGACTGAGAACGTAGAGAAGAACTTCTCTAAGTTGGGTACAGCTGTGGTGCTGTGCATGTTTACACTCCTCTACGCCTGCATCAACATCTTCTGCTGGTCAGCGGTGCAGCTCGACCTCGCTCACCGAGAGCTCATAGAAAAGAAGCAGCACTGGGGTCGCCTTGCCATGTATTATTGTGCACGCTTCATCGAGAACTTCCTCCTCATCACACTCTGGTACTTCTTCAAGTCAGACTTCTATGAGTATGTGTGCGCCCTACTCCTGGCTGTCCAGCTGCTTATTTGCTACAGCTTGGCCGTGCTCTTCATGCTGCTCTTCTACCAGTTCTGTCACCCCTGCCGAAGCCTCTTCAAGTACAACGTCCATGATTGCCTGCACTGTGTCTGCTGCCGTAGCAGGGGGCAAGGAGGGAGGGGGAGGCGAGGGGAAGTGACCCCCTCGTACTCCAATGCCGCCACCATGGTACTGGCACCGGAGGAGCCGCTGCAACTGCTGAACCCTCAAACCTCACATCCTGCTGACAACAGAGAGGAGGAGACAGCTATTGTAGAGGATATCATGGAAGCAGCCTGAGATAAGACTCGTTCTGCGTCAAGACAAGTACCATTATTGAAATGCATCCGGGAAATAGTGCGGTCTCGCACCCTGAGACCACGGCGATTTCTGCTATTTCGAGAAGATCGAGAATGTTATTACAGCAAACCTTTGCCTTTTTCTCTTTAAGTGCTTAAGGCTTTACTCGCTGATGGTTCGAGAGAGACTCCGGTATGTCAAAAGACCTTTATTGTAAGGTTTATTATGTTGACAAAGGGCCCAGAAGGTCACAGTCAATCAACGAGTGAGGCACACTGAGATATGCAGCCACACACAAAGGCTGCCTTTAAGGGACCGGTACGGGACTGAACCAGGTGTGCTGGGAAGGTGCCAGAAGTCTGAGCCGCAAGACAAACTGACCAGGATCCCCTGCTTTCTTCCGCTCTGGCTTGTCACGCTAAAAAATACCCCTTTCCACACATTAGCAGTGTAATTTGCCAAGTTTTATCATGAAAGAACAGTCCCAAGAAAAGGTCCCAAAAAGTGAATACATCTTCCTTGTTGCTCAATTGCAGAAAGTTTCTGCCATAAAGGCCTTCTGTTGTTCATCGTCCAGGACGGATGCCTCTGATGAAATGCGTTTTAGTTTTGTAAAAAATAAACAAAATAAAAACTAGAAGAAAAATAATAGTGACAAGAAGTGTCAATGTGCTTTTAAGATTGTGCTGCAACTAACCAATTTAAAGCTTGGTTAATGTGGTCATTGTTTTCTCTTGCTTTCTGTTAAATAGATTAAATTCTTCACAAAGTTAAAAAACAAATATTGGACACGAAACTTCTCAGGGCCATTTCGATTTTTGGTTTTGAAAAAAAAAATCATTATTTGTAAATATATATTTGAGATATTATGCCCAATTAGTGTGTGTTTGCATGGGGGAAAAATAAGCTTGAATAGTCAAAATGTTGATTTCTTATCGCCGCCAAACTTAACATTAAGACAAGGATTTTATTTGTTGTGGCATTAACACATTGACACTGAATGAACAACTTTCGGTGTTTCTTTTATTACATTGAGTCAAGTTTTTTGTTTTTTTTTGTCATGTCTAGTTTTCAGTGCCTTGACTACTGTCTTACTTGAAACTTAAATAAAATATTTAATGTCTTACCAAAGTCTGCTGTTTTATTTTTACTAAATTGATCTTAATTGAATGAAACATCAATTAAGAGCAATGAAATAAATATGATGGAAACAATTTCTTCTTCTTCTCTGTCACCTTCCTCATTTTTCCAGTCATTGTTTACCTGTCGGAATGTGGCCTTTCGACATATCGGGGAAACTATTTAGAAAAACAAAAACCTGAGTTCAAACTTCGTCTGTATGTTGGACTTCCTTGAGTTGCACCACGTTCGCACCTGAGCCGGAGGGCGGAGCCCGGACTGATAAGTATAAAGAAACCGAGCGGGGCGACCTTTTTACCGACAAGAGACCAAGATGGGCAACTGGATAATAAACAATGGATTGACCTCCTTCACTGTGGTGAGCTGCCAATATTCTTTTTTTTCTCTGTGAAAACCGGTGAGGATGATCGCCGTGATTTGACGCCAAGACGAAGACGCAAATCATAAACAGTGTGTTTCCCCCCCTAGGTGGTCTGGATGGCCATCAACATTTTTCTGTTTGTCTGGTTTTATTTCGTCTACGATTTGGGGGATGAATTCTTCTATACTCGCCATCTCCTAGGGGTAAGTCAGAGGGTCCCTGGACAGGTGTCTTGATGTAAACAAAGAGTCATAGGATTCGTCTGAATTATGTTTTTCTCATGTTTTCTCAAGTCAGCCCTGGCCTGGGCCAGAGCTCCTGCTGCAGTTCTCAACTTCAACTGCATGCTGATCCTCCTCCCGGTGTGCAGGAACCTGCTGTCTCTGGTCCGAGGATCTCTGGTGGTAAGATGTTCCTGTATCAAATGGAGGGGTTTTTTTTTTAGAAGAAAAAAAAAGAGGAATCTCGTCTCTTCAGATATATCTAGAAAACAAAGTCCTGGGCTATGAAGGAAAATTCACTGAGAAGTTTAGTTTTTCCATCAGGAGGGGGGGGGAGAAAAGTTCATGACAGGGTTTTGTTATAGATCATGCGGAAGGGTCTGATTTTCAAAATATTTCCGAAATGAAAAAAAAAAAAACAGCTTCTTCAGTGATTGATTATTCTTAATTGTATGTAAAAAAATTTTTTTTTTTTTAATCACAGAATGGGGCCTCAAATTATGTCTTGAAAAATGAGAAGCAGGAATTAATATTCCAATTAGAATTTTATTCTGTATTCTTTATACTTTTATACTGTATTATAAACTCAGATTAGTTGTGAAATTTGCTCCCGTCATTTTATACTTTCCCTTTGTGTTCCTCACTCATTATCAGTGGACATGATCATTACCCATATGGTCTGTGACAGGTAGGACATGTGTTGGGCATGTGGGATTACATCACATAGTTCTGACATTATGTTATTTTCTTTAAAAAAAATGTTTCATTTCAGTGCTGCAGCAGAAGTATGAGGAAACAGCTGGATAAGAATTTAAGTTTCCACAAGCTGGTTGGCTACATGATCGGCGCGATGACAGGTGAATTCAGCCGCCTTTGACTTAAGACACAGTTCCACAGCTCTGGAAAATATCTAAACACATCGTTATATGTGTAAGATCAGTAATGCAAATTGATGAATAAAGCAGGCAGTCGATTTCACTTTCATTCACATAATGCTTTTAAATGTATGCTATTATCCACTGAAAAACATTTCCCAAGAAAAAAAAAACACATTAAAAGAAATTATTGAAAAAAAATGACATCTATGTTGCTGCAGGTATACATCAACTTTTTCAGATATTGCTCCGAAATCATGATCTAAAATTTGTTCAAGTTCACCCGCCTTACACTATAAGTGTCATCTTGGTAATGAAAGACATTTGTGTTTTTAAAATATAGCTATTTTAAATACATATTTTATTTCCTCATGCCTCAGAGAAATGCAGGTCTAGATTGTGAAATGTAATTATTCACATCAAATGATGTTAAAATATAATGTGCTTGGGTCAAATTGCCATATTTTCTTTAGAATGACATGTCTGAGTATAGATTTCTTTAAATTCTATCATTATGTTAAAGTAATATGTATATCTGGTCGGAACAGCTGTTCACATTATTGCCCACTTGCTGAACGTGGAGTGGTACAACAACAGCAGACAAGGCAACTACGACACCCTCAGCACCACACTGTCTAACCTCGAAGACACGGACAACACCACCTATCTGAACCCTATTCGAATAACTGAACTTGTAAGTATTCAACCATCTGTTTAGAAAAGCCTTACTCCCTGTGCGTGTGTGCATGTACGTCAGCGGAAGCTGGACAAATTCAACTTGGAAAATAGCTCAAATTGATCTTGCAGTTCTTTCACGTTATTGGCCTTTAAAAGTGAATTGAATAACATTTGATTCGTCCATCATCTCTACAGATTTCTCTTGGCAATTATTACCTCCATGTTCTTGGGTAATGACAGTGTTGCGATTCTTTCCTCGTCAGAATCTGCAGCAGATCCCAACCTACTTTGTCTTCACCACCATTGCTGGCCTGACGGGGGTCATTATCACCCTCGCGCTAATCCTCATCATTACGTCCTCCATGGAGGTCATCAGGCGCAGCTACTTCGAAGTCTTCTGGTACACCCACCATCTCTTCATCATCTTCTTCGCAGGGCTTGTCTTTCATGGCGCTGGGTAAGTGGAATGTGTCCTGACGTCAGTGAAACGTTCTGATATCCGCCGGATGATTAAACCTTCATGTCCCGCTCAGGCGCATCGTGAGGAAACAATTACAAAAACCATCGCATAACACCACATTCTGTAAAGACCATGTTAACGACTGGGGGCGGATTCCTGAGTGTCCTATTCCACAGTTTGCTGGAGGGTTTCCGCAGGTACTTGTTTTGGTTTTTTGTTTATTTGTTTGTCTTTAAAAGAACTGTTCCCTACTGCTCATACAAAATAAAGACACAGTTTTCCCATGTCAGACTTGGATGTGGGTGATCGGTCCAATGGTTCTCTACCTCTGTGAACGCTTGCTCCGTTTTATTCGCTATATGCAGAGCGTCCGATACAGAAAGGTTAGTTTGACAGACTCCTTTTTAGTTTCTGTGTTGTTTGGGAGGTTATGTCACCTTGACTAATGTTAGGGGAATCCTCAATTGCCAGATCGTGATGCGGCCTTCTAAAGTGCTGGAGCTGCAGCTGGTGAAGAGCGGTTTCAAGATGGAGGTGGGTCAGTACGTCTTCCTCAACTGCCCACAAATCTCACAGCTGGAGTGGCACCCGTTCACCATGACCTCGGCACCGGAGGAGGATTTCTTCAGTGTCCATATCCGCTCTGCAGGGGACTGGACAGACAAACTCATCAGCATCATGCAGGAGCTGCCAGAGGGGGCGCAGGGGCCAAAGTAAGTCCACCTTCGGTGTTTCAGTTAACATTGTTTATGTACTAGATTCTTAATTTTGTAGGTGCATTACAGGTGGGTGTTTAAAAGATACTTTTCAGAAGGATTTCTGAACAATGGAAGAACAACAGTTTAGATTTTAATAGCTGCATTTTTCACTTGTACATAGATTGTATTCAGTAGAAGTGTATCAAATTACTGCCTTTTCAAATCCAAATTGGTCATAAATTCTCGAAACAACTAGACAATAACTTTAATCAAAACACCTTTAAAACGTTTGAATATGATAAATATGAGATTGACAACAATTCTTACATCATTTTGTTTATGAACTTCTTTAGAAATGTGACTGGAGGTTCATTCTTTTCGTCCAACATTAGACAAACTTTGGGAACATTAGACAAACGTCTGCTGCAAATTTGAATGACCCCTTGCCTGTTTCACCTCCAGTTAAAGCTTTCTAATGGCTACATGCCACACTAAGACTACATGACTAAAATTCAAAGGGAGTAGATTTGCCCCACATTTAACAAATAAACTGTGCACATAGTAATTATGAATGAATGCATTTCAATCCATGTTTGTGTGATCCATTTTTCTTTCAATAGAATGGGTGTGGATGGACCCTTTGGCACAGCCAGTGAGGATGTATTTGACTATGAGGTTAGCATGCTGATTGGAGCTGGCATTGGAGTTACTCCATTTGCCTCCATTCTCAAATCCATCTGGTACAAATTCAAAGAATCGAACCCAAAGCTGCGCACAAGAAAGGTAAAAACTCACATCAGTTGGTCTCTTTCACCTTAACCTGTCAATCCATTTGTACCTCTAGACCATCTGGGACATACTAACACTCTTAGCTCAATAACGCGGTGTAACCCAAAATACTGGATCTGCTTAAATCATGTTAGAAAGAAGCACTTTTAAAGCGTATTTCTCTGTCAGGTTTGAAATTTTGCATTTGAATAAAGTAAATACTACATTTAACACATGCAGTGATCAATTATACCATCCATCCATATCTACTGCTTATCCTACTTGAGGTCGCGGAGGATGCTGGCGCCTATCCCAGCTCCTGTTGGGTGAGAGGCAGGAAACACCCTGCACTGGTCGCCAGTCAAACACAGGGCCCCATCTAGAAAGACAAGCACTCACGCTCTCATTCACACACTAAGGCGATTTTTCCAATTAACCTGGTGCATGTTTTTCAATTGTGGGAGGAACCCACCAGGATAACCACTGGCTTATGCTAAGACAATTGATTCGAAAGCATTTTGCCGATCAAGTTTAAACTTCAAAATTTTCAACTGATTAGGTCTATTGCTCTAAGTGCATGTCAAACTTTGCATTTGAATACTATTGCTGGAATGCACCTTGTACAACCTCGTTCGACAGGTACTTCTTAGCAGACTTACTCTTAGTGTATTTCCCAGATACACCCAGTCACTGTGGAGTTCTCAGGGCTTTTGTTCGAGCCTCATTGTTCACGGCTATTTCCTGGTTTCAGATATATTTCTACTGGCTTTGCCGGGAAACACACGCCTTCGAGTGGTTTGCTGACCTCCTCCAGGTGTTGGAGAAAGAGATGGAGGAGAGAGAGATGGGCGATTTCCTCACTTACAAACTCTTTTTGACCGGATGGGATCAAAGTCATGTAAGCATGTGAAACATACAGAGCTCATCTCATTTTTTTTTTATCAGTATTCAGATCTGTGTAATTCATCCCTTTCTTGTCATTACAGGCACTACATGTGAGAGTTAACTATGACAAGGACACAGATGTGGTCACTGGCCTTAAGCAGAAAACCCACTATGGCAGACCCAACTGGGACAAGGAATTTGAGCAAGTCCGCAAAGAGAATCCTTCGTAAGATCAAACCCGTTTTCTAATCCTCGGCGAATTACAAAGCTTGAATTATTCCGCTCATTGTTTTCGCTACTTGCTTTTTACCCACAGGTCTGTGGTTGGAACGTTCTTATGTGGCCCCCAAGCTTTGGCTAAAGTGTTGGAAAAAAGCTGTGTAAAATACTCGGATGTAGATCCACGAAAAACAAAATTCTACTTCAACAAGGAGAACTTCTGAGTGGACTGCTGGAAAACTGCATCTTTACTTTTGTAGGACATTTGGGTGTGAACCTCTTTTGCAACTCACTAAGAAAACTGATAATCATCTCAAAAGCTGCCAAATGTTTACACTTGTTGAACTACTATTTTTATACTTTTGTTTAACTGTACACTGATAATAATCAGTGTTATTAGGTCAACTGACTCATGTGTGTGTGTGTGCACTGACTCATTTACCTTTTACCAGAACCATGTTCCAATAATTTTGCATTAGTAAAATTCTCAATAAGTCAATATTGCTGTCCAGAACTGTAGTTCCTTCCGTTTTGAGGTTACGGGCACATTGACATTTTTATGGAAACAAACGTTTTTGTGCCCTTTTCTATCAAGACAAACTTTGAAGTCATTTACTGAATGCTTTTTTTTTTTTTTTAAATAAAAACTTATTTTTGCCTGATCGATGTGAACAGCACTCAGACACACATATCCTGTTAGTCAGAGAAATTATAACATGTTAAGGGCTGCAATATAATTTTTAGTGCTTAGAGGAAGCAGGTTCACTGTAAAAGCACTCATAAATTTGTTTCCTTCTGAGAAAAGTCACAGCCGGTGGTTTATTTATCTGAGGAACGTTGATCAGGAAACCTTATGGTTTCTACTGTTAAACAACTTAATAAATGACAAAGCATGCTCAGTCTTTTTTTTTTTTTTTTTTTATGGACATACACCAAAAACTGTTTTCCGGAGGTTAACATGAACATAAAGGGCGTAGGCGGAAAAGGACGAACAGATGACAATTTGTCTCTGGCTCGCAGAAGTTGGCTGTGCTCACTGAGATCACCCTCTCAAACAGCTTTGCTCATGTTTATCACCAATCCATGAAGTAAAAAGACAGCAGAACTGAAAAACAATAAGCCATACAATACTCCGAACTAAAGAGATGTCACAAGGATGAGGGCCAAGGAAGACGGCAAGTTCTGAAATGAAAGAATAGTATGAAAAAAACAAGTAAAACATCAGTGTCAAACTACAGTCAATGCATAACAAATCAAGAATGCATGTAAAAACAACCTTAAGGATGTTTAATCATCATGGCGCTCCTCCTGCAGTCTTCTGAATCTGCTCTTTAAGGATGAGAATGCTCTGCCGCTGCTCTGGAGGTAGCATGGCAATCTGTTCTGGGGTGAGCTGCAGCACTTGCATTATCAGGGCAGCCTGCAAGGTGGAGAAGGGGGTTGATTGTGATTCTTGCCCATATAAACTACCCCTTGTTTCATCACTATGACCAAACAAACAGAACCTATGTAACAGCTACATTTGGTTAAATCACCACCCTGCAAATTGACACAAACAATGGCATCTTACATGTTCAAAATGACTTGCAAATTGTAAATAAGAGGAGAAAAAAATATGACTAAATCTGTAATTTGCTACCAAGTCCAGTTATTGATTAAAGTTATTTTTGGTAGGTTTCAAACAGAATGTACTGGCTGAAATTAATTCTCAGCTTTCAGTAAAGTGTTTAATTAGAGTAATGATTTACTTAAAAAAAAAAAAAACATTTACATAAAGAGATAATTTTGGGGATGCAAGACATCCCCTGCTCATCTCCATAGAATTCATGCAGTATCTTTATTGTGTTTTGTTCTCTTCCTTTCAAGTAATTGGTAGAGACCCAGTTTACAGAAATCTTCCCATTGCATGGCTGCCCCCTTGGATGCAGACATGCTGACCTGGTCCTGCACACCAAATAGGACCAGTCAGAAAAAAGAATGAACCTTCAAATCCTCAGTCAGATGGTCACCCAGGGCAGCTTTCATTTAGTGTGAGCCACGTATCACTGTGTCTCAACAATCTGCTCTTGACTAACTGTTTTTTAATATTAAAATCAGAATCACAATCAGCTTTGATGACAAAGTGTGTCCACACATACAAGGAATTGTCTCCGGTTTTCAGCTATATCTTGTGCTAACATGAGGGTGAATGTGTTTTGTACTTACATTATAACCACAGTCAATCCTAACAAGGATTATGTGATGTTTTTGCTGCACATGAGTTTTCTTTTTTCTTTTTCCCCAATAGGTTTATGGGGGATGTTTTGGCAGGGTTTTGTACAACTAATTAGTCAATAAATATTCATTTTTTTGACGGGATAGTATATTTTTGGTACATTTATTCAAAAACATCCTCCTTCTTGTGGTTTTACCATGTGATTGTAATTTGAAAATCTATTTAGTTTTTTTAATGTATGGTTTCATGTCCCTGAGCTATCCCCTGATTAGTTCGCTTCGTTTCAGCAGGGCCACTGATGTGTTAGTAGACAATAGTAGGAGACAAAAACAGCCACCTTCTCCTGGTCCTGGGTAGAAACCTGACTCTGCCCCGGACTGAAGCCTCCTCCTGATGGAGGAACTCCAGAAATGCCAGGACCCTGAAGGAAGGAAAGACAAGCGCACGCGCACGCGCACGCGCACACGCACACACACACACACGGTTTAAGATGTTCAACGATATAATGATTAAGTGATTATCTTCTCTAAACAGAAGGCTAAGGATACAATTTCTAGGAAAGATGATAAACAATTTGGCTGATAGCGGTTGAAGATTATTTTATTTTGTTGTAGTTTCCCTCTTTTTTTTTCCCCCCTAAAAAAATGCCAGTGCTATTTTCAGAATCTTTCAACCATTACACTATCTATATATATTACACAAAACAACTAAATGTATTTTTACTTCCCCAGGGGACTAAAAATTGGAATAAAATAGACATCAAACATTGACTGCTTCATGAAACTTATTCCTAAAAATGACAATTATGTTTAAGGCTTTTGTTTAGCATGAGAGTCCAAGTAAAAAGAGTGGCACTAAAAGAGAAAGACAGAAACAGCTTCAGTCGTTACCGGTCTTGCGGATGGAGGAGCGTTAGGCCCCATGTTGTGAGGAACAGGGCCTTGCATTCCAGCTGCCATTGGAACCCGCTGGGTGGTAACTGGACCACGAGCATCCATTGCCCGTGGGTCACGGCCTAGACAGACAGACAAACAAACAAACAAAAAAAAAAGGAGAGAAAGAGACCTGGGACTTACTTACACTAAACAAACTATTCATAATTCACAAATAAAAGGTACCTGTAATTATACTACCGCTAACTTAAAATACTCTGATTTTTTTGTAGGTACCTCTGGTTTCCATTGGGGGTCCGCGTGGCTCCATCATAGGGGGCCCTCTGGGGTCGCCCATCATGTTTCGTGGTTCGCCCATGGGCGGGCCTCTCATGTCCATTGGTGGTCCTCTCATGTCTGGTGGCCCACTTGCCATTTGGCCCATGTGCACAGGTGGAACTTGGTGGGGTGGAGGCGCTCCCATGTAGACTCGGCTAGATTATCACATGCAAAAAGGAGGGTTATTTAGGTTTATTCACAGGCATCAAACTGTCGAGCAGAAAACAATTAAAAAAGATTTAACTAGATTGACAGACAAGCTAAAACAGCAACAACAACAAATGTGATGTTAGCATATGATTTGATGACTACGATAGGCTTTATAATACTAACACTCCTTAGATACACCTCTTTCAGTAGTTGACTTATATAGCTGATTAGATATGACAATCATTTACTTGGGATCGATGACCTCTCCTGTGACAGACAGCAACGTTCCTCCACGAGGATCATTGGGACCATCACCCAACAGACCTCTTGGTGGGATACCTCCTGGCCCTGTAAGAAAACAAAAACATAATGAAGAACATCAAAAAGATGAAAGTTTGCCCTCCTCGATCAAGGGAAGTTTTTCCATACTATAATTCATCCATTTAAACAGGCGAGGCAAGGTAGCGGAGTCAAAACTCACAAGCCCAAACCAAATATGAAATAGTGTTTTACCCAGGATCGATATCCTAGGTAAAGAACTGGAGATGTTTGGAGTGGGGGGGAAAAAGGAAAACAACAAAATAGGTCAAACTGCCACAGCCTGATATCACAACAAAGAAAGAGAGAGATTAACCAGATGTTCAGAAAGAATGTAGGGAATCCAACACTCATGAGAAAGGTGACTGGGAACACAAGACCCCAGGAATAAATACAAAACCGACTTTTAGAGGATTGAATATTTCCTACTTGCGTCTTGTAAGTCTTTAGTTTTGGGGTTGTGAGAACATCATGATCGGAGGCATGCAAAGACATAACAGTAAAAAGCATGTGTCAAGTTTTATCTTGAATCTCAAATGAATGCGGCGAAAAGCCAAGTTACAACTAAAACAAGTAAGGTCGATCAATAAGGTACAATTTTCACAATCAATCCAAAAACTCAGGATGAGAGAAACGTTAGTCCAATAAAAGTCCAATAAGAGTTTTAAATTCTACAAATGGTCCAAAACACTGTTGAGATTTAGTGACTTAAAACCTTAGTGAACTATTCGCATCACTTTCATTCTAAAATATAGTGACCTGGCATGTAATGTGGAGCAGGGCATCTGTCATTGTATTTCATCGTCATGCACAAAGGGTTTTCAATTTTTACCCATCTGTCTTGACTGATAACTTCAACAACAATGGGATTAAACACCTCCCAATTCCTTAATAATTCCTAGACACCCCTACTAAGCACTGTAAAAAAACAAGAAAAAAAAACAATAACCGCAAAGGAAAAAAAATGCAGATGCAGTCCATCGGTTTCCTGCAAGTTTTCCTAAGAATAAGCCACGTCTCTTGCATCTTGTTTGGAAATGACAATTAAATGACTTCACCCCTCCATGCAGCTAACACCATATCCAGCGGCCCCTCTAATTTTATTTAAATCTGTCTTCTCACATCCACCCTGACATGAACTGCAAACAGCTGGTTACTAATCGCTGACAAAAAACAGCCAAGGTTATTCTTAAGCCTCTATTATTCACTACAACATCTGTGTCCTTGCAGGAATAATGCACCCCCCCCCGCCAAAAAAATCATTGATGTGGTTCAAAGTAAATGTACAACAGTCTTTTCAAATCAGCCGAAGGGGCAAAGTTATCAGTAACACCCAAAGTGTGACTTCCTGGTTTGGCAACCTCTGCCAAGGCTTGAAAATACCAACTGTCCAGCCACCTCCTTCTATCAGTAAAGGGCTTTTCCTGATCTGGAGAAAGATTCAAATGGTCCACACAGCGTTCATGGGGCCTGACCTGCCCTTAAAGATTATTCTTTTGGGAAGAGTCAATACAGGATGATTACCCAGCTATCAAGGCACAGCACACCTTTGATGTGGTGTGGTTCTGTGGTGGTTGCAGTCGTGCTGCACAATGCAAACAAACTTGGAAGAGCAGAGAAAGAGGGTGTTGAATTGAATTTTACCCACATTGTAATAGCCAAGTATCCTGATGTGATAGATTACATTTCAAGCTGTTGATCACCTTTCACAAAGCAAATGTGAAAATTACAAGCTTCAAGTCTTTTAACAGATACTTTTTACGATGATGATTTTCAAAAACTAACCATGGAAAAATAAAGTGAAATTAAAATGGGTATTAAATACTTCCATCTGGTTTTGGTTTATTTTTTTTTGACATACATTATGAGGCAGATTTGGGGATCACCTAATCATACTTTATTTCTTCATAAGATGGGAAACTAATAGATGATACTGACAATCACAGCTTGTTGAGAGATTGTAAAGTAATTAATTTACAATAATTGATAACCTGAAGTTAGCTTCACACTAAAAATTAACTTATAAATAGATTTCAGCCCTTTTCAGTTGAAACATGATTTAGTTTGGAAGCCATGCAAAACCATGGTAAGCCTTTACTTCTAATGAATGTGACACAGAAAAAAGGTGGGTACCAAGTCATAAAGGCCATTGGATATCATAGAACTTTCATGATTTTGGACCTTCACTGCTCCAAAGCTCCTATGGCCTGAGTGGAGGAGTGAAGGAGTACAGTGATACCTTGAGGCCGCTCGATAGCAGCTTGCCCAGACGATCCTGTGGGAGACTGCTGAAGGTTTCCTGAGCCAGCATTAATGTGGAAAGAATAGGAGACACAATACTCAAGAGAGCAAAGCAGCACTGAGAACATTTTGAAGCGTGCCCATGATACCATTGCATGCATTCAAAAACAAAAATGACAAGGAAATTCAAAAGGATTTGACTTTGACATGCATCATGCAACATGTACATTTTGCATGAAGCAATTAGGGTGCTCTCAAGAGACACTGATCCTATTATGTCTGACATTTGGGCAGAAATGAAAATACTTTTTTTTTTTTTTTTAAATCTGGTTTCCAAAGGACAACAACCAATTTTGGTCTATGGTGACACCTAGTGATCCCAGTGAGCCATGACATTTTCATTAGAAACACGATATGAGGTTTTAGTCAACTGAAATAATGGTTGAGTCAGTTAAAATATGTTTAATTATGTTTTAGAGACAATCAAATAATGTAATTACCTTCTCTAAATAAATTTATAACTACACATGACCTCAGATCAGTTCAAATCCAATCAAAGTTCTGGACTGGCAAAAATAATTTTAGCATTTTTGCCAATCAGCACAAATTAATACATGGTACTTTGAGCTGTAATAAAAATTATAATGATTAAAATTATTTATTGAAAAATTCTTCATTGCTATAAATTAATTTCAAAATGTAGTTGATGTTATGACATGACATTTGGCCAAAAAACAACTTTTTTGCTGTATTTAAAGAAGCTGAAACCGAGAATCGTGAAACTTTGACCGATGTCAATAAATCTGCACTCAGTAAAAATAAGGGTTAGAACATTGGATAAATATCTAGGGAGCGCTACAAAATCAATGCAAGGAATACATAAGATAATGAAAGATGAGAAAATGTGCCCAAACCGTAGAAACAGCAGTACTAAGATCATTTTGGTCAGTCACTGCTATGAGGTGCTTGTTATGCGGCCAAGCAGTACAGTGTCACAGTTCTGTATGCAGCGTAATCTTATACTTACTGTTTATATAAAATAAATAAATAAATACATTTCCATTTTGATGCCTGTGTTTCATGTTCATTGAAAGATCTAGCAGCACATCGTCAGAACAACAACAAAACCGTTTATGAGATCACATATATAACACGCAGTGATCCTCAAACGCAAAGAAAAGATACGGCACAAGATGAGCCTTAAAAGCAGACTAATAGAACTATAACCTGTGTACTTCAGAAAGAGTTCTAAGCAATTTATTGTATGTTTTTTTCTTTTTTTTGGACAGGAAGTATGTAAGTGACAGCTCACAAGGCCAACCTCCTCAATCAAGCATGATCTGAATAACTAGATATTCTCAAGTATTCCTGTAGGGCTCCAATGATTATGCATGAACATAATAGTCACAGAAATGCTTATAAAGCAGTCAAACTACAAAAGGAAAGACAGTATTCCTCTACCTTAGGATATAAAATTTAGTTGCATTTTTACAAAAGTGGTTGCAGAATTCAACTTAATGACCAATGTCTGAAATCTTCAAAAAAAAATCCACTTAAATATCAGTGGACCACACTATCAGAGAAACTTCCATTTGGTAATTACCTGGAGGTCCAACTTGGCCTGGAGCTGGTCCAGGTCCAGGTCCAGGTCCTGGGACAGGTCCAGGAATTGGTCCAGGGACGACACCCAGGTTGGGGGGCTGCATCATTTGAGGGGCTCCGTTGACATGCATTCCAGCCTTATCGAAACAATAAAAATAAAGGATACAAATAATTGATCATATGATTATGATATGAAGACTCTTCTATATGCTGGTCTTCTTGCTTATAAATTAGATGTTCCCAGTAAGTGGTACTACAATTTAGGTAAACTGCAATTCTATTAGTTGTAATCCTTGAATTCAACTGTTGAAATCAACAGTTACCGTCAAAGAGAGTTACCGTCAAAAAACATCTGCACTGAACCGGAAAGATGGCTAAACATTTTGTGTCAAAGTATGGACAACTTCTTACCACAGACTGTGACTGAGATGCTGGCACACTGGGCTGTGCGGCTTGTGGATTAGACTGCGGTGCTCCTCCAGGTTGTCCGCTCGGAATAAGAGGCTGAACTGCAGTTTGACGATGGAGCATTTTCTGTGTATGGAATGTATGAATTAACCTAATCAAAATAATAGAATCGATGCAAAAGACCAGCTAGACATAAAATCACAGTGGGCTTGAGTTTGTACCATACATTAAATAAGGGAATAGTGTCCAAGATCATTCTAGATTCAACATGTCTTACCAAGGCGATCTCAGGATCTACAATCCGCATTACAACTTGAGCCTGCAAAAGTGCATAGGCCAGCTGAGGGTTCTGCAGCAGCATGTTCCTGGCTTCCTGGGGACTGTTCTGCACACACAGCTGGGAAGAGAAATTAGATTTTGAAACAAAACTCTAAATGTCATATTCCAAAGTGCATAGAAAAAAAAAGACCAATTTGAGGTAGATATGCCTTCACTTAGAACACATCTTTGTCTCAATACTGCTGTATACTTGTTAAATTGGTGAGATTTTTGGGACCACAATAGGAAACTAGTTTTACACATTATGTTTATTCTTCTGTGCGGCAATCTCAAATTATTTTTTCCTGCTACAAGAAATAAATTAATCATTTATTTAACATTTATTAACTTTGTATCAGAGAGCAGAAAAACTTACATCCATCACACCACCTCCGCTTTTTCCTTCACTTTTAAGCTTGTTTTTTTCCATGAAGTAGAAACATTGTGACGGTATGTTAATTTTTAGTAACGCTGCTACCTATACTTCTGCTACTATATTAACAGCAGATACCCACTATCATAACACCAAAATGTACTGTGATTTCTGAGGGCAAGACAATATATCTGTTGTTGTCTCTGAGGGTGGGGACAGCAGCAAAAGTCACATGCAAAGGCATTGTTGGTCAAATAGTTGGTATCACAACTGTATTGTGTATTGCTGTGTCCAGGAATTACACAAAATGTAAGAATGGCTAACTGTGGCTTTCACCCATTGGAATAACAGATGAAAGACCAACTATAGCTGTTTTTGGATGAGAAAAAAAAAAATTATAATGTACAATATATCAAATTCCTGTACTATATCATAATATATTCATGTCATATAATGACTACTTGTACAAGTCTGAAGAAACACACTATTACATGATGAAGAGATCAAGACATGATAGGATTATCCGTTGTAGGTTCTGCATTTGTTGACAATTGTCAGTTTTGATCAATAACCAGGAATGTTTGCACCCCTCAGTAGATAAGATCATGGATCCCTCAGTGTTTTAACACAATATCTAAGTTTCAACATCATACTCAATCTCAGCTCCCCTTAAATTTCAACCAGAGTACACACAAGGTGCAAACCTTACTGTGCCTTGGAGGAGTGGTTTTCATTTAAGAAAAGGCATAGCTGATTTAGAAAGTTAAGCCCACTTCAAGATAATATTTTAATGCAAATGAACATTAACATCTACCTTCATCTGTTTCATGAGTTCAAACATCTGCTCCGGTGGTAAACTAGCTACAGCTCTGCTGATGGACTCTGGGGCCTCCTCTGGCTGTACGCTATCGCCATAGGGAGACTCTATGATGGGTGCTCCGGTTCCTAAGCCTGGGCAAGATGTGGACAAACAGAATTAATAGACCAGAATATTTCTTTCAATTGTCCCACAGTGGGGAAATGTCAGGCACTCACAGCAGAAATTGGACAGTGCAAAAAAAAATATCCAGAATAGAAAATTAACAGCATTAACAATATATTTAAACAGTATAGAACTTGTTTTCCAAGTTACAACTAAACAATAGATAGACAATATATAAACAGCATAAACGTGCAAAAGTGGCAACTAGCAGCGAACAACAGCAATGCTTGCAGTGGTATCAGTACAGTAGTAACACCTATGTTGTCTGGGAGAGTGAATGAATGGACAAATGAGTAGATAAATTAATGAAAAAGAAGTCTATTGAGAGCTGAGTGTTAAATAGTCAAACAGCAGCTAGCAGGAAGGACCTGCGAAATCTCCTTCACATAAGTTGGGGTGAAGGAGTCTGGTCGAAGGAACTGCTCAATGCCGCAAAGATGTTCTGCATGGGGTGGGAGACGTTCAGAGATGATAGCTTAGCTACCACCCTCCTGTCTCCCACTTCCTCCACTGAGTCCACAGGACCCCCCCAGGACGGAAGTACCCTTCCTCAGCAATTTATCGATCTTCTTCCTGTCAGCTGCTGCTGCTCCAAAAGAATACTCCAAAGAAAATGGCTGATGCCACTTCAGTGTCGATGGAGGTCCTTAGGAGAGACCCCTGCACCCCACAGGACTGGAGTCTCCTCAACAGGGGATCAACTATGTCCAACAAAGTCAGAGTTTGAATTAATCACACTGTCAACTGAACACTTACTTTTCAGCTCTTCTTTGTTTTTTTCACTGGCTGCGTTGTCAACACGAAGAGCACGTCCACTGAACTCTCTCCCGTTGAGGTTCCGCATAGCACTGAGTGCTGTCTCCTGGTCTTGATACTCACAGAAACCATAGCCCTTTGGTTTTCCTGTCTCCCTGTCATATACTAACCTGAGAACCAACAGAAAGATGCAAGTGAGGCACACGACACATACTGAAAGTTACCAACCATATTATAGAATGGAAATCTGAGTCTTTCAAAAATGAAGTTGAAATGGATAGTTCTTCGGCGAATTTATAATTCCAAGTACACACACACTACGAAAAGTTTTAGATGAATTAATGAATGACGCTCACCTGAAGCTTACAACAAGTCCGACTTCAGAGAAGATGTCTTTCAGCTGTTCTTCAGTAGCTTCATAAGGAATATTCCCCACTAAAATGAAGACATGCAAGTAATTACAAAAACACTTACAAGCTAGTAAAGTTTCCATCAACGTGTTTCGCACTTTTTCCCATTTAAGTTGTGTTGACTCCTTCACAGCAATACTAGCCGGTTGCGTGTATTAGCATACCTGGTGCCATTAACTGTGAGTGTTAAAGGTGCTATGAGGTACATAACGAGCATATATGCTCACTCCATGAAACTTTGCGGTACTAACTTACCAAAAACGGAACGCAATGAACGATCAACGGCTGGGTCTCTGTTTGCAGCCGCGGCGGCGGCAGCGGCGGCGGCGGCGGCAGCAGCAACGTTCGCCATTTTGGCGACAGAATTAAAGGTAACACAAGGAAGTTGAAGACAGGGAATTTCCGCTTTCAGGAGGCGCCAGTCAAACATGAACTCCCCGATCGTCCGGCCTCCTAAGCCGTTTACAATGTTCCCTGCTGGATTTTTCCTCCTCTTTTATTTTGAATTTAAAGGGAAAATAAAATAAATGATGCTTTGGTAATGGGCTACACTGAACACAAGGTTAGAGATGCTCAATAACAACGCGAAATGAACTAAATGGCGCAAGTAATATAACGTTAAGTGTAATTAATGTGCAGCTTTTTCCAGCTTTCTTGAATGGGACGATTTTATACTTTCGGTATGTAAGACATTTAATTATTTAAATTTGTGTCTTTGATAATTTCTGTTAATATTGTCCCTGCCTGGTTATCAACTGATGTGGTACTTGAACAGTCTCACAAATTACCATGCTTAATTTAAACTAAATAACACCATTCAAACATTCTAAACACAAATAAATTGTAAATTTACTGCACAAAAATATGCAAAGTCCATTAATTCAGACTCCATCATACATAGTTAAAAACATTTTGACGTGTAAAACGGTGCGGAGAACAGAACATCAATTTTCAGCTTTCCTCTCGCCAATCCTAGTCATGAACAGCATCATCCATGCTGTTCAGTGTCTCTTCATGGTCTCTGAAGTCAAATGTGTTTCTTTGTGCATAGAAAATGTAATTACGTGTGTATGTGTGTGTGTGTGTTTGTGTGTGTGTGTTTGTGTGTGTGCGGGGGGGGGGGGGGGGGGGGGGGGGGGGGCTGTCCCTATCATGCTGACAAATTAAATTTGGGTATAGCACCGTTATCTTAAATTAGGCCAGCACTCATCTCTTCACACAGAGCAAACTTGCAGCTCTGCTCAGATCAATTCAAGAGGATCAAATGCATCGTGAAACAAACCACTTATACATTGTTAAAGTTAGGTTGACATGAAATGTTTGGTGAACACAACCAACATGCAGTTCAATCTTGTGATCTAAATCATTTGAAAGTTTTCAATTGAGGGCACAAGGTGATAGTATTGGCTTAGTTGCTGCCATTGATGATATTATTTAGTTATTTATTTATTCACTCATTTCTGCCATGGACTGCGCAAAAAATTTACATCAGGTGACAAGAGCAGGAATTTCTTAACAAACCTCTGTACATCAAATGTTTTTTTATAGTAAGAGTACAATATAGGTTTACGGCACCTGTGCTTTCCTATAATTCATTCGACTCTGCAGCTCTGTCCTTGTTGTCAATGGCAGCAAAAAAGTAGGGAAAATTATTCAGCCGAGACTTCTCTCTGGTTGGGTGCTATTATCATAGCCACTCGTCACCCGTTCTCAGGCTTACTCTTCATCATCAAAGGATGTACCTTGTATCACTTCAACACTGATATTTTTTCAGGATGGAACTAAACACAGTGCTGCACAAATTATTGCAAATAGGGCAACATGCAATATCTTAAACATTCTAACTTAAGTCATGCATTGTAGTGTGGCGATATAGCATGCAACTCACGTTCTAAGGATATGAAAGAGCCATACAATTTTGTATTTTCCGTGAACCTGTGATCCCGACAATACAAATGCCGTTGAATTCAACTCACCGTTGAAATTCTTGTTCTAGTTATATTGCAGTCAATAGTCAGTGAAAGAAGCCTTGGAGACAAGTTGAACAGAAATTTTTGAAAATAATTTAAAACCTTGACCAAAATGATGGATCTCCTAAGTGATTTGGTCCAACTTCAAAATGAACTGCCTTTTTTTCTAGGCTCATTGTAAAGGCTGTCCCCAAACAACATGAAATTCAGCATAGCAGGTTTGATGTTCTGTCAATAAGACTATCAGTATCAGATGTACTACTTGTGAAAAAAGCTATTCTGGAGCCATAGATTCATGCCACAGTACCTTTACATTGAGGGTCAAGACATTACAATTTTAGAGCCCTGGTGCTGGTGATCAGGTATATTTATGACATTAATCAGTTAGAGCAATCAATGTAGCCCCAGGGGGGCACAAGCCAATGTCTTTTTGAGCCGATCTCAAGCCTGGATAAATGCATAGGATTGCCTCAGGAAGGGCATCCGGCTTACTCTTGTCCTAAACTAAATATACAAACTAAACACAATATGACTTTCATTCTGAATCAAAATGAAAATGAAAAACGACTGGCATTGGTGTTGATAACCTACAGGCAACAGTTCAAATTGGGTTTCTGTGGGTCAAACAAGAGGAGTGAGGAGTTTTCATAAGCAGAGAGAAGAGGAAAAACAAGAGTCAGGGACTGAGTCCGGACTTTGAATAGTGGAATGATGACAGGAAAAGCTTGAGAGTTGGTTGACATGATACAGAGAAGGAAGATGGGTATACTGTGTTTCCAGGAGACGAAGTGGAAAGGTGGCAAGGCTAGAAGCCTAGTAATAGGTTTGCTAGGTATGTTCTGGAGGTGAAATGAATGTCAGATAAAGTGATGAGTTTGAAGCTAGAGATTGAGGGTGTGATGCTCATTGCTGTTAGTTGCTATAGCCTACAAGAAGGGTGTAAGTAAGGAGAGAAGGAACATTCTTGGAGTGACTTTGATGAAGTGATGCAGAATATCCCCAGTGGTGAGAGAAAAGTAATTTGTGCAGACTCTAACAATGGACATGTTGGTGCAAGCAACAGAGGTGATGGGCAGGCTTGGTATCCAGGAGGGACATATTGCAGTAGACTTTTCAAATAGGACAGAAATGGCTGTAGTGAATACTTTCACTACACAGGAGCACACAGGTAGACTACATCTTGTTTAGACAATGTAATCAGAAGGTGATCAGTAATGCAGCTACGGTGCGGCATAGGCCAGTGTCTCCCTGGCCCATGCCGTGTGTCCCAAGCCCGGATAAATGCAGAGGGTTGTGTCAGGAAGGGCATCCCGAGTAAAACCTTTGCCAAAACCAAACGTGTAAATCAAATCTAATAATCTCATACTGGATTGGTCGAAGCCCAGGTTAACAGCGACTGCCATTGGTACCGATGACCTACTGGGTACCAGTGGAAATTGGGCTACTGTGGGTCAAAGATGGAGTGGAGGAAGGTGTGTTTGGAAGCAGAGAGAGAAGAGGAAAGGCAAGGTCTGGGACTGAGAGAAGGAACACTGAATATCGGGAATATGACAAGAAAAAGTAGAGTTGGTCGTCACAGAGAAGGAAGGTGGCTATACTGTGTGTCCAGGAGACCAGGATTGGAAAGGTAGTAAGGCTAGAAGCTTAGGAGCAGGCATTAAGCTGTACTATCATGGTACTGACAGGAAGAGAAAGTAGAAGTTATCTTGTAGGAGGAGTTTTTTAGGAATGTTCTGGAGGTGAAAAGGATGTCAGATAGACTTTTGAGTCTGAAACTGGAAATTAAAGGTGTCATGCTCAATGTTGAGCTACAGCTATGCCCCACAGGTGGAATGTGAATTATAGGCAAAGGAGAAGTTCTGGAATGAGTTAGATGAAGTAATGCAGATTATCCCCAGAGATGAAAGAGTGGTAATAGGTGCAGACTTCAATGATCATGTTGGTGTAGGCAATAGAGGGGATGAAGAAGTGATGGGAAGATTTGGTATACAGGATAGGAACACAGAGGTACAGACTGTGGAGGACTTTGCAAAAAAGGATGGAAATGACTGTAGTGAACACTTTTTCACAGAAAAGCCAGGAACATAAGGTAACTTATAAGAGCAGAGGTACGAGCACGCAGGTAGACAACATCTTGTATAGACAAGGTAACTTGAAAGTAGTTGCAAAGTAGTTGTTGGTGAGAATGCAGCCAGACAGCATAGGATTGTGATTTGTAGGATGACTCTGATGACAAGGAAGATCAGGAGACAGAGCTAGAGGTCGCAGAGATGAAGATGCTAAGGTTCTCTTTGGGAGGGACGTGGATGGATAGGATCAGGAATGAGTCTATCAGAGGAACAGCACATGTTAGATGTTTTACAGAGAAGGTCAGAGAAGCCAGACTGAGATGGTTCGGTCATATACAGAGGAGGGATAGTGAATATATTGGTAGACGGATGCTGGAATTGGAGCTGCCAGGCAGGAGGTCTCGAAGAAGACCAAAGAGGCCATTTATGGACGTAGTGAGAGAGGATATGAAGGTAGTTGGTGTGAGAGAGGAGGATACAGAGAATAGGGTTAGACGGAGAAGGTTGATTTGCTGTGGCAACCCCTGAAGAGAAAAGCAGAGAGAAGAAAAAGAATCTGAAGGAGATCAGTGAGTTAGTGTGGATCAAAACAGTTTTAAACAGCATCTCAAGGTCTCGACCAGTATCAATATGTCATTGCTTTAAAATCCTCCCCCCAATGGTGTAATTAGAATCTCAAGCTGTTTGGAGGAGAGTGAAAATAAATGACTGAACAGTGATAATTTTGGTCATCTCATGTTTCAATAATGGTAGGTTTACATGTTTACAAACTCCCTGATTATTTTCAGTCCAGTATTTCTGTTTCACAACAGACATTTACAGTCATTTTATATCAACCCAACAACAAATTTCATCTAAATGTTAATCCAGGACCCTTCAATCTGTATTGTTTCTTTCCATCTCCCGTGTATTGTTCCACAGTATTCTCTTGAAATTAGCTCTGCTATAACAGCCTTTGAATTAGCTTCAAATCTACCACATTTTATTAACAATTCTGTATCAATGTCGCCTGCTTAAATTATTTATTTATCCATTTATATATTTACTGTAAACTGAGTATTATTTGACAAATGTCGCCTTTCCTATAGAAATGTATGGTATAAAAGGTATACAGAAGTCAGACCATAAAAAAGCTTAATACATATTGCCCGGCTCATTAATAGCTACGATACATCTCTTATTTCTTAAACATTTCATATATTGTCACAACATATTTGATAGGAGGAAAAAAGCTCCTCTTCTTTAGGCAGATCTTGAAGTAAAACAAAAAGTTTGAATACACAGATAATTCTAGTTAAAATATTCTCCTCGTAGCCAAAAATTCTGAATATGAACCAAATTTCCCAAACCTCAATGATTAATTATGATAATTGAATATGATAATGATAATTGGGAAAACAACTGCGCTCTCATTTTTGCCTGTTACAATGAGAAGAGCTGCTCAGTGGGAGGCCTCACTGTACCTTTTGAGCTACTACATATCAGATTCTTAGGTAAAAGACTCAAATGGAACTGAACCAGCTACTGCAAATAATAATAATTGTGTAATCAATGGCTATATGTGATGGTTGGCCGAAATTTTGTACTGGCGGCATATTAAATATATGTTACACGACATGCTAATTCTCGCTAAAAAAGCTCTGGTTCCACTGGGGCTCGAACCCAGGACCTTCTGCGTGTAAAGCAGACGTGATAACCGCTACACTATGGAACCTGATTCTGCCGGGATGGCGCTTGTCAATAAGTATCGTAGAGGTCAGCCTTTTTTTTCGTTATGATAAAAATGATTATAAGGAAATAATATCGCTGAACGATAACTCCTCCAGGTTGTCAGCTCGTTTGTTACCTCTCCGTCTCCCGCTGTGGACGGACACCGGGTCAGCTACGTTCGTCGTCGTCGATCAACAAATAAACCTCCATTGCTTTTTCTGCATGTGTGCAGTTTTCGTCAGGGGATTTTTCTGTCAGCTGTAAAGATTATAAATATGACGACAGTTAATGAAATTTGAAGAATTCAAAGCAAAAAATGCAAATAAACGCTTGGGAAATATGAGTGAACATTACTTAGCTGAGTAGAGGTATAACTTAGTGTGTGCGTGTGAGCGCGCACCTGTATGTGAGAGCAGGTTGGATTATAGATCACCGCACTCGCCCTTTTAGACTATGTGCGTGTGTGTGTGTGTGTGTGTGTGTGTGTGTGTGTGTGTGTGTGTGTGTGTGTGTGTGTGTGTGTGTGTGTGTGTGTGTGTGTGTGTGCACTAACTAAAGAGGTTTCAATAGTGATATTAACAGCTTTATAATACAATGAAAAGGTGCTTCTTTTCAGCACATTGATTCCAACCGTAGTGCTATTACAGTGACCAAGCAGCTTCCTATGATGAACATCACAACTTCCCATTTTAAACCAACTCTCACATCTCTAACACACGGCCTACCAAGCTGAAGGACACATATCTAAAGTTGTGTCCTCTATGTTACAAAATTAAATTTTAAGTTTCAAGATTAAATTTTCTCTGCTTGGTTGAGAGTTGGCCTTACTCGCTGCTTGTACCCGCCGCACCCCAGCATGATAATTGCTAAATGATGTTCACTGAAAGGCTTCTCAATCATTTAACTTTGTACATCCGCAATAGATACATTCTTGTTTTTAGTTGTGAACCCCTACTCTTGGAAGCCCATGGTTTACAGGAAGATAAAACCTCCCGTCCTTCTATCCATCCATTTTCCAGCGCTTACCCAGGGTCTAGCAGCGGGGGCAGTAGCCGAAGCATAGAGGCCCAGACTTTTCATCCCCATGGCCACTTTTTCAGGCTCTTATGGGGTCATCCTTTAAATGAATTCACTTACTGCCATCAATGAGGACCAAGCTCTGACAAAGGTCATACAGGGACAATACGTTCTTACCAAATAATCTGTTGTTGGCTATCTCCTTTGGCAGTTATCTTCTACATTTAGACATTTTGACCAAAGCTTGCCCACTTTCTTGGGCACCAGAGAAAGAAGGGCAAAGGGCTGTGCTGAAAAAAATGTGTACATGACAGCTGCATCTGTTTATCATGTGGGGTACAATAGCACACCTTGAGAGGCAGCCAAAGCCTGTATCCTCATTGATCCAGTCAGCGCTGTTAGAGAAGACAGATTCATAGGAGTGTTGGATCAAAACTCAAGTGATGCTAGATCTATTCTGTAGGCTGATTTATTTATTGACAAATAGACCTGGCATTCAATCTCAGAAGCATGAAACAATTTGTTTGATAATTTTAGACTTTGTATTTGCTTTATTTTTGGGTCCATTTTGATTTTTGTTATCATATTAAAGAGGTATGACGAGGTTAGGGTAGTGAGGAGGATTACATACAATCAATTAGTCTGAACATTTACTGGAATTTTGTAACTGATGCCAGATATAAGAGGATTTAAAATTCCGCCATAAGGTATTAACCCATATTCTTAATTTACCAAGGAGTAAGGTCATTGTCAGTACTCATTTATATTAATTGTGGTGACACAATATGAAAGAAACAGTTGCTCTGTCTTCCCTCAAAAGAACATCATAGTCAATCGCAGGTATCAAGACATGAGAGTTAATATGAGAGTTAATAACCACTAATTTATCATTTCAATAATTGAGCTCATGTTCAAGAGAGAGAACCTGCAAAGCTGCAAAAGAAACTACACATGAAGTTAATGTCGGAAACAAGCTGGGGAAGAAACTGTACATGAAGTTAATGTCGGGACAAAGACGTTAGTAGTGGAAATCGGAAGCCATTTCAGCAAACTGAATACGACCTAATAATGGAAGAATAGCCCAAATACTGTAAATGGCATGCTCTCAGGATGATGTGCTCTGATTCTGCACATTAACTGAGCTTCAAACACAAAGGGTCTGAAAAATGAATGTCATCTAAAACGTGTCACAAAATTTAAGAGAAAAAAATAACTGAAAGCAAGTGACTCAACGCTTAATTATAATGTGTCCTTGTAAAGGTCAAAATGTCCTGGGAAACAAGGACAGAGAGTGAAAGAGGGTGGCCAAGAAAGACAAGGTGGTTTTCCTTGATAAACTAGCAGTTAAAGTAAAAGAAGTTAGGGATTGTGGAAAAATTGACATGGTGTTCTATATCAGCCCTTAATCATTTTGCACAATTCAAAAACATACATATTTGTCTGTTTTACAGAGTAGAGTGATATCTTTATGCATTCATGGGAGCATGAGGAAGCAACTGTTTGAATCCAAACATTCCAGGGATCACTCAGCCTTCCTCAATAGGAACCACAAGCAAACATCATCACCGCAGGTGATGCTGTGGAAATCACCACCAATCCCCAGACCTTGGTGAGGTGAAAATTGCATTACTCATTGTATTAATTTGGCAAAACTGGTAAAACCATGTGGCAAACATGCTGTTGAAGCTGAAATACTGACTTGTCCACACTAACAAGATTTCTCACCGGTATGTTCCTAAATGTGTGGAACTCAGATAGCTTTTTTTCTTTTCTAAGCAATGTGCTCTGTGGCCTCCTTTTGCACCATGTGGAAGGAACTGTTCAGATCAGACTTAAACAAGATCAGGGAGACATTCCATGAAACATCAGACATGCAGACTTTGAGCAAGCTTTAACAAGTGTCTCATAAACTTGAACAGATACAGAATTGCCATGGAACATTTATGAATTGTCTGATTACAGCATTATAATGGAAATACGATATTTGAGTGTTTGTCAGCCCTATCTGCAATGCAATGGGGTGCATGATCCTTGCTTTCTTCTTTATCATTATAAAAAAAAAAATCATCATACATCTCAAACATCCAAAGTCGTCTAGTTGAGCACTATCACTCTTGGTTACTGCACCCCAGACCCTTCCAATATGCAAACTAAAATACAAGCTTTACACTTCAACAGACAGGTTGGACTAAGTCACCACAACTCTAAAACACAATTGATCTGTCGTATCTAAACAGATATTCTACAGCACGCATCACTGTGAATGGAAGATCACCTCAATTTGTTGAATACTTCACTTACGTGGAAATACTCTTTAGTGTTTCAGTGGGGTTGAAATAGAAATCAGAGCAAAGGCAGTAATGGCTCAGTGACGCTCTAAGAATTCTGCCCCGTTTTGAGATCCATGGATTGGAGAAATAGAAGCTTCCAAAATGAGTGCCCTGGACCTGTAAGCAATGTCATTTAGCCAAACAAAATCTTTGATCACCATCATTTCAAGAACAAGGTCATCCAAAATATTACCATAGGCATTACACATAGATGTCAGAGATGCTTTGGTGATGTGTTAAGAATGTAGAGCTGAATCCTTAGATTTGCTCTATAATGGGTACCAACAGGCAAAAGAAAAACACCTGCAGCAAAATTATGACAGATCAACTGAAAAAATATGAATTTCGGTGGAGTATGGCTCAGCGTGTTATTAAGAAAAAAAAGGGCTGGAAATAGACCATTGCCATTTTGTGTCTCTTTAAATATAAAGAGAAATACAGAGTGGGTAAGTAACTGAAGGTCACGTAAACAAGGACAGAAATTCTTGTTTGATGCTTCAAAACTACATAACAACAGCTTGACACATTGTTGGTGCTCACTGGGAGATTCAGCACACTGGCCCCAAATGTTAATTCAGTCCCTTTTAAATGGCAAAAATCGTACTCAGAAACAACAACCATGTGTTTTTGGGCGTCCAAAATAATACTCAAAACACTGAATTAGTGTGTATGCCCTTGGGGAAATCTGTAATGCTATGTGCTGAACAAAAATGGTGTTATGCCATTAAGAACAGTAATTTGCTGTTTAACATATCTAAGAGGACTAAAATAAAGATTTTCTGAACCTAATATCCAATCCAGCAAATTCACTTTGTTGAGTTGTGCTGAAATCCTTGGCAGCAGCTACATCTATAGCTAGGTTAAAATTTTGATTGACTGGCAATAAAACATTAAACCAAAAATTAATTTACATATCACTTCAAATACAGGCAGCATACATCCCTAATACTGCACATATTCTTCTTTATCCTCATTAATTTTCTAGGACAGTCTAATTAATTGGTGAGTGTCATGTTAAGTACTGACTGCCTATTTTATTATATCTTTGTCTGGTAATGTTTTATCTAAATGTTTGTGTTCATTTATATTTTCAAGGGGTTGATAATGTAGTGTGGAGTGTGTTTGCTGTGATGTAGTCTCAACTTTTACACCTTGCGGTTTTCAAATCACTTTACTCAAGACACCATTTATTGAAAGACTCTAACCAAGCCATTGGGAGCGACTGGGGGTTGAGTGTCTTGCCCAAGGACACTTTTAAATGGAAAACGAACCACCAATCCCTTCTGATTAGAGGGGCACCTGCTCTGCCACCTGAGCCACAGCTGCCTAATGTGTCATTGTTTGTCGAGGGCAGTCTATAATTTTTTATTTAATGCTTTAACATATTTAACCTTGCAAGTCTGCCGGCCTCTCATTTGCAAAATAAACTATCTGAAATGTCAGATTATAATTTTTGTTGCCTTCAATGCAAATAAGCAATTTGGCTTCGCCTCATCCCTAACATATTCTAGTATTTCATTTTATGATAGCTCTCTAAAAAAAACTTGGGAAGGCAGTTTCATTTTCACCTCCTGACATGAGCCATATTTTTCCTCCATCCCCTATCCAAATTTGTCCCAAATATTTTTCATGTGCTCGAAGGAAATGTCTATTGGACCTATAATTAGTTTGAGCTTAGGCCTAAAACAAATTTGCCAAGTCTGAGCTCATTTGAATATACTATGACAACCTGCCACAGAAACATTGTCTTTGGGACAACTAGTGGTCAGTATCTGCAATAGGGCCCTGTTGGTATTGTAATTTTAGACAACAAAAGAAATCTGCTTCAGCAGTGGTGCTGAATAAAACAACAAAAATGGTACTCTTGAAAACCAAATCCTGGTTTTTGTCCAGTGGAATGTGTATTAAATGTAAGATTCTTGGGAATGTAGAAAAATTGATCTTAAACTGATTTGTGTGTGTGTGAATAGGTTGAGAATTTGTCTTTTAGGAACTTGTGCTGCTTTTCTGTTCCCCTTGTAAGATGCAAGGACTGCATGTACTCAAACACTGGTTCTTCAAAAATGCTAAAAGGTAAAAGCAGGTAAAACAAAGGTAAAAATGCTTTGTTTTCAACTCAGCTGCCGAAGGGGTGGTACGTTTTCCAAGAAGACCAGCCATGTAAACCCTGCTGTATATGTCTAAAAACAACAATAGTAAGATGCTTCCTCATGAATCCAAGGACTTGAAGGTCCATCTACTTTTGATGCAAGTTTGAGGTTTAGTTTTGTCTAAAACAAGGACCACAGGGTATAACCTGTTTAAAATGTTGGGCACAAAATTGCAACCAGTCCCACAAAAAGATTTATGACCCAAAGCTCTTGTTTTTTTGTTCTTTTTCCAAAGCAGAAGTTGACAATGGAGCAAAACAGAAAGAAAATAATTTTATTTATATAAACCCTAAGTCTGAATTAAAGAGCTTAAGACATTATAATACAACTTATGAACTTAATGTAGTCAGACATGTCTTATAAGACCTATTTAAATCTTGATACAAGTCAGATTTCAAGCATGGCAAAGCTCGGACTTCAGCACACTCACAGCCCTGATTTGATTGTTGTTATTTATCAAACCTCTATCAAATGTCACGGTCATCTCCTGGCATTTATGTAGATGGTTTGTCTTACTTATATCCGACAATTCATTTAATATATCCAAACAAGCGACTTGTCATTTTAAGCAAATATCATTCACATTTAATTTAAAAACGGGGGTTTCTTATTTTTTGTGATCGTAAGATAAGATTTAAATGGACGTCAGTTTGCATCTTTTAATGTGCATTTTCCCACAACTCTGTGGCAGTTTATAGGCCAAATAAATTATTGATTAATGAAGAACATAAATAGCAGATTAGGTGATGATGTAACTTGCAGCTCTTTTGCAATTGAAATGAAACAGGATTTTTTTCTTTGGTAATGATTTGAAAATAGAAGCCTTTATAGCAATGGCGAAAAGCCTTCCATCAATCCATCCATTTTCCATTGCTCATCCGGAGTTGGGTCGCAGAGGCAGGCGCTGGAGCAGTGAGGCCCGGACCTCCCTCTCCCCCACCACATGGTCCAGCTCTTCTGGGGGACCAAGGGCGGTCCCAGGCCAGCCTAGAGACATAGTTTCTTCTACGTGTCCTGGGTCTTCCTAGGGCCTCCTCCCAGATGGACGTGCCCGCAATACCTCCCCTGAGAGGCATCCAGGAGGCATCCTGACCAGACGCCCGAGCCACCTCATCTGACTCCTCTCTGTGTGGAGGAGCAGTGACTCTACTCCGAGCTCCTCCGATGACCGAACTTCTCACATTATCTCTAAGGGAGAGTCCGACTACCCGGCTCAGTTCGGCTGCTTGTATCCACAATCTTGTTCTTTTCGTCACTACCCACCGCTCGTGAGTGTAGGAATGTAAATCAACCGGTAAATTGAGAGCTTTGCCTTCTGGTTCAGCACTCTGTTCATCATGACGGACCGGTACAGAGTCCGCATCGCTGCAGCCGCTGCACCGATCTGTCTGTCGATCTCCCGCTCCATCCTCCCCTCCCTCGTGAACAAGATCCCGAGATACTTGAACTCCTCCACTTGGGGCAGGATCTCTTCCGTGACCCGGAGTGGGCACTCCACCAGTTTCCAGTTGAGCACCATGGTCTTAGATAATGAGGTGTTGATCCTCATCCCTGCCATGAACCGCACCAGTGAGAGCTGGAGATCGTGGCCTGATGAAGCCAATAAAACCACATAATCTGCAAAAAGCAGAGACTCAATCCCATGGCCACCAAACCAGATCCCCTCAATGCTTATGCTATGCCTAGAAATTCTGTCCATAAGAGTTATGAACAGAATCGGTGACAAAGGGCAGTCCAACTCTCACCGGAAATGGGTCCGACTTGTGGACCAAGCTCCAACACCAATCATACAGGGACCGAACAGGACCATAACAGGGTTCGCTGCCCCATACTCCCAGAGCATCCCCACAGGATTGCCCGTGAGACACGGTCAAATGCCTTCTCAAGATCCACAAAACACATGGAGACTGGCTGGACAAACTCCCATGCCCTTTGTGTGGGTGGTGAGCCCACGGGAAGAGGGACCCAAATCACTTCTTCAGGCTGTGTCTGACTGAGCCCCATGGGTGCAGGCCCAGCCACCAGATGCTCGCCATGGAGCCCCACTCCCCGGCCTGGCTCCAGGGGGCACCTGGTGACCTGCGTCCGGGCAAGGGGAAACTGGGTCTTCTTCATGGGATGTCGTCTGAGCTGCGCTTTGTCTGGTCCCTCACCCAGGACCTGTTTGCCTTCAGTGACCCATCCAGGGGCGTAAAGCCTGTGACAACATAGCTCCCAGGATCATTGGGACGCACAAACCCCTCCATCATGGTAAGGTGGCAGTTTAAGGAAGGTAAAATTGCGAGTAAGGCACTGGGCCACCACGAGTCACTTAATCAGCTTCACGGTGCCTTGACATAAATTCTACATGTTTGCTGATCTCCGATGGACAATGAACGCCATTTCTAAAAACCTACTACTTTGGTCAGTACAAAAGTCAAATAGATGTTGAATGTGTTTCAGACCTTGTGAAATCAAGGCCAAACGATTCTAATTGTTTTGAATCACAAAAGCCATTCAATCTCCCCTTGTGCTGTCTGAATGTGGAAATACAGTCCTCACAGCCTTACAGTGTAAATAGCTGTTACACCGAGGACACTGAAATCAACATGTCTGTTTTGAGGGCGTTGCGTGCATTGTGGTCCCTCTATGATATCCAGCAGTGTGGAGAACACAACAAACTGGTCATATCCTCGTCATTCTAAGTCACTCCTGTGTGTTCTTCCAAATCGCAACAATACACATGTGTCACATTCCCCAGAAGTCTGCTTTCTACCATAATTTCCTTCTCCACTTGACTCCCTGTTTGTATTCAGACCCTTGCCAGTTGAGAAATCTTTATGGCTGGATCTCTTTCCACCCACTCCTCAAAACAGCTCCTCTTTTAAATTCAGTATCATTCCCTTGTGTCATCTGAAGCGGTCAGCTTAGACATTTTGTGCATGCCACAGAGCATGATCGGGTGCTAATTGCTTGAATTTAACATCCTACGGAAGCATCGGCATTTGACCGAACTATCAATATTTGACGATGATTTGATTTACTCGTGCTCCACTGTTGTAAGCCAGCCTAGCTCCTGTTTGTATTTTAAGAACCTATTATTTCTCTGGTCCCGTTTATCTGTATCATGTTGCCAAGAGAACAAGGCATTCACTTTTCTCATGACATTTTGATATGTCACAGTTAGAAACGCATAGGTGCATGCTGCCTCATTGCGTTGCTTAAATTGATGTAGAGCAAGAACAGATCCATTGTTGACATAAACAGACTTTTTATCCTATGGATAATCTTCCAAGAGAAGGGTACTGGAACTATTTTAATCTGGCTATCATATGAAGTCAGTTTAATAACCTTTTCACCAAATAAACACGCAAGTAACAATTCAACCCGCCAGAGGTTCCCTTGCATTCATGTTCTTAAACTATCACCTTTTGAAAAAATTACCAAAACAGCACTGGATTCAAGTGACTTATTTAAATGGCTTGACTTGGATTTTTCTCTGATAAAGGAAAAATATGTCACAATGAATGAATGCTGTAAAATAAGCTTTGTGGTGCCGTGGAGATGCACCAGCCAAAAAGTCATATTGTTCTAAAGCAAAGCAGCATGCTCATTTGATATAAACACTAGCGATGATGAAATCACATATTCTTCCATGACTGTGATGTGCAAATAATATCACTCCCACTGACAGTGTGAGCCATTGCAGCACCTGTAAAAATAACTTCTTCTTTTTAATTGCTCAGATCCATTGTTCCGAGATGAGTATGTTGGGGTTCTCTTTTACAGAGGAAGGACTGTAAATATATTGGCAGAAAAATGCTGAGGTTAGAATGACAGGCAGGAGGCCGAGAGGAAGACCAAAGAGAAGATTTATGGATGTAGTGAAGGAAGACATAAAGTTAGCCGGTGTGAGAAAAGAGGGTACGGAGAATAGGGTTAGACGGAGGAGGTTGATTTGCTGTGGCGACCCTTGAAGGGAAAAGCTGAAAGGAAAGAGATCCATAATAGAAAATAAAGGAAAGGCAAATTGATTTGGAATTTCACCAAAAGTCACAAAATTGGAGTCTAACAGAAAAAGATCCACGACATACAGCAGACAGAGTCTATTATCTGTCACGCTTATTCAAAGCAAATCTGGGCCATTTTTGTGTGTAATTAAAAATAGCAGAAGTTTCAGGTTGTGAAGTGAGCTGAAACACAGTCAGCACATCCCAGAAGAATCTGTCCTTCAGTAATTGGTCTTTTGTGATGAAACGTTAAAGGCCTAATTGTTACCAAAGTTGACAGACAAATTGATGTATTTGCCTTCTGATTTAAAAGTTCAGAGTTTTTTTTCTTCTTGGATGATCGAATGGCTTAAAATATCATGATTAGTTATTATGCTCTGGTTTGTCTGGACTTTAAAACGACAAGGGCTTGCGTGCTTTCTGAAACGTGGTAATTAAACTGTATACGGAGTGGGTTTTTTTTTCTCACGACGATAAAGAGACATTTGGGACTCGGAGGCACCCTTTGTTCAAATCTACGAGCCATGGTTTAATTCCCGCAGACAGCCCTCCCCAAGTCTCGGTGGAGCAAAAAATGTCCGCACTGGAGGTTATTGTTTGTGTGCGTCCTGGGGAAGTCGCCTGCCATGAAGGAGGCGAGCCTGCCGAGGACCGGCGTTGTTTGCTGTTCACCTGTGGGGCTTCACCAGGCGCTAGGACCCAGGGTGCGCGATTTTCATCTCCAGCTGCTGCAGACCGAAAGCTGGCAATAAGGGAAGATCGCGAGGACAAGCCAAAAAAAAAAAAGAAAGAAATTGTAGACCGCTTTCATTCTACTTCCAAATCACACCCGACACCATCCACTCCTCCCGTGAGGCCAGTCCGCGGACAACAATAGCTTGTTGCGCCGTGTGCAGGCTTTGTGGGTGAAGACGGCTCGGAGCGCAAGGTAAGACGGTGCAATACCATGCGATTACTAATAACAAAGGCGTTACGGGCGAGCGGGGGGCATTGCACAACGCTATTGAGGGCGAGTAAAACTCTGCCAAACTTTGACCTGGATATCTGTATTTTCCGCCTGCCGATGTCTTGCTGGAGCCCAGCTCGTTGTGCCGACATCTCGCTGTGTATCCCGCGGCATTGTGTGTGATCGTGTCACATGTAGCCCACGGAGAACCCAAGTTGTGTGTCGAGATGACACGGTCTGCTGTCCATGCGTGTTTTTTTTTTGTGCCGCGGATGCATGCGGCTATCCGACCGGGGTGTGTGTGCAGGGGGGGGGGGGTTACCCTTGTTAACTGGATACGAAGTGATGTATTTCTGTGTTTGTTCTCGTGATTTGACATCATCTGGACGGCGAATCGGGCAAATCCGATAACCTGGCGCACATCACGCCCGGACCGTTCCGCCGATCGGCTGCCATCCACCCCTCTCGTTTTGTTGTAGAATAATTCATTAGTTGTACCAAGATGGACGTATAATGCGCTGGCTTTGCCTCGCCGTCCACCCCCACTGCGATTTCAGCCTCGACATTCAATATTGGCCAGGTGAACCAACCCAACTTAGACGGGACATCCTCGTCGCTGGAAACCATGGCGGCCTAAATAGGGTCGAATATCTCCCAATGTGACCCACAGATAGGATGACCACGCAGCCCGGATCCACTTAAAAAACGATGTATTTCACGAGAGAGAAAAAAGAGGGGGGGTGGGGGCTTTGGGATAAACAAACGTGAAATCGGTCGGTGTGAGATCGCGGCGTTCGCGGTGCGTGTGCACACACGTACGTGCTCGGGGGGGACTTGCAATTGAATGCATTCCAAGTTCTTGAGCTCGCAGCTTCACACGTCGGACTTGGTGCCAAAGTCGGCTGGAATTGCTGAAGCCCGAGCAGCCGGTCAGCACCGGGAGAGCTGCGCGGTCGCTGAGGTCCCCGGGTTACCCCCTGCCTCTCTCTCTCTCTCTCACACACACACACACACACACACTGGGGATGTGTCAGTTGTCGACTTTGTGACACCCCTTCTTCACGATTCCCCATACGTGCATTTGTGTGTGCATATGTCTGTGTGTGTGTTTGTGTGCGATCGACGTCCTTACACAATTTGATATGTGACCATCTGTCAATGAGTTGGCCGACTGTGCGCAGCCATTACTGAGGGAATGGCGAAGGAAGGGCACGTTTTGAGGCTCTCAGACGCGACGGGAGTGGTGGTGGTGGTGGTGTAGAGGGCGGCGGAACAGTTTCCGCTCGTCTCCCGGCTGCTCCCGGCGGATGCACCGGGATTCAGTGTCCGCCTGCACCGACACACGCCCGGTGTGCTTGTAAACAAACTCGCACGTACGTGACAGCCTCGGCTGTGTGTGCGCACGCCGCCCCCCCCCCCCTAACAACACACACCGGGACGGCAAGTGTGGAGAAAAGTGAGCGATGTGTTCGGCCGGAGGAGTGGATGTAAACAGCAGGCCTGCTGCTTGCAGGAGTCTGCTAAGACAAGTGGCCTAATTACAGCAGGGGGAACCTGCGACGCTCAACCGCCCAGACTGAAGGTAATCCCGGAATAAGAGACACACAGCATAGACACACACAATCCCACTGGTCAGCTCCGTGAGTGTGTGTGTGTGTGTGTGTGTGTGGGGGGGGGGGGGGGGGGTCTAGAATGGGAAGTGCAACCCCCCCCCCTTCGCGCGCACACACACACACACACACTCGGAGCCTCTCCATGTTTCAAACTTTTTCTTTCTTTTTTTTCCCCCTTTATCTGTTTGTCAATGAGCTGCTGGAAGTTGCAGATCTGTCCTTGGTTGCTATTTAACTGAAATGCTGTTGCAACACCAGAACTACTCTTTGTATCTGCAGTTGGGAGTTACAAAAAAAAGAGAAAAAGTCCAAAGATGTATTATAACATTGGGCGAATTTAGGTGTTGTTCCATAGTGATGTCTCTATATTCTTGAAGTGGAATTTAAGTGTTTGCAAGGTGTGCTGTCAGCACACCAAGGACTTTGGAGCTTTGTGCAGGATCTTTGTGCATGGATAAGTTTGAAAAGACAAAAAAAAAGCAAAAAACAAACCAACAATACTTTAACCCCATTTTCCTGGAAAGAATCATCTGGGGCGGGTGTGATGACAATTTGCACTTCGGGATTGGTATTTTCAAGGTTTCAAAATAATGGAGAGACCTTACCTCTTGCAGAATGAATGTCCATTCATTTGCTCAGAGGTGGCTCAAACATTTGGAATCGTCTCATCGTCTTTCAGTTCAACATATAAGGGAATTGACGCTTTTGTATTCTGTTCACATGATTGTCATCAATCATAGCACGGCAGCCAGAATTAGGCGGCAGATGAATAATAAGCATCTTGCTTCAGTTTTATAATGTAACGTTCGGTTCACAGATGGATTTGAGGTACGTCTCATTACAAAAGAAAGCAAGTTAAAGACAACCTGCCAGTGGGATTTCACAAGCACAAGGCCCGTGGCCTCGTAAGCAAATGTTTCTCGTTTCCAGGGCTTATGATAAAACTTGGGGAGGCCTGCGGGGACCGGCAGTCACGGCTAACGCTGGTTAGATTTGGGTAAACTTGGTAGATCCGTGACATCAAGACAAATACAAATGTTCTAGAAGAATAAGCATGAAGCTTTAAGAGCTTGCATGGGAAGTGGGTTAGTCCGCAGCTTAAACAGCGTGACTGCTCCTGCTTCCTCATGCGAATTTTGCAGCAACTCAAAACCTCTCGTGGTATTACTCTTTTCAAAAAATATTTTGGCAATTCCTTTTTTTCTATTTTTGCGATCAGCATCTCCAAACCCCCCACCGCCGCCGCCGCCGCCACCGCCGCCTTGGACTCCGGTAAATGACCCGATCGCTACCCGAAACACGCACCTTCTCGCGGTGACCCCCCCCCCGGAGATTCGTTTGGCTTAACAATACTTCGTCACCCCGATAAGCCCCTTTTCAGTTTAGCGCACCGTTACACTCTTTGGTTGCGATCCCCTATTCCTCTTGAGCGACTGGAGCACCGCGTTGCATGCCGGTACCTGCAGTCCTTACCCCTCCCAGCCGCTCCAGTCTCTAATCCTGGGCGTGGATAGCCGAGCACTACATCTCCCATGCTGAAACCGCGCACCCTCCTGCCGCCCCCCTCTCTCCCACCAGACTGGAGATACGGAACGGACAGTCTTGACGACCCCCCCCCCCCCCCTCCCGCTTACCCACCCCTCCCTCCTCCCTCATGCCCCCCCCTGGACTTTTAGAACCGAAAACCGTCGAGATTAGTGAACAGCCGCGGACGAGCGGAGGCCGAAAGGCTGGACAGCGGCCGGATCCGAGTCGCCCCTGCGCGGCGTTCCCATGCCATCTGGATGAGCGGGTCGGTAACTGTTTGTGTCATTAGACATCTTTTAGCTCGTCCGCCGGTTCGCTTTTGGCAGAATTTCGGAGCGGGCGAGAGAAGAGAGGGGAGCCCGGGGAGGGAGGCGGAGAGAGGCTCCGTGGGTCCGCGGTGAAGGGTAGGGGTGGCGGCGGTGGTGGCGGTGGCGGTAGGGGGGCTCGGCGGAAGCCTCCACGCTCAGGCGGCTCAGCGGGTCCGCCAAGGGACCGATAAGAGACGGGAGCGCTTGGTGTTGGGTCGGCCGGCGGGGGAGATAAATAACAGCAGCCTGCCTCAACGTGTAACAGTAGCGGGGGCAATGCGCGGAGCCGCGGCCGCACAGGGAGCCGCCGCTGCCGCTGCTGGTCAGCGGAGTTAAATATATTGTTTGCCCTCTTTCGCGACAGTGGCGACCGCTCCGGCGACACTGGCCTGCGTAATAAGTTGTGTCGCCGTGTCGACGTCCCAACCAGCCCCCTTCACCCCGCTCCCCTCCCTCATCGATAACTCCTTTCTCTGTTATCGGGTTGAAATCGATTGTTCGAGGCGAACGTCCACGCCACCTTACCAGGGGGGGGCGACCCGCGGAGTTCGGGGACTTTTTCGAGTTGTTGTCCGGGTCTGCCTCGTTTGTCCGTGTGGCTTTAAATCGCGTCGTTGTTTGGACTTTATCAGGCGGGGATGTGACACATTGTGTATCGGCGATGCCCCCGAATCCCCCCTCTCCTGGCACTTGTCTTCTGGTTTCCCACACATCTGTTTGTTCCCACCACCACCACCATCAACCAACCCGGTCCGGATTACAGAGTAAAAGCCACTCTTTTCTCTCAGAAGCGCAGTCGATCTGCGGATCACCTGAGAGCCAGAGACCCTTCCGCTTCGGTTGAACTCGCATCTCCAGCGCGGGAGAGGAAGACCTCTTCAGAGTTTGTCCAGTGCAGATAGTCATTATCTGCACTGGTTTCTTTCTTTAACAGCCCGTGTTCCAGCAAACAAACACACACACACACACACACATACACACACACACGTGGTCTTACCCCTACACTTAGCAAATATGACAATGTCCCGGAGCAGCCCGAGGTGGTAAAAGAGGCTCCACGCCGAGTGCCAGGCAGTCAGTTGTTTTTGTGTGTGCGTGTGTGACAGTTTCACCTCAAACGTTATGTCAGACCCGACTTTTGTGTGTGTGTTCGTGTGTTTCGGCGTCCGTTCTTGTCGCCGGCCCCGCGTCGCAGCGGATGCGTTCAAACGCCGCGGCGGATTAACGGCGTACGGCCGCAGCACAAAGACAAAGTGGCTGGAAGCAACTGTCCCCCCCTCCTCCTCCTCCTCCTCACCCACCCATCCCCTTCGTTTCCCCCCGGTAATGAATGCAGACCCTCCTTTGCACTGAGACGCCTCTGCATCGCCGGATCCCTCGGAGTCCGCGGCCGCAGATTCCGGCGGATGCGGCTCGTCTGTAATTATTTGCACCATATTTGTGATGTGTGACCGACTCCGGGGTTGAACCCCCTCCCCTCCCCCCCTCATCCCTCAACGCTTTCAGGCGGATTTCAGGCCGCCGTGCTCCTCTGCTCATTTGCTTGCAGATGCGCTCACCTCCACCTCCGTAGCAGGGAGCGATCCGGCATGTGTCCGAAAGACTATTTGAAGTGTTTTAGTCAAGGGAAGGGCCCCAACATTCCTTGTGATCGGAATCCCACGTTTGGGTTTGTTTAATTCAAACTGAGCAATTTGTTCATCCTCTAATGTATAAACTGTAGATCTTAAAATACCTACAAAAAGCTAACGGATATACTGGTAGTAATGACAGCTTCAGTGACCTCAAAAAAGCAAAACATCCCGCTTAAAGTGACTGAACTCATTTAAAAAGGACAAATGCCTTTTTTGCCCAGATTGTTAACTGCACAGTATTTATTTACGTGGCTTTAATTGATACAGGGATGGGATAGGCTCCGGTATCCCTGCAGCCCTAAGTAGGATAAGTGCTACATATCGAATGAATGAACTGATGAATTGATACAGTTACAGAGAAGATAATCAGACAATGTTAAAAAGAATTAAACAGCCAAAGCTGTGTAAATGTGTTGTCGGCAGGGAAAGCCCTGTCAGGGAAAAACAAATTGTATTGCAGGTAGCCTTTTAATGATTCCCCATTGTTCTATTTATAATGCTGTAGTATGTGATATATGTGGAGAGGAATGTTGTGTCTCTGCTGCATCATAAAGGTTTTGGGAGGGTTAACCCGAATCTATCCTTCTTTTCACAACTGAAGAAATGGGAGCTAGCGCTCTTACCCGGGAATCAACCTGAAAAATTTTCAAAGTGTCTGCAAATAACGTGGCGGATGAGCTGAATCCTTTTATTCCCACAAAAGATCATCCATTTTCTGGGTTCATGGAGACATTTGGAAATTCTTAGAACCCCCCCCCCCCTTCCCTCTCCTCCTTCACTTGTTCAACACATAGTTTTCCTGTTTCTCTTATTTGGTGAATGGCTTCCCTGCTCAGAGGAAATTGTAACATATCTGACTCCAAGGCAATTTCAAAGAAAGGAAGTCTTCAATTACTCAATAATGGGTACCCTGAACCAATTTGTGTCGTGTACTTTAGAGCTTTCCTTCATAAATGGCCACATTAATGTTTTTTTCATGGCGTGTGTGTTTGGTTTATGTTTCGTGTACTAAGGTAGCACCCTCAACCTAAAGTGTTGTTGTTTTCTTTGTCGTTTTCAGTGCATCACTTTACTTCAAGAACAACTGTCACCTGACTGACTCAGCTACCTTCCGAGGCATGTTGTGTTAAAGAAACACCTATGCAGGTAGTTTTTTTGATTCGATTTTTTATTTCTTCGTCACAACTCAAGCGCTAGATCGGAGCATTCTTCGCTCGTGTCTCATTAACAGATGCGTCTTGAACTTGTCTTATTACTCAGGTGGATCCCACACTAATGAATGTAGGGGATGGCGGCACGGTGAGCAGAGAGATCGGTGCTCCAAGTCAAGCGTCCACTAGCATGGTGGGAAATCCCCCCCAGACGCTCCCCCCTGAGTTTAGAGGAGATGTTACCCTCAGTCAGCAAAACAAGACCACTCCAACAACGGACTGTAAGACAGCGAGAACTTGTCCGGACACTAGCAATTACAACCAAAGCCCGGAGCTTTCTCCACCCCAGCAGCCTAACAATGCACCAATGTCAAGCTCAGAGAAGAGACCGGACAAAAAGGCAGAGACACCTAAAATCAAGGCTGATGGCGCGGGTGTTTTCCCCAACCCTCAGTGGTCAAGTGGTGTAAAAGTTGGCCGGGAGGACTCGCTACATCCCTCTCACAGTAACGTGACATCCAGTAAGAGATCACATACGCAAACACAATCCGTGCAAAGTGGTCCACCTGGTTTTCAGTGCTCCATATTTAAACCAGCCCAACCTGTTGCCTTCCTCCCCGCGACCAATTTTTCCTCTACACTTTGTAAAATCACTCTGCCACCAGCATTGGGTCAGATTGCAGCATTTAGAGAAGCCACTGCCAATCAGCTTCAGAAGGACGTTCCTCCTAAAAGCTCAGGTGTTGGAGGGGCACCTCTCATGCGGACCTATTCCTATCCATTCTCCGTGGGTAGAACTCCAGCCCCCGAGAAAAAAGCGTCAACCTCGAAAGTAAAATCAAACCATTCATCCAGCAAGATCGGCAAATCTGTCAGTGATCATAAATCATTAGCTTCAGTGGTCGCGTCACCAGCTATTCCCCTGCCGCTGCAGCACCCATCGCTAACTTCTGCAGCACCCACCCACTACACCTTGTCTCCCACTGCTGCTATTTGCTGCGGCTCTGCACTCGCCAGCATCTCCTCTCAGAGCAGACTGCTGAACCATGTGGAGAAGGGCATCAGTTTAGACAAGACAAGTATGAGCTCTCTAAAAACCCTGCCCCCTTCAGCTTCGGAGGATCGTAGAATACCTTGCTCAGTCGAGCCAAGAGATGTACCCCTCGATTTATCTGCTAAGTCGAAACGTCCGAAATGCACGAGTGACCCGGCGGTTCCCACGACGGAGTCTCATGATAATGAGTCGCATCAGAAAGATTTTGTGAACTCAAAGAGGAGTCATCCTTCACCTTACTGTTCTACTGTGCAATACCCTATTTTACCCAGCACACACCGGAATGGTTCCCATCAAAAGCAATTAAACAGGCCTCAGAATCACCAGGTCACAGAATGTAAGCCATCGTGGGGCAAGGGATCATCGCAGGACCCCATTAAAAATATCCCTGGAACATATGTAGGAGTGGCAAGCCCCATACTGGCTTCTACTCTCAGGGGCAAGGATGGAAAAGGGACTTTTGCCGACGAATTTCAGAGTTTTGCCAAGCAGGAGTTTATATCTATAATTGACCAAGGAGAACACCTTGCCTCGGTAGGAAAAAAGTCATCCTGTCTCTTGAAGAGCAACCAACACACTCATCGTATGAAGCATGTCAAAAACACCAGCACAACCTTAACTAAGAACTGTCCCTCTAAAGTAGCCCTTATGACCGCCCTATCCAGCTCCACCACTATGCATCAAAAGTCAGGTAAAACTGCAGCCCCGTATTCCACCGCCGCTATGAATCCAGTGTGGCAACAGCCATCTCCTTTCCCACACCAAGCGTCCTCTGTTCAGAGAAAAATCCAGCCGGGTTCTCCAAAGACGAAGGGCAGCGTCAATGCAGAAGCATCTAAGTTTCAGAGCACCCACCACAGTCCGTCCAAAACTGTGGATGATAAATGGGGGAGAATGTCTCCCCTCTCCAACCTTGCGTCTATTGTGAAGCAGCAAGTTCTTGAAACTACTACTACTATGACTACTACTACTACTGCTGCTGCTACTACTCCACTGGCAGGTGAGGGCCATACTGAAGCTTTACCTGTTGCAACAAGAAAAAGCGATGCTCTGAATGTACCCACAGGGAGCCATGACGCTCAGCCTAAACGTACTTCTGCTTCCGAATGCGCAGCGTTCGGATCGACAGAGAAACGGCCTGGTGTGCCACCTCAAGGGGATTCGACTCCGGTTACGAGGAGACTTGAAAAGGTAAATACCACAGAGACTTTGGAAAATAATATGGAGACAAATGCCAGTCAGGGAGAACACATTGGGCTACAAGCCAAGCAAGGGTCCTCGAAGCTCACTGGCCAGGCCCACGTCTCTGCAAGCAATGCGTCAACAAATGGCAATAGGATGGAGAGCAAGCTGGCCCAGGTTTTGGAGGGGGAGACTCTGAAGAAAGATAGCAAGGCCTTGCACAGTCCCACTGAAAAATTGGAGGGTGTAGTTGCGTCTATTCTGTCGGGCCCATGTTCGGGCAGAGGTGACTCAGATGAGAAGAAAACAAATGGAACCAAAGAGGACTCCCCTACCAAAGCAAAAGCTTCAGTCATTAAACAAAAGAAAACCGGTCCTAAGAAGCCAGCAAAGGAGAAGTCATCCTCAGACCCGTCGAAGAAGGTCGCGGGAAAGAAGAAGCAAGACATTGGAAGTAGTCCAACCAAGGTGTCTTGCCAAAAGAAGGTAACATATCCCTGTGTGTATCAGTCTTTTAATACATAAAAAAAAAGAAACAATTTTGTTCTAAAATGTCAATGAAATCACTCACACTGTCTATGAAGGAATACAGCCTAAATGAAAAGAGTTTCCTTATCCAATGATAATAAAAAATATTGTTTTACTTAATATTTCAATAATCCATACCTGATTATTCACTTAATGTTATTTTGCTGCAGCTCTCCATAGCCATTACTCCTTTGTGTTAGTTAACATCCAATGTCACATTCTCGCTCTCTCCGATGTATTTCAGCAGAAGAAAAAAAAAACTCCTGCGCTCGAGCAAAGTCCCTCAAAAGGAACGTTTTCCCCGCAGAGGAAGGAACAGATTCCAAGGGGCAAAATCGGTCCCAATGAGGTGGAACCGTCAGTCCCCAGCAAACCAGGTATAGTCATGCATTTCTTCAAATCGAGTGACTTCAGCTATAGAGACGAAGAACCCGTCAAAATCAATGCTCCCAGAAGTGGCTGAAAAACAGGGTTTTATTGTGCTACGAAAAGGTCAGTTAGTGCATCACTTCTGTTTCAGCTCGCCTCCTTGATAAGATCCATGAGCACTATGGCGTTTTAGTTTGGGTTAGATATTCAGAATAGGCCTTTTTTTTTACGCCAGTATGAATACGAGCTGCTCTGACTGTCAAATGTGATTTAACCGGTCACAGATCGCAGCAACAGTCCTCAGTGTGAAGAGACCCCAGTGTCTTCAAAAATGTCTGCAGTGTCGAGTAAGGAGCCCGACGCCACAGAGAGCTCCTTCCCAAGGCTGAGAAGAGGACGGCGGCGGGCTGATGAGGCCAGACTTGATCTCTGGGGTTTTGCTACCCCGTCTCCTCCGCCCCCTCAAATGCCCCCTCCATCAACTTCACCGTCGCCCCCGGTAACTCCCATTCAACCCGCCCGCCGTCCAAGAGGGAGGCCTCGCTCACACCCGTTGCCGGAGCGAGCTTTTCATGGCAAGAGACAAACAGCCACCACAGATGGCGACATCCTTTCTCATAAGAAACGCAGACGCTGCTGTAACAAAAAGTATCAGACAGGGGAGTACATCACGGAGAGAGACAAGCTGGAAGATGGAGAGCACCGTCAAGGATATGACTCCAAACGACAGGACAGTGAAATTGCAGCAGGTGCGTGCTTTCAGTTCAGACATTAAGTAAAAGTCCCTAAAAAAATGATATTAACAGTTGATTGTGAGTATAAAATCATTTAAATTCAACACAAATTATAAACATGAGTTTGTGAAATCCTTGCAAATCAGCCTTTTGAGTTTAATAAATATGCCATAGAGGCCCTTGTCTGTCAACTGGTTATATAATTGCATTGTATTTAGTATTTCTGAACTACTCACACTAGCCTCCTATAAGAATCTATCTGTCAATTGATGTAAAGTCCAGTCTCTTCTGAAATAACAAAATGTCTTATTAATTGCATTATAAGCAGCATAATCCATTTTGTAGATCAAAACAGCAAAATGTAGTGATGCCAGAAGTAGTAGAAGATATCGTATAGCTGCTAAAATTTTATCAGTGAGAGAACATCTGATCATACTCCCCTAACAGGAGAAAAGACAAGGTATTTGGGACAGAAGAGAATCCTAAGAAATCTGTATTACTAATGGAACATCCTTTGCAGTGCTGCCACATGGCAGTCAATGAATATCAGTAATCGGTGGTCAGCAGCAGGGTCTTACAATGCCCAGTTGTGAAATGATGATCAAGGATGGTTTGTCAATGCTCTTGGAAAGGTCAGGTTGATTTTTCAGTGCCGCCTCACTCCCACCCCACCACAATCTAGCTCATTTTTATATTTATATCTTGCAGTTCCACACTATTACTCCCATAGAAAAAAAAGTTTTAGACCATACACAATAACATGAGACCCCTGAAATTGGAATTCAGAGTCTTATGTGCAAAAATGATAGATGCTGATATGTTATAGTAGTATTAAGCAGGATTGATTTTTGTTGAATAATCTAGATGTGATAGTCCTGAGGCATCAAAGTAAGCTACATCACAAACAGTCTAATGTCCTGTCAGAAATTGAAACTGCAGTTTTTGCCAGTGTGGTTCAGTTTTAGGATAACCTCCGAATCAAAACTGTTATCACAGATTCACAGACAGGTCGGTGTCAGAGCCCTTCTGCTTCTAGTCCGGAGCCGCCTCCCCGCAGACCCTCCTTAATGCGCTCAGGGTCAGTCCGCTACCTGGAAAGCGAGATTTCTCCAGAGAATGACAAGCCTTCAGGGAAGAGGAAATTCAAGAGCAAGCACTTAAGCGACATTGATGAGCAGAAGGTAGGATCCTTGTTGAGGCCAATATATTGTGTTAAAAATTATATTGGAATGGAACAAGGTAGCTTGTGCTATAAATATTTAGGTGCACAGTGCCCCCTCGTGGCTGAAAAAGTTATCCTGCTTGTTCATTAATGCAACTTCAGTTACACATGAAAATTCCCATGAATTAAGTGGAATTAAGAGTATAGCCCGAACCGCATCCTCTCATCAGTAATTCTGTATTTTAGACAAAGAGCAAACGTAGCAGCTTGGGCAAACGCGGTGCCTCGATTGCCCTGGATGAGGAAGTAAACAGAGCAAACGGCACCCCACACACGCCAAAAAGTTTACTGTCATCCCCACCTAAAAAGAGAAGCTCGTCAGGAAAAAGTAGCGGTTCCGAATCCCCCCCTAAAAGGCACATTCCTCCAGAGGTTCGGCGGCTGATTGTCAATAAAAACGCCGGGGAGACCTTGCTGCAACGTGCTGCTCGCCTCGGTTATCAGGTAAAAATGACAGATGGTCGCTTCACTTCAACAGGTGATTTGTCAATTTAATATCCGTAATATCTTTTTGTTCTACAGGATGTAGTGCAGTATTGCCTTGAAAAGGATGTTAGGGAGGTCAATCGTCGTGACAACGCAGGTTATACAGCTCTCCATGAGGCATCGTCTAGAGGTTGGACTCAGATTGTCCAGATGCTGCTGAAACATGGAGCAGATGTCAACTGCAGTGCCCAGGATGGAACACGGTGAGGCAAATGTTTGAGTTTCAATCACACTGGCTTGAACGTTACATGGTGACCCTCTCTCTGTTGCGCTCATATGCCTCTCGTGGTGGTATTGTAGTAAACCACAAACCTAGACTTTTTTTCTTATAATAATAAAAACCATGTTTTGCTTTATTGCTGGATAAATTTTTCTTATTAAGTAGTCGCCAGTTTATGTGTTCTAAACAGTTTGTCTTATAGCATTGCAATACAGACAGAAATTGTAAGGACCCACAGGAAAGTCCCACTATAGTTTTGTTGTAAATATGACATTCATTGTCACTCATAATGCCACTGTGTCGTATGCTTGGATGCTGTCGTGTTTTTTGTTTTTGTTTTTTTTTTAGCCTAAATTCTTTCTGTCTCATTCTGTTCAGGCCACTGCACGACGCAGTGGCAAGTGATAATCTATCGATCGTGTGGCTGCTTCTAAATCACGGTGCAGACCCCACCCTGGCCACGTACTCTGGACACACACCTGTCAAACTAGCACACAGCTCCAGCATGAAGATCTTCCTTACAGGTGACTGCTTCCACAAAGGTGTATCATAAAATGAACTTGAAAAATCTGTAGGATGATAATGTTGAAAGTGGGTTTTTAGACTTGGAAAGGCTTTAAATTAAAAAATCATTTGTTTGCTGACATTGTTTAAATTCAATAACGTTTGTTTTTTGTTTTGTAGCATAGCATGACAAAAAAAGGTTATACAAATGGTCACTGACACAAACTGGTTTATTTTAGGTGACTTTTAACTCTTAAAATCATTATTACTTTAAAAGGATCCCTGCTGAGTCTAAACCTTAACTGACTCAACCCTGACCGATGTCAGTATTCCTTTATGTGAAGGCTTTTACTTCAGCAACATCACATTTTTTCAAAAATTCTCCATTAAGTTTGGGTGAAAAAAACAACAGACTTTATGCAATATTTAAAATCCCAGTTTCTGAGTCATGCGACCAATAACTGTAAATAAAGCAGCTTGCTCTTCATTATGGACTTCAAGCACAGTTACTGGACACACGCGGTCCTCTCCAAATTCTGTCAAAAAACAAGTATTTAAAGGTATTTGTTTGTTTTCAAATGTGTCCCATCTTTCTGAAGACATCCACACATACCTTTCGACCTGACCGAGTTTGTCTGGTCTTGTTAGGCAAAAGAAAAAAAGAAAAAAAAAAAAAAGCTCTTCCCTGTTCCCATAGTTTCATCGTTCCCATAGTTTCATGAACACTGAATGTAAGTTACAACCACAACTCTCGTCGAAATACATCTCTTTATTTTTTTTTTTGTTCAGAGTATTTCACAGACCTGGAGGGCCGCAGTGAGCCTGACCCCAGTTTACCCTGGGATTTCTACAGCAGCTCCTTATTTGGTAAGAAACCTTAAAATGGTCACCAGATGTTTCAGCGTATCTGACAAACTTGTCGCTGAGTCTGTTAATCCGTTAAATTTCAACGAGTAAACATGCTGGTAAAATGGGCTGGCAGGCTCGTTCCACCGCAATCTACAGGGAGAGCGAGTTGAGTCCTGCTGGAGCAGCGACTTGGCTGCTGCAAGGGATTTGTGCTGGTTTGTAGGCTGGGCTCTGACTTGGCCACCAGTACACTCAGGGGTGTTACTCTTGTGAATCAGTCATCAGTTATCTTTTGCAGGAAGTTTAGGATTAACATTGCATGCTAGCACGTGGGTTGCATCCTTTTTGATAAACAGCTGCAACAAAACACAGCCAATAAACCCCTAATTTCCAGCATCCTTTCCCACATCTACCTCCTCATCAGAGCAACATGCTTTGTTAGTAAATTCAAAGTAATTTTTGTGAAGACTGAATAACATTGACTTATTTCCTTATCCCTAAATATTAACATTTCACGACTGACCTTTAATGCTGTATTGCTGTTCAATTATGCCCTGCGTAAATTGTTAAGATTTGAAAATACTAATGTTAATAAACTTCCAAGCAAGTCATTGTTCTCAATAAAATGGTCTGCATGACCAAATCCATGTTTTTCAATGGTTAGATTTTGCTATTGACTTTTCACCTGGATTACAAAATTTCCCCACTATACTTGAAATTCTTTTCTAAATATTTTTTGTACAATCTGCACCTTTGCTTGAAGTAAAGAAATGTATATCAAGTGATTCGTCAAGAGTTGCCTGCACAGAGCTTGACTGCAGAAATTATTATTATACCATTCATTTTGTAGGAAATAAAGGAAAACTGTGTTTTTAAATGTTTTTTTTTTTTCCAAGTATGCGCGTTCAGTTACTCTCCCCTGACTGCCATTACGTGACCCACAAAGGGAAATAAAAACGCTGCACCCCCCCCTCTTGATCTAGAATCTCCAACATTTCCCGTAGGCTGAATAAATACTCTGGCTGCTGCCCACTAGAGGGGGATCTAACATAGCAAAGTGATGGCGTCAGCCCCTCTTACCTCAATGAACTTCTCTCTTCAGAGATGGACCAGGAGCCTTGCTGGGACTTTCTGCTGTCCGAGCAGAACCCAGAGCAGGAGCAGAGCGAGGCAGGGAACAGTGAGGTAGACTCGGACAAAGACTGCCTTCTATTTGAATTCTCCTCCGAGCCTCTCCTGCCCTGCTATCACGTGCAGGTGTCATTAACCCAGGGGTGAGTGTGATTGAAGAGTTTTCTGCCTCATCACCCCATCATGTCTTTAACATTTGTGTCTGGCTCTTTTTCGGCAAACTCAAAGGGAGAACTGCCGTCGGAATTCACAATGAAATAATCAAGTGTCCTTTGCTTTAAAACTTGAAAGTTCACAGTAACGAAGATGGTGAGATGCAGTAGTCTGAGACAGTTGCCGTGAGTTTTGAAGTATTTGGCTTGAGTAATCTTTTGTCAGAAACACATTTTACAGGTACCATCTTTACTTTGGGCACACTGGCTTAGGTACCAAATTGTTTGCTAAGATTAGTTACTGCAATTGTCTCACACTTGCATTTATCTCTGTATTTTGCAGGACTACTGTGATTTCCTGTTTTTAAAAACCTCCTTCCTGGTATTAACTTGTTTTTTAGATAAGTGTAGTGTTCAAATATGAATAAAATGAGAAGAATTGCCTTCTATTTTTGCAGATATAAAGTGTATTGATTTGAATTTGTTGATGTTATAGCTTAGTTTTGCAAAGATAAAGTTGAGAGGTTTTAAAAGGTGACTGTACAGGGGGCAAATGTAATTAGAATAATTGGAAACTTTATCGCTTGTGAGGGTTAATGAGAGTGCTAGTGGTCACCAAACCAATCGCCTCCTAGATCTTCTCCCTGCTCAAGTGCATTCAGTTTGCGCATTAGTGTCCAGCCCTGACACATTAAGTGCCTTCTCAATCCAATTACCGGGGAGTGAAGGTGTGTTATGAAACCTCTCTGATGCTGAGTCTTCATTGATAATAACTTTGTGCAGGTGTGGTGGATATGGAAAAACAGAAAAACACTCTTAAAATGCTCCATGAGGTAACCTGTGAAAAGGATGCTTTACAACCACTAAAGGTCACATAAAGTAATGTTTAAAGGCATTATGACATGTGTTGGCCCTGTGACTCTCAAATGGTCCAAATTTCTTTCTCTTTTTTTTTTTTAAATCCTTTCACTCATCTAATTTCTCTGTACTAATGAAGGGATACAGGTGATAAATAAGCTAATGGATGAAGTGAATTTTAAACACGAATTAAAAGTCATATTTTGACCCCTGAAAATATCAAGCTGATGCATATTAACAAACAGGATGGATCTTTGTGTAAATAAAGGGAAATGAAAAATGCTGCTATAGGTTAGCTTTATCTGTTTTTGGTTGTGGTTTGTTTTTGTTTTTGTGGATTTGCTGTGTCTTGCATTCATACCAGGAAAAGGAGAACAGCTAAATCTGTACCTTTGCTTTCCTGCAGCTTTTGCAACTGGTTCCTCTTGACAGATGTGTTAAAGCGGTTGAAGATGTCAGCACGGATCTTCCGAGCACGGTACCCGAACCTGGAGGTGGTGAGCTTGTCGCACGCTGAACTCTGCAGGCAGGTGTTCATCAGCCAGGTGAGCTCTGTGTTAGCTTCACCTTGCAAAAGTAAAAGTAAGGAGAAGGAGGAGAAGGAGAAGGATGAGGGAGAGGATGGACCTGTTGAACTAGTACGCTGTGTACCAGAACTCCAGAGACTACTGGGCTCCTCCATTCATATCTTGGAAGAAGAGGAGGAGGACGATGAGGAGATGGAGGAGACATTGACTGACACAGAGAAGTCATGCAGCCGGTAGCCCCTCTTTCTCATCTGCCGTGTAACTGTTCTGTCAACGCGAGGCCTCCCTACAAGGAGCAGCTCAAAAGAAATGTCTCCGTCCGAGGAAATGAGGGTCATGGGATTAAGCTTCAGCTCTAGCAGTGACTTGACACTCCACCTATAACCTTTGACCTCAAACTGAAGGAGATTAAGTGATCGCAGTGACACCACCTCAGAGACTTGCACATGGGAGTGGTCAGTGCTGAAAAGCAGCTTTCAGGTTCCTATCTATAGGTATATTTGAATACATGATAATTATTGAGCAAACCTTTTTTATTGACTGTACGTACATGGTAGTGTTTATGTACTGTATATCTTGCCATCAGGGTTAATACATTTGGTTATATAAATGTATTCTTGTGGCAAGAGATGGATTATGTGTAGGACTTCCCGTTTGCATTTGGTTCCCAAAAGAAAGTGATATTTTTTGAGGGAGATAATCCAAGGCTTTTTAATCATGGTGAACTCTTGTGAAAAGCAAAGACGACTGAGGCCGTCTTTCAGAGTCAGGGAGGCCACCGGCCCGGACGGTTTCCCTGTCCACGTTTGAGACCTGGAGACCCGCCGAGATGAGACCACAGCACAATATAAGAAAAAAAAAAGAAAGATCATCCGCCCAGCTCAAAACTTGTTTCCATCCTTTAATTCCATTTTATTTTCAGTTGATTGTCCTCTAGATCATTCAAAATAAACATTTTTACTTCCCACACAAGTAAGCCTGGGCAGCAATGCAATGTCCTCGCCTTTACTCACAGTATGGATTCTTTTTTATATTTGGAAAGACAGTCTTCTTTTCCACTCCTGACATTGCTCCTCCTGAATCCTGTGGATCTCTCTCAGAGGAAGTCATAACATCACTGGAGCCTGCACCGTTGTTCGAGGAGCTAGTTCCCCTTGCCATTGCAGCCTCGACTGCCCCCACCTCCCAGTACTGTGTTTCAAGATCCCGGAGTGCTTTGTGTTGCAGTGTTTTATTTGCACTGTCTGTTGTGCTTAATTTAATAGTCATTAATATATTTGACCTCTTGTGCATCTGACAAGCCTATCTATGAAATGCTTTGTATGGTTGGTGCTTAATTTTGAATTGTACTTATTAGGATCCCTTTAATCTGAGATTTTTTCCTCCCCTACCCAAACAGTATTTCAAAAAGCAAAAGTACAGTTTTATTGTACTGGTGCTATGATAGATTTTGTGTTGACAATCAAGAAAGTTTTGGTTTGAAATCACAAACTATTACAAGATATTTAAGATGAAGAGACTTACGGTGTATAGGAAGTATAGTTTAGTTAAAGAAACCGGATACAACAAGCCTGAGCAGAGTTTGAGATCCTGAAAGAGCCTTTTATTTGATTCTTTTATAAGAAATCAAAAAGAATAAAGCATGATTGTGGACCATAGTTTGTATCGCCTTATTGTGGTTATTGCAAGTTTAGTTTCAATGAATAAACCCCACACCTGCTTGTGCCTGTAATTCAGAAGTCAAAAAAGATGCCACTTTAATTTATTTCAAATTTACAATACAATGTTGGACCCAAAATTAACAGAATGTAAATGTTCAAAGACGTCAAGATTTACATTTTGTAGAGTTTACCATTTGGATACTTGGCAAATAATGGTTTGGCAGAACCAAAAATAAAAACCAACCCTATCAGTGTTATCACTTATTATTAGTATTGTAAATCAATTGGCTGCTGTAAGATGTTCTGAGAAATGCAATATATGCAACTTTTTGTCAAGCATTGAAGTTGATATTGAAGCTGTTGACATAGAGATCTGTTAACCTTTTTTTCTTGCTTTTTATTTTTACTTTTTTTTTTATTTCAGAAATTGTATGTTGCATCATAAATGCTTCAAAGTGCTGATACTTTTTTTTTTGAAAAACTAAAGAAACCAAAATGCCAGTGAGGACAGTGAGCCTACAATCTGTTTCCTCATAGCCCCTGGAGGAAAACTAGACAGGAAGTGGTCTTGCAGAAGCAGAGTGACAACGCAAGACAGCTCTATACCTCAACAGGCAACTCTCAGCTGCGGCTTGCCTGATGGTATCAAAGTCTGTGAGAATAAGTCCGCTGTGCAAAGAAGACGGTGGAGGCTGGAATGGTTCAGTTGCAGCAAGAAAGGCGAGAGACATAAATCTTCTCTTTTCGGCTTTTCCCCTCAGGGGTCGCCACAGCGAATCAACCTTTTCCATCCAACCCTATTCTCTGTATCCTCCTCTCTCACACCAACTACCTTCATATCCTCTCTTACTACGTCCATAAATCTTGTCTTTGGTCTTCCTCTAGACTTCCTGCCTGGCAGCTTAAATTCCAGCATCCGTCTACCAATATATTCACTATTCCTCCTCTGTACATGACAAAACCGTCTCAGTCACATCTCTGACCTTCTCTCCAAAACTTCAAACATGTGCTGCTCCTCTGACAGACTCATTCCTGATCCTATTCATCCTGGTCACTCCCAAAGAGAGCCTTAGCATCTTCATCTCTGCAACCTCCAGCATTGATCTCCACTCCCTTTAGCCTCACCATACCATCTGGGTTCCTCTCATTCACATACATATATTCTGTCTTTCTGCGAATAACTTTTATTCCTCTCCTTTCGAGCGCATACCTCCACCTCTCTAGATTTTCCTCAACGTGTTCTCTGCTCTCACTACAGATCACAATGTCATCTGCAAACATCATGGTCCATGGAGATTCCCATCCAACGTCATCTGTCAGCCCGTCCATCACCACTGCAAACAAGAAGGGGCTCAGAGCTGATCCCTGATGGAGTCCCACCTCCACCTTGAACTTCTCCATTACCCCTACAGCACACCGTACCAGTGTCTCACAACTAGCATACATGTCCTGCACCAGTCTAACATACTTCTCTGCCACCCCAGATACAATACCTGAGTTCCTCTCTTGGCACCCTGTTATATGCTTTTTCTAGGTCTACAAAAACACAATGCGGCTCCATCTGGCCTTCTCTGTACTTCTCTATTAGCATTCTCAAAGCAAATACTGCGTCTGTAGTACTCTTTCTAGGCATGAAGCCATACTGCTGCTCACAAATGCTGACTTCTTTGCTCAGTCTAGTTTCTACTACTCTTTCCCATAACTTCATTGTATGGCTCATCAACTTTTTCCCTCTATAGTTGCTGCAATTCTGCACATCCCCCTTATTCTTAAAAATGGGCACCATCATACTTCGCCTCCATTCTTCAGGCATTTTCTCACTCTCTAAGATCATGTTGAATAATCTTGTCAGAAACTCACTGCCTCTCCTAGACACTTCCATACCTCCGCAGGTATATCATCAGGACCGACTGCCTTTCCACTATTCATCCTCTTCAATGCCTTCTCACTTCACTTTTACTGATCTTTGCTACTTTATGGTCTACTATAGTCACCTCTTCTACCCTTGCCTCTCTTTCATTTTCCACATTCATCATCTCTTCAAAGTACTCTTTCCATCGTCCCATCACTCTTCTAGCATCGGTCAATATACTTCCCTCCCTATCCTTAGTCACCCGGACCTGCTGTACATCCTTTCCGTCTCTATCTCTCTGTTTCGCCAACCTGTATAGATCATTCTCTCCCTCCTAACTGTTCAACCTAGCATACAAGTTATTGTACACACTTTGTTTTGCCTTTGCTCCTATCTTTACCTTACGCTGTATCTCCCCGTACTCCTTTTTGTTCTCTTTAGTCCCCTCATTGTCCCACTTCTTCTTTGCTAACTGCTTTCTCTGTATATACTCCTGAACTTCCTCATTCCACCACCAATTCTCCTTATCTACTTTCCTTCCAGATGACACACCAAGTACTCTCCTACCTGTCTCCCTGATAACATTAGCTGTAGTTATCCAGTCATCTGGGAGTGCTCCCTGACCCCTCAGAGTCTTTCTCAACTATTTCCTTAAAACCATACAACGCTCCTCCCTTTTCAGCTTTCACCACTTTGTCCTCTGCGCTGCCTTTTTCCTCGTGATCTTCCTTGTCACAAGAGTCATCCTACAAACCACAGTCCTATGCTGTTTGGCTACACTCTCACCTACAACTACTTTGCAGTCACTGATCTCTTTCAGGTTACCTCGTCTAAACAAGATGTAGTCTCCGCTCTTACGTTACCTTATGTTCCTGTCTTTTCTGGATAAAAGTTTTCACTACAGCCATTTCCATCCTTTTTGCAAGTCTACCACCATCTCTCCCTCTGCGTTCCTATCCTGTATAACAAATCTGCCAATCACTTCTTCATCCCCTCTATTGCCTGCACCAACATGACCATTGAAGTCTGCACCTATTACCACTGTCATCGCTGGAGATATTCTGCATCATTTCATCCAACTCATTCCAGAACTTCTCCTTCACCTCAAACTCACATTCCACCTGTGGGGCATAGCCATAGCTCAACATTGAGCATCACACCTTCAATTTTTTGTTTCATACTCATAAGTCTATCTGAGAATCTTTTCAGCTCTAGAACAGTCCTAAAAACACTCCTTCAAGATAACTCCTATTCCATTTCTCTTCCTGTCAGTACCATGATAGTGCAACTTAAAGCCTGTTCCTAAGCTTCTAGCCTTTCTTCCTTTCCACCTGGTTCTCCTGGACACATAGTATATCCACCTTCCTTCTCTGCATCATGTCAACCAACTCTACCTTTTCCAGTCAAAGTCACTACTCTCAGTCCCAGACAATTGCCTGTCCTCTTTTCTCTCTGCTTCTGACCACATCTTCTTCCTCTCCTTTAACCCACAGTAGCCCAATTTCCACTGGTACTCTGTAGGTTATCGGCGATCATTGTTTACTTGGGCCTCGACCAATCTGATATGAGATTACTAGGTTTGATTGTTTTGGCAATTTTTGACGTCGGATGCCCTTCCTGACGCAACCCTCTGCATTAATCTGGCTTGGGACCAGCTCAGGGAGACAATCACCCGTGCTTCCCCGAGGCTGGCTCAGGGAGACACCGGCCCGTGCCGCCCTGAGGCTGCATTAATGGCCAGAGACATGAATGTGTAATTAAAAGTTGCCATTGTAACTGGCAGAGTATCTTAATCTATACTGAATTTGCTGAAGTGTAATGAAAAAATGTGAATACCAAGATTAAATCAATAGCCAACTCATGTTTAGAATGTGTTAAGACCATACTGTAGTGGAGCAATGAAGGACCAGCGATGTGAGAAGTGCAAAACACATGTACCTGTTATAATGTGAATGCTTTGAATCAACAATGTGGACCTTGAATATCAAAGTCGAGAACAGTCTCTAAATGAAAGTGGTCCAAGTCAATAATTCTCAAGTGATGGTTTATGTGTGTTTGGGTAAGTGCTTCCCTGAAAGGGGCATTTTGGTTTCAGTGAATCCACTAGAGGGAACCAATGACAAAAAAACAGCTATCATCTGCTGCCCATTTCTGTTTTGTGACTGATATCATGACTTCACAGTATCATTCCCTACAGATTTCTTTCAATAAATACCTAAAAAAAAACTTGAAGGGTCCCAAGCAGCTAACACAGATACCATTCCTATGCAGGGCAGCAACCCAGTACCGAATTAAATTTGCCAGCCCATGGTGGGTGTTTGAGGCATCTTAATAAACACTGAAAGGCAGAACACTGCTAAGACAAATAAATATATGTATGAGGATCAAATCCATCACATTGATTGCATGCTGTAAGCATGCCTTAACTCTTGATAAAAGTAAACAAAATGTTCCTAACTGATAAAGTGAAAGGACGTCCCAGATGAGCACCAAAACTTCATTTTTCCCCTGCCCGTATGCTGTCCATTTCTACTCCACTATGATAGCCTTGAACAACCACCTACCTAAATCTCTATTTAAATGAATTGAAAACATGATTAGAAGGCCTTCAAATGGCAGGTTTGCGTGCTGTGACAATGCTTGTTGATTCAGTAAGGAGCCAACCACCAGGAGGAGCATCATGTGAGATACATTATGACTCCTTTAAGGCTTGAAATGCAGCTGTTCATGTCACCCTCGGTTACTTGACATACAAGGCTCTATCCATGCACACCGTTCATGTTATTTTGTGATGTGACAACCTCCTGTCCTTATAGTAAAATAAAACACTGATCTATTTTATTGATGGTATGAGACAATTGATGTGCCTTAGTCACACTGAAAGACTCCCTATCTGTCATTAAGGATCTATTAAGTGTATGAATACAAATAATGTGTAATTCATAAATTGAATTATTTCCATTTAATAACAGGCTGCGGATTGAGCTGCCAAAGTCTCAACCTGTAACTTTCTTGGAAGCATACAGGCTTCTGTTCGATGTCTCCGTGTAAGTGTGAGCAGCTGAGATGATCAATTGTACTGAGATGTGACCTGCCATCTCCCCTCATATGGCCCCACAATACAGATGGTCCTCACCACGCAGTAACCTGTTCTGTGCTCGTGAGGTTACTAGAGTTCAGCCAACGCTGGCGACCCTGCTTAAAGTCCCAGCACTGACAGAGTGTGGCTGCTGAATGTTTTGTGTATGATGAACACTAAAGAAATACAGCTATGACTCACTTGATTTGCCTCTAAATTTTGCAGTTTAAAAGTTTCATTTGGTCAACTATTTAGAAATGCCCGTATGAAGAACAACTAGATTAGTCAACACCAGTGAAGTAATGTAGTTTGTATTTTGGGGATCCTGGGGGATTTTTTTGATGCTCTTCTACATGAGAACTTAATATTACATAAAACACAGAGCTGGGCGCCAAGGTCCGCCTTCACCACCAAGCCCCTGTTAGCCGCCTCTGTTCATTGGCCTCCCGCTTTGGAGCAGGACTGTGTCATTGGATAAAAATTAGGGCAAGTCTGCACAAGACCTACTGACAGACTGACATGGAAAGAGGAAGCGAAGCCACCCTTTTGTGGTTTTCTTATTGTTCTCGGATGGGCACACAAAAGCATGTACATTCAATGAAATGTGCTGGTGAAATGTATGTGACAGGGTTTATGTTTCAATTCTTTATTTCCACCATATCTTGTTATTCTAATCCCTTTTCATATATTAATAGTGCAATGTTTTTGTGCTTGACTTTATGTTTTACAGGTATATATATATATATATATATATATATATGTATATATATCTATTTTGCAATGGTTCTTGCACTTGGGTAGGTTCACGGAGGACATCTGTTGTATCTGTGAACAGTGCTCAGACCGGCTTATGTAACACCCCTCTTTGAAAAAAAGAAAAAGAAAAAAAAAAGAAAAAAAACATACACACAAAGCATACAGGGGGAAGTCCTCTGTACTTAACTGGCATTTAAAGCTCAGCCCAGATACTTCCTTTTCTCTCGATCACGATTGAAAACAGCTCCCCGTACTGCTTTGCCGACTGCTGACCGGAATGTTAAACAAGCAAGAATGAATGTTGTAAACTGCCCAAACGGTCCTTTAGACATTTTGGGATGCTTTAACTCTTGAGACGGATCAAACTTTCTTTAATTTCTGTTACATTTGCAATTTATCCTTTGTCTGTAAGCAGATGGCCGTGTTCGTAGTGAGCAGTGTGTGGCTGTACATTAACACCTCCACAAGACTTTAATATATACCAGCTATATGAGTAAAGGCATTCATCCTGTTGATATCAAGAAACAGTGTTGCTGTTTTTTTAGCTCAATAGTATATGACTTTAAATATAACAACTAGGAAAATATCTGTAGAGGTTCTCAGTCATCAAGGTCATGGGGAATTCTTGTCGTGGCAACTGGACGTGAATTTCTTCACTTGAAGACATTTTTCTCCCTCATCCTAAAGGCTTCTTCAGTTCTATTGACCAGTGGGGAGTTTCCGAATATAACCAGGAAAAGAAACTCTTGGTCAAGTATAGTCCCTTTCTATTTCAAGGGGTCTGACCTTGTCCAGTTACAGAGGCCCCTTTTTTTGCTGCCAACATTTCAGCCATCCTGCACGTGTCTCACAAACCTGCTGACCTCAGGGCATCTGATTGAAACTGAGAAACTTTGCACTATGTAGCCATGTGATGATTAAATACTTTTTCTTCTTTTACTTTCAGCTTTTTCCGTCAGGGGTTGCAACAGCGAATGAACTTTCTCCATCTAACCCTATTCACCCTATTCTCCTCTTTCACACCAACTGACTTCATGTCCGTTTTTACTGCATCCATAAATCTTTCTTCACCCTAAATGAATGACTATACCTCCACACACTTTCATGCCATACATTTGCATAAAATTTCCTCCAATGGTTGCATGGCTGATTGGCACAAAATCAAGAAATTTCGGAATGATGAACATATTTTTCCAAAGGAAAGAAGGAGGGTAAGAAATTTTCCCTAAAAATCAACATGAAGTCACTCTAAAGTCAGCATGAGAAGAAACAATTTTTTTTTTGTCAGTTAAAAAAAACAGCTGGAGAAAGAGGCCCAATTGGAATGATTGTTTATTTTCGGTTACCTTAAGTTAATGGGTTTAACTCTTTGAGTTTGTACGCAAAGTTGGCATGACATGGCAACATCACATCAAAAATATGAATTGGAATGATCTGCCTCAGTTCACTTCAAGATATTCCATTAACTTTCATTTGGAGACATTGACCAGTTGTTTGGTCCAAACGGTTTTCCCCGGGACAAATGGTTTTGACATGACATGTATTTGAAAGATAAAGGAACAATAGGAGCCAAGGGACCTGCAAAACGCCGCCCTTGAAGTCAAACCCTAAAGCAGTGAAATTTCTCAGCTTGTTCTAACAACAACAAAAAAAACACTTGAAGCAATACATCAGTGGTGAGGTGTACACATGGGAAGCTTTTGAATAAAACCTTTGAAAGTTTTCTGTTGCTGCAAATATTGAACTGAACCATCACTAATCTTGGACTTTGCATATTCAGTATCGGCTCCAAAAAAGTAGTGTTATCTAAAATGGTCACTGAGGTGTTGTTGGCCCGCAGTAAGAGAAGTAGAGCATGAAAGCACACTATCTGGCCGCACCTTCTTGCAGATTCTCAGATATTGTTTGCGGTCCAGCTCCTATTTAATGGTACTTTCTCAGTAACCACTGAGTATTCAATTTGCTTCTATGATTCCTGTTTTGGCTGACAATGAAAGTTAAAAAGTAAATGAAATTGCTTTTCGATAATATCAGAGAGACAAAAACAGTGCTGAAGTTTGGTGCTTGATAAACTGTGAACCTTTACTACAGACACCAGAATCAATGCTAAGATCGATGTCTTTTGTCTTTTGATTAGCGCAGCCCTAATATTAGCCCTAAAATAGACTAAAGACAAGCGGGAATATACACTTTTTGCACAAGGTTATTGTCTAGTTTTGTTTTTAATTAGTTGTCTCAGTAATTTTGTCATAATATCCCTCTAGATAGAGCAGCTTAAGTCTGCAATTCTGATATGAGCCTGTGGCTTTTGATTACTGATTTACCCAGAATATTCACTTAAATTCCATGGCTTCTTCAGAATTTCGGGAACAGCTACAGCTAATGAATTACAGATTGCATAGCTCTTGTACTACATATCCCTGTCATTGTTTCTCAGGGACAGTCAAACGGGGAATGAGCCTTTTATTGCCTGATTTGATACACAAAAGGAATGACTGTCTTTCCTTTTTTCTGCTGATGATTGTGGAGAATTGAGAAAAGCATGAAAATGAATATAAAGTTATCCCATATTCTTGTGAAACCATTCCAGCTATTGTTTTATAAAATTTGACCATAGGGGCATTCCTCTAAGGTACTCTCACTGGAAATAACAATGACTCCAACAGCTGATATGAGCAACACTCGAAATTTCAGAAGAGACACTATGATATTTTTTTTTAAAAACAAATCATCAATAATGCACTGAAACAAGCTGTTTCTCTGAGAAAAAGAATGGAAAACATAGTGGCTAGACTTCTTCCTCTACTTCCTCTTCATGCATTTGTCAAACAAAACCAATAGTGAACACTTGCGATTGGTATTGTCATGAAATTGATGAAGAACAATATCAATAATATTGGCAATTATTAACTGTTGCGTAATCACAGCTCACATTTGTTTGTTGTCATGGTTCAGCTCTTTTGGGGCAACCAACTATGCAACCGTCCTGAAGACTATTTCTCATATTTTTGTTTTCTTAGTTTTGATGTTTCAGGATCAGAATCAAAAAGAACTTCACCCAGAGGGTCAGTTTAGCCTTGATAAACTGAAATGATCTATCCCACCGAAAGATAATACAGCATTAGCAACACATTTTTATCAGGTAGTTGTCTCACAGGTTCAAGCTGTACACAACTGTTTTAGCTAAGTTTCAAAGTGGGCTCTAGAGAGCCCAATCTATGCAACTCAGATGCAACAATGGGATATTTAGGTATCAATATGGAAAGAGTCAAATGGAGATGCAATGGAACATTAATACCTAAGTGAAGTAAAGCGCTGATGCACAAACATTATATTTTTGGGCATTTGTACCTTATTATACTGTGTTTCTTTTAGTACACAAATAAAAATCAATATTGATTGAAAATAAAAGCAAAGCAGATCTTTATGATTTCCTCTTACATCACAACTTGCTTTGGTTCATACAACAAAGCAAAATCTATTCAAAAAGCCTTACTTTTAAAGAAATTCTTGGCCAATGGGAAGCACATGAAAAGTGATGTCAAAAATGGGATTATTGTGTTTTGTGTGGATTGTGAAGATCTCTAGTAGCCCCACAGACAAAACAGTCCTTTATGAAAGTGAGAAAACGCACCCACACATGCACGCTCGTATGTGCACACGCGCACACGCACACACACACACACACACACACACATACACACACACACACACACACACACACACAGCAATGCCATTGTTCCCCTCTTTACTTGCAGATTAGATTAAATGCAGCAGCTGCCCAGATACAGCACTGTGTGCAGACCAGTAGAAACTCATCTTTCCATGGTCCATGTGTTGTGAAAAGCAAAAGATCGGCGTTTTCTGATTACTATCGCCACTCTACCAATCAATTGCAGCAACCCAAAAATAAGAACGAGGAGGTATACAACGTATGAGACTTGAGGAATGATTCTCATCATAGTCTTTATGCAAATTTTCTTTGTTTTTTTGGCTTCCAAAATTAAGCTATTCTGGTCCATCCTATCTATTTTGGCAGACATATCCCTCTATTCCTGAGACATCTGTAACTTTCTCCATAATACTTATTGGGGAGACTTTTCCCTTTCTTGAACGTGTTCTTGAACAAATGTTTGGTGTATGTGGCCTTGTTTATAAAGTCTGCTGAGTAAAAGTGTTATTGATATTAACATATACAAAATTAAAATGGGTTTATAAACACTGAAATGCCACATGAGACTGATGTTGAGTATAACCATCAATAACCATTGATGCCGTGCGCATTACAGGAGAAATCCACTTACAAAATTCGAAATGTGTGACTGACAGACAAGGCAGGCCCCTCTGAGGCGCTGCTTCAGACTGTAAGCTGCTTCAGCTGGACTCCACGCCCACTTGCCTCTTACATAACCTTCCACATTCCTCCCAGTATGCTCTGCAGAGAGTGGGCACATACTGATCATGTTGTTCAACAAGGACACCCTGGAAATGTGAGCTCTGGTCTTGGAGATTTTACACTGAGGGTTTTCCTGTGAACAAACACAAAAAGACGGCCTTGTTTGCAGAATCAGCTCAGGAAAACTCTCCCCATGTGAGAGTAATAAGTGTCATCACATTGCAAGCATTTTGGGCCAAATAAATGGTTTATTTTCCAAAAAACAAAAAATTCCTCCAGACAAGGCGTTATCAAAAAGAGTGGTGGTGGTGGTGGGAGTGCCTCTGTGGTTGAAAGATTTGATGAGAAAGTTTCTGTGTGAAAAAGAACATGATGTTCCCAGACTTCTCAGCTGTGTCGCCACACTGACGAGACAAAAGAACTGGACAGCAGTTTTTACCCAGATTATATATTTAGCAAAGATGACCTTAGGCTAAAATGTTGCTTGAAAAATTAACACCTGCAAAATATTGACCATCTAAAATCTATGGATTGCACAAGATAGCCATACATCTTTTTGGATAATTTAGAGAATCTTGGTTCTCGAAAACTCCAAAGTAGTTCATCCTCCATGCAAACGAGTCACTGCTAGATCACCACACGTCCGATCATGGATAATCCAACAATTTACAAATAATGACAGTTCATTCTGTAATATCCTGATTTGTGATGCAATTCACTATGCTGAAACACATTTTAATGTCAAAGATACACCAGAATACAAGTTTAGATTTGCACATGTGTTTTCACACTGAACCCTTCCACTTGTGTAATCATAATATCTCACTGACTACAATCAGAAACAGCTGAAAAATGTTAATAGATGCAATCAGTGAAGTCCCAAATTCACATCCAGACTACTGACACGCAAAGCATTCAACGCAGATGTCAGGTAAGAATTTACTTATTCAAAACAGTGAAATGTTTATATTAGGGTAAGACAATATATAACATTTACCAAGCTATTTGTAGATCAATATTTGTGCGGGTGTTTGGAAAAAAAAAGCGTCTTATGTACCTACTGTCTTTGAACCTGTTAGCATAGCTTGCTGAGCTACACAGTTCCACTGACCTTCATTAGCTAAGCTAAGGGCTCCATGAGAAAAGCCTGTTTACAGTTAAGCTGTGATGTCGGAGCGCCCGGGAGTCATAGAGATATGTAAATTACATCAGTGAAACGTGCTGATTCTTGTTAGCTCTGCAGCACAAGGCGGCGTAATGTAAAGTACACAATGATGTGGTCTTCAATATTTGTCAAACCTGACAAATTTAAGCCCTGGGGATGCCTGGTGTCACCATCCGCACAGAAATTTATTTATTTTCAGAGTGGATACATTTGAAGTTCAAATTTAGTCAAAACCGCTCTGTTTTAAGTCTTTGTTCACTTGCTAGCTTTAATATAACTGAATCATGCATTAAAGCAAACACAAATGATGTGTACTCAAGGAGCAGCGTTAGCATAGAAAAGTGTAGTGTAACCTGTGACCAACAGCAGTGAGACCAAACAGGCTGCCGGTATAAATATATTCTAATATATGTGTTTCTTTTGTAAAGTCACGTTATTGACCTTTAGCCATCACCCTTCAGCATCAAGCTCAAGTTGACTTGATCTGCCTCATAAAACAATAATCCCAGCTCTGTCTAGTCTTTTATGGCAGGAAGGCGGAATCTGTCTAGTCATTGAGGAAAAGTGAAACGGCTGCTCAGAAAGGATAGCAGACTAACATTGTCGTGCCAAGTTTATAATCATGCAACCTCATGCAGGCATGAGGTTCATGCAGCCTCTGGAGGCCTTTCAACACCAGATGCCTCACAAGTCTCGAGATCCAAGGTCTCATTGCACTGAACCCCAAGGCTGTAAAACATCACGCCTCAATCAAGCTGTGACAAAAAAAAAATTCAACTCCTTTCTCAATTTATTTGAGCCTATATTTTTGAACAAGATAAGGAGCTATGATCGGAGCACGGAATGTACTTTTATGTCCATGTTACATGATGAAACTCGTTCTCACCACGTTGGGGCCATATTAGATCTGAAGAATATTGCAGAGATGAATCTGATTGCACTCAGATTTCTCAAGCCATCAATGTGACCCCTGCCTTGCGCAGGCATGATCTGTATTTCAGGATATCAATGTCATGGTTGAGGAGAAATTTGATTGTGTAAGAACACACAAGAACTTTATTTTGAGCTTGAATATCACAAGAAGCAAAAAAAAAAAAAAAAGTGTCCAAATAAATAATTTATTCTAATGTCACAGTCAGAGTAAGCTTTAAACGTAAGGGTTATTACTAGTTTTATTGTTGGTCCTAGTGCACCCAGTAACTGATATTTTTTGAATTTAAGTTCTATCTTTTTAAAAAAATAATAAAATAGAAATATTGTCATTAGTATTCGGATTAATTGTCTGGCCAGCAGTCTTAGCGTTGGTTGACCCAGTTTGTCTGAGTGGGCTGTCCGGCACAGCCATTTTGATTTGCAGCCATTTGTGTTGTCTATTGTGAGTTGGAAAAAAAGGGGACTGCAGCATTTTAATGCATACTCTCAGGGCCTGTTTGCAGCAGATTTTTTTTCACTCCCCCTTTGACCGTGTTGCCCTGAGCTTGCCTGCTTGACACTGCATTACACAGTCTGCTAGTTACTGCTGTTCCTTTCAGAGGAAAAAAAAACCTTTCTTACCGGATTGGCTACTTCTGCACAAGCTGTTGCTAAGGGGTGGGTTGATACTGTGATGGATGGATGTGACAACCACACTGTCAGTTTAGTATTTCAGTTAACCTGCAGTGATGTCATGTTGATATGATGAATATCATTTTTCCCCTTTGAATTTAGTATCAGATCTAAATTGTCTGAGGAGTTAGCCTTTCTGAAGATTTTTATGGAGCAATTTAAATTGATTTGATTTTACCACATCAAACTAGGTCTTTCTCTACATCTATTATCAGTTACCCAGTTTGAAGGAAAGTTTAACATGACTACACCAACTGATGTTCAAATTTGGCATGTTTAAAGGGAACCCTAATCCATAGATAAATTAATCTGAATATTAAAAAAAAAATTATACTTTGAGGCCTTTAATGTCAGATGTGAATCCTGGTAAACAGATCAAGACTATTTGCAGATGATTGTGATGCTTGTCCAATTACAAAGTAGCATTTTGTTTGGCCTTACACTTAGCCCTGCAGTATAGTTGAAAATTTGCTTAAGCACGCAGGAAAGTTAAATATGGTTTGTATTCCGTTCAACCAATATTTGTTACAGATAAAATGCAGTGTCTGGGGGTCAGGAATGTTGCCTCATTTAAACAAACGTTAAATCCCCTCAGTTACATAAAGCGGTTAAACTTGTCTTGCATTGAGGAACAGAGTCGAACATAGTTCCTGTGGTTAAATGCAGTACAGCCTATGGATTGTGAGAGCAGTTGAGGTAAATGCTTCTTCAAAAGCAAACAAGTCAAACTTAAATCGTTCCAATTATTTATTTCAGCTGTTTGCATTTCTGCACAATATAAAAATTTGAAATATTCAAGGACAAGTACATGTCATTTCCAACACTGATGTTTGCACATGTAAGAGCCAATTGAACAGGACTTGAGGTTTTACAGAGAATCAAGGCACACCATGTTACAGAAATACCAGGACAGATGTAGAAAGTCTGCAGGAAGAGCTCCTTAGCGTTAACCTGACAGAATAACCAGCATTCACTTTCTCCTGCAGTTGAATCACTTTATTCATGTTTATCCGGTGAAAAACTCCTGGTCAAATTGGAAATAAAAAATAAAATTAAAAAAAAAAAGCGAAGACAAGTTTCTGCATGAATCAGAGCTGTGCTTCATCTGTATTGAAGAGATTCAATAAACCTCCACCAAGCTTAGGGTGCCCGCTGCTCAAGGTACAGCAAGGGACACATGCAGGGCGTCACTGGTTTCAGGGTTTTCAGCAGGGAGAAAAAGGGAAGTTGGAGTGTTGCTACTCTGGAGCCAGAGAAACCCTTGTCAGTTCACTGTCCATTTATACTTAGGATGGAGAGATAGAGCCCTCCTCACAACACATCCCAGCGCTGCAAGTCAAGGGGGTGGTCACACTCTTCTCTATCTCATGAAATTTCCTCCTCCGATCTCCCGCTTGTATCTGTTGGTCAGGTGGTCCGCTTGTATCGTTAGCTTGGACAGGACACCAAACAGTCCCCTGAGATGGTAGTGAAACTGGTGCTCCAGGTCAGTGTTGTCATCCAGCAGAAGGTCCCCTGTAACTGGCTGCTGTTGCTCCTCCTGCTTTACTGCCATCTCCAGGAAGCTGGCACCGCTGCTCATCTCCCTCTTCAGCAGCCCCCACTCCATGTCATTCTTTATGGACTTAAGAAGCAGGTAGTGCTCATACATGTCCCTCTGCTGTTTGTTGGAGCACGGAGGTTCATTGTTGTTGGCCTCCACCTGACTGGGCGCCTGCTCCTCCAGCGGCATGTCTCGCAGCAGGCTCGGCACCATGATGGTTTCATCCATGTTGTTGGCAGCTGCTATGAAGCGGTGCATAACGTTGATAAGGGAATGCTTGTTGCTGGCTGAGTCGTTGCTGATCTGCATCATGGTGAAGGCTTTTTGTTGACTTGTCACAGAGAAACTGGCAGGTGGCTTTAAGGCAGGGTGTTTTAGAGGCGGTTGCTCTGCAGGGAGAGTTGAGTGATCAGAAGAGAAGAACGACAAAACAATATACATTGAAATAACCATCTAACACACAAAATGCACGCTCATCTTTGAGTCTTGTGCTAAAACATTTCATGCACAGATTTCACTTTGCCGCACTCTCGCCCTGTTTTGTCTGTGTGACCTTGACTTACTGCTTAGACTCTAAAAAGCGGCTCTCCTCAGAGATGATGCGATACATGTTAAGACTGACCTGAACCACGAGGTAACCTGGGAAAATCCTTCTTGGTGTCCTGATTTGATAGACCAAGTTTTCTCAGGCTCCTCACACCACCCACCGGGAGGGAAGATGAAAAAATTCCTCACCGGTGCTGCAACGAACAAGCCGCTTATATACGGCACAGCCGGGTTGCAGTGCGGAAAAAGGAACCTCCAACCCCCTATCTCCTCGCGAAGCCCAATTGGCCAGTGAACAGGAAAAGGGGTGGGATCTAATAGCATCTGATCCAAAATTGGCCAATCACAATGCTTATAGTCACTTCTCCTCAAACCCCTTTGTCCGTAATCAGCTGCACCCTTGTTACTCATGCTTTACAGACATGTCGAAGCCTGACGGCAAAAAGGGACACCGTTTTTTTAAACTTCTCTTCAAGTTACGAAATCAAGTCCTTTCAAGTGTTTGTGTGTGTGTGTGTGTGTGTCCATTAAGTCTGAAGAGATAAAAAAGTTTGGCTTTATTTGTTACTTGCACCTCCTGCTGTCACGCTCAAATTGCCTCAGCAAAATGCCTTACAGCTGCTTTTCTTTGTAAAGCAGCGCCACCTGCTGGTGTAACTCAGAACCCGTGTTTTCCGCATCCCTCATCCAATGTACGGTGGGGCAAAAAGTATTAAGTCTGCCACTATTTTTGCAAGTTCTTCCACTTAAAAAGATGAGAGAGGCCTGTAATTTTCATCGCAGGTACACTTCAACAATGAGAGACAGAATGGGGGGAAAGAATTCGGGAATTCAGTGTTTTTTTTAATGACTTAAAAGGTAGATTTCTCAGTAAAATAAGTATTTGGTCACCTATAAACAAGCAAGATTTCTCGCTCTCACAGACCTGTAACTTCTTCTCCTCTGTCCTGTCAGTACAAAAGACACCTGTTCATAATCACCAACAGTCACACTCCAAACTCCACTGTGGCCAAGACCAAAGAGCTGTCAAAGGACACTAGAAACAAAATTGGAGACCTGCACCAGGCTGGGAAGACTGAATCTGCAATGGGTAAGCAGTTTGGTGTGAAAAAAATCAACTGTGGGAGCAATTGTTAGAAAATGGAAACCATTTATAGATATTTTCTTTCCAGTTCATATGGCAGCCTTTCAGTAATATTGAAATCAATCAAGGGAATTTGCAGAGAAAACAAATCTTTTACCAAAATGACAAAAAACAATGTGCAAATGTATCAAAAACTGAGAAAAGCCCCCTCTAGCCAAGAAAATCTCTTTTGCAACCATTACTGCTTAAGCAAAGTATTTTTTTGTGTAAATACTATTGTGAACAGACTTTTGTGTCTGCACCAACTGTGATCCCAGGGTCCGATGGGTGTAGGATAGCTTGTGCACTGTGGAAAGACTTCTGTAGAAAGAGAAGGGTCAGCAGCCACCTGCGCATTGGCTAGGTTTACCTCAAAGTCTGAGCGGCATTGCCCTCTACGGCAACAAAAACAAGCAAACACTCATCATCAACAGCCTCACTGAGGAGTTCATGGTTACCAGAGCAAATGATGCGCTCCAGTATTCGGAATCCGAGGACCAGAAAATATCTCAAGCTGGCATTAAGGTGAGGACTGACAGACTGTGGAGGGCACAGGAGGCTGTGGAGCAGGCAGACTAGTGGCTGCGACACAGAGAGCTTGTGGGATCTGTGGTGAGGGACCATTCAGGACTGAGAACCATACCAACAACCACCACAAAAAACACGAGGGCAAAGAAAGATGGGACTTGGTCCAACATGAAGTGAGGGCTTGGGTCGAGAAGCACCGTGCAAGCCAGATGGTGGGATTGAGACAACAGAGTGTAAAGATCAGATGGGACGAAGCCATGGATAAGACAATCTCGTAGCCTGAGTGGTGGAGGGTGGAACCCTACTGCATTAAATTCCTTATTCAGTCTGTTTATGATGTCCTACCCAGCCCAGCAACTCTTTTTTGTTTGGGCAAAGTCAATACTTTGGTGTGTCACTTGTGCCAAGGAAGAGGAACTCTGGGGCATATCCTAAGTAGCTGTCAACCAGAACAAGCACCGGCAACCACCAAGGAAGAAAAACTACCCTCCAAACTGAAAGCCCTAATAGGCCTCTTGGAAACAACTTTGTTTCCCTGAAAACATCATGCGAACCAGCCTTAGGCCAGGGTTGTCCTACTCTCAGTCATCCAAGCACTTCATTTCGTCGGAGCTGAGAGCTCCCTGGGAGGAGAGGATGGAGGAAGCTAGCTAGATGAAGGGGGAGAAAAACGTGGACCTGGTGGAATGCCGCAGAGGGGGTTAACATGCGATGTGCTTGCCCATTGAAGTTGGAGGAAGGAGTTTTGCAGGACAGTCACTCTGTAACGCCTACAGCCTCTTGGGCATCAGCACGCAAGAGAAGAGCCATCTTTGCAGCTTCAGAGGCTACAGAGAGCTCCATGATGGCTATGGATCAGGAGGTACAAGCAATGGGTGACAGCTTCTTGGACACAGTCTGATCACCAATCACTCCTGGTCCAGTCATGTAGATAGGGGGAGGGGGGTCTGAAATTTAAGACCCCAAACCTCCCATAACCCCTGGTACTATTACTGATGACATATCTGAGAAACTGCATCGTGAGATATATGCAAAAACTGTGGACCTTGTAAACACTCAAGTGTTTTGAGCACCTGATGTCTTCTTGCCGATAGCCTCTTTCAAGACAGTGGAGACACCATGCTGTTCTCTTGAAGACTTGAGTTAAGACGCTAAGAAGAATGTACTCATTTACAGCTTTAAAGTCTTTACAAATGTAAGAGACTTGTGATTTAAACATTAAGCTACACATTTGTAAGGAAACTTTATCATGGATGTTTAATGACTTCCCATCCATTACCTTATGTGACTGATGAAGTTTCAGGTGAAATTATTAGAACAACGTGCTGCAATACTACAAAAAATTAAAAAGATTAATATGTGGATTTTGCCAATTATGTTTATTTTTTTGAAACAATATATTCCCCAGTAAATTTAAAAAATTGTAGAAACTAAAATTAATTGACAAAACATCACAACATCTGAGGCTTTTAGTTTAAAAATTTGCTCAGATATATTGCAGATGGTTAATCTACCAGTTCATCCAATAGATTAAAACTATGTTGTTTAAATAGTTCCTTAAATTTATTATGCTCCAAATAACAATGTGTTGATTATTCAAATCTTGCAATTGAAGCAAATAAAACAGCACCAAGGCAGACAACTCTTCACACAATTAGTGACTGATACAAGATTTATCTTTATTTTTCTCAAATATTTCACATGCATCCACAAAAGAAAAACTTAACACTGAAAACTGATAAGTAGGGGTAACTCAAATTGGCACAAATTACTGCAGGATGTCAGCAGCTGTGAGCCAAGGTTAGCTTTTCACACAAGTCGGAGGTCCTTTTCTTAAACTGTGCATTCAGGAATTGATGGTGGAAACCTCTTGTGAATTCTTCTGGCTGTTTGGCTTTTAGTCACAAAATTCACATCGTGATGACAAAATGTTCATCATTTACCATGTATTTTTGAAAAAAAAATTACAAATTAAGACAACTACGTTACATAAAGACAAGAAATAGAAAGGATGACATTGACAGACTAGATAACTCAAGCAAAACGAAAAATCTATGTAATGACATTTATGCTGACAGATCTTCCCAATATATAATCCAAGAGCAACAAATTATCCTTGCAATGCCCAGGTCCCTGTTTTTGTCTATATGGTGCAGGTTTCCCTTTCATTTTCTTCCCTTAAGCGTATTCTGTTCCTTTGCCATTAAGGGAGATCAGATAAAAGAAAAAAAATTCCCCTATAAAAGTATAGCAACTAATACAACACAAGTTTAAAAATCACAGGATTCATTTAACTCAGTTTGTGTCAGGAGCTGCCCAGCCAGTACCTGAAAGACAGACAAAATGCAAATACTGGATTTGTCAAACAGACAGCATTTGCAGTTTTGCAGTACCATTTGCCATTTGTCTCATTTGTTTAATATTTAAAGCTTTAAGCCGCATCTCTTACCGGCATAGGTTCTCTGTTAGACCATCTCATACTGATTGTTGGTTATGTATCGAGACAAGCAGCAGGCCAGGAAGATTCCAATGAGCTGAGCAGGGAAAGACATTTGTACAAAACGGATACAACACGGTTAGACACCATAAGTCATCTGTGTTATTAATTCATGCAAACTTTATTGTGTACAACATTTTGCTTTTGAATTTCAAGTAATGCTTCATATATCAGAGTGTTCAATACTTAAATGCTTGTATATACAGAGGCAGCCAAACCATTGAGCTCAAATGATTTGTAACGAGCTATAAATATCTTACAAGTGGGTTCAAACACCACTTTCTTATCATACTATAACCATGACGTTGTTGTTCCTGATTTGTTTCGTCTTTCATCTTGAATGAAAAATCATATTGTTTACTCTTTTATACATTATTAATAGAGACTGTTCTTATTTTCTATACAGAGAAGTAACTCTTTTGGAAACATTAATTATCACATCATTTCTCATATATATGAATACCAGTGTTTCACTGGTAACATGACTTGAAACTAGTGATAGAGAAATTACAGAGAACCATTATAGCCAACAGTGGCAGCACGTCTGTACACTTCTTGAAGGCAACTCCTACTTCAAAAGTAAAAAAAATCTGTCTCTTAAGACCCAAAAGCTCCTTGCCAACTGTGTCTATGTGCAGACTGGTGCTGAGCATGTTGAGAGGCTATTCCTCCCTAAAAACAATAAGAGGCAAGTAACGGCCAGACAGCTGGACAATGATCAGAAAGTCTAGCGCTTTGTAGGTAACTTTGTGTTGCGACAAATGTACCTGGAAGAATGCAATTCCAAAGGAAATCCCAGCAATGATTCCTAGGTTGGACTCCATCACGTGGGTCACCAGCGCAAAACAGCCCTACACAGCAGCGATATAATGTCAATGATTCCTAAACATCTCAACAAACAAATTTTTTCATCAGTATGGTTTTAATTATTCCTCTTCAATTTCACTCAAATCCAACAAGCAAGTAAAACATTATAAATTCTAGACTCTGTAATAGTGATATTAAAAATGTTTTCAGTAGTGTTATATTATAACACTCTTTAGGAATGGATAATCATGTCAGGTACACAACAAAATTATTTCCATTTTATATACATTTCTATGAGTTCATCTGAATTAATATTTAAATAAAGGAATTAAAGCATTGTGTCACTGAGCTCAAATTTGAAATATGATTTCAATAAATGACTAAATTATTTTTTGTTACTGCTAGCCAAATTCCTACCGATACTCTCACTAAACTATACTGCTCAAAAAAATAAAGGGAACACTTGAACAACACAATGTAACTCCAAGTCAATCACACTTCTGTGAAATCATAGTGTCTACTCAGGAAGCAACACAGATTCATTTTGACTTGTTTTAAGGACATTACATCAAAGTTGGATCAGCCTGGAGTGTGTTTTTACACTTTGATTTTGAGTGTGATTCCTAATCCAGACCTCCATGGGTTAATACATTTGATTTCCATTGATCATTTTTGTGTGATTTTGTTGTCAGCACATTCAACTGTGTAAAGAGCAAAGTATTTCAAAAGAATATTTCATTCATTTAGATCTAGGATGTGTTTTTTAAGTGTTCCCTCTATTTTTTTTGAGCAGTGTATTTTAAGTATCTGATTTGCAAGTTAGTAAAAAAGAAAAAATGGAAAAAAGACTAAATTAGCAAATAATATTGAAAACTATTTTAATCCATAAGTTTCAGGCGTCTGCAACAGTACAGTTATGTGTGAACAATACTTCACAGGTGATTTTAAATATCTATCAAAATGATATATGGTATTCCCTTGGCCTTAGTAATAAATACCAGTCAAAAATGTACTCACTGTAGTGTAGACTTCCTTCTGAGCCTTGTCCAGGTCAGTCAGTGTCTCTGGTGAGCAGTTACTGACTTTACAGCAGCTGGCAGGGATCCCCTTCTCTTTAAAATAGTCGGTCTCATTCCAGTCAGTATAATTTTTTACTCCGCAACAATGTAGCTACAAGTAAATAAGGTAACAATAAGTCAAATAAATGGGATGAGTTTCCGGTTGGAGTCAGAGCAGATGTTTTAGTGTTCCTACTCCTGTGAGCGAGGTGCTTAAGAGATTTGATTATTCTAGGTGTATAAATATTAGTTCTTTAAAATGTCCTCACATAAGCAATTGCTCTTTGTTTTTTACAATGAGACAAACAACTTGGATAACAGCATCCGTGTGGTGGTAGCTCTTCCACTTACAGTTCTCTGGATGGTGTCGACTGCAGTACGACTACTTTCCGTGCTGTTGTAGGACTTTACAGCATTTGTGTAGGCAACACCTAATTTAGCTTTTATCTGTAAAATTAAAAAAAAAAAAAATATATCATAATGTATTAAGCTGCCACGCATTATTTATCAGCAGTCATTTTTTATATAACTACTTGCCTCATGCCTGAAGATGAAGCCTGACACCCCTGCCACAAGCTCCGCAAGGAAGACCACAGTCAGGAACATTGCGTACTGAAACAATAACAAAAACTTACACAGATGTTCACAAGTGAAGGAACATTTTTTTGTACCCCTTCACTGACCAGTTTGAGCATCCATGGACTGCCTCGGCATGTAGCGAAGCAACCAAACAGTCCAAAAATAACAATGGTGGCTCCCGTACCGATGAGGACATATGGTGCGTTAGTACTGTCGTCCGCCACCAGGGAGAAATAGGCCTCAAGGCTCACCTTCCCCCACACCCCAACAGCCAACAGGATCATACCGGTGACCTAGGGAACAGCATGATAGTCAGATCTGATAGCAAAGAGGAAATAGAAAGATGATGGGGCTTCTAGGACGTCTGGCAATAAAGCAAATATGATACAGAATACTACTTGCAGAATTAACCCCAGTAACATTTCACCTGGTCATATTGATTTTATACATTTGGGCAGTATCTGCCAAATTAAGAAAAAGATAATGGATTTGATATTATATTAGACTTACATTTTTTCACAGTCTACTGGTGAATGTGGAGCACCATTTTTGGTAGGTCTTTGCTCATGCAGTACAGTTTGCCAATCATGTCCCTTATGCAGACTCATTTCAATGACTGAAAATATTGCATAATATGATAATGTATCATCAATTTATACCTTGATATCAACAAAGAACTCAAAAATTGGTAAACTGAGCAAACAGTAACACAAATGATTCAGGAAATGATGAGCAAAATAGGTAAATGTTTCTTTAAGTATTATGTTTGTATTTTATTTCAGTTATATTACTGATTTTTAAATGCTCATCTTTCATCTTGTTCTTTTATATATTTTCAGACGTCCATTGATTTACATTCCTTTGCTTATGTGGGCAATGTCACAGGTACAGTATAAGGGAGTTAGACAAGCTGTCCTTGCTCCCAGCACCACAACAGCTAGTGCTGTGGAACAACATGATGACACAGTAAGATGAGCCCATCCAAGACCTGACCAGATCCAATCTGCTTTGCTCCCCCTGAATCAAATATTCAACGATTTGCTGGCGCCTTCTTTCCTGCAGCTCGGCAGAAACATTCACTTTGAGATGAAGCATTCTCCTGTATTCAAAACCAAAAGAATGGAAACTACCACTATATAGATGGCTAGTCATGTGCTTTGTGCTGAACTACCATAACATGTAGAAGAGGCAAATCTGCTGAGAAAGCCCTAATGTTTCCTGAGCCTTCACCAAGTCTGGATAATTCTCAAGTTTACCCAGTGCCTTGCCTCTGAGGCAAAATGAGTGAGGCTTCATCAGTCTCCCAGCTTTGTTTGCTAAAGTCATATACATAAAAAAATCTTAATATTATTCTTTTCAGCACACAACAATGTCTACAGTCAATGTCAACAGGTAATTGATTTTGCTGCTTTAACAAACTCCGAGGACATAAAATAAGAACCATTAGCAGATGAGTTCTCCAAAAAGCTGATTAACAATGATTTTCAGTATTAGCCTACACTACTATCAGGGAACGGAAATGCCTACTTCACTAAATAAGAGAACACTGCCTGATTAATGTAATGAACGCCTTCAACTGATGTCACAGGATGCAAATCTCATCACTTGTAAAGATATATTTAAATCAATCAAAAGTTCTGTTAACATATACTGGGGATAGCTGGGAGGCAAGAGATTTTATTGAGCAAGGTATCAAGAGGTTTTCCTTTAATGTTGCCCATACAAGTCATTGGCCTGAGGACAGAGGTGGGGGGTGAATTAGTTCAACCAGCCAGAAGTAGCAAATTGACTGATAAAGCTACATGAACACATGCTAAACAACATGAACTTTGTGTCGGCTGTTGCAGCTTGACTTGTTCACTTTATGCAAAGATAAATAACTGCAAGATGTGCAACAATACATGCTCATAATCTGCTGAAGTGTAGTTTTTTTTTAATGACATTCACTATAAATCAGTTTTATGTATGTTTAACAAACTATTTTACTTCACGGACTAAATACACCCGAGCCATTTCACCTCCCTATGGTAGACTTAGATAATCTACTGTATATTAGATTCACGTTATATTATTCAACAGTTTTCTTGTTTATACTGTTTTTCTTTGCACATTGAGCATCTTGTGGAGCTTAAAACCCAAATCTCGTTGCACGGTACAACCTGTGGTCTGAGAGGACAGTCAAAATTATTCTATCTATATAAATCTAGAAATTTGACAAGGAAACCTGACTGAAATGTGCAGTATTTGAACATTCCAGCTCAAGATTGTTAAACTTGACCGCATAAAAAGACTTTTCCTCTCAAATTAATGTTTCAGAACACTAGAGACGTCCTTATACTCGACCGACCGACCGACAGATCCGAAAGAAGTCACCTAAAGGTGAGATCTTGCAAACACAGCACGAGTTTTTTTTCCCTTTCACCCCTACACGTCGTTTAGTATATTTATTAAAGATGGATATCCAGTAAAGTACAAAGTTGAGGGCTGAAAAAAGTGTCAAGACAAATGTTAGCCGGAAGCTAATTTGCCGAGGGGGAAGGACAGTTGATGAAATCAAGCCTTGAACGAAAAACATCTGTTGCAGTGATTCCTGCTGTCGGCGAATAAAATGTTTTTCTCCCTCACAACTGGCCCGGGTAAACCTTGTACTATGAACTTTATTCCGACGTAGCCAAGTCATTTGTCATTCCGGGAGGAATTACGGTAGCTTTGATGGCAACCTCCCTTTTTCCTTTTTTAGCCCATTGTTGCTCCTAGCTAGTTGTCCCCCATTACATGTCACACAGGCGGCTCACCCAAAATATAAGGCTGTAGGAGATGAGGAAGGTCTTCAGGCAAGTGATCACCGGCTTCGTCTGAAGCCGTCTGGACGGCGGCGACATGCTGGCTTTTTTCCGATTTCTCTGTAAATAATGAACGAAAAGTTTAGCTCAGAAAGCCGGACAGCCGAGGAGAAAAACTTCGGGGATGAATCCAAGAAAAGAAAGGGGGGGCGATTGTCGTCACTGGCCCAAATTCACTTTCCTGAGGGGAGATCAACAGTTTTCCAGCGTCAAGTCAGACGTCATTTAAAACAACAACAACAACGCCGCTCTAAGTGCGTCGCTTTCAAAATAAAACACCGCAAGCAAAGCCGCGATAGAGACGAACATGTTAAGATAGCAGGATTTCTTAGTCGACTCTGTTCTCAGTTTGATTGAAATTCACATGTGAGCTGATTTCCTTTCCTTCTGGTCAAAAATCCGTTTACCTTTGTCTCAGTTCCTTGACAACCATTCTAGCTATGCCATTGTGTTCCAGGAAATTGTGTTTATTCTTCCTCCAGGCATTAAATAAGTACAATTTACACGTTATAAGAAATAGCAACGTATCTATTCAGACTTTCGTAGCGCGTTTATTTGTTCATTTTTATGAATGTAAGCTGACATCAGTGATAAAGCTCAACTAAACTGAACCGAATGAAAACAAAATGAGCACCATTTTAAGGATAGAGAATTTTCACCAAATTTGAAAGAACTATATGCAAAACACCTCAATAATTGAGCATATTATAACGTTTCATGATAACAAAAAAACAAACAAGTTTTCATATTTGAACTTGGGACGAATATATGATTTTACGTTGAAGGTACTACTTCCGGTTGTACTTCTCATGTCTTTTGTCGCAGACGTGTGGACCTTTAATCGAAAACAGACCACCTGTTGCTGATGTATATCTCTAAAATGTATATATTTTTCTTTTTCACTAACGTAATCGATAATACGCAACTTTCTTTGAGCCGTTTTGATAATTGCCAGGCTACTAGCGCATTTTATAACATCTGCGAGCTTCACACTCGTCTTAGGAAAGGTACAAATAAGCTAAGCGTTGAGTTTCATGAAAAATTGGTTTAAAAATTGTACAGTGACGCGGACGTTATTTCAGAGTTTAGTGTTAGACTGGTCCCACGTCTACAGCGGGGATTTATCCTTCACCTTTACTCTGAGTCGATAAAGGAGGTGGGGTTTCCTAAAATGGCCTACAGTCGTTGGTGGGAGGTTCAGGTGAAAAAAAAAAAAGGCCATACAGCGCCACCTAGTGGTTGGGCATTCATCTTGAACTTCTGAGGAACAGTTGCAGACAAGTACGGACTCTGGTGAGACGATAGTACCTTTTTTTGTTTTAAGTTACCAGTGTGGGCAATCGAGTGGAGGTCTTTGCAAGTAACTATAGCGTCATCTTTGAAGGATCACAGGATTGCGTCCTCATCTGTGGTTGTCATCAGATCCCCAGGAGACACTACGCGAAACTTTTCCCCCAGTAGTGTCATCTTTCCTCTTCTCCAAGAGTAGAGTTATGACTGTCAGCCGCCACTTTTTTGCTGTGCTCCTTCTCTCAGGTGAGTTGAAAAGAAACCATCCATCCAAAATTCACTTTATAATGAATCTTGAACTGCCACCGAGTTTAAGTTGGATTAAAATGGAGTTGACTATCAAAGCATGGCCTGCTATGAGAGTGGAGGTTTTTCCTGCCAGCTTTGGGGAAATACCTTCTCCCCAGTAATAACACTGCATTAGATGCAGATGTGCTGAGTCTTCGCAGCAACTTATGAAAGTGAATGGAATCTAATTCTCCCCTCACGAATGATTCAGCATCTCAGCTTGCCATGGAAAAACAATTAAAACATGGGCCATAATATCCTCTTTTTTTTTTTTTTTTGAGATAGCTGACATGGCAGTTTTATTACAGGTCAGCCCGTTAATTACTGAGAATCCCCCTGCTGGGCTCAGTGCACTAAAGCCCCCATTTTAATCCTGAAAGATAATTATGTGACCTCAGATCCACTCCGACACACACAGAGGCGCAACCAAGACTGAAAGGATGCTCACCTTTGTCTTAACGCTTAAGCAGGGGACACTTCTCGATAGGAGCTGTTTGTCCAGAGAAATGTTATACATCTCTAAGACATCAAGTCAGAATGTTCACTCGATCTTCTTGATCAGTATTTTGGTGTCTGTGTGTTGACAGATTGATTACTCAGGTAACCTTAAAATCCACTCTAACCATATATCAAGAGGCCAATACTAATCATTTACGTTATCTTCTTCTTGGCCTTTCGGCTGCTCCACTCAGGGGTTGACAACAAATCAACTGCCTCCATCTAACCCTCTCCTCCGTGGCCTTCTCTCTCACATCAACTTTCTTCATGTCCTCTTTCACTACAATGATGAATCTTCATGTCGGGGTACCTGTTGGCCACCAGCCCTGGTAGTTCCAATCTCAGCATCCTTCTACCCAGATATTCACTATCCCTCCCCAAACGCCTCCAAACAGTCTTGCCTCTCTGGGTTTATCTTGAACACGTGTTTGTTCACTACGTGCTAATTTCTACGTGCAATAACATTTTGTATGAATTTGCATGAATCCACTAACTCTGCAGAAATAGAAAACTCAGTATGATACCAACAAAAGAGGAATAGATAATTACATTTGAAGACAGAAAGCTGAGAAGAAAAAACCCAAGTAAGGGAATGTCAAATGCCATAACTGGTAGAACTGAAATACAGGAAATTCACTTTTATGTGAGAAAATACTAGTTATTAAATCATGATTTTGATTCATATGGCTTAAAGGAATCAAGTATTTTTGAAATTTGCAATTATAAATGTGGTTTTGTTGAATGGTTAAGGGTCTCAACCCATATAGCTGCTTTCACACCTTGGAATTTCAAATCGCTTTACACTAGTTAGCATTCCCTCATTCATATACACACTCACATACCCACAGCAGAGCTGCCACATAAGGTGCTAACTAGGCCACTGGGAGCATCTCAGGATTCAGCGTGTTGCACAAGGACACTTCTGCATGTAGACAGGAGGAGCCAACAATCAAACAGCCAGCCTTCTGATTGGAAGGATGACCATTCTTCAAATCGAGCCACAGTCAGCCAATTGTTCTGCAAATGGGTGTTTTGCGGAACTCTTTGCAGAGCTCTCAAATGCAGCATTTGAGAGTTTCAGCTGTGGAAATTATTTTATCTCATAACCGTTTGAAATAGGACAGATCTATCTCATAATTTGCAAGTAAAGACATACAAATCACAAAAATAAAATTTTAATAACTGATACTAGATGTACACTTTGTCACCAGTCTCTCTCTTGCCTCAAATTTTAAGGTTAAAGTTACATCACTTTTACAGTTTGGTACATGCAGTTCACCCTGGTATTCATTTCAGTGAACAAAATGCAAGATGATTCATGTTGACTGAATGTCCGTGTGTTTCCTATCAGACTGATGAGTGTTGCTTGTTTTCTGTGACTAATTCTGTGTTGAGGGAATTGTAAAATCGATGTGTGCGCAAGTTTAAAAAAAAAAAAAGTGGAACCTAATATTAAGATAATGCTGACATTCAGTTTCAATACTCAACATCACTGAAAATCCTGGAGTTTTGGTTTGTTGACACACTTCCCATTTTTCAGGGATTCAGAGCCAAATTTTTGATAATAAGACCAACTACTGAAACAAACAACTTTACATGCTTATTAATTTCTTACCTGTAAATAGTGATGCATGTAAAAGTGATGTGGTGACCCTCCCCTTTTCCCAGACACATTGAGTTGACAAGATTTGATTGCAAATGTTCGATGGAAGTGGCTTTGCTTTTGTGTTTATTTGCATACAAATGTGAACCATTATGACATAGTTAATCCTAATTATGTTAATAGATGTTCATTCAATTTCTGATAAATTAGTGGTAAAAAGATTAAATATTTAACCTTGAAGCTGCCATTTGCATTATCTGTATCAGTTGAACATCTTATTTATTTGCAAACTCCATTCAATCAGGAAAATCTATGAAACATTGAAAATATCAAATATCTGTAAAGTGGATTCTTGTCGATTCTTGTCGCAATCTTCTTGTCGTGGAAACTGGATTTGAATTCCTCTACTTTCATCCCTCATTCGAGAAGCTTCTTCAGTTCTTCAGAAATGTCCACTTGCCACTACAAGAAGATTTTAACAAGAATTTACCATGACATGGATGACTGAGAACCTCCACAGACATCTGTAAAGTGGCTTTTCTTTGTTGTAAAACACATTCCTGGGGATCTCAGATGTATTTGTTTAGGATTAATGGGAACTCTTTGGAGTTGAGAAACAGCCAGAAAACAGCCTGGAATGAGCTGAGGCAGAGGATGTCATGCAGGATCAAACCTGAGATTTGGCTCCAACAAACACACATGCCACCTAAATAATAATAATGAGACATTCTTGTGATAAAAAACAAAGAGGTTTTTTGGCTTCTTTTGTAAAGACACTCTGGCTCTTAGATAAAAGTGTGAATAAGTGCAGAATATAAGCCACTCTGGAAATAGGACTGTATACTTCAAAATCAAAAACTGTTTCCTTTATAGATGTGTAGTTGAATAACAAAATAATTGTGTTTTAGTTGCTGAATTGTGGGGAGCTGTCATTTCTCTCAATTACTTTGGGGTAAGGCATTTCTCCTGGATAACCAAAAGAAAAAAAAATCTGCTGGAAAAGCTCAAAAGTCTCAACTAACCTTTTTTTAGAAAGCCGTGGGCTGGAAACTTTAGGTACTTGACAGCTAACACCTTGTGTTCAGCAGCTTTATGAGGAACTATGTTCTCCCTTAGTAAAAGTATGAGGATTATCTTGAGTGACCAGACAATATTTCTGTAAAAAACATTGAGTTTTAAGGCAAACATTTTACAGTGAACACTAGAATTACATATACAGTCATTTGTCCCTTTCAAAATATACAATATATAATCATGATGTTTTCAAAAGGTCTGTTTTCTTTTGTTGTTCCTCTTATGTCACTTTAAGCACACCCAGGTATCTGAAGACTGGAATGTTATTGAGCTTGTGTAGAAGGAAACCCAAAGGGAAGTTATGGAAATGCCTGTGTGTGCCCCATACACTCATTGGCACCGCTTGATTCTCAATTTTCTCACTGGAGAACTACATTGACCTTTTTAACCGCTTGAACATGGTCTCACATGTTTAGCTTTTAAGTATGTTGTTCGAGCATCTCTGATAGTAACTAGTTATTGTTTCAGTTGCCTCTGGGACAACAGTGAATGACACCTACAATGACTATACAGTGGAAGACAACAGTCCTCAACTTGACTACAAGGGTGTGTATGAAATAAGGAGAAAACACACACACACACACACACACACACACACACACACACACACACACACACACACACAAACACAGGCATTCGTGAATGCACATACGTACAGTATAAAGACACATACCATTATTATGTTTCTAAAACCACATCTTAACGCTTAAACCTTTCATCTTCGGTGTCCAACACATTGGTTGCTTCCCATACATCCTCACATAGCGCTCTTGGCTTCTTGGCACAATACGATGGCATTAAACGATCTTATTTTTTTTTGAACAACTGCATCAGATGGTATTTTACTTGCATAGCTAATTCAGTTCCCTTTCATCATCAGAAGGCAGCCTTAAACACACATTTGGGTCCTTTTTTTTTTTAAAACAGATCCACACTGGTGTCACACTCCTCGTCTGACCAATGGAGAGGTGACCTGCCGCTCTCCTCGAGGCCCATCTTACAAGAGCACGCTGGGAACCCGCTGTGGGATGAGGTGTGACCGAGGATATCGGCTGCTGGGGAGGCGCTCCATTCAGTGCCTTGCCAGCCGACAATGGTCTGGGACTACTCAATGCCGGAGTCAGTAGGAGATGACATTTTAAGAGAATGTATGAGGAAAAATCAAGGAATGTAACTATGCACTGTAGCTACATTGTATTCAGCAAAAAAATATACATTTAGGTAAATTTATTGCCCCCCAAAAACACAATAGGCCACAGAAGATTTACCAGTTCTGCTTGATTGACTTGTTGTTGGACCTAAGGCTCACCTGTCTGCAATATACAGAAAAAGATTCAATGCAAATATTTTTTGTTTGGAATTAATTGTACATAAGAAAAAAGAAACTGTAAGGAATTCTTCAAAATTGTAACATGAAAAATCTATTGGAAACTCAAAGGTCTTAGATTACCAGTGTGGCTGCAGTTTTACTACCCAAGATCAATCCATCAATGTTTTCTCTCCCGGTGCTTTTAATTTCCCTCAAGCTGTGAATCAAAGTAATTTTACAGGACAACATGGGGAGAGAAATGGCTTGTGACCTTAGAGATTTATTTTGCTTCTATTCACTGCATAACGGATGAACACATTTGTCTACATGTAATGTTGATTATTCCAAATGAATATTATTATCATGATCCATATTTAAAAATGGGTCATCCAAACAAGACAAGCACTTCAACCACTACATGTAGCTAAAGATTTGAGTGGAGGCCTGTGCCAACCATACCCCTTCATCTAATTTAAAAAGGCCTGCAGATGGCGGACCACTGGCACTGATCTCCCAACGATGTGAGCGATAGTGACACTTTGCAACAGGAGAACCAATTTTAAACCACCATTTATTAACAGTTTCCCTTCCTTTGCGTTTCCATTTGCTTCTATGTTTACTTCCAGAGAAGAGATGCTCCCTAAGCAGCTATGATTGTGTTAAGTTCATTGTTCTTCACCAGCGGCCTCAGACTCATAAAGTCTCCCCTGAACTTCCATTACAAACACAGCTTTGCCAATTCCGAAGTGTGCTGTCATTGTCTATCTTTAATGTGAAGCATAACTGGAGGCTGTTTTTAAAATTTCAGTGATATTTATTTAGATCAGGGTTACCAAAATGTACCCTTCAGATTTCTAAAAATCAAATGCATATTAACCTATGATTTAAAATATTACCCCAAAAGATGATTTTTGATATCTTTTTACAAATATTTTACCTCTGAGGCCAGTTTCCTTTGAAGAAAATACTCATATTTTTTTAAAATCAAAATTGACTTGAGAGCAGCATATCATCTTGCAACTAAATTTTCACTTTTTCAGACATTTTTGTGTGAAGGTTTTAGTGAATCCAGTCTGAGGCAATTTTATGTTAGTAGCCTTAATGGCACTATTGATTGTGGCTAGATACTAAGATGTGCTCCTTTCCCTTTATGGCTTTTATTTAAATTCAAAATACAAATATAGATAAAGCTGTATCTCAGTATCAACAAATTCACCTATTAGCACTATGTCTTCCACATTACAAAGCCACGCAAGGCACCTCTCAAACAAATTCCTTCAAACATTTTATCATTATGATGGAAACATTTATTGCTGTGCTATTAAACTACATTTGTGTGATCCCGGGGAAACTAATAGATTGGTACATTTGTTTTTTTTTCTAGAGATGCGGTGTCAGGTGCTACCCCTCATCCGTCATGGCAGATACTCCTGCACTCAGGGCTTCGTGGTGGACTCCCGATGTGACTTCACCTGTCTCCCCGGATACCGTATAGAGGGCGAACATTCACGTACCTGTCTGCACGGGGGATCATGGAGTGCGGTACAGCCAGTTTGTTCTGGTATGGGCAAGAAAGAGGAACTAAAATTCAGTCCATCCGCTTAGCTGAAACTCAATTGATGTTCTGTTCTACAAAAACACATTTCCTTTTCCTCTGTTTTCTGAACTTGATCCAAATATGTGATGTGCTGTCATCCACTTCAGATTTTTTTCTTTTTGTTGTACGTGTACAGGAAATATGTTGCAATTCAACTCAGCTTGCTTTCCCTTATTGACTCTATATATTGTGATTCTTTCAGACACAGATCCTCCTAAGATCAAATGTCCTCCATCAAGAATCAAATTTGCAGATCCTGGAAAACTCACTGCTAGGGTGACCTGGGACCCCCCAGTTGCCAAAGATTCTGCTGATAAATCACTTGAGTAGGTCCATCTTTTCAGTTGTTTCCCTTTTGTGTTTGGATAAGATACAATTTTTGCATCTGGACTATTTGTGTCACTCTGTAGTCTAATATTAGTTGGCCAGGAGCCAGGCACTGACTTCAACAAAGGGCAAAACATTATCCGCTACAAAGTGTATGATCAAGCTAGGAACATGGCTGCCTGCAAGTTTATTATTCGTGTTGAAGGTGAGCACTCGCAGTACTGGAGGTAATTTCAATTTATTTTTCTCATTAATTATTTTTAGTTACACCTGAGCAAGTAATCTGTCCTTAACACCTTTCAGTGAAAAGATGTACAGCCCTAGAACCCCCTCTGCATGGCTACCTTACCTGTTCCTCTGACACCACTAACTATGGTGCAACGTGTGAGTATCATTGTGATGGAGGATATGAGCAGATGGGGACATCAGCCCGTGTGTGCCAGTTCAGTGGCAGCTGGAGCGGAGACCCTGCTGAATGTGTTTGTAAGTCTGCTTAAACATAGTTCAGCCTTATGAGCTTCCAGTTTGTAGCTATGCAAATATGTAATGATACAGGATGTGAATGTGACATTGTGTCGACAGCAATGGAGATTAAATCAGATGTAAAAACGGCAGCTGCTCTCCTGGACCAGTTCTATGCCAAAAGGCGGCTTCTGATTGTCTCTGCACCTAATGCTTCTAATGCGGACTACCAGATACAGAATGTCATGATACAAGTGAGGAAAACAGCGAGTTACTGTAAATTAACATTAGATGAACATTAGTCCTGCACATTAAATGAGGAACCAAATAATCCTGCTTCCACCAGAAATCGGACTGTGGATTAGACCTGCGACGTGTGACAGTGATCGAGCTCCTGGGCTCCTCGCCTCATGAGTTTGGTCGCATCAGAGAGAGGCAGCTGAGTTCTCAAGTCACTGAGGAGTTAAGGTAAACCCTTTGTCATCTCTTAATTTCAGATTTGATTGTATTTAGCAAAAGTGCATTCAGCGAAGAAATTCCATGCTGAAATTGATTAAATTATACATCCCAACATTCTCATTAAAAGTAAAGAGCCTAATGCCCTGTATCAAGTCAAATGTAAGGAGCCTCCTAATAAAACGGGGTACCCTGTTAGTTTGACTTGAAAAGGAAAAGAAACTCAGCATGGTAATGATGGATGTCTGAATTACAAAAGTATGCCCATGACAGTTAATGTTCCAGCTATTCTAGACCTGCCATGTAGAAACATGTTCATCTGTGCCAGAGATCTATATTTTCCTCCAGCAGTGCATTTTAAGCGAAAGGAAATTCTAACATTTTCCAGACTGGAAAGTCTCTTACCTAATCTTAGTCTCCCCTCAGGCATGCCATGATGAGGCACAAAAGCAACTTGGGAAATGTAGGAAGAGCAGACATCTCTGAGCAAGGGAAAGGTCTTTAGAGCCTTCTGTAAAATCTCCATGGGTATTGTATTTGAGTCCCTATTAGATGAGTATAATTCTTGAATGTTCAAGTTGAGTCACAAGTGACTTGTGAAAAATCCAGAGCTGTGTCTCCACTTCAGGATGAACAAACATCGATGAGGCTGTTGCTCAGCAAAGGTCCAGGATTGTTTCCAGTGCTGCACTCTAGCATTAATAATGTGCAGACATAAGGTCTACATTTGACAAAACTGCCACTATTTCAAATAAAGTTTACAGTCTTGGCATTTGCGAATAAGCAAACACACTTACTATTTAGGACAGTGTGAATTTCTTTGACACTCCAAATGCTCAATGTGCTGTTAAACACACCAGTTGTGGTGTTGTACCTCTCAAGGAGGCACAAAAACTGCTACCCTGTTAAGGCAGCAGTTGTCAGAGAAACCTCTGACAAAACCACAACAATAGTCTGGGATGTGGAGAGAAATTCCAAAATCAATTAGATATTTTGAGGGTGTATTCAGGAAAATGTGGAGAATGTCATTGCATTTTAATATTTTGCAATGTTATTTTAACATCTTCAGCATTGATTTAAGGATTGTTTCACACAGGGATGAGTGAGATTGGTCCACTGAGCTGAACAGAAAAGGAAGCACTCCAGTTTATGAGTCAATCACACAGTAAAACATTGTATTTTAACAACAACATGACATAGAAGATTGTTTTAAAGAAACACCATGACTTTGATTGCATGGTCAAAGTAAATAGTAGTTTTTATAAGCCTGAAAAGAAACACTTAAGAAACCCTTAAACATTAAGAAAGTGCAATGGAAGTGAAATACAGTCTATTGTTTTTTTTGAGTATTTGTCGTTCTTTCAATAACCATCGAAACTTACTCAGAGCTGATAACGGGCCATAATTTGTGTGCTTAAATTTCACGAAAGAAAAAATACTGCCCGCTAAGAGGTCAGTAATTGTTACAAACTGGTTGACAGAGATCTTTGAGAAGAGTTAGGTTTCCCTCTCTAGCCTTTTACCGTCCCGTTAAGGTCTTCTCTTGCCCTTTCTTAATCAGACCCCATCGGCAAAGTCATGACACCCCAGCCTACTAGATTTTGCATAACCCTGACAGCAGTTAGACAAACCACTAAAACAAGGTCCTTATGAGTCCATTAGTATACACAGATTGAGTTCAACTCAGAGCTAAAGCAAGACTATTGTGTACTCTAAAATCACTTTAAGCTAATTGTTGTACTTTTAGGTTGCAACAAATTGCTTAAACGTGTAACAGAATGTGATGTCAGTTTTCATTTTGAAATGCTTTAGACTGCTCTACTCTAATCAAAATATTACATGCTGAAAGGAATCCTATTTATTATTTTCTGCAGACAAGCATTCAGAATCTCCAGGATGTACTTCACCATGTTGCTGCTGGACAGCCGTGGGGTCGATCGTGAGCGCTTTATTACCCCGATTGGGTCTGATGAGCTGTTCTCCTTCATCGATGACTTTCTGCTGGATGAAGAGGAACGAGAGAGGCTAGAACTCCTCAGAGACATCTGCGAGTAATTTCACATCTCTCCACTTGCCACAAATTAATCAAACTCGCTCGTAACACCATCACAAAAAAAACAGCGAACAGATTCACAAGATACAGGGATAGCAACACTGCTTTGTTCAGTATCAAGACCAGAAGCTGAGACTCACGAAAGTAGTCAATGTTCAAACAACCTTTTAGAAAGTCCAGTACTGTATGATGAACCAGAAACTCTGGTCTGTCATTAAGTGTCTGTTAATAATGACAGTTAAAACTCAAGACTATTGACAGACAAGAATCTCGATCTACACATGACTCAAGTCTTGAGTTTGAATAATATTTATTTGGTTAACATACATTCATGGCATTACATATTTGATCTAAGTTTAAAATTTAAAAACCACCAAAAAGAGAGTTTCAGCAATTACATTTTTTGGAACTTTTAGCGGCGACACACTCCAATGACATATATATATATATATATATATATATATATATATATGTATGTTTAAATAAACACTTTGAACTAAATTGTTTCAACTGATGATACCAATATGTGCTATGTGAGTTTTTTCAGCAATGAAAATATGGAATGCAGAAAGTAAAAACACACATTTTCAATAGCAACATCAGTCTGCAGTCTGTGGAACCCTGAGGGCAGTTCCTTACAGCCTGTTGTCTTTTGGCCTTAATAAACATTATCTTATTATTTGTTTCTGACACCACAGCTTTGCTCAATCAGTCTTTGTCTGAGAGATCTGGGATTGTGACCGTTGTCCTTATTTGCCCTTATTCTTCTTCATACTGGAGCGTAATGGAAGAGTGCCCTCTGCCCAAGAGTCAGGGTACTGCATCATCTTCTGCCACAGACTGATCTCTTCTCCGACAGAGTCCATTTCCACTTCCTCCTTTCCTATTTTTACAGTGCCTGGAAGGGTGACAATTACACATTGAATCTGAAGGAAAAAAGAATACCTTGACCCACTTTGTTTTTTACCACAGACCATAAGACAATTGTCTTCATCCATCCAACTTAAGGTGAAAACCCAAAAGATTTAAGTAATTTCAATATTCTCCAAAATTTCATGCCACTCATAATATAGGAAGAGAAAATAGCCCATTTGGGTTATATAAAAACTCATATTGTTGAGCTCTAAATTTTGCCTTCTGTGGTTCTCTAAATGAACCTGTTCAGGGAGAAAAAATATTCTGCCCAAAGATAAAAACTTAGGAGTCTAGTTATTTTGGAGTACCAATTTGATATAAGTGAAACCGGATTTTAATTTCTATCAATCTTTTTACCTTTGCCAGAGCTGAGACGAACACCACCCAGGAATTCATTGCTCAATAAGGCCTCTTTATCCCACACAGTCAACTCCAGACACATTGACTTCAGCTCTTCCAGTATTATTCCCTTGTATACAAATGTGTGATCATAGTGCGGGTTTAGAGTCTTCTTCACAACTGTAGTCTTTTTCTTTGTAGACTTTGATTTCACTGGAAATAAGTAACTACAGCAAAACACAGATAGTTAGCCTAACAAGACAGATGCTCATGCATTAACTTCTTTATCAGAGTAACATTTCAGTTCATCGGAGTAACAGTTCATCACTAACCCCTTTACAAAGCTATCTGTTGTGCCTCCTGCTTTCATAGCCATTAAATTTTTTGCTTCTTTAATTTGGACATGAAGTTCTCCATCTTCTATAGTCCCTGCCTTTTTCCCTGAAATGAAGACAGAAAAAACATAAATCTGGAATACAGCGTATCTAGACCATGATCATAGTCTATACCATATTCTTACCTTTGATATTCTCTTTTTTAGGGCTTATGTACTTCAAGGATATCACCAAATCTCCTTTGTACTGACTGAAAACTGACGCGTGTATAACACTGGTGCTCTGTTGAAGTGAAGAATTTTATGTTAACAAGATACAGTGATTGATTTGCACTCAGGGGTTTGTTTTCAGATTTTAAACTTAAAAATGGTTCTGTCATGGTCAACCAATGCTGATTCATAAAAATGCAGAAAATTGAAAACACATTGCCACAGAGCATGTTGACTCTCCAAGCTTGAGCTCAGCAGTCTCATTTACTTAGATGTCCATTCAAATGCATTCAACTAACTAAGTTCTTGTCATTCATCTGTATTTAATCTACAAGTGGGTGCAGAGTGGTCACTAGGTATTGATCTGAAGCAAACCGTTATGGGGGCATGCATAGGCTATTAATTTTTAAGGAGGATAATACCTTAAGAATCCCAACAGCAATATACTTAATTTGAAATCAAATGAGTGATTGACCTTTGTCATGAGAGCCATGCAGTCCTCCTGCGGGGAGTCCAGGTCACGGCAGTCCAGAGCCAGCTCTACCTCTCCCAGAAAACTATTGCGGCTGAGACGGCCATCATGCCAGACAGATATCAAAATGGATCGGGTCAGCAGCTGTGAGCGGCTGATGGAGTACTACAGGGGAGGAATAAGAAGGGAGATAGAATGCTTCGAAGCTCTTTTGAGTCATGAAACAGTAATTGCAAATTTTATCATTGAAAAGCTGCTTTATTTAGAATGCAAACGACAGCATTCTAAATAAAGCATGTAACACAGATTAAAACAGAAGATTAACTTTACCGGGGGACTTTAAACTCAAACATTATTTCTTACTTCCACAAGTACAGAAACATAGTTTTGTGCATATTGCACGTAAAAATCTATTCCTTTTAAGCGGGTAGGGTGTCACCTAATTTAAGCTGACACACTAATGGAAGCCACAGCCTATATCAATATTTGACAACAGCTCTAATCTGCAGTGTCAATATCAATGTTAAGGTCTCCATAGGTGCGGTTATTATTTGTCACAGGCCCAGCACAAGGTCACTAATCAGGGACTGTCACTAAGTCAACAGAGGTCAAACAGTGGTGACTTAGTTGCAAAAAAAACAGTCATAAAGCATCACCTTCAATGTTTCATTATAAACAGGGTTGTTAGTGTGTCTCTTGATGCTGGTTTTCCTCTTGCTGTGGCGAGATTTGTCAGGGAGGAGGTAGCATTTCACGTAACTAGAAATGATAAGGAATTAATATGTCAAAATACTTTTTAGCCAATACAAACTGTCATTGTCTAGGTTACATTCTCTCCTGTATTAAATCATCTGTTGCCTTTCAATTTCCTGAGCAGCTCAAGTGGAAAGCCCTAGGACATCATTTAAGTGTGAGTAAACATTCTTCCGTTTCTGATCAAGGCTGTTCTAACATCACAGAAGAGTGTGTGTATGCAGAGAATAATATTTGTTTTAGATGAATCCCCAAAGATTGAGAAATTGTCACAATTTTAGCAAAGGATTCCTTGAAATTATTTCCTTTTGCCTTATTGTAGTTCAAAGCATGTAACTGTAAGTGATTTTGGAAATATATAGAGAATATTTACGGATTTGAAAGTTGCCGGTAGGAATCACCATGAGCCAGCCCACGACACTCCTTAATGAAGATCTGGAGACTCTGGGTGTGTTCATCGTAGATCATAGAGAAAACAATGTCTCCGCTCACCTCCACACTGTCATAATCTCCTGATTCACTGTAAATACTCATCAGACTGCCAAGTGTGCTCTGCACACACACACACACGCACACGCGCACGCACACACACCTTAAGAAAACAATGATTCACCTCCAGTGGTTTATCTGCATATCACTGAAACAAACAATGCCATAAATGTCTTTTGAAAGCCTTGCCCTAATGTATTAATGGCAATGATTATTACAATTATTTCAACTAAAGGAACTACAAATAAGCAAACATTATTACTAACACAAGACCAAGTCATAAACTAGATTCATATAAAAATGACAGACTAATCAAAATTCAATCATAAAAGACTATATCCTATGGATTGAGATCATTTATCTTCCATTTCCATTTTTGGAGACAAGACACTATTCTTGCTTACTGTGAAAATATCAAAAATTCACCTTTGAGCTGTGTAGGCTAGAGGAACTTGAAGCCATTGCCTTTCTATGGAAGCTAACCAAGCTGTCGATATCCTCCTCCTCCTCTTCATCCTGTCATATAAAAATTAGCGCAGGCCAAAACTTTCTTCAAATTAAACACAATAGCCAACAAAAACAGAACTATTTCTTAATGAAGAAAAAACTGAATGATGAGTCTAATGTAAGAACACAATACAAAATTTGCTGTTCACCACAAGTCTGCATTTCACTTTTTTTAATTTATTATTTTTAAATCAAGTCCCATTAAAATCTCTTTAAATAACAGAAAAGCACCTCTTTATAAACTCAATTTGTTAGTGACCTCCAGCAAATCTCATTGGAGCACTAAAACAACCATGGGCTGAATAGTTATGAAATCAGGTTCAAATGAAGCTATAGGGTTTACTCAGGTCCCTTGACAGATAGGATGGTATGTTAGATTCACTCTTATTCACTGCACTTTTAATCAATGGCTGTTTGATTTGAAATAGATAAAAATGTCATTTTATCAAAAGCCAATTATGATTGATACAATAAAACAATTAAATCAAGAATTAACATTTAAGTTGTCTTTTAAGTTTGTGTGGGTTATTAAAATTTGAATAATTTCTTGAAAAGTGCATGTATATAAACATTTTGATTATTTATAGCATTACCTGGATGTCTAAGCCTGGAACAGATTGGCTTCTGTTGCCCATTAAGGGCTTCACAGTGTTGTGTTCTTCACATAGATCCAGTGTAGACATGTGCTCTGAAACACAAACACCATACATAATGATACATCAAACCAAAATGACAATGGTGCATAGAGAACTATGAGATCATTACCAGTTGTTTTTGGAACTCGTCTAATGCTCTTCTTGAAGAGTTTATCAACATCCAAATCTGGGCTTGGACACGGCTCTTTTACTTTTGGGTCCTGTAGCAACAGAAATATCAATGAAAAAAGGTTGGGATAAAATAAGGGAAATCAAAAATATAATAATTTCTACTGGGGGAAAAAAAAAGCTCACAGAGCATATGTTTGAGTTATGAATGCTGGTTGTATCTGCCTGAACAGGGACCAACAAACTGGAGGCACTGCATTCTGCTGGGCTGGAGGGAATTAATGTCTCTTTCCTGTATGGTACAATGAACAATAAATGCAAATGAAATTCCTCATAGTTTTATATAGTGCTCCATTACAAGTACATCATTTGATTGACATGACACACTAAGAATTACAGTTACTGACAATTTAGGTTTTAAGCAGGAAAAAGAATGTCTAATTTCCATCACTGAAGATGCAAAATTTATACAAGAATGGCCAAAAAACAGCAAAAATATAACTGATAAATTATTTTGGGGAGCTTTGCTTTACTCTCACAAAAAACAATGCAATCAGGAAATGTGTACTTTTGGTGTTTGTCCTGCCTCTTAGCGCTCTGTGTAGAAGAGCCACACTGGTCAATGTCAAGGGTTGACTTTCGTTACTTTAAGCAGAGCTTGTGTGTTAAAGGACATACGCAACAAATAAATCAAAAATCAAGTAAATTCATGTGACCAAAAGAGCTTCAAGAAGGTTCCATCTATCCATCCATCATTTGTAAGAATGAACTCACCTGAAAGACTCAGGGGTTACATGTCCAGACTCACTCTCCATATTACTGTTGCTTAAGCTTATGTTTTCTGCAGATTCTGTGTCACTGTGTGCTGGCACTGAAGGAACATCCTCATTTGGGGACTCCCTTGAAGCATTGTATCCTGAAATGTCCCTTAAAGGACTATGAAAAAGGCAATATTAACATTGTGAAAATAATTAACATTTATTGTATAATAATGAAGCACCTCTTGTTCGCAATCAGATTTTTTTGTCTTGGAACAGGTTTGGGTGGATCTTGGCATAACTCTGTACTCTTTAAGAGCATTTCTCCGGTTGTCTCATGCTTCTTCACTATGGAAACAAACAAATAGTTTAATTTCTTTACCATTTGAATATACCATCAAAATTTTTCCTTTAGCTTTTTGTCCAAATATTTAGCAGGGAAAACATTCCAGTGAGTGATGGCATTTTGTTTAGTCTGGCTCTGAGCTGTTAATCACTGAACTGTTGATACCCACTTCCTCTTCTGGTACTTACATGGACTTGGCCTGTGTTTGAGAGAATTTCTGACTAGTTCATGTCCTGAGGCTGTAGAGAAGCGGTTGGCCCTTTGATTGTAAAACCAGTCACCTGCACTTTTTTTAAGTTCCCTAAAGACACATTTCACAACCCAACATTAAGCAATGCACTTGCTTACCAAGATTTGTATGAGCGGCAGAAGAAAACAAGATGTATTTTTTCCCCAAACATATTACATATTACATTTATCATCAACGATTCTACTTATTTTCTTGCAGATTTCACTTATGGCTACACACACTGAACAGATTTGCAAGCAAAGGCTGCGGGCATAAACTTTTATGTACTGCAAGATATTGTCTGTTTTAATGTCAAGCTAGAAAGTTCAGAAAATGGATCGAGAAAAGATATTTGAATCCAGACAGATCAAAATAATCTCTTACGACTCCTTTGCACACACACTGCACAGCCAGGCTCCATTGGGGTAGATTACTTGGCACTTTCGGCACACATGGTGATTGCACATCTTACACTGGCTTGAGAAAACCGTTAGTCGGCTCAAAGGCTCCTGGCATCGACCACAACTATGCTGACTGTATCGTCCACTGCCACGTTTAGCTCCTTTCCTCTTAACTTCCAACAACTCAGTCTTCAGCTTCCTGAGAGAAAGATAAACAAATAGAAGCTTAAAAAAGAGAGGAACAGTAAGAATGCATAAATAAAAACAAACGATGAAATTATGCATTTTGTCCACACGGATATAATACACATGCATTGCATTGATGTGTCTAAATGAAAACAGTTGTTAGACAATTTGCTTAGCATAAATGTTACCATGGATATTTTTTCATACCAATATCTGCATAAAAATCCAATTCAGTTAACACACTATAAAAAAAGCGCTTAATGTTCTGATAGTGATATTTATTGATCACAATAGTTAATTTTATCAGATGTCAAATGTAAATACTGAATATACACCAGGAGTATTTTATACTGAGATTAGGTATGGTACCTTCTTGTTGAGCCCTGAAACACCTCCAATGTAAATTTGACAACTGCCCTTAAATAATGAGGTTGGGCTTTTTTTTTTTTTTTTTTTTAACCAAACACACATACTGATAAAATAATTGAGTTTCATTGTAAATACTAAATAACACTTTTCTCTAGATTGGTGACAAATAGAAATGAATCCAAATATTTCTAAATTTGCATGCTACTTAATGTAAAAGTATCTATTAAATCATAGCCAATAGAGTAGGAAACAATGTTATTCCTGATAAAAATCAACATTTTCTAGTGGCCTGCAAGCTTGGGTTCTGGGAGGAGTGTGACAGGGAGTTCTCACTAAATACATAATACAGATACAGACTTTGGGGACTGAGAAAGGTGTTGTATGTGGCCCTGATCAGGAAGCTAACCCTTGCTTATGATGTGAACCGCATGTCAGCCTATCCAGTTTGATGGCCCTGTTGATGATAGCATCTCAGGCTGTCCATTTGTGTTGTTGATGTTGGCAAATGATCTTGTTGCAGATCTCCTCCAATTTGACTGTTTCAGAAATCCCCCATTTCTTTCTTTATCGAATGGTTCTAGCAATGCTTTTGGTGTGGTTTCCCATTCAAGACCTGGCCTTCCTGGTTGTGGTAACCCAACAAACTCCTGATATTTCAGATGGTTGACAGCCAGGTCCATTATCTGTGATGCACTGCACTTTATCTGGCATTTCTCAAACAGTGTGTATGATTCACTAGAGAAACATTTTTGAGTCTATGCACATTTTAAAAGATTTCAGTTGGCACTTATATCAACATCCAGGCTTACCAAAATCAGGAATTCCAATCATTATTTATGAAATACCGACAAGTATAGCTTCAACATGCATTTTTGATTATAAGTAGTTCAAAATAAAAAAATGATTGTACAAATATTATCAGAAAAATTCAAACTAGCGGATACCTGACTAGCAACACTGATTCTCTTGATTGATCCAGTGCTGCTTGGGGCTTTAGATTTTATTAAGGCTTAAACAAAGGATTAGAGGAAAGTGCACAATATTATTGATGAGAAAAGCCCTGAGCTGACCGAACTCTTTGCTCCTCAGCCTGCCGCAGATCCTCGTCCCTCTGCAAAACTTCCAGGATAAGATCCCGCTCAGAATCAGTCAGGAATCCTAGGTTGATCATGTCAACTGCTTCAGGCATAGTGTCCTCGATCAGGAACCCTCAGCGCAGGTTAACTAGTCACATCAAAGTGGCCTGGTAAGAAAAGAAGACGTCCAGAATCAAATGAAAAGACATTACTATGAACCTTTTAGAAATCATTTGACCAATCTTGTTTAATAAATCACCCATGACACATTTGTGCAAAGAAAAGGTTGTCAAAGTAAAGCACAAGGCTGCAAAAAGAGGAAATTGATGATCTGAAGGTTTTTAACCTTGGAGTACCTATATTCAACTAGTGTTTCGCTGAGGGTATTTCATGAATAAAGAAAAAAGTAAAATGATGGTCATGCTGCATTATTATATTAACTTTTTAGGGCATAACTACGAAAACATGATAGTCAGGATTTCCATGAGTATTAACAATATGCTAGATAACTTTTAAGACTGGCAATCTCAGATGGTTGACCTATCTGCTGAGTAAACCTAGCTTTCCGACAATAATAAATTACCGTAAGAACCAGGATACAACGTTTGAAATCCCACGGAAAAAGCCTCTACAGGGGTGAAAGTTTGATTAGAGTGAGACAGGCAAAAACAACATGAACTTGGCTCTCACAGAGGGTTCCCACCCTCTAAAGATACAGAGAGTTGGTTGGAATCCAGTCCCTAAACCATATGTTTAAACCAAACATCAAGCTTGTCATCAGTCGTGCCCTCCTTTTTATATGTTGAACGGAATTGAAAAATGATTCAAAAGGACATTTTAAGAGAAAGATCACTTGCCACCAAAAAGAAAACGGAAATTATGAACGGGATGGAACATCCAAGACGGGTTTTCCCTCATGCCAATTTTAAAAACCCAAGTTGATGTCAGTATTACCTACTTGCAACTTGTCCAGTAAATGGCGCATGCGTGGATCTCGGTTACCGCAGACGTCGCATTAACGCGATGTGAACTATAACGTGAATTCGACGGGCAGCCGGTCACTCTTTTAGTCCAGGGCACATTTCTATGAGGCGTCGAGGTTAACAAAAGTAAAAACCGTCCCTGACGACGAACTCCAATGACATTAGAGGGGTGTATTAAAGCCGTTAAAATAGACAGCTTGCTAGAGGCTGTTGAGTGAAAAAATGTCACTAATGACAAAAACCCAACCGACTACATTTGCCAATATCTGGTGTTCGTACTGTCCCCATGTAAGGGTAAACTTTGCGTTTGTTCCTGTAATTTCGCTGTTTAGCAAGCCCCGCTCCTCCATCAAACAACAACAACAAAAAAGACACATAAACAGACTTATTGAAACGTAAAAAACTGACTAGATTATTTCGGCGACGCTAACAAAACAATTGGCGACACGTTTAACTGTAGTTAATGACACGCACCTGTTGTGAATCAGAGACGTCTAAACGGCTATAGTTGTTTTTATGACAGGAGATAATTGGGAAAACAGCGAATGGTTTTTATCAAGATGAACACAAATGTCGGAAAAAGTTGACTTCTACTCGCCTGTATCGCCGGTTTCCCCATAATCCCGCTCTCCCGTACTCCGGCCGCCTCGCCTCTCCGCAGAAAAAAAATGTTGACTTTGTGCATGAAGAGTCCCTAGTAGCTCCCAGAAGACAGAGGAAGTTGGCAGGAGGAGCGCCTCTCCACATTTTCCACAGCAGGTGCATTTTTTCTGCTCTGTTTTTCACCGGACGCCCGGAATTGTGAGCTTTTGAAAGTTAGATCGCGCCTCACTTGCTTGGATTGATTTTTTCTGGACTCTGGTGTGTGGATTATTTCTGGTGTTGTGATAAAAAGAGTCGGCGTTTAATCTGCAGGAAATATTGTGCCTTCACAGCATTTCTCCGATTTATAGATCTCTCTCAGGTTTGCCATCCATCAGTGGTCCATTTTCTGTATCAGTGGCATAAAAGATTGAGCAGGAACATTTTCAAATATTTAGTTATTGGCTATCACCATTATCTTTAGGACCCATCTAATTCAAATTTGAGATTTTATCAGAGAGTCTAATATTAATTTCTGACTCAGGAATGAATACTCTTCACTAGATATATGAAAATGGCCAGCATTCTTAATTACAGAAACTAAAGAAAGCAGGAGCACAACTATCCGCAACTAATGAAACAAACTTAATCATCAAAAGTAACTGGTACTTTGGATCTTCGTTGACTGAATTGCACTTTTTGTAAGTCGCTTTGGAGAGAAGCATCTGCCAAATGACTGTAATGTAATGATCATAGAAATTAATAATTTCAGTTTTCCCTGCCCTTTAAATTCACTCAATCTATGAACGGATCCATATGAATGTTTTCAAAGCACATTTTTCCCAGTAAATGTCTGACAATCGTTGATTTGGAAATGTCAAAAACGCCAAATGAAGTGAAATTAAATACAGACAAATTTCTGATACATATACTTCATCTGTGCTATTCCAATATTTATTAGAACGGCCAATTCCACAAAATAAGACCATTTCCATATCCTCCCCCATGGGAACAGTAACCTTGAAATAATTTGCATTCACGTGAGCCCTAGTTGTGATCCTGTGGCTCTCAAAAAGCTGTAGCCTAACAAATAGATCAAAAAATTTGTGTGTATCTGAAAGCTTGGGGGCAGTGTGGTGCAGGAGGTAGAGCAGTTGTCTTTGGAACCAAACATTCCTGGTTTGATTCCTGGCTCCTCCTAGTGTGCCGAAGTTGCTGAGCAAGACACTGAACCGCCAGCCAAGATTGGCCTCACTGTATGTAGGGCCCTGGTTTGATTCCACCAGGAGACCTTTCTGTGTGGCATTCACATGTTCTCCCTTTGTCTGTGTTGGTTTCCTCCAACAGTCCAATAACATTCAGCAGGTTAATTACAAAAATTGCGATAAGTGCCCTGATGTGAGAATGAGACAGTGACCATAGGCTCCAGCATCTCCTGCGACCCTGAGTAGGATAAGTGGTATATGATGGATGTCAGTCACCCAAGAAAGGCAAGTAGCAGTGATTATGTGGTTTCAGGACAATATCAATGTATGATCTGCAAAAACGAAATCTATGATTCTTACCAATTGCTTTTATTCCAACTATATTATCATTTTTGCCTGGCAAGCAGCACTGGTTTCATAGCAAGGTGAAAACTAAAAAACTAAAAAGAGAGAGTTTTGTTTTTCAGAGCTGAAAAGTGGAAATATCCTGTTGTGTTCCATCACTGCCTCACTATTCTTAAAAAACAATTTACCCATTTGATTTTTTTGGAAGATGTAGCAACCACATGTAAAACAGGAACTCAAAAAAGAAGCTCATGGGAAGTGTTAAAAGTGAATTATGCTTTCACATTAATTTATGTGTATCTACCATTTGTCACAACAAGGAAAGAATGTCTGGTATTTGGGAGTATGTTTCTTGATGAGAAAAGGCTTTGCCTACTAGACTTCTATGAGACAAGGCAGGGAGGTTCAGTAACTACAGGTCAAAGTCTGGCTGGGTTAAAAAAAAAAAGACAGTATTTGATTTTACTTCAAAAAATATTGTAGGTAAATTCAGACAATTTACTTGGTTTGCAGTAGAAACTTTTACTGACAGGCTGTTGTCTGCCTCTTTTTTCAGCAGTTTTTAATATCTTTAATCTAGGAGGGTCTGCACTCCAAGTCCAGCACAACATGATGAACATGAGGTGCATATGACTTCACATGCTCAATGTGATGGATGTTTGTTGTCCAGGGTGCAGCTGTGATTTCATTTAAATGAGACTTGATGCACTTTGCAGTTTCATCAGCCCAGTTCTGCCACACCTCTCTGTCAGCTTTCTTCCCAGACACCCTTTGGGTAGCATCAGTGATTTCATGGATGGCTACAGTGTCTGGAAATGGCGACGTAACGTTCTGATGGATGTGTAAAAAGCCACCAGTGGTTCTCTTCAGCAAACGACAGGCCAAAGGCCATCCATCCTCAGAGCTTGGTATGAGACCCAGGTTCACCCGGTCAGCGACGTCACCGAGCTGCACCTGAGGAAATTACAAAACCACTTCAATGTATTTTGTTGAACCTCTCAATGAAAAAGAAAAACAATATATAAAGACATAATTACTTAATGATAGCTACACTTCAGATGTATTTCATGTTTAAAAAAAAATTGCTATTTGAAAAAAGGGCACTGATACTCTTCAAAAAGATATATTGATTTAATGAAGAGCATAACCTTAAGTTAAGAAATATTATGACATATTTCAGATCTACTTTTTAATTGAACCCACATGTATGGTAACAGCATAGAAACGCAAAGGAACAGCAATTGGCTGAAACATCTAAGCAGAACTGGTTTTAGGTAAAACATCACCAGCATTAGTTATATTAAATTCCAAGAAGTGGATAGACTTTTTACAGACATCAAATTCTTCTTTAATATATTAACTAAATACTATATATAGAGATGAATAAATCATATTACTTTTTGATTATCTCCCTGATGAATTGTGCAGCGATCAATCACTCCGTTCGCCACCAGGTTTTTCTGTAGTGCCTCCACTGCATCTGGGTTCCATTCGCAGGCATGCACATGTGAAGCCCCAGCATGTACCAGGTATGGGAGTGTGAAGTATCCGATACCTAAGACGAGGTACAGTCATGCTAGTTAAACTTATCATGTATCATGACTCCAAAATACGTTTCGCTTCATATAAATTCTGGAAGTGTTGAGCAATGTGACAGACTGAGAAATATTTATGCAAAAACTTGGAAAAAAAAAGACAATACAAATGTCCTCTGAGACATCTGTAGATGTTGCACTATTTCTGTCACCTAGCCTCAATCTGGATTTTAAAATATAGGTCAAGCGATTTAAGTTGTTTCTTGTTTCTTTTTTTTTTTGTTAAATCAACCGTACAGTATCTTAATCAACAGAACATTGTGGGTGGATAGTAAAAAAAAAAAAAATGAATATCATGATGGTCTGCATAAGATACTGAAATACATTCCAATATTCACTTGTGAAAGGAAACCACACCACATTTATGAAACACAAATGTCTTTGCACAATGAGAAACAGCTGCATTCCCCTTTTTGATGCGATTTCTCAAGAATTGTTGGAAAATTCTACAATCGACTTTTGCTCTTGTTAAAGAAAATAAAAAACATGCTTTTTTTGGTGGTTTTGCTTATGTTGATGCAATTGTCAATTCAAGCAATTTCCAATGTTTTAAGGAAAATTAAGATTGAAAGTCATTGCACAACAGAGGAAAAAAACTAATAGCAAAAGATTTTCAAAAATAAGACAGACAACAATAAGGGTGAATGTGGGACAAGAGAATCGTGTATCCAAACTCAAACTACAAAATTATATTTTCATAATAAACTAACTCACTTAACCCTAAAATGCATTTAGGTGTTAAACAAAGATTTCATACCGGCATATAAATCAACTACAGTCTCCCCTTTGCAGCAAAATGCTGCTACCCGGATCTTCTCCGTTATGTTTCCAGCTGAGAACATGCATTTGGTGACATCAAATTCATAGCTGAAACAATAACAATGCAGATTATTCATTTGAAAATGTACTGTTAATGTACTTAATCATTCGGAAATAGTTGACTATCAATGATAAGGGATGATTCTTACCTGATTCCATTGTCCACATGTTTCACCCAGCTGTTTTCTCCCATCAGCATTGTCACTGCGGGAGATCTGAAACCGTCCCTGGATATTCGTCTCATTCTTGCCAAGCGTTTTGCACCCAGGCTTTCGGCCACTGCACTCCATAACTCTTGATCTGAGAACGAACAATCAACAGCCGTGTCAATGGTTTTGATGCTTGTTTTCTATAGTAAATATAATTTGGGGACATTACACATTTTCTTCCATAGAGGCAGAGAGAAACACTTGTCCCCAAGCAGGATTAAGTCTCCATGCCGCTGGTAGTTGCGAGGAATATCTTTTCTCAGGTCATCTGTCCACTTTTCTCCATGACTTTCCAACAGGTGCCGAAGGATCTTCTCTAGTTTATCACAACCTGTTCGCTCTTTCTTCTTTTTTGACTGAAGAGGGAACTGTGGAGAACAATAAATATGCTTTTCAACCCCCAAATATATTTCAGCTGAACAGTAACATAGGCTCCTCCTGACCTGAGTCAAAATTTCGCAGGTGGCCTGTGGAGCCACCATGGCTCTGAGACAGGAAAGGTCCAGCTTTGACTGACAGGATTTTAAAACGGGCAGAAGAACATTCCCATCTGACTCTTTCAGAAGGCGTCGACTGTGATCGAGGAAACCTTGTGACTCCAGACATTTCCTGTGGAAAAAAAAAAGAAATGAGTAATGCCAAATTTAGCACAGACTGACAAAAACAACCCCGAACCCTTTTTGCGACGTAAGTTAAACAGCTGGAATAGCCGGTTTCGTGCTAAATGCTAAAGGATTTCGTGGCTCTGTGTAAACACACGATTACCTGAGCTGCTGGGCATGGCTTTGAGACACACGGAGACAGAGCAACTCGTCCATTCATACGCAAATAAACTGGACAACCGGTACGATGTCGAGTTTCAGAATTCGTCTAATATCACTCGGGCAGAACGTTAAACCACGCGTGTTTCTAGTCGGAATGTTGAGTACGACGGACAGAAACACCCAACATAAACCCCGACGGCCGATCATTTAAGTTCAAGCATTTCATTTTTGGAATTCCTTAAATATTGATGTGAAATTGTATGATGTCAAAATTAACATTGTTTGCAAGTGTATGACACTCTGAATATCACTTATAATCAATGCCGAGCTTATGCCGATAGAGGGAGCCAATCCAAAAATACAGTATATAACACTCATATATATAATTTCGATGAAAACAGTTTTTCAGTCGAAAGGACAAATGACCAAATTCATTTGGGGACATTGTATTAGAATTTAGAAAAGTAAAAGGACAAGGATGACTAATGAATTATTTACAAGTAGAGCCAATTAATAATCAATCAGATGCTTTTGTATTTTTTTCCCCTTAAAAATGCAATATGGTGTAGGTGTATCAAAATGCAAGCAAAATGCTACTTTAAAACCAAACTTTAAGGCTGACTACAATGTTGCACCTCAGCTCTTTCACCCAAAGACTGAAAAGGTATATTCTGTAATTCCAGTTCATTTTGATATCATTTTTAAAGTTTGAATGTATTTTGTTGGACAAACAGGACCAATTGCATGATTTTGCTTGTAGCGGCCCTACTCAGCTGTCATTTTCATTGCAGGGGAATGAAAATGACATATGCCATACATAAATTAGAGGAACTTTGTGTTTGCTGCAGACCAAAACTACTTGCCCCTCGTTTCTCTGTCCATTCTTCACAGTGACCACACTTCTATGTGGTCTCTGTAAGGGATCTTATATATTTAAGATTTTCCAAGCTGATCCAGGAAAAGCACATTTACTCTGTATTGCAACAAAACTAATTACTGTATGACTAAGGAATGCCAATACAGAACATTTATTGCATATTTTTTCATGTGCATGCTTAAAAACACTTTGCAAAAGCTGCCATGATACGTAAAATACGTCAAAAAAGTAAATATTTATACTCATCAAAAAACATTTTGAATCATAAAAAAGAGCAGGGTTACATAAAGTGGTACTGTTAATGTAACTAGGGACAAACAACATATATCAAACATATATAGTGGATCCTGCAGTGTAGTTAAAAAAAATCTTTGTTGGGATTTTTGCATCAATTTAAATGCTCAAAATATATGTGACTTGGACATTTTGAAATATTCACTATTTTAGCCAAACTGCCACCGGGTTTAATTAGGAAATGTAAAAAGTTACAGTGATTATAGGCCACATATTTTTGTTGTATTAATGTTATGACACCCAAGGGTTAGTTGTAGTTATCATTATTGTAGAATGCATTATTTCTTTAAAAATCAGACTTTATAATACATTTCAACCCTGAGGCACTGCCATTGTTTTACTACTACAAATTTCTTAATAATGAAGCTGTAGTTGTCGTTGTTGTTATTGTCAACAACAAAAACAAGTTGTTAGTAGACTAATTGATAATAAATTATTATTAGTGGTAGCAGCAGTAGTAGTTGTTGATTTATTATTATTATTAACAATAACAAAAACAAGTTGTTAGTAACCATAATTCTTACTTCATTGCCCATATTTTTTTGCATAATTGAAATATATTAAACAGCATCTTTTAATTTTACACACAAGTTAATTTTCTTTTCATTTGTTTTTTTTTATTCCCGTGGTTAGTCACCTCCGTGGAGCTCAGTTTTCAAACCCTTAAGACCCCCATAAACCTCTGCTGCTGGACAAGTTCAACTTATTTTCCTCATGTTTTCGTACCCCTTTGATATACACACAATAAATCAAGTGGCATGATGTGCAATTTCATATCATCTGAAAAAAAAAAGAACAAGGCATTTGGCGTCTGCTGCAGGACACGGGGTGATGAGATGTTACTTCCACTCAGATAAGAGTGATTTCCTCCGCACTGTTTACATCTGTTCACTGGAACCTGACATCGACACATGTAGCAACACTTTAGGGATTAAATCTTCAGGAGTCATTTCATTACCTAATGTATGCATTTTTTTTTTTTTTGCAGGCTCCTCCCGAGTAAAATCAGAGGAAGAAATCCAGCACATGACCGTGACTGAAGTAAGTATTGAATCACCGTCCTTTGTTCCCTCTGCGTGTACCTGTCCTGCCCCTTTAAGATAAGACGTTTCAATCTAGGCGTGTTTCCTGCTGCCATTGACTAAAACCACGAACTGGCATTCTGCGGAGAAGGCGGAAAACCAAAGAACATCCAGCCGCCACTTCCATATAATTTAAGTCCACAAAAAAAAAAAAAAAAAAAAAAAAAGATTTTTCAATTTTGATTGTCTTTTCAGAGTCGACGCCCCCCCCCTTCCCCCTTCTTTTCCCAATCGATCATCTCCATGCGTGCTTTTGACACACCTCTGCAAGCGGCTCGCCCGACAGCGATCATTTGTGATTTATCGAGATGATATGAATGTCAACCGGTCAACGTCCGCGCTTCCGAGGCACAGGCTGGATTTCCGATCTTACACCGGGAAACATCTGCCACAGGCGTTCGGGTGAAGATCTGCTTAATCGGCTCATCGTGTTGAACGGCGAAGGAATCCAGGTTGAGTGCAGCTTCGACGTGACAATGACTTGCCGCAGCACAGAAAGCGAACTGGAAATATCATGAATCGGAAAGCATCGACGATGTGACTGCGCCACTTCGGAGACGCTCAGAAACCTCCTCCCGCAGCCCGTCTCTGTGCCGGCCCGCCTCGCTTTGCCCATGTGTGTCACATTGAGCGATATCTGGGAAGACCACAAGAGCACCTGCACCGCCTTGTTATCCGAGTCGCTAAAAACACTTGCGTTGACCCATAAGCAGGATTGTGGACTGACGAGAAAAGAGGAAACCATGTCGGCGGTGATGATCACGAGAAAGGTGCGGAAATGGGAGAAGCTGCCGGGTAAGAACACTTTCTGCTGCGATGGACGGGTGATGATGGCCCGGCAGAAGGGGGTCTTCTATCTGACCCTCTTCCTTATCATCGGAACCTGCTCCCTCTTCTTTGCTTTCGAGTAAGTTCCCCTCCTGATTATTTCCAATTACTCCAAAAGTACTTATCCGTCACTCCTGTGAACTGATTTGTCCACAAAGTATCCACAACGTATCAACAGTAGTTTGTGTTACATACGCTGAGTCAATATCTTAGTTGATCATTTATTCAATTATTCATGTCCGTTTTTTTTTTTTAAATCCCAAAATAGCATTTGTCTGAATCGTATAATTATTCTAACAAATATGATATGAAACAAACTACTTTTATTTCAGTAATAACCACAGATTCACGTGTTGAGGATCTGGTTAAAAAACACACACACACACACGCACACGCACACGCACAAGTACGGCATGTTTTTGGGCTGGGCAATCAAAGAAAAAAAAATCACAATATACGTAAACCTGTGTATCACAGTACATCATATCTGAATATGTGTTCTACATGATAATAGCTTTTTTTTCAAAGCTTCTCACACAGTAAAATATGGCAAAGCATAAATGTCCTTAATCTTTAAATGCATGATTAGATTTGAAAATTACAGAAACTGTACGACATTTTCCTAATGCTTCCTTTGTACGCTTCTTTTTTTTATAGTGGTCTTATTAATTATTTTTTTTTCAACATCTGTTTAATTTTTTTTTCATATTCATAAGTAATCCTCAGTTACCGTTGGTAATTTCTTGCACATTTTTGATTATTTTCCTTATGTCTATAAGTGACTTTTTCTGTCCGCATGGTGTTTTTACTCTCCCATGATTTTGATTAAAATTGTGCATTTCCTTAAGAAAGATGTGACACCACCCCCACCCCTCTCTGAATGGGTCTGATCAAACCTTACCATTATACAATATTTTGCAATGGGAACATCTGCATCGGGCTTTAGATGATAGCTTTAAAAAGATCATGATGGAGTTTCCAGGTATCCTGTAAATATGTCTGTTTAAAATTTTGCTCATAGTTCTTATCTGCAACCAGGCTGTAAGATGACCTGCCTGCATGGCCTTCAGCTCAACAACCATATTGCCTTTCACTTAGCTGCCAACACCCTGGATTCATATGTTCCTTTTCCAAATTCATCCTCAATTGGAGGGTTATTAACTGACCACATAATGTCGATTTTAATATTTAATTACCATAGTTGTTCTGTCTGCTGTTGCCTATGTTTTGTTCCATCAGCAGTTCTATATCAGCCCACCACTCTTCAAAACCCCTCGGACACATTAGTCTCACAAACAGCCAAGCAGCTCAGATGCAATATTTGAACCCAAATCCTGTCTGTCAGGTTGTTTTTAAAACAAAGACCATGTCTGCAGATGATTATTGTCAAGCTGTCGCATTCAGAATGCACCACTTTGTGTTTGTTTTATTTCCCCTTTCCCCTCCTCTTCTTGACATTTTTTAACTCAGGCATGATGATTAAGCATAAAATCTTTGGTTGTTACACAGTAACCCAGCCTTTCAGTGGGAAGGTATGCAGTTACAATGCCAAATGCATTTGGAACAGAGAAGAGTTTGCTACAGTCACACATTGCCAGGCCCTCCCCATCTATCTGCTCTGCACTTTAATGGCCTCTTACCTCCCTTTAAGTCCGGACAATAGATATCGTTGTGCAGAGCAGAGACCCGATGTTGCTCACATCCACAGCTTGGGGAAGACTTTGCGCTGACTAATGACTGGCGTGTAATTTGTTCCCAGTAATTTGTTCCCAATATTCATATTACCAGTGATCACAATTATTGGTCACGGAGGATGGATATTAATGATTAAATTGGCCCAAATGACACAGGGGCCATTTTCTTGTCCTTACACAAGGTATTGATACATGCGGGATTCAAACTACTGTCAGAGTAATATCCTTTAGAATGAATACCCCAAGGTATAATTTGTACACAAATACCCAATTTGCAATTGTGTTTAATGGAGAAATTATAACAATTGCGCTAGCCAATCACCAGATATTTCACTCTGAATTACTCAGAATATCCTCAGTCTACTGTAACAGTTAAATCAGACTTCTCATCTGCAAATGATTTCTGACAAAAAGGCAAAGCTCTTTTCAACTAAACACTTCTCTTTCTAACGATTCCTCTTTCATTGGAAAATGCCACAAGTACATTGATAGTCACCTTTATTCTCCTTTAAAAAAAGTGTAAATCTCCTCCTCCAAAAATGTTTCTTTATTTAATGTTGAAAAATGTTGTGTTGATCAGTCACTGAGCTCATTGATGACTTTGTACAGCTCAAGTAGAAAACCCAAATAGTTTCAATATCAAAAGTGTTCATTAAATTGCGTTACACTGTCGAATTGCATCAGTTGGAGAAGCAAAGCTTTTATGTGTTTGCTGATTCATTCATTACTCTGCTATTGTGTTTGCTTGTTTTCCTCACGTGTGAACCTGAGGTTAAGCTGTGGGTTGCAGTGTAGAGAAGATCCGAAACAGAGAGGGTAGTGTCCTGGCCTGGCTGGGCCCACATCCAGCATCAGTCTAGCAGACATCAGCAGCCATCAGCACCATGTGTAGAAAGTCCTCTTTGTGCTCCAGAGTCTCTTGCAGAAACAAGAGGCCGAATACATAGAGAGACCTGTATGAACTGAATGAAAAATACAATGATACACACATATACATACACATATACATTCACATACACACACACGCGCGCATATTTATATATATATATATATATATATATATATATATATATATATATATATATATATAATTGCACAAGGCTTATAAATGCAGCATTCACAAGCATTTGCATGATTTTTTAGTTAAATTATTTGTCAGTATAATATGGAAATGTAGGTAGGTTATTTTTGTTCTTTATTTGATAGAGGATGCAGTGGATGGGGTTAGATGAAGGCAGACAATTTGCTGTGGCGACCCCTGAAGGGAACAGCCAATAAAGACAAGAAGATCTAATATGTGATTTTCCACAACCCGGGGAGATTGTCAAAAATCAATATACTATTTATGTAGATTTCAACATAATATATGAATATATTGATATTGGGTATTTGGAATTGTGTTTTGTTTTTTTCTTTTAAGGTTTTCTTGCAGGTGTGTGATCTCTGCTTTAGTGGTGCAAATGAGAATATGTCAGTTTGTTCTTTGCTTCACTCAAGCATATGCACTGTGAAAGCAGGAACTAGAAACTGGAACACAAGGACAGTGTCCTCATCTGTCAGCCCATCCCCGGGGCACTGGTCCTCTACCAATGCTTGAATGCGTTTTTGGCTTATATGTTGCAAAGTGAACGCTCTCGGTGTGTCCGGATGTCGATCGGGCCTCTGTTCCTGCACACATGAGATGCACTGACGAAGCAGAAGTGCAGGGCTAAGCCTGCAGAGCAGCTGCAGTCAAAGGAGATTTTGTAATCGACCCCGGAGCTTCCTTTGGCATTCGGCCCCACCCTGTTCTCCCGTTAGCCAATTGGAGTGCGATTGGCAGCCCCTGCTAAATGAGCAATAATATGATTTATACCCTATTCCTAGTGCATGCTCCATTTCCAGTAACCGTTATCAGTGTCTTTGTTCTATAAAGGCTTCTCTGCCTTCTCTGAGAAGTGCTTGTTGTCTGTGGATGGCGAAGCGATATTTCAACCTCATACTTTGCCATTCAGAAAGGGAAATTCTTGACCTACATTGGTTAGAAGCCCCGTGTGCACTTATGTTCACTATCCACATTTTTGTCTTTTACTTTGAGAGGAATGGGATTTGTCCTCATTTGGCTGTGATATAGTCATTTAGTTTATGTATCATCTTTCCTCTTTTCACTTAGTGAATATTCTATTATGCAACATTTGTAATCCCATCTTTAATCCCTGAAAAATGTCTATGAACCTGACCCATGCTTCATCTCTCTCATATGGTATTTAAATGTTGCATAACTTGAAAGACTGAACAACAGACTGTGTCCTCTGCAGCTTTAGACTAACCTCTTTCAAAACCATGAATTTTAAGTGATTCTTTTTGAAACACAAACTGAGGCTGATGTAAAAATATGACATTCATAACGGGAAAAGGTTTTCTGCCGAAGAACCCTTTGCCAAATAGCCATATCTACAAGATGGATAATGCAGAGGTTGTGTGTCTGAATGCGGAAGAGTGGGAGAGGCCAAATGGAGTTTCTGAGCTTTATTTTCATCCGAGCCTTGGAAACAAGCTGAGTTACAGTCTCCAGATGTTTGAATGATTTTGTGTTTATATAGGGACAAATGTGGATCACCAATTATACCAAGTGTACAATTTGATTGAAGTTTGATTCACTTCCATTTATAACAACTTCCAAGTCTCAGGTATTTTTAAAGGTATTGCTTTTTTAACAAAGGGTAAATGTCAGGAGTCATCCTGTCATGACATGGATTCAGATTTATACTGAGCACAGTAATTTTAACAAAACAATGTTAATGCTGTTACCAACTTCAGACGGGTCTTGTCTTTGAGCCAGTGTAATCTAACGTTAAGAAGGGAATTCCTGTGGCTCATAGTCCGCAGTAGACACACCCTAATAGGTCTTTTCCCCAACCCTAAACCTTATGCACACGCACTCATACACACAAAAGTAAATATTCCACTTTCCATGCAGCATAAGCGGCAGTAAATATCTGTATTATTTATGTTTATTTGTTCCTGAGTGCTGGACAAAGACATTGACAAAAAACAGATGTAGAGCTCAGTGCAATGTATTTCAACTTATTTCTTATCACTATACTATTAAATCCAACTTATTTACAGTGTGCTATTGGATAACCCATGTAACCATCCAGAGGTAAAAAAAAAACAGGGTTAAGCAGAAGCACTTCTACAACTATAACATTTTGGCACTAATCCTTTTGTTTGGTTGTTGTAGAGATATTAAGACCAAGGTTCAAGTGCTTTTACCTGAGCTGTGGTCTGTATGAACCTCTTAAAGGATAAGAACAGTTGAGGTCGACAGAGATTTTAGGTGTGCTAAACAGTGCGTCTGCATGCAAGAAAGCAAAGCTGGATATGGATTACTGAATAACATCTTAAGTACAAAAACAAATTGTTCTGGTAAGTTGAGTTGACTCCGGTAAGTTGATTTCAGCCGCCATATAGTGGTAGGAGCTACATTTTTCAAGATTAATTTCTTGATATTATCAAACACTGATGATAACGCACTCTGCCTTACACCAGAAAAATAGGACTATCTTTGCCGTGTAAAATTTAACCAATTTTTTTTTTCTTTTTAGTTATCTAAGTACTCAGTATGAGACCTGTTGCAGTATCATTTGTCATCTTATACAATGTGTCCCTGGTTAAATAAAAAAACTTATTCTTCAAAACAGGTTTATAAATAGCATTATCTAGCTTATCATTACATATAATTTTAACCTCTTTTTTTCTTTTTGGCTGTCACCTATACTTATTATTTTTAGTGCTTTGTCAATTGCTTCGTATTGTTTTGTTTTTTTCTATCATTACCTCTAATGTTTGTTAAGAACTGTGTAGAAGTGCTACATTACATGATTTTATTGTTATACTCCTACCAATTTATAAGGTCTTTTTCACTAGGAATAAGTGAATTCAAATATTTATCAATAAAGTTCATTGAGAAAGAAATGGTCTCTTTCACTCACATTCTATCAAAATTTGAATCTATTTTAGACTGATAAAAACCCATTTATAATTTTGGTGTGCAGTATTTATGTAAACCCTCATCATTTTTCATGTGAGGCCCATGAGAGGTAGGAAGTTGAGTGGGCAAGAAGCATGGGAGTCTCACTGGGATCTGATTGATAGCTTTGCCGATTAAAAACACTCGAACCTCATGGACAGAGAATCTGATTAAACTCGGGGCGTTCTGCTGCTTCCTTGGTGACCAATGAACCCTGCAGCACTACTCTGCCCCTCACCAGCCAAGGAAATAGTCACATCCAGAAAGGATGTGGAGGCTTGATGGGAAGCATTGATAGAGTCTGCCTAGAATGCCCACCAGTCATCAGCACGGGAAATACCCTTCATCAACAGACTGCCCTGCCTTGGCCCAGCCCCATTTGCAGCTGTCTTCTGTCTCTAATAAATTAGCCACACATAATTCACAGGATTGCTTTTGTGGAATTTGCTACTGATTCAGTCATTGCCTCTCGCTCTCACTTGTGAATACAAGTTCTGCAGGAAAATTACTACAACCAGTTCAGCTGGTGCTGTGAGCTGAGCTCAGATATTTCCATGTAGCTGTTTCATCAACAAGTAAAAGTATATGTCCATATTATGCTCCCACATAATTATTCTCTGTAGGCAATTGCCTATATTGCCTTTGTCAAAAATTGCCACAGGTTGCATCACAGATCTTGTTACAACAGTGTATAGCAGGGCTAATTCTTGCATTCATTTATGAGAATTGTCTTTTTTACAAGTAGTAATTTTCTTTTTACCACTTGTAGCAGCTATTATTTCTCAGCCAAAACACAGTGCTGCTAGGGGTCCATAAAATAACAAATTAACAGATAAATGGGAGCTTTATAATGAAACAATGCCAGTGATTTGCTATGTTTTGCAAAGGGACTGCGTTTTGATGGTGTATGACATATGGATATAATATTTTATCTAAAGGCAGTTTGAAATGGAGAATGTTTTTGGAGTGCATTATTCCACATCCATAGGCTTGTGATATCTCCAAACCCCAAACTCAGCTTTCGTTAGTCTATTCTTGCTCAGAAGGTTTTTAATGCACAATGATAAATAAAGCTTCACATTTCCTTTCAGAAGATTTACCATGAAATTGTAGACTCTATTGCTTTCAAGTAATGTACCTTGAATATAAATGACATAGTTTGACAATATTCCTCATTAGTCCAGTTTTCACCTTATTGCAGTCAAGTACAGTTGCATACCTGTATCCTGTAAGAGACCTGATTCTAGTAAAGAGGCCAAGACAGTCTTTCTATTTAAGTCTTTGAAAAGTACTTGAGGCTGTTCAGACAAAAAAACCTCAGTGTATTTAATGATACGGTGCTATTTCAGAGTAGTCATAGTGCTTGGCTACATAGAATTATCACCTTGCATGGAGTTCTGATTGACCTACAACTGTATAGTTTTGGCTGGCTTGTGTGTTGTCAACAGGGAGTAGCTTGTCAATATAGTGGACACTGTAGCAATTCATGAGACTACACTGCTTTCAGGAGCTATTTTTGAATTGTAAAGAAGCTTAAAAATCTAAATGTTGAATTTTTTTAAAACTCACATTTACTTCAAAGGTTAAGAGTAAACACTTGCTTCAAGAGCTACCCTGCAATGTCAGGTGGAGATGCCCTTTTCACTCTGACAGTCATATTCTATTTGGGAAGGGAGTGAGAGTTTATAAATTCAGGGGCGGGATAGTGAATATATCGATAGAAAGATGCTGGGGTTGGAATTGCCAGGGCGGAGGCATAGAAGAAGACTATGGGGAAGATTTATGGATGTAGTGAAAGAGGACGCAAAGTTAGTTGATATGAGATATGAGAGAACAAGGTTAGATGGAGGAGGTTAATTTGCTGTGGCAACCTCTGAAGGAAAAAGTTAACGGAAAAAGAAGAAGTTCAGAGTTTAGAAATTTAGGTCTCATACTGTATTTTTACTGATGAATTAAAAGCTTAAGCATTATCAAACGTTAGCAGATTATTTGATTGCCTTCAAGTTGGTGCATACATTTGCTTTCCTCACAGACCGGGAATCTAAATGGAACTAAAAATTCTCATACCTGGATTTTTGTGTAACAGCCTGTACCTGGGACTCATCCAAGACCTCCTGTGGAGAAAACACTCCATAAATATATAGTGTTTAGAAAATACAGATCCAACAATTGATTGCAATCTAACATAGCTCAAAAAGTTTCCACTGTTGATATTTATTTCCAAGCATTAGTTTTAGCAAAGTTAGTATTTTTTCATGAAATGTAGGCCAAAGTTACCCAAGTTAATTGTAAAGAAGCACTGTTCTAATTTAGGACTAATTAGTTGAGTCGTATCACATTGATTTGTATACTTTAACATTCCCTGATCATATTGTAAGCCAGCATTTTTGTACAAAAATCTATGCCCCAAAATTGTTCTAGGGCTACAAGCAAGAAGCCAGAAGACTGAAACATGTCTGATGCTAAAATTGTTTCTCTATTCAAGAGAGTTTGCTCTCAAATTCAAGCATCTGTTTAAATATTATTTGGGATTTGTCTGATGGACAGTACATTTCCGTAAAGAAATTCATTGTTGCAGGTGTTGGTAAAAAAATAGAAGAAATTTTATTTGTTTTTTTCTCAACTCTCAATCAATACTGTATATCATGTATATCATATTTCACTATGGATTTAATTGTTTCTGTGTTTCATCTGTAAACCAATATCAATTTAGCTGCCCATTATACTATTAACAGACTCAGTGTTTTATCTGAATTTTACAAAAAATTCAATCACACTACGAAATGTGTAAATTAAGTCTCAATGAATTTTCTCATGGAAATTTATCTTTGAAAAGGCTTCAAACTAATTCGATGTTTGGGGACATGGATGCCCATATACAATATTTAGCAGTTGTTGTACTGCAGATGTAATTTTTCACACATAGACACAAATTTCGCTTTCACCGAATAATGCACAGCTCCTTGTAATCCAGTAGTGTAACATTTTTCTTGCATTATGCATATATAATCCTAGCTACACAGGAGGAAGATGAGGTGATGTAGTTAACTATTAATAACAGCATGTAGGAGCCTCAGCTACTGCTGCTTTCTTCCGTCGTAGCACTTTGGGGTGCTGCTCACATCTGTTACTGCTTGGAGTAGCAGGCCTGTTTGGAGGAGCCTCCCCTTCCGCCCCGGGTAAAATCTCAAAGGCCTGGCAGTCAAAGTTATGCTAATGTTTTACCACTCTTTCAGTAGGTGAAGTGAGTGTAGTGGGATGTTGTGTATTCAAAGCATCGACTTTGTCCTGGAGGAGGTCCGAGAGAGTCCACTTTCAGAGTTCATAAGCTTCTGCTCAGAACACCGGGTCAGAAAATGTTTGGTGTTATCATCTGTCACGCCTTGTCAGATAGTTTATGCCTGAAAGCAAATACTCTCCCATTTCGATTTCTGCTACATGAAGCTGTAGATGATAAGCAAAATTGTAACTTTGTTGTGTTCACTGAAATGATGCCTATTAAAAGAACAGGCAAAACTGTATATCTTTTCTCCTCTTCTTACCAAGACAAATTCTTTGCTTTTAAACTGAGTTTATTCTGCATATATTGTCCTTTTTTCCTCATATAGATGCCCATACCTGGCTGTCCATCTGTCTCCTGCAATCCCAGTCTTTGCAGCTCTGCTCTTCCTCTTTGTCATGGCCATGTTACTGCGGACCAGCTTCAGCGACCCAGGGGTGCTTCCACGAGCACTCCCAGAAGAGGCCACATTCATTGAGATGGAAATTGGTAAGTCTACAGAGTTAAGACTTTTTTTTCTTTTTTTTATAAGATGTAATTTTCCCATCAACATCTTAATTCCTATTTAAACAAAAGAGGACCAGAATTCAATACAGAGAGAACTAACCTCTTCCAAGTCCAAAACTTTGTCTGCACTTTATCAGAATCAGAAAAAATGTCAAAATCTGCGCATTAGTAGATAATTTTACTGGAATTATGATTGAATTCTTTAATTTATTATTCTGAGAAATTAATGGGGAAAGTGTCTGTTAGAATGTCCCACCTCACAAACGTAAAGAAAAGTGGAAAATCCAGATCGGCCTCAATGTCGTGTCCTCTTGCTAATCCTCCAACCTACAAAGTGAACCATTCACTTGGCTTTTGTTGTGTTGATCATAAGTGAATAATGAAACACAAATGCCTTGTATGTCAGTGACAACAGAAGAAGTGATTTGATTACATCTTGTGCTTGTTGTAGGTACTCTGCCGTAAACTACTGGGCCCTGGTATTGGTTAGGAGCAGAGTTTTTGAACTCATCTTTACGCTGTACATTTGCTGTCCAATGATGGATACTATTTTAGACAAATTGCCAGCTGTGCACCTTGATGTCATCTGGCATATTCTGACTTACTCACAATACACCCTCTATAGGTGCTTAATGACCCAAGACAAATGGAAGTTTTAAAAGGATGTTTGCTTGACAAAAAATATTTTTGAAAATTTACTGTCTTGTTAAATAGTTTTCCATACATGAATTTAGAGTATTGATCTTGTTTATTTGACTTATTTGACTCAAAAGTTAAACTTCAAGATTCTTGTCTTCACCCCAACAACATGTTGTTATTGGGACACACACATTTTCTGTCATCATTATTGAATAAATCATTTCAAGAATGTGACCAGCATATGAAGTACTCAATATCAAGATCATGACTCTTCAATATTCAGTAACAGTCAGTATTGCTTTAGTTTCATTAGATGTTCCAAAACTGTGAATTCCTGGTAAGAGAAAACCGTAAAGTCTCACCAGAAGCATCTTATTGATACAATTTTGAGTAGCATTTCTAAAAACCTGTCAGATTCTTGCTTCTTTTGATGAAGCAGGTGCCCTTCCCTCTTCTAATATGACTGCACTCAAGCATTTCACTTGGATGTATGCAAAGCTGTTAAGCACAATCAGGACCAATATTACCACCAGGCCTCCTTATCTACTGCCACTCAGGTGTCTGGTCATCAGGCTGAAGAGTTATTACAGTTCATTGCATCATAGTCCAGCTTTCATCTTACTTCCCTCTCCAAATGATAATCTGAGATATGGATTGGATATAGACTGAAAATTGCTGAAGCAAAAGTATTTTCCAGGCATAAATACTTCAGTACAAGTGAGGAAAGCAGTGAGTAGTCACCCTCAGCCCTTTTGGTTTATTCATGTTTGCTATGGTTTATGTTGCCAGCGATTGCTCATCTGCAGATTTACAGCTCATCCCAAACGTGCTTTAAATTTAATAGAACCAAATTGTCTCCTTCTATAAAAACAAATCAAAACCCTTGCAATCTTTATTAGTTCCTGCTATTCTTATCCCCATTCTGGCATTCAAAATTAGAAGATTAGTATTACTTCATAAATGTTGCAATCACTCTTATAACTTCCACCCTCCCTCTCTGCATGTGGAGCTTTTCAGCTTTCCGTCTTTGTCTCTGTTAAGAACGTATTCCTCAGTTATTGCTCAAGCTCCCTCACTCCAGACAACCAGCATGGGTGGAGACCGGCCTCTGTTAGTGACAGTGGATGCCGGTAAATGTATCCTCTAGCCAGCACTTCTCATCGTGACTATGACTCATAAACTAGAAGATTGGTGGTTTAACAGTTTACATACTCTCTTGAGGTGTGAAGGTTTATTTCCTTCATTTCGACTACATCAGCAGATACAATTGGGCATTAAGAATGTGATGGATATAATGATCAAGCTATTGATGGATTTGTTCTTAGGGTTTAAAACAGGTTTTAAAAAGCATATTTGTCAATAACTCAGTTTCATTTTACAGTTATATTTTTTAGAATTGTCAAATATTTCATAAACTAAAAACTGCCAAGTGCAACTTTGAATATTATTCAGTCATTGTAGTTGGGGATTGGGGATATATTTAGGGATTGTCACAGCAATTCAACTTCCTCCATCTAACCCTCTCTTTTGCATCCTTCTCGCTCACATCAACTGTTAAGTCTTCTTTCACTACATCCATAAATCCCCTCTTCCGTGATCCTCTAGGCCTCCTGCTTGGCAGTTTCATATTCAGCCTTTTACCATATATTTTCAACATCCCTCCTTTGTGCATGTCCAAACCATTACAGTTTGGCCTCTCTGACTTCATCTCTCACTTTTAAACATCTTACACGCTATTCTTCTGATGAACTCATTCCTGATCCTAGCCATCCTTGTCACTACCAAAGAGAACTTCAACATCTGAATTCTGCTGCCTCTAGCTCCAGCCTCAATGCCACTGTCTCATAACCATACAGCATCTCTGGTCTCACAAATGCCTTTTTGCACCTTTCCTTTCTTTCTGTATGATGCTCTTTTATCACATATTGTCCCTGACACATTGCCATACCATTCTAACTTGCTTGAATGCAGCTCTTCGCCTCTTTTTCACACTAAGTACTGAAAATCCTCCACCTTATTTATCTCCAATCACAATCCTCTGGGTTCTGATTGGCTCCCTCTCGTTCACACACTTTGCTATGGCTGACGTCCATGCCTCTCCTTTCCAGGGCATACCTCTACCTTTTGAGATTTTCCTCAAGCTTTCACCACAGACCACAATGTCATCTGCAAACATCATTGTCTATCATAGTCATCACGACTGCAAACAACAAGATGCACAGACAAATGCACAGACTCTTTCCTATATCTTCATTCTATGGCTAATAATTTTTATTCCTCTATAGATGCTGCAGTTCTGCATATTTCCCTTATTCTTAAAATTGGACACCAGCACAGTTCTCCAGTCCTCAGGCATCCTCTTACTCCCAAAGATTGTGTCGAATAATGTAGTCAGAAACTGTACTGCTGCATCTCCAGGACAGTCCCATTCCATAGGCATATCATCAGGACCAACTGCCTTTCCACCCTTCATCCTCTTTCACTCTTCTGCCCTCTGATGTCACCTTTATTGATATCTGCTACTTTGTGGTCCACAATAGTCACCTCCACTCCCCTCTGCTCTTGCTCACATGTTCCTGATTCATCAGCTCTTCAAAGAAGCCTTTCCATCTTCCCATCACTCTCCTGGCACCTATTAATACATTTCCTCCCTCTATCCTCAATCACCGGACCCTATTCCTCGTTCGCCCCATCTCTGTCTCTGTTTTGCCAGCCTGTATAATTCAGTCTCTCCTTCCCTACTATCCAACCAATTATCCAGGCCACCATATGCCCATATGCCCATTTTATGCCCTTTGCCACCTCGACCTTGACCTTGTGCTGCACCTTCCCGAACTCCTGTCTACCCTCTTCAGTCTCCTCTGTGTCCCACTTCTTCATTGCTACCCTCTCCTTATCTCTTTAGGGTATCCCAATCTCCCCGACCTCTCTCCCTGATCACATTAGCTGTAGTTGTCCAGTTATTTTGAAGCTTCTGTTGATCACCCAGCTTCTTCCTGAAATCCACACAAGGCTCCTCCCTTGCAGCTTCCAAAACTTTGTGTTCAGCTCTGCCTTTGTCCTCATTATCATTCTTGTCACCGGAGACATACTACAAACCACCATTCTATGCTGTCAGACTACACTCTCACCCACCATTGCTTTGCAGTCACTGATCTACATAAGACTACATCTTCTATATAAGATGTAGTCTACCTGTGTGCTCTTACCTCCAGTCTTATACATTACCCTATGCGTCTGCTTCTTCTGGAAGAAAGTAATCACCACAGCCGTTTCCAGTTTTTCTGCAACATCCCATCATCTCTCTCTGTGTTCCTATCCTGGATAGAAAATCTTACTTTCACTTTCATGTCTGCACCAGCATGTCCATTGAAATCTGGATCAGTTACCATTCTCTCACCTCAGGATATTCTACATCACTTCATCTTACTCAGTCCTGAATTTTTCTTTCTCTTCTAACTCAGATACCACCTCAACAACATTGAACTTAAACTCATTATATCCATGACCAATCATGCTTTTCATTGTCTCCTCAAAAGTTTAATTCAAAATTTTGGTAATCAAGTAGTCTCTCTAGGAATGTGACTCAATTAGGGCTTTGACAGTTCAGTAGGTCAACAGGTTCATGGTTTTTTGGTCAGATTATGATTTATTTGTTTTAAGACACTTGGGAGGAGTTCAAACACTTAACATCTTATATGCTCCATGTGTATTTTGTCTTATCAGCAAACATACTCTACGGTTTTTAGTTTGGTATATGAAATCCAAAAACATTTTTTTCAAAACACAAAGCGTTACTTAGCCTATTTCAGCCTATTTTGCTTCGTAATTTCTGAATTGTTTAATTTTCCATATGACTCAATTTTGTTCCATTGTTTTTGTTTCAATAATGGAAGTGATGAGGACGTCAGCTGCTGTATATATCTCTAACAACCAGCCCAACCATCATCATTTTATATTTGGTCTAAGTTGGATTTACCCAAAATATAAACCTCTTTATTTCTTTGCCCTCAACAGCATACTTTTCTCTTTTCTTTTATCTTAATTTCTCCAGATCAACTAATATATTCTAACAATAATCCACAATTCATATATCAATCCTTGAAAACATGGGAAGAACATGCAAATAAAAAATGTGATCATTGTTAATCCCTTTTTTTTCATATATTAGAAAAGCATAGATGTTAGGAGTAGCAGGTGTGGATGCTTGAGATCCAGGGCTTACACTAAAGCTGTCAATGAAGATGCAGCCTCAGTGCTCTGTCCCCTCAGCCTGTTGAGACGAGCCCCGGGAGGGAATGCTAATATAAAGAGAGGCATCCTCTTGGAATGTATAATACCTCTAGCAGATGGAGATTTCTACCCAAGGGAGTGGCATCATTTCCTGTGAGTGATGAGTCATTAATTCATCCTCTGCTGGTTTATCCTGTAGACTAAAGATTACTGTAAAAATAATCTCCTGTATTTTGTGCCAAACTAAATTAATTTCTCTACATTTGTAGATGCTTAGTATAATCAAATAAATATGTACCAGCCTTATGAATACAAAAAGGTTTTTTTTAAAACTGGAAATAGTCAGTTAAAACGTTCTATACAAAACATTATGCAAATCAGCTCAAATGCCTTTTCTCCTCTACTTATTGTATCAAAATTTCAGTCATGGCAATGTCTTATTTATTTAATTTATTCCACATTGTACATAGTGTGCCCATTTTAGATACCTCTCTTGATCGATACCAGCAGCTAGCTGACTGGTTATTGTCCTGCCGCTTCTCACCCACACAAACAAAAAAAAGGCTGAAAGGGACCATCTATTTGGTAACATCAAGGATATCTGACAATGAAATTTCAGCATGAGGAAGCCTAGTACATGCCCTCTCAGAACAAGTATATAAACAAGTGTATAAATGCATTTTGGTAAGTGTGACAGGTTTACACTTTTACTGTATCTGTTAAATATTTGATCAGTTATATTGTCATTCCAGGAGGACCACTAAAATTGATTTGATAAGATTTTTAAGTTTTACTGTTCCCTTATCCAAAGTCAGATTTGATTATTTGTTGATTGTAAGAAAAAAAAAAAAAAAGTTATGATTTTATTCCTCTGGTTGTCAACAAGTTCAATACTTCCTAAATGCGTTCAGCATCAAATTATTGATACATTTAGTGCTTCAATCATGTTATGTATCAAATGTTTTAATATTTTGAATTTTGTTTCTTGATTAGATTTAGATTAAATCCATAACTTCTAGAATTTATGCATCCAAGATGAGCATGTAATAGCAAAGATTGTTGTCTTAACAGAGGCTGCCAATGGCAACGTCCCTGCTGGCCAGCGACCTCCACCACGAATCCGCAATGTTCAAATCAACAATCAGATTGTCAAGCTCAAGTACTGCTACACCTGCAAGATCTTCCGACCGCCTCGTGCATCTCATTGCAGCATCTGTGACAACTGCGTGGGTAAGATCAGCTGTCAGTTAAAAGAAACTATGAAGAAAAACAGTTGAAACAGTTCTATTTCAGTTTTTGAGATGTAGAAAGTGAGTTTTTTCATGAACAGGGAAAAATTGCTTGCAAACATCATGGGTATCATTAAAGACGTAACCTTAATTCCTCTGTATATATTTTTGATAGTAATGAAATAATTCAAAAAGAAATCAAAATTAGTAAATAAATTTTAGACACTCAACATTTAGAAAAAACTGAAACAAACGAGCCAAAAACTATACAAGGCACATTTTTAAAAATGTTGCTATTAATCTAGAAGTCTGCTGTGACAGTGAACACTGGTTCATCTTGTTAACCTGCAGTAAAGGCCAACCCCCCCCCCCCCACACACACACACAAATAGCACAGGCATGACACAGCAATACATTTTACTTCCTTTTTTTTTTTTTTTTTTTTTTTTTTTTTTTTTTTTTTTTTTTTTTTTTTTTTTTTACTGGATACTCTTCCCTCATGAAATTCACATTCACCCAGTTTACTGAGAGATCTCAAATTTAAACAGTAAACATTGTCAAAGCTGGTATAAATGGACCACGTGAAGATTACACATACATTCATTTTTTAATTTAGGGCAAACAATTGAAGTTGAAGCTATATAAGCATACACAGTTACCTTTATTATTGTTACATATGTAGGGTTAGGGTCATATTATCCACATATGATATTTTTTGTCTGGAACTACCAAGCATTTTTTTTACAGTCGCAGTTTTTTCTCCAATATCTATGGTGTTGGGGGCCATGCTGCTCACCAGGTGAACTGACCCATCTGGTATTTTCCAGAATTACCAGACCGTCGGTCTAAGCCAAAGAGTATTTCTATAATATGAAAGTCTAGGAGAAAAGCACTACTTTCATTTTAAACCCAAGTACAAGTACAAGTACATTCTCTTTACACTTAAATTACATCTTTCAGAGATAAGTTTTTGGGCTCGGTCCAATAAGAGTGTATTAATATGTATTATTCTTTCTGAGACTTCCTCTACATGTTGGACATTATCCAAGTGGGGAAACTTACTGAAGCTATATATCACACAGTTGCCTTTCACTGTGTCTTTTGGGAGTAATAATTTAGAACAAGAACTTTTCCTCTATAGCCTCTAAATGTTGTCAAATAACACCATTAGAATTCTTTTCAGTCTTGCAGAATTATGTCTCTAAGAATGTATCCTAGAGAGTGCACACCTAAACCCAAAAACACTTTTGATGAGGATGAAAAGAGAAGCTGACAGTAGTTACCTGACATTAATTGTTACATTGCTATGATTAGATTAAATTAGATTACATTAGATTCAACTTTATTGTCATAAAGTACAAGGTAATGAAATGCAGTTTAACATCTAAACAAGAGTGCAAAAGAGCAGCAGGTGCAGATATAATAAATAAATCATCAGTATATACATGGTATATTATGTCACTATGGTAATTTACAGGCATGGATGTCAAACATTGTAAAGCTTAAATCTCAGTTCATGTTTACATCCGAGTATATCTATATTCACTGCTCACATATATAGTTTTTGCTCTGTAAACAAACAAAGAAACAAAGAAACAAAGAAACAAACAAACAAAGAAAAAAACTCAGATTACTTTATGACCCCGCTATGGCACAGAAGGTTTCAGGCATCTACATAAGTTTGCTCTGAAGAAACGAAAGATATGTAATTCTATCACTGGAACCAGCTCTCCTCTTGAAGACAAAAAAAGGGAAGAAGGAAGTGAAAACTATATTTAGATCACATATTTACTGAAACTGATGCACAAAGCCTACCTTTGAGCAGAGACTGGAGTGTGGTGTATTTTTAACACATTTGATTTTTAAACTGTCTGCTATCTCAGAAAATGCTGGTGTGAATCCTGCGTTACATTTAACATATTTTCACATTCTGTCCTTTCCCCAGATCGTTTTGATCACCACTGTCCATGGGTGGGAAACTGTGTGGGCAAGAGGAACTACCGATATTTCTATCTGTTCACCCTGTCCCTCTCTCTGCTCACTATTTACATCTTCACGTTCAACATTGTCCATGTAGTCATGCGTGAGTATCCTGTAGAGTTGAGTCTTTCCCATGGACAATGACACATGAATGATTAAAAGAATGTGACTAAACAGTAAAGCTGAGCTGTGCTACAAACTAACCAGCAAGTGCATGAAGTGCAACAAATACAACCTCACTCAGGCTTCGTCCTGGAGATTCGGAGGGTGACACAACAAACAACAGCCACTGAGGCCCAAAACATTTCCTCTCTTATTACATCTTTCTGTTCTTCCTCATCTATACTTTGCAGACTGACAGAGAGATGAAGAAATTAGTGTATTTTTGAGTACCATTATTTAGCTGCAGGCTTGTTATCTTAACACTTGTGTTTTCAGTTGAGCACAGCATGATTCTGTGGATTTTTTTCAGAAAGTGTTGTCATATATACTCAAATATTTGTTATACTTCTTTCACAGGCTCAGTGGATAAGGGTTTCTTGAATGCTTTGAAGGAAACACCTGGAACATATCCTTTTTGAAGCGGTGTGGCTTGCAAATGCCAGATCTGATAGAAATTTATATCACACCTCAACTTCAATCTCAACCCTTCTCTTGAACAATGATTTCACATTACTTTCTTAGCAACTGTAACTCGATGAGGCAAGGTGATAGATGTTAATAGTGTTCTGAGTTAAAATATGCAGGGCAACAAAAAGATCCTAAAATCGGTTCCAAATGACAAAGGAGTTCTGCACAGGCTGGATAGAAAATGTTGGCATGTGTTCTTTCTTGAGCATTTTAATGCTAAATGTTAAAAAGAGATGTCTTGTCATGTTCAAAATGGCTGAAATCATTTAGCATTCCGATTTTGCCAAAGACTAAAGTGATGTTACTTTACTTAATTATGAATTGATGAATTAGTTTTTCTTACTTTCCCCATTTAAAATCAAGTAATTGTGTGTGTGAAGTCGGTGTAACCTGTCACTGTTTGACCAGCCGCTCCACGTCTGGCTTAAGAAGTGTGTTGTTGTTTTCTTAACTTGTTTTTTACGGTGCTGGAGGTGCTGGTGTGCTTCTTCACCCTGTGGTCTGTGGTGGGACTGACTGGCTTTCACACCTACCTGATCTCTCTTAACCAGACCACCAATGAAGATGTAAGTTTGTTCCTTTTAAATTTCCTATACGGTCAATGGACTTACACTTAACTTGATTCTTATTGCAGTCATATTAACACTCAGCAGGCAATATGGTATAATTTTCTGTTATACAGCATCTTCAATTTATTGTAGTGTGTGGGGAATGGGGTGCTTCTCGTAGTTCTGTGTTAGAGAATTCCATTGTTGAATAGCTGTGCAATGTTGTGCTCGATGTGTGACACTAACCTGCACTGTTAATATCATAATGGTGCTGTGCACCCTCAGTCTAATTGTTATTGCTGAGAAAGTCACCCCCAGGGTTTCCCCTGTTTGTGGACGGTTGACCTAAAACCATCTGCTAAAGAGCATGATCCTGAGTGCAAGTTATCCTGGAATCTGATTGTTACTTTTCTAATCCCTGGCTTGTTACAATATTTTCTTTAATGTGGTCACATATTCATGATGTGATTTCTTCATTTTTGTACAGATTTGAATAGATGAGAGGACATTGGAGTGGGACCTATAAAAGCACTTGATTCTGTTTCAGCCTGTCATCAATCTTTAAACTATATTTACAGTGCATGAAAAAAAAACAAATTTCAGTAGAGGATTCAATCAAAAGTAAGTGAATATCAAAGTGATTAAAAGACAATAATAACAAAAAAATAACACAGTGACAAATTGATTATAGAAACTGAAATCAAGGTGTCCAAAGAGGTGGCTCTATGCTGTGATGGTAAACAATTTCTAGTTTCAAAGCAGTTCAAAAAGTTAACTGTTTATTTCTATCATTGCAACTATTCAAGTGCCATCTCCTCTGACGACCTCTGCTCTGACCGTTAATAATCAAAACTCAGCGGTTGTCAATATTTACACATGTAGCTTTGCAGTCTCCACATACTTCTGAATTATGTATTTGATGTGTTTTAAAGGCAGTTATTATATTTCCAGTTATTGTTATAGTGTTAAGATTAAGTGCCATTTAAAGAGCATGTTGTAATCAGACAGCCTGGCTTCACATGGCTGGAAGCATAAATATACATCAGTGGGGTCAAAACATGACAATTTCTAAGACCACAGAGCTGTTTCCTTGACAACGTGCAGAACTGCGGGACAAAGGGCTTGTAAACTGTTGGTTGTTAAACAAAGCTGTTATACTGTAAACTCAAGTGAAACAACAGACACAATGGAATCACTAAACTCATATAGTCATATCAGCCTGGATTAGTTTACCATTACATTGTTTTTAAGCCAGAACTGGTGTGAACATGTTGGTCATCGTTATAAGAGGAAGAATTCCCCTGAGTTTTGTGCAGTTAAACCACACTGAGATCATAGATTTCTGTAACATAAAAATGGCGCTGTCTAATATTGAGGCGTACGACAAACTGGTTAATAGTATAAAATTACTGAAACTGAAGGTGTTGTCATTTTTACTCATCGGCAAGCCAACAGTCTCAAACAAAGTATTTATTAAAGCAATGGGCTGTCATGAGTACAAAACAGAGCAGCTGTTTTCTAAATATTTACAAGATTCGTTTTGAGGGTTGGGTGAGGAGTTTGGTTTGGGTATTGATTGCTTGAGAGCATCACCAGTGACTCATTTTACAGTCACAACACTCACCTTGTGAAACTGCTGTAAAGCATATGACGAGTACCGATGCTGGTGGATGAGTTGAAAATGATCTGTGCGTGTGTGATTGTGTGTGTGTAACAGTGTTAAGAGCGTATATACTGCAGGTTATTGGAGGAGCTGTTAGCCCAGATCTGCCTGCCTAAGCTCTGATGAGAAGCAGAGAAAGGCATCAGTTGGTGGGAGGATCTAGTTGGCTTAAAGCAAGAGAGTGCGGTGCACTCATACTTTGTTTTAATGATTAATTCATTACTCTCCTTTTTTCTCTCCACTGGGAGGGCTGGCCTCCTTTTTTTCATTGAATCAGTGAAGAAGTTCTTCAATTTGCACCTACCTACTGTGCAACGTCACTTCACGAGTTGATACAATGGCTGTCAGCCCAGGCGCCGCGATATCTTTGATCGGCCTAATAATAGATGCATCGATACCTGCAGGGGCTGGGCTGGTTGCCAGAATCACCGCTGTAGTTGGGGATGAGGGGGTGAGAGGAGGGAGAGTGTGAGATGGAAAGAGAGACAAGGAGAAAATGGAAGGCAGAAACTATGTACAAATAGCAAACATGGAAAGGCTGCGCATCAGCTGTGTCTCTAAAACACAAACATCTTGCATCTGCTGCTTCAAAAATAAATCATCTTTTTTTTTAGCTGTCCTTGGTTTATTTGTACTTCTCCCTGAAATATATTTTTTAATTCTGTTTTTTTTTTTTTTTTTAATTAATGCTGCTCTCCAGTGGAATATTTAGGAATTTGGATTTTGCAAAAGTCTTCTTACTGCTATTGCTTTTCCTGCTGTGTACATACAGTGTCATATACACAGTATTAGGCCAAATATTTATTTCTTCCTGCTGGGGGAAACTATTGTCCAAATTTTCAGATTTGTCACTGAATTATTAATGTGGTCTTAATGTGTAGCTGCCACGCTTGTTTGCACCCAGCGGCACACCTTCCCAGTAAACCAGGAATCACTAAATCCCTTGGAAGTTCCTTTTTGTAGGTCAAAGCCAAGCCTGTGGGAATAATATCTAAAAATGGAACTGTGGTCTTGAATGAAGTATGAACCCAGGAAACAGTTTTGGGCAGTGAACAGTTTTCTGGGTTACAAGCTGTATTTTAAGCAAGCAAGATCAATTATAGTGTATAGCTAAATCTAAGTTCTCTATGTTAAAATATGTTGGAAATGTTCAAAATCACAGATTTGATGATGTTTTGGGCTCTTTTGTCTCTCTTAGATCAAAGGATCCTGGTCAGGAAAGAACAGAGTGCAGAACCCATACAGCCACAAAAACATCATTAAAAATTGCTGCGAGGTGCTCTGTGGGCCTACATACCCAAGGTAACATCTGATCAAACTTGGACCAAATAAGGAGAAGCATATCTCTGCACACTCCAATTTTTCCCTGAGGCTGCTTCAGTAATAGTTATTTTGAAAGCAGCCTTAAACACGTTTGATCGCATTTGTTTTCTGTTAATTTTTTTCACTTTGATTTTTTTTTTTCTTACTTACTGTCATCATTGATTGCTATGTCTTGTGATAGGTCAGATTTCCTCTCTCTGTTGCACCTATTTTTGCTGAATAACAAGCAGGAAGTATTTAGTGACTGATTGCTTTATTCCCCTTTCCAGTGTCTTGGACAGAAGAGGACTCATGCAGGAGGATTCACCTCCTCCTGCATTGTGTGCTGCACCTTCCACTTCTGGTAGCAGCAGCAGCAGCCCAGTGCCACAAACCACAGTGAGCCAAGACGCAGACACACACACACACACTCCTTCCCCACTTACTGTTGCTAGCGCATGTTCAGGACGGAAATTATACTGCAGAAACAAAGTTCAACTGCGACGAAGAACTGTGCTTTTTTATGACTGAAGTGACTTCAGTAATCTATGTTTATCACATTGATATTCAGCCATCTTGTGCAGCTTACATACCGCCCATCATATTCCTAGTTCTGTCTTGATAGCACATTTTTGCTAGACACTGCCAAGTTAGCAGATTTTTCAGCAGACATGAAAATTTAGTGTTTTGCATACTTGTATACTTAAATTCATAAATCTGAGCTTGCTCTCTCGATGCAGAAATCTGTTGATTGTGAACCATGACCCAAATCCTATGCAGATGCTGTAAAATAAAAAGTAGCATTCACACTATCTGTTTTGCCAAAATACCATTACTGCGTATTATAATGTAACATTATTTCAGTACATTTTCAATACTTTTTATAAACCACTTTGTTTTACCTCTACTGATTAGGAAAAGAGGTAATCCTGAATTATGCTGAAATCAAACAAAGCAATATGGAATAAAGAAAAAAACAGAAAAACAGATTGTAGAGGGCTGCACAACTGAAGGAAGAAAACATTTGGGGTGTACTTTTAAAATTTCAACCCTTTTTAACCCTTCCTGTTTTGAAGTTTTGGGGTTATGTTACAATTTTCATGGTAATGGAATAGGTCACCCCAAGTAAGTACCATTGACATCAATATGGCTGATATCCAAGTGTTATTTCTTTGTATAAAATATACAATAATTAAGGAACTTTTCTTAGCTGATTGAAATACCACTTGTTGTGTCTCACGGACATGTGTACCCTCTTATCGAACAAACACGGAATCAAATGGAATCTTTATCCTAGCTTTTATTCAAATGTAATTCATATTGTGATTATTGAAAAAATGGAAAACAAACAAGAAAAACAGTAACCTCTCTGATTCATGTCTATCATACTGAAAAGGTTTTTTTTTTTTTCTGGAAATGTCCTGAGGAAAAACAAACAATAACCAGAGATTATCTTGAGAAGAGTGGGAATCCAGATTGTATTACGACAGTTGTATTCTTGTGACTTAAATGTATTAAAAGTAGAATTTAGATTTTGCAGCTGCTTCATGAATGGGCTTTTCCACCTTTAAGGCACTCAAAGCTCTTCATTATCCCTTAATTTCAATGTACCTGCATGTCAGTATCGTCAACATATTTCTGTAAATTAATCAAACATTATCTATCTTGTCTCTAATGCTGTAACTAATGAGATGTGGTTGTCATGAATAGCTCTCACTGTCTATGTGTCTTTATTTCAGCATGCTGTGCTCTGCCTACAGAAAACCACGGCTCCCCTCATCCCAAATGAACACACACCCGAGGAAGCCAAACCCAGCATCACTGCTTCAGCAGAAAAGAGCTCCTCCCCCAAAGAGGAGCAGTCTCCTGTCACAAGTGTCCCGCCTCTGGCTTCCCCTGAGACGGACGCAGAGACATCCATCGTCAAGGACAAGACCCATTAGCTGCATGACGTTGTCCTGCTTGGCTAGGACCCAGAACATTAAGAATAAAAGTCAGATGAATGCGCAGGTTACTCAGTCAGTCTACGACTTTTGCCCCACATTCCACCAGAGGAGAGTTACTTCTCCTCTGCAGCTCCTCCTCTTTCCCTTTTTCCTCCCTTGTGGCTGCAGAGCTGTTTGAGTGACACATCCTCCTCTGGGAGAGGCACGATCTCATGGCAAGTCGGTTTCTTCCTCGGTCTCCTGAACAATGCATGGACAAGGCACCCTGGGGGAGAAGCTGCTGGTAGAACTCTCTAAGCTCCGCCTGCGGGCTTATTGTCAGTACTACTGTCTTCTTTATTTAAAACAGCATAATGACATTTATTGTGAGATGCCAGAAACCATATACTCATAGCAAGTGTCTGGCTTCTCAATGTATAAATCTTCAATCGGTACAGTCAGTTTTCAGTTGTGCACATACTGTATTACATGCCCTATGCAAGTCATGAATAGGCTGGACAAGAAGTGTTGAAAGCATGTGATGTCCGAACAGGGGAAGACATTCAAACCTGTAGCTGAGATTTTCTAAAGGCTCCTTCCAGACCAGTTCAGATCTATCTTGTACTCTGATGTTGCTGCATTCAGTATCTTGTTACGTGCATCCCTCAATTTTTAAAAAAACATTTTTTTTACTGATCTGATCCAAATCAGTAAGCCTGTTCTACCATTTTTATATCAAGGATGCATTGATGTCCACGCAATGAAACAAATGGTTTAAAATTTTTACTTTGCCATGGTCCCAGTGTGTGTATGTATGAAAGAGAGCGAACACTAACTTCTGATGGTCGTAGACACTAGTAGTAACAGTGCCTTATCAAATACCATGCAACCAACTGAGAACAGACGCCCTTCAAATTCAAGTACAGAAATAGTGTTCAGAGATGATTTCTACTCTGTGACATGCACATTAAGTCAAAGGGATTAAGACATTTTCTGAAGAATTGTTTGGATGTTTTCAGCGCTTATCAATGCTTTTATTCATTTTCTTGCAGAGGTTTATGTAAGATTTTTACTCCTCTCAGGCATAGCTGCCATTTGAATGAACATTTAGTCTGTATTTAAATGAAAGCTCATAAGACACTTAAATGTAAAGGTCCTTCTACTTTGTCTTTTTTTTTTTTTGAGCAATTATTTTAATTTGGATTATGAATTCTTTGTAAATTTATGTTTATTTTTGTGCAATTTGTTACAGTTTTTGCTAGTCAGCATTACTTTTTTCGCTGTTTTACATGCAGCTACATGCATATTTATGTAAGTGTCTTTACAAATCTAAAATTTTAAGATATTATTTGTTGAACAATAAGTTGAATACATGTTGAATATAGTTTGATTATACAGCAGATAATCTGTACTTTGAAAAGGTCATTCCCGCTGTTGTCCCTTGGGTCTTCCTGAACCAATGTAAACTACGCCTTTTTGTTAAAACACCTTTGAGTGTTAAGGATTGGACACACTCGGCACTGCTAAACCTCTTTAGATCATTAATTGTCTTATGAGTACAACTTGTGAGTATCAATCACTCTTTAACCCTCAGTAAGAAAAATAATCAAGCATGTACCCCAAAATGTATTTTCGGTCCTCTTCTTCAACAAACAAACCCTATATTTGATACCCATAAGGATGCTTTCATCGGTAAAATGTGTAATAATTTTGCCACTTTTGTTCCCTAGTTAATTACTTTTATTTTTTTCTTCTAGATTTCTTATTTTGGAAACACTGAATAAGAAGCAAAAATTGGAACAGAGCTATGGTTGAATTGTACAAACTTTAAATAGGTGGATGCTGTGAAAGTCATCTGACTGGTGAGAAGGAAAAATTCCAGCACTGGTTGTAGTTTCTTGACGTGCAGCCAGCAAACGCTTCCTCCTGAGACTCACGCTCGGGCTGATTGTTCCCAACGTCACTTCACCCCTGTCCTCCTTGGTTTAAAGAAAAAAAAAAAAAAGAGAAAAAAAAAACCCCACATATTCATTCTGTCTTCCCTGTGAGAGATATTCCATCACTGGCAGGATCATTATCGCTGGGAATTTTGCCAGAGGGAAAAAGACATTCACACGAAGCAAAGAACGAGAAAGACAAGCTGATTTTTTTAGTGTTTAAATAGTGTTAGCTGATAGCGAGAGTCTGTAATAGTGATTGTGTTTCATGCAAGACAGAGTTAGTGTTTGTGACATAATGCTTGTGTAGAAGTTCTAGTTAACGGTATCAGACTCTGCTGCCTTAGATGATTACACTCCAATCAATCACAAGTTCCCTTATCGCCGGAGGATTTTAACTTTAAAAAAATTACTGTCTTTTATGACTAGGTTGGAGAGAAAAAAAAGGAATGTGAATGGTTAACTTCTTGAAGCTGAATTTTTGGCAGCTGTGTGATGGTCATCATTGTAACATAATTTTGTGGAAATGTAATGAATTAAGACTGATCGAATGAAACCTCTGTGTTGCATTTCACTCCGGTGACACCTGGACAGTAGCGTGCCACTGTTTGTTTCCAGAAGGAGGCTCGAAAACACAGCCCTAAAATGATTCCTTTTAAGGAATAATAAAAACAAGCTGGCCAGTTCTTTTCGATGTTTTTTTGTTTTCATTTTAAGATGAATTAAGTAGTTGTGAAAAGTATTTGAGGACAGTGGTGGTGTGTACATGATCACTTTGCTCTGGCCAAAAAGAAAGAATGTATGTACTGATGATATTTTGTAAAAGAAGGGATGTTTGTGTTGAATTTCTATGACACACAATCAAGCAGTTTTGAGTTTGCAGCTCTGTGTTTGACCTGGGGACTTTGGAGCTTCCCCAGGTGAGCTCTTGTGTAATAAAAATGCCATGATCTTGTCAAATCTGAAATGCTTACATGATGTATACAGATCCAATATATGTTCATTGATGTAATTCTTTATTTATGTTCACTTTGTTTGGTATTAACACTGTGACAACATGTATTTCATTCCATATACTCCACTTCTTTTTACATGATCATTATGTCTGGTAAATAAACAATATTGTCTTATTATCATTTGGTTTCTAAATTGTTTTCTATAAGTCTTATCACATGAAGAAGGTTCATTTATTATTATTATTACACACTAAGTACAGAATTTGTGGGTGTGGATTTATACCTATATTGTCATTTTCACCAGAATTCATTTTACTTGCTAGTAATGGGTGAATAAATTAATTTGGAATTGACTATAATTTCAAAATAATTTGAAATATACATTACATGAAAAAGTGATTTTGAAAAACGTTTCAATGGATTTTGGTGAACAGGAATAAATGAGTTGACTTTCTTATTAACCTTTATTATCTCATTATTTTCTGACAATGAAAAGTGATCAAGTAGGAAAATGACAAAAGTACCTTTGGTGTACTAGACATGGAAATATCTGTGAGTCACTGATTCCTTGGGGTTTGCTTAACAACATCATCAGTAGGGATACTCAGACACCGTTTTTATGCAAGTTCCTAAATTTAACTACCTTTTTTAATGTATGTTACATATGATGTAGGGAAACGTTAAACAAAAAATGCCGTGTAGAATGCTTCTTTCAACACAGGAATACAAGTTCATCGGGTTGATATTTATTTTCATTTTTCTAAACAGATGCTAACATCTGAGTCTGATCTTATAATGGTCACTGATATTTGCAATTATTATAAAAAAAAAAGAAAAGAAAACAAGGCAGATATTTACAGTTGCTGTATAACTTATTTACATGGCAGTCACTGCAACATATCTCATAGTACACAGTGAACTACCCTCCAGGGAGCAACTCAAGTTCCCTCAATAGTATGTGATCAAACTACATTCGTATGAAAGGAAAATAGTTTTAATGTAAAAGCTAAGCTGTGAAAACAGCTTGGATCAATATGACAATCTCTGGAAAGGAAATAACAGTGAACATGTTGGACATTCTGTTTGTCAAGCTGAGACAGATTAATTTGCTCAACAGTGAAAAAAAAAGAACGGAAGCGGGAATCATCTGACTTTTCTTTCATCAGACAATTCTAAAGTTGTCTTTACTAACGGCACTGAGTTTTGATCCACAGACTCCCAGAAACTGTAAGACTAGTTTGAGTTTATCATTCCTTTTTTGTGTGTGTAGGTGAACGTCTCATGACCCTTCGTCCACTCGGAGCTCCTGCAGCTGCTCCTGAACACTCTCAACCTGCTGTTCCACCTCATCCTTTTCCTCCTCCACGTCTTCCTGCAGCTTGACCTCAATCATTGACCCCCCTCGTCCCTCCAGGTTCTCCGAACCCTCAAAGCAGCCCGAGTCTCTTGGCTCACTGGCCTCAGATCCGTCCCAATCTGGGGCCTCAGACTCCTCTTCAGCTGTTTTCAGAAGAAAAGTGTTTTGAGTCACACTGTGAACCATGAGAGTTTGACAATACACACATGCACTGATCGTGTAAGTAAATATTCTCTGTGGGTTTCTCATGATTCATCATCCCGTTGAACATTGCAACTGTGAGTGACCGCGTATTGTTAAATTATCTTTGTTAAATGTACATTTGTATTGTAGGGGGACAGCTTATTGAAATGTCATAAACGTATCCCCTCAAATAACCCCTCAATCAAATCAATAAAATGGATCAAAATTAAATGGAAAATATATATATATATATATATATATATATATATGTGTGTGTGTGTGTCTGTGTGTATACACACATAAAGCTTGCCATACACCGGCAGAACGACAGAATCATACCCACACACACACACACGCACACGCACGCACACACACACACACACACACACATCATCTGTTTGTATGGTTTTCTTGACAGTCATATTTTGTTTTAATAAATAACACTTGCTTAACAGGTTGACTGGTATCTGTTCCACCCCCCTCCCCCGAAACACACATGCACAAGTAGACGGACTTGTTGGTTCAGAGGACTAACATTTCAGTTGCAGGAAAAGGTGAGTGTACCTTGAATTTTTTTACGTTTAATTCCAGAATAAATGCTCAATTGTTCTAAATGGGGTTAATTTAAGAAAATAAACCATTGCATGATGGTTTTACATGGCCAACTAAGTCTACTGTACTGGCCAACTAATCATACTGTATACCAGGGCGTCAGATTTTTCAGCTCATCTCTCCTGCAGGTGATTCATTTATCATGCTTTTTTTTTACATTTTTAAGTATTATTTTGTGTGCAGAATTTGAATGATACTTAATAAATCAAGACAATAAATAAAATGTGTGAAATAATCAATTCTTAATGGAGATGAACTCACAAAGAAGCAAAAGAATAAAACTACTGACTTTGTAAAAACTGTAACAGAGCTCTGCAATGCAACTAATCATGTAGCTGAGGCTGAAAAGGAGTCAAAGCTATGGGTACATATTTAATAATCTTGAACCCCTGAAAGCATTATCTTCATGAACTTTAATTATGTATTCTCAAAATTTGCTAATTTAGAAATTATGCTTTTGAATCAAATCAAATCGTGTTCATAAACATACAGTCTTTCAGCAGTTTGGCGGTGTTTAGGATCTTGGAGCGCTGATCTGGGTCGGTGATATTCAGCTCATTGAGGTGAGACTCAGTCAAGCTAATGAAGTCCTCGAAGCTCTGGAAACCATGCATGGAGAGCAGAGAGCTGAGCTCCTAGAGCAACAAAGAGAAATGGTAAAAAATATATATTCACATTGAAAATGTGATACATTATTTAACTGCATCCTGCATTCAAACATGCCCAGTTAAAAAGAAAAAAAAAAATTCATATATTCATATAGTGGATATGTGTATATATGTATGGATAGATAAAGATACAGATTCTCACTTGTTTATTTACAAAACTATTGGCCATCAAAAAATCAGCAGGAAGCTAAACGAATGTCAGAAAAGCAAATATATGAGCAAAATATACTCAGTTAAAAAAATAAAGTAATAACATAAGTAACGAAAAACAAAATCATCAGTGACATGCTTAGTCAGACTTGATGTGTTCAGATGCTTTCGAGGATCATTTTCTACTACCATTATGAAACAGTTTGTTAAAACTTTGATCAAATTAATCTATTTGTCAAACTACTACTGGTGATGTGGACACAGTAGTTTAACTCCAGCTTTCCATAGTCAAGCAGAAGCTGTGATATGAATCAATGCAGAAAATGAACCGTTTACATATCTGGAAATGAATTTTCCCTCTCTAAGCAGAAATTTGAAATTGATCCATCTGGGATTTGGCTTTGTCTCACCGCCAGGCCGATACTATCCAGCACCTCCTCCAGGGTTTTTGGTTTGGATTGATCTCCGCTGACTCTGCTGCTGTATCGCCGCCTCCTGGATGGCATGCTTTCGTCTGGTAGCAGGTTGACGTAAATGAACTTAAAGGAGCCCACCTTGTTGTTGAGCTTCCCAGTCCAAGTGCCCACAGGGGGCTTCTCAATGATATGGATGATGTCACCTTTCTGCAGTGGAGAGGACAGTTGAAGAGGTTTGCCAGTCTCTAAACACATTCTCAAAGAGACATATTATAACTGATGCTTTTACAGAAGATTTGTTATGGTTGTCATTCCGTCATTTAATAATATCTGTTGAAATTGAAATAATATTGTTTTAAAGATCCCTTCCACATTGTGATTAATACATACAAAAATGTTGAAATAAATCATAAATGTGCAAGTTTGATTTTCCAGGTAAAATATATAATTGAAAATTCAAAAAAAATTATTAAAAGTCAAGTTTGTCTTTTTCATTTTCATTTTTTAACTGCATTTTTGCCCTTTATCTTTTATTTGCTTTTTTGACACTGACTTTTCAGAAGATATACTGAATATATACCTATGTATGATAAAGCATGATAAATTTGGACATCTGCAAGACACTTCTAATGGAAATACAGAGATAGAAAAGTAGATGGAAAGTAGAATATGAATAATCTGCTAAATGAAAGAGTATTTTTATAAAATGCCACACACTTATTTTACTATGTGGACTTGACGTGTGGATTAACCACCTTTAATACTGAAATTAAAGGCTTCTAATGTCAGAGTGAAGAGTGAAAATTAAACTTTTCAGTCGGTTGAGGTAAGGAAAATAATACAAAACTAAATGATATATTTTTTTCTCTTTTGAAAACATTCCCACAGGGAAAAGAGGAATGGGAACAAATAGCTCAATAACCGAAGAAAATTTGACATTAATACAATTTGTGAAAAAAATATTTGAAATGTTTTACACCTAATAGTATTCTTAATTTCAATATCTTTTATGAATCCAATTTGATCCTTTCACCACTTGAAAAAGGCACAGTTATCACTTGTTGACACAAAAGAGGGGAAGTAACAAACAGAATTTCCCAAAATAGCTGGAGTACACCACACAATGTCTTTTATTGCCTTTTAAAATTTCACTTCTCTCATAAACCTATTATATAATTCACATAGAAGACATGAAATAAGTCAGTTGGGAAGGAATCGGGCAGTCTAAAGACGGATGGTGGTCTGATACTTACTTGGAGTTTTAATGACTCCACATCATATGGACTGGGAGTGAAGTCAGTGTGGACCAGAGCGCAACCACAGAAAGGTCCGTTGTAGGAATTTTCCTCCAGCCTCATGCTGTCCCTTTGGCTGTATCCACTGTCCAGGCTCTGTCTGTCACTGCCTGGGGTCAACACACAGTCAGCTCAGCTCATATGTCTTCTGGCCTTCTAACAAACACATGTGAATGTGTGTGTGTGTGTGTGTGTGTGTGTGTGTGTGTGTGTGTGTGCGTGTGTGTGTGCGTGTGTGTGCGTGTGTGTGTGTGAGGACTTACTGGACAGCTGTTGGCGAGTCAGACTGGACGTGGCTTCCTCTGAGCCGGAGGAACACACCGATGTTCTCTGTCCTCCATTGAGGTCTGGGAGCCAGTCGGAGGGGATGGGGGACAGCTCCTCGCTGCTATCCCCCTGCAGAAAAACAAAACACACTTGTTCAACAGTTCATCCTGATCTAGTTCTGGCCAAGTGGAAATTAAGCAAGACATCATAATACAGATGGCTCCCTCGCATGAGTCAAGATAAGGAAAAGTCGAATCACAATCATTAAGTTTGTGTTTGTTAAATTTCTAAATGTGTGGAAATTGACAATGGATTTGAATTTATTAGCAAAACACAATTTAAGCGGAATATTCTAAATGAAATGTTTAGCATTAGACATCAAGATATTGCCATTTTTTCACATGATGTCACATCCATCATTTTACCAAATATCAGTATTATACATTGTTGTTGGCCAGGGAATTGGCATATAATAAAATTATCATTTTACACTTTTGTCCACTTTTGTCCAAAATTGTGTGACTACTTATATTGGTCAAGTTTCTATTGTTAAAGGCTAATAGTTAAAAAGTGTTTTGAGCAAAATGAACCTGCAAACCAGAACAATGAAACCACAAGTCATTTGAATTCCAAGCCACATAAGCAACTCATGATCAAAAACTCAAGGCAAGAAATTATAGCATATACATTATTTTTAGACCCTGGTATTTTCAGTTATGATCTACTTTTTATTTCTTAATTTTTATGAATTGCTTGTATGTGAGTGCGCAGATGAACCACAGATAATTTTTCACATTTTTTTCTGTGGTCTATGGCATGTCAGAAAGGAGTAAGTAACTTTTCTGGTTGAATGTAGAGCTCTAATAGTTGATATGGGGACATGCACAGCATAGCAGACAAGGACTGTTGTGTAAGGCAGCATCAGTATCATTGAGATGCATTTAATTGAGGGAGCTGTTGTGAAGGAAATACAAAAGTATTTCCCCTTGTTTTCTTATCCCTCGTCTTTCCTGTAGATAATGAATACATTGTTGTCTCTTTTGTACTGATTCGTCTGCACTATTTCATCCTCTTTGTATCACGGATTTCCTAGATCATGAATTTATCAAAGGTACCGCAATAAAATGCCACAGTATATGAGTTAACACACTAGATGGAGACAAATTCAATCTTTGTGCTTCAGCAATCACTTTTGCAGATGCACATGAGGCCAGAATTTTTTTTGTCATCATCAGCGTGGCAATGTGTTCATTTGAGGTTGTCATATACATTCATTATCAGTTTTGAAATGCTGTAATATTCCAATCTTTTAGTTGCAGTCTTTACCCTTTCCTCTGCCAGTGCTTTCTGCACCATCTTGGATGTTTTACGGGTCATGGTACGTGAAATGACGTTACGCCATTTCTTGCTCAGCTTGTTACCGCTTTTCACTGCTTCTTCCTCAGTTTCAGTCTCTGCCACCTGAGAGGAAATTTTCATAGTTAACTTTTGACAAGATACTATCAGATCAACTCATGTGGAATTTGTATTGAAATTCATGTTATTGACATATATAGGGCCACAGTTCGCCTTTTTGCAAAATAGATTTCTGTATTCTGTATTAATTTCACTTCTAAATACTAGTAAGTAACCTGGACTAAGGATGGCTTGGTAATTTAATCAGTTTTTCAGTTGCAATAGGTTATTTTGCACCTTCAAATCAAAGACAAAAGTATGAAATAAAATCACAAAATATATTATTCATTAATAGGTAGAATAATAATATCCACCATTTATCATCTTTCTTAGTCGTTTGTAAAAAAACAAAAATATTCATGATTTACAAGGGCGCTGGATCGTCCCTAAGATATTTGTGATGAAGAAGTACACTGAATAGTACACTCACTATATTACCAAATAAAAAAACTTTACATTGATTTAATTGTATTTATGGGTGCAAATACACAAAAACAGTAGCCAGTATACAATATCAGTATACTGTATTCAGCTGTAGCCAGTGATTTATTAACTCTGCATTTTTGGTCAGGACAACCAGATTTCTCATAAAGTTTTCTTCTGTGCCTACAATTATGTTGTTTAGAACACACATTTTTTGTATTATAATGATCCTGCAACATGATCGTGACTGAGGAGTGAAAAAGGAAATGTGAATATGATTCATTTAACTGAAAAAGCTCTGAGGCTGAAACATCAGGTTGCATGCTAGTTGCTTGTCTGTTAAACAAAGTAGCTCTCTGCTTGAGTGAGTCACATCAAGACACCCTGTCTTTCTTTCTTCTTCGTCTTCAGTCTCTCATTTTTCTTTGTTTTAAATTCCACTGAAAGCCACACACTGTTATGGGGAAGTTATTTAAGTTCTGTGACTGTTTTGTTTTTTGCATATGGATTATGTAGAATGTCAGAGTAGGAACATCTGTACTTCTGGCCTTTGCTTCCTGCATGAAAGCTGCATTTAATGGTAATACAAGAATGAATTAGGAACATGAGGCTCATTTAACAGTAGGAACTTTGATAATTTTATGCTTCAATCTTATTAAAGTTATATATTGTATGTGCAATTTTCTTTTTGTTTAGGATTTAGTGAGTCAAACTTACTGTCTCCTCCAAGGAAAGATCCCTCTCTAAAACACCAGGTGAGGTGGGTTTGTGCTTCATGAAGTCCTTGAAGCTGCTGGACCTCTGCAGGCTAAGCTGTAAAACATGCAATTTGTTAGAATTGCAACAAGATCTTACAACAGCAAAATGGCAATTTGATCTCAAAACATTACATCGGAGAAGCATCCCCAGAAAAATCCCCAGGATGTACTTTGTTGATTTCAGTGCATCACAGATTGTTATGATCGCAGATATGAGCAACAATTTTAATCTACATAAATGTAAATACTTTTTTTCATCTTTTATGGTACTAGCCTGCTATCTGGAAAAGATGTCTGAAAGATAAAGAGACGAAAAAGGTCATCGCCTTTGCTGCCATTTCATGTTGGTCTATGTTTGTATTTTTAGGAAATGTAAGACGGACTAAAAGATCAGACAGGCTGCTAAACTTACCAATAGTATCATCTGTGCAACAACAGACTTAACATATTACATATGTACATTTACATTCCATTTTTTGCTGCTTATGAGACTCATCTGCTCATACTTATGAGTACAATGCTTTCATTTGATTTTTTTTTTAAAACACTTCGTTCTTGAATTAATAAAAATAATTATAAAAAATGATATAAAGGACATAAGAAATATAACCTTCCTCTTCTTTCTGCTTCACTCCCCCTCCCCATTTTTTTTTTTAATTAATGCACGGCTTTATAGATTTGAAAAAGCCGAATAAATACTGTCTTCATCTTCAATACAGAACAAAAACAATCAACATTTGCAGTTATCTATCAACATGCAAACACAGGCATCCCTCAAAACAATAAAGCAACAAGAGGAAGCACAGGAGAAAAACAACCATAAGTTGCGGATGGAAAATAGGTGAATCCAGTATATCCAACTGCTTAATACCAGCTCATTATTCAAGATTAATTTACTTTAAGGTAACATGGAAAACCTTCTATTACTTTGCATGATTTGCACAACTTGATTCTTGCTGCACTGCGGTTTAAAACTAGAGGTAGCAACCTTATCTGACTGAAGCACATCTGTTTTAGTTTCTTGCCAAAACCACAGGAAACCAGCACAGGTTGAGCAACTGCTGGCAGCCAGTCATTGCAAAGATATCGTCACAGGGCCGTAGATACTGATGGTCTATGTAACTACCAGTACATGGTGGCAAGGCAATTGGCATCCCATAAACCTCTCTATGTTTCATCAGCAGATCTTGCGGAAGACTTCAGCTGTATCAGACTGCACGTTTAGCTATCAAGTTGAAGCTCTTCCCTGGGACTTATAAAGCCTTAACTGTAGTTCTTTAAAAGTAAAACTTTTTTTGTCTCTGTGATAAAAACCTGCCAAACTCTGATGACTAATTGCAGCCACATCAAAAATTCAGAGCACTTTTGTTAATCAGAGATCGATCACTTCCACATGTAATTACATTTAATGAGAAGACATTTAACCATTTGTGTATTTATCTTATTTGCATTGTAGCTTTGTACTGAAATGTCTGTTTCTTTTAGACAATATTGAATTAATTAGTGACCTCTGTTATATGATTTATGAAAAAAAGAACATAAGGCTTTCAGACTCATGAGTCCTCTGATAGATGAGCCTCGCAAGCAGTGACTTGTGTCATGGAACAATTGTATTCTAAGCTTCTTATTGCCACTGAAAATTACATGTTAGAAGATGTTTGCAGGGAGACACGAGGTTTGTTATGATGAGGCGTGAATTAAACTTCAGGAGTAGTGACTTGGATGGAAAAAAACACCACCGGTGATGAGCGTAGGAGGTTCGTGCTTCTGGCGACAGAAGAAGCCACAACCTGCTCTGACTCAAACCGACGATGAATCACCCAGGAGAGGAACTTTTCTGGCTTTAGCTCATTTTTAAAGCGGATTCGTAAAAATTGCATCGTTCAAGAGTGTCAGATGTGTACTTAAGTTTGTCAGTCAACAAGTAAACATGCTCTATAAATGAAATAGTGTTAATCAACTTCACAATCACACTTTTTTTTGGACATTTATACTGTAAATGTTCTCTATGTGCAAAGTCACTTTACTATATCTTAAAACACACGCATAAGGAACGCTCACCTTCTTCTTCTGCACTTGCTCCTTCTCTGAGGCATTTGAGGGCCTTCGCCTCAACATTTTCTTCTTTTCTTTTGAGAAAGCAGTTGAGACGGTTTCTGATTCTGTCTCGTCACTGCCAAAGCTGTGGGAATAAAAACAGAGAAGGTAGAGCTGCACACTCTGCTGCCGCAGAATGAAGTGCAGAGGGTAAGAGGAAGTCACATGGTACACCGAGGAAGAAAACCCTGTGTTTGGTGTTCTGGCTTACATACTCCTCTACGTTTGGATACTTGTTTTTTTTCTCATGAAAGCTTCTGTTTTGCAACCCTTTTCCCATTAAACAACATCAACTTTTTCTCAGTGTTGAAATGCTAGCATTTTTTTTTCTGGTTTCTGATTCTTCACTCTGCTTTAGATCCACTCCAGTGATCACACTTAGTCTACGTCAAGCGTGGAAGTATGAGGCGTGTAATAATTCGGAAACAATTCTGTAGCTGTTTGATAGATGTGAGCTTGAGTCCAGACATTGGTTTGTAGTTTAAATGGACTACTCTGCCAGACAGATGCTGACTCTGTAAAACTCAACTGAAACAGACAATTAAGACAAAAAGTACTCGTGTGGATTCTCAGCAGTAAAAGCAGAGAGGGAACTAAATGTAAGCCATGTTTAGCTTGTTATTTTGGTGTTGTTGCAAACCACATGATACAAAGATGCTCTATTTTAACTTCCTGTCACTCCACTGATGGTGAGGTTGTCAGAAAGATTCTACATTTTTCTCAGTAGACCTGATCAATGAGTGAACGACTCAAGTCAGAATACTTCATTGTGATTTAAAATCATGCATTTCCAAATTGACATTAAGAATCACTTAGTGTTAACTAATGCATGTACTGCAGTGCCATTTGGGTGTGTGTAATGCCATAAAAAGATTCAATAAATGAAAGATAAAATTAATAAACTAAAGCTGGCAAAAATATTTCTTCTCTGAAGTAAATACCTGTTTCTTAAATTAGACTTCCACTGTTGAAAAACTGGTAGTTTGATCGTATTTTTTTCCTGATGACATAAAAGACCAAAATTGAATACTAATGCCAAAACAAAAACACACAGCAGCAAAAACACTCATATGTATTTTTCTTCACCATAAAGCTGTTCACCAAATGGAACTGCTAGACCATGTCCTGTATAAGAATCATTGAAAGTGAATTTTTTTGTAGAAAGCCTTGATGCAAACATAACATTTTCACACCTCTATGATGCGCTGACAGAATTAATACAAAATAACTGGGTGTGAAAAGAAGTGAAGTTTAACATTGATGTGGTTCGAGTTTGTTTGCAGGTCTGAGCACAGGGAAAGTGAAAATGTGAATAGCTGTAAAAGTACATTGAAATTTCAAGTCGACAATTAACCCAAGTGAAATGGTGATGTTTATATTCTAACTTGTCAAAACAACATATACACAGGTGAAAGTAGCAAGTGGAAGTAAAATCCTGTACACAGTTGTTGCATTTATTTTGTCTGAGCATATGGGTTAATGTGACCATTCATAAACTAACACTATTACTAGTTAGGGCCTATGTGTTCACCATTTTTACCTATTTGACAGGTGGTCCTTGGAAAGTGCTTACCCCAGAGATTTTGAATAATATAATGCTCATAAATCTGATATATTCAGTGCTTTTTGGGTCATTCAAAGATTCTTTGCAGCATAATAGATACAAATTGAAAAAAGAAGAAGTATAAATGACTTTTTGAGCTGGGGGGAAAGCCATTGTGAAGAGATAGGTTGTCAGTAGTGCTTTGAAGATAGGTAATGAGTTCGATTTCCTGATGTGTGACGGCAGGGAATTTCAGCAGGTAGGGGCAGCTGAGGCGAGGGCTCGGCCCTTACAGTTTTTCTGCTTAATTCTGTTGATGGGGGTCAAGAGGTTGGAGTTGGCAGATTGAAGACAACGGGAGGGGGAAGGGGGAATGAGAAGGTCAGGTGGGCAGGAGGGGGCAAGGTTATTGAGGGCTCTGTACATGAGAAGGATGAGTTTGTACACTGGATGATACTGGGCAGTGAGCTAGTGGAGTTGTTGGAGGATGGTAAAGAGGGGATTGTGGTGCTTTGAGTAACTGGGGAGCTGAGTTCTGTGTGCATTGTAGTTTTTGTAGATTAGTTGAGGGAAGGCAATACAGGATGTTTGTGAAAGTAGTCAAGTTTCAAGGCTTTGAAGGCTTGAAAGAGTTTTACTGTGTTAGAATGGCAAAGAGGGGTGCAAAAAAGGAGGTCAAAAAATGAAATCCTGGTGATATTATTGATATGGGATTTGAAGGAGAGGGCGGAGTCAGTTATGTTGCCAAGTTTGTGTGTTTTGTCCAACTATGAGGAAGGAGAAGTCTTTGGTACAGGGTAGAAGTCATGTTTGGTGGGGAGTTTTGTTTTGTTGTTTATTCATACTTTTTCTGCAACTGAGAGACTTTCATCTGATAGGCTTTTTTAGACTGTTTTGCAGCATCTGCTGTGACTAAACGAGACGATTTTGAACAACAAACTTTGTTGCATGTGCTGCGGACATAGTCTGTTATTAGGTCCGTGGGGGCAGATTTATTTAAATGGTGTCTGTGTTTCCATTTTTCCTCCCATCTGATGTATCTTTGCTTCTCACCCAACCCAACAGTGTCCCTGATCAGGCTGTCTTCTTCAGAAAGTGTGATCATCAGCTCAGTTCTCCCAGTCTTTGGTATTGTTGTTAATGGCTCTGAGGTCTTACTTGCAGATGTCCTTGTAGCAAAGAGATGGTCTGCCTGTAGGTCTAGAACCAGTGGTGAGTGATCCAGACCACGCATTTTTTGGGTTGCGCCCCTCTAACATGCATCTGATGAACTTAGGCGGTGCTATGATAGCATTGCAAACATGCTAGGCAACATTTCTCAAGTGACTGTCAAGACAAGATCATATCTATCATAGATCTCTTGGCCCTAATTTCACACTGTGCTCACAGGCAGACACGGTCAGCTAAAAGCCGCAGCTCGCCTAGGATTACTAAGGCAAAAGCCTTGCCCCCTTCTCCAGTTTTTATTTGTTCAGGATAATAAATGTGCATCCCAAATGTCATAGGGTATGGCTCCTTCCAGGACTGCAGCAGGAGGTTGTATTCAAGGACACAAGCAAAGGACTCATTGGCCTAATGCAGTTCATTCTTGGTAAGTGGATTTCATGGTAGGGAGGCTACTGTCAGAGGCAGTATGCAGGTCCTCACAGAAATGAAGCCAGTTGGTGTTCGGTCTCAGCCCTGACTTTCCTTAGCTTATGGGGTATAGATGATGAATGAATGGATAAAATGAATGGATTAAAATCAGTAGTATTATACTTTATCCTTCTGGCCACGAAAGTCTTCTGGGTAGTTTAATCTGTGGAATCAAAATTTTTCAACATGTGTTTTTTTTGCTTTCTGTGAAAAATCTTAATTTGAATGACTCAATTTTATGCTAAAGATAGGAAATAGAGTGGAAAATATTTGAAAAAAAAAAGATCTTCAGTAATGCTCTTAATCATAATCAATATCATTGGATCCAATTATTATTATTATTATTGTTATTATTATATTTTTGAAAATTATGGTCATCATCGAAGCCCAACACAAGAAGATATGGGATTTGAAGGAGAGGGTAGAGTCAGTTATGTTGCCAAGTTTGTGTGTTTTGTCCAACTATGAGGAAGGAGAAGTCTTTGGTACAGGGTAGAAGTCATGTTTGGTGGGGAGTTTTGTTTTGTTGTTTATTCATACTTTTTCTGCAACTGAGAGACTTTCATCTGATAGGCTTTTTTAGACTGTTTTGCAGCATCTGCTGTGACTAAACGAGACGATTTTGAACAACAAACTATGTTGCATGTGCTGCGGACATAGTCTGTTATTAGGTCCGTGGGGGCAGATTTATTTAAATGGTGTCTGTGTTTCCATTTTTCCTCCCATCTGATGTATCTTTGCTTCTCACCCAACCCAACAGTGTCCCTGATCAGGCTGTCTTCTTCAGAAAGTGTGATCATCAGCTCAGTTCTCCCAGTCTTTGGTATTGTTGTTAATGGCTCTGAGGTCTTACAAGAAGTTCACCAAAAAATTGACGACTTCTTCTTGTGTTGGGCTTTTGGCTCCAGCTTGTCATAGTACACCATTTGCATTTTACAAAATGACTGAAAGAGAGATATGTATCTATGTCCTCAATTCAATAAAGAATATGATTATTATGAACATTTAAACATTTTGGGGAAGTCCATGAAATTAAAACACAAGTCTGAATGATGACTTGATTCTCTAGCCCCTGGAGAAGTGTAGGGAGAGTACAAAGTCATCCAAAATTAAAAATGAGTAAAAGTAAAATATCTCAAATTTGTATACACATGTTGTTCTTCATAAATAATTCTCCATATCAAATAGTCACTCATCTGATTCACGCATTTTGAATAGCTGATTTAAAAGAAGTCCTGAAGTCCTGATGAACATTCTTCACTGTCATTAAAATGTTAATTTATTGCTATAGAAATGAAATAATCTGGTCAAAGCTAACAACAGCAAAGATCACAAAAAAGGAACATTTCAATTTGAATGTCACAATATCACTTATTTAATCACCTATTAAATTTATTAAACAAATATATCCTTTAGTTTAAAACTGAAATAAATTACAGTGTCTTTCCCAGCATAGTATAGCTGTATGATTTTCAGCAGAGGCTGCATAGTGGTAGAACTGGCCTGCAGGAAATCGAGACACTGCAACAGAAATAAGCTGCTCAAATTATGTTGTGGAGAAAAGAGGTGGTCAGACAAACAATCGTCATGGAGGTGGAAAGGACAGAGGCAGAAGATCCAGGTGCAACGAAAGGTTCTGTATTTTTAAGCATCCATTCCTTCTCCTTATGCAGCCCCTGATTTTCCAGCTCTGTACCGACCAGCTTTCTGATAGTCTCATAGTAGTTGTTCAGCCACTGCAGCTGAAAGGAGAAGAAATTGTTTGGACCTTAATATAATCATTGCTAGTATATGACATTTAGATGTTTAAAAAAAAAATCTGTGTGGTGAATTTAATATTCCACCCACCCTGGATTAATTACCCTGAATTAATTCAACTCCAAATGCTAAGAACTTGTGTTTGTGTAGACAACTTTCAAAATATAGTCTGCCTTCCAAAGGCATAAACTAAAGTAATTATGATTTAATATAGTATGATATAATTATAAATCCAAAACAAATCCAATACAAGAAAAAAAATCAGGATTTAAGATCCCATCTTAAGTCTATTTTGGGTCAAATATTGATGAACCAGCAGGGACTTAGAAGAAGTGTTGGGTTTTGCATTTCGTTATAGCGAAACTACATGAGGACATGCGTGACTGTCGTCACAAGCAACAGCTATCAGACGGCGCAGTTATTTTTGTGTAATACTCAAATTTCAAATGTTCTTCAGTGGTCAATCAATATAAAACAGTACAGGAGAGTGGCATAGCAAGACAATTCTGTATTCAATCGGAAATCATGTTCAACTTTGGACAAAAGGGAACATAATACAGACAGATTTCATGTCAGAGTGCTGTTTTTGTATCTCTGAGTGGCAGAGAGGATTTAACCTCGAGTGAAAACAGTTTTTTTTCTGAAAGGAAACCAAATGCCATCAACACAAACCGAAACATATTTCCATATCAAATGTGCTTTAAGCAGGGGTATTTACAAAGTTAGACAGGAAACCGATTATGTATGTCGAGAAGGAAGAAATATATATTGCAGGTAATGTCTTTCTATGGGCATTTAATGATTATGATGAATGACGAATCAAAATTTTAGAACACATTAAAAATATACATTTACCTGCACTGGGCTAAGAAGAGAGGTTTCAATCAGCTTTCTGTCATATGGCACCAATGAAACTGTATCGAAGGTCAAGTAGTTATGACCGTACTGAAATGAAAAGGAAATGGAGCCAGCAGTTACTCACAAACAACTGTTATGCAAACAATGAATGTAACACCAGCATCAGAGCAATGACTGCACTGCGTCTACCTTTGTGGTGATGGGTACAATCACTGCAACATCTTCAATCCTAATCCCAAAGTCATTCTCCTTGTAATAACCAGGTTCTTACAAAGAAAAGTAAATGATTTAATGAATGAACAGGAGGAAAGAAAAAAGAAAAACACACCAAAATAGGGTGATATTTTTAGGGAGTTAATCTCCCTAAAAATGAGTCTTGAATTGAACATAGTTTTGAAAAGTTAGAGAAAAATCCCCCAAATAAAACAAAAACAATAACAAAAAACTCACCTATTGATGTAAACATGCCAGCTCTGAATGGAATGTTGTTGCTTTGAAAACCAACTGGCCCTGAAGACATACAGCAATAACACTATTTTATTATTCAATTTATTCAAAAGCACAGAGCAAGACATTAAACTTAAAATATATTCTGAATTAATATTTGGATATTTCATTTATTTATATTGTTTAACTGTTCTGTAATTTTTACCCAAAATATGTTTTACTTTTTGAAAATAATCAGAAATAAATTTGTTCGCACTGAATATGTATGACATATAATTCAATATAAACACCCCTGGGCTACATGATTGAAATTTCTTGCAGGATTAGAGAAGTAATACGATAATATTCCTGTCGAAATCATCTTGTTATTTAGAACTGAAGAAACCTATCGGATGAGGGGTGAAACGTCCTCAAGTAAAAAAAATTAAAGTCCAGTTGCCATGACAAAAAGATTTCGACAAGAATTTGCCATGACTTGGATGACTGAGAGCCTCCACAGACATGATACTAAAATATACATTTTTGCAACAGAAATCACTTGGAGCTGAAAATGACTGAAAAAAATGCAAGCTATAGCTGGATTGAGGGAAAGAAAGATGGATGTTTTGCAGAATCATTTAGGCTCTGTTAGATAATTGTGAAACGTTCATGTGTTACGAGTGCGTGTGCCATAAGTATCTGTGAGTTTGTGTGCGTACACGTGCGTGTTTCGTGTGGGCGTGCATTCAAATCTCTGGCTTCAAATTTCTACCATTTCATTGAGGTTTCGTGGTGGTTGAATTCCATGGAGATGCATTTCTTTCAATTTCAAGCTCTGCTCTCTTTCAGTGCTTAATGCACTGGAAATCATTTTTCAAGCTCAGAAGTTCTTAAACATAGATTTCAGATTCATTTAATCTCCACAGTATTCTCTCTATCATTTAGTATGTTTTTTTCACAGCTGCTGGATTCTGTCCAAAAACCCCATCATGATTAGGTTACTCTTGAAAAAGAGCAAGTTAAGTAGAAAAACTTAAAAATATGTTGAATGATTTCCTGGAGTGAAAAATGTACAATACAGATTAAATTCAGCCTGCTTCTTTGAATGCTTTTTGTCTATCTGTAAAACAAAGTCCTACTCTGGCTTGACTACAAATATTGCCCTTGTGCTGAATTCTGCAGCGTTGCTTTGGCTCAAGATTTACTTTTCTCCACACTACAGCTTTTCCGACTGAGCTTGTTGATCCAAATGTTAATTTTAACTCCCCCTTTTGACTGCTTCTTCTTTCCAATGCGTCTGCTCTTTTATCTCCAGTAATGCCAGATTATAGTTGATCCACAATGACTCCACTCTTTTCTTTGGAAAACTGCTTTGACATTTAACTATTTTTTTGAAAATCGAGGTTGTTTGATGCATACTATGCTACTGATCCTTACATTACACATCCATATCTTAATAAGTCCATATTACAACAGACTTGAAACATAAACTATCAGCTCTCCTCTCAAATCCTTCCACTTGTCATATGTTGTTTATTAACTTCTTATAATAAACAAACTATTTAATACACTCTGAATGTCATATCCAAACATATTCACCTACTTAAAATGTAAATCCTCATTTCGACTAAATTAATTCCATCCTGCATTTTCTCAAGAACATGATCACCGGTCACAAACTAAGAATGAAGTGAGATGTGCTACACTCTCCCATTCTGTGCAAGGCTGATTTAAAAACTGTGCACACTTCTCTTTCTGAGTACTTCTGTTTTAATTGTTGACTCTACTAACACTACATGTGGTAATTTCTGTTCAACCTGAGCTGATGGAGAAACATTTAGGAAATCATTAGTGTACATACACTCATGAACTCCGAAGTAGTTTCCAACACCGTGTCCTGTGCCATGGCCGTAGTTCAAACCAACCTCCCACAATGCCCGTCGGCCCAGCATTTCCATGTTCACACCTTTCAGAAAAATAAAAATAAAAGAGCTGATTATGGAGCATCCTGCTGCACAAACAACATATGCTCAGTTCCAGCAATTGCAAAATAGAAATAAATCTCTAATAGATGACCAAAGAAGAATTTTATTGAATATATTTTATTCTTACCTCTTGTTCCTGAAGGAAATATAGTACGTGATATTTCAATGTTTCCCATAAGCACTCGGGTGAAGGCTTCCTGCAAGTTAAAATGTTGTTACTTGTGTAGAAATTGTATTATTGGAACTGATTTTTTTAAGAAATTTATATAGGTTGCATTCCGTGTTTTTGAATTAACATAATTACAATAATACAACAATAATGAAATAGTGCTGGCCATTTCATATTTGGACACAAACAAAAATTACTGTTCGATTTTGAAAAGATTTACCTTTTGCATTGTGGTTGGAGTTCCCCAGTGAACTGTACGAGTGATATCAGTGGTTCCATCTCTAAAAATGACAGACCAGAGATGTCATTTTAAATGCCAGGGATATATAATTAAGTAATTCTGTCTGATTTTACTCACAGATACTGTCCACCGGAGTCCAGCAGGTACATCTCATTAATTGTTAGTCTCCTACTCGTCTCATTTGTAGGGCTACGTCACAAAAAAACATGAACAATGAAATGGCATGTAAGTCAAAACAATGTAGTCCAAGAATAGCATGAAGACTAGAAAATCAATCAAGTGAATTCCAGATTTGCACTACTGACTCTGTTTGAACTTCCCATGGCCCATCCATCCATGCATCCATCCATCCATCCATCCAACCATACGGGGCAAGGGCAGCAATTCATATATTAATGTTTAGAGAGGGATGTATGATTTTAAATGAAACATAAAGACGAGAACGAGGGTGGTGTACATTATAAGGGCTCTGCCTGAGAAGGTGAGCTACTTACCTGTAATGTGCAAGTGCAGCATTGGGTCCACTTGCAGAGATTGTCTCAAAGCTCTGTCCTCTACTATCTTTCTGCTTGCTGCAATGATATTAATTTTAGGTCATCTTCATAAAAATCATAAACAATAGTATGACTTGAATGTCTGCCTTTGTATTAAATACACACATTCACCTGCGACATATTCTGACGTATTCTGCAGCTGTCAACTCTGTTTCCTTTCCCGCCGGCACAGCCTTCTCCAGCCACATCAGTAGCTGTATAACTGCAACAGCATCTCTCACCTTGACAGAACAGCAGCGCCGAATAAACAAATTAATTCAGGCAATTCTTTTTGAGTGATTAGGTCAGGTATGAGCAAATTTTCAGGTGGTTGCAAATTTCCCTATTGATATTCCCTATTTTGATATTTCGACTAAGTATTTGGCTGTGTATCTGTACTTTTTCTCTAAGTCCACACAATTGATATTATAGCATATAATATGCCCCCCCCATGAATAGTCCTTTAAACTTTCAGGTCTTTTTCTATCTTGGGTGCTTGTGTGTGTGTGTGTACATGTGTGTGTGTGATGACTTACATGAGCTTCTCTTAAGATTCGCTGCTCAGTTTCATCTTTCACTGCTTTTGTGATCAACACAGGAGAGTAGGAGCTTGTCATTAGTTTGTCCTACAGGATTCAGGATACAGGATGATTTAAATAATTAAAGGTTTAATTCTGCTATTCCTGAAATAAAATTATTTTTATCACTGCCCCCCCACCCCCACCCCCCCACCCCCCACCCCCCTGCCCTCCCAATGCCTTCCCCCGAATGATAATATAAATAGATCTGGGGTAAATTTACTCCAAGAGATGAATCCTTGATGGAATATATTCAGCAATGAAAATTCATTTCAAAACAATGAAAGTCAAATAGCCAAAAGATAAAAGAATTTCAAAACTGCTCAGGTACCCAATAAAAAAATACATCAAGACAAAATTGAGTGGATGTACCTCTGGTTTTATGATCTCATAAAGTGCGTAGTTTGTATACTCTGTACCAATCCACACTTTCACCCTCGGCTGATCCACATAGATCTTGAGGTCATCCAGGACAGAGTCGTAGTTTTTTAACTGCACACAAAGGGGTCCCTCACAGGAGGTGTTCAGGTATACTTTCAATTCTTCTGTCACTCTGGATTTGTGGAGGAAGAGCCTAGTAGATTTCAAGGTATGGTGGAAATAAATTTAAACTGAGGTAAGGGGGTCGTTTATATGAGGGAAAAAATGTGAATGTTAAAAAAAACAAGAATGTTCCAACATAAACACAGACAAGCAGATTTACCAAATCTCATCCAATGTCAATAGGGTATAGGAATAGAAGAAGGGATTGTATGGGATGTCATTGCCACGTAGATTAAACAGCCCTTGAAAAAACAGAAATACTGTCGTTAGTTAATGCAGAACACTTTATCTCCAGCATTAGTCAGGTATATCAGAAATGTATTAGTCCCCCTCATTTTTTTTTACAGGTGATATTATTTAAATGGCAGGGTAATGTGGCCCGATTTCATCTTCATGCTACATGAGGCCACTGTGCATTGCTTTATCTCTGAATATTTCATTTCATCATAATTTCATTATTTCAGGAGTACGTTTTGTTTTTGTCTGTGACTGTATCCCTTATATCATAGTGCACAGTATTTATCACTGCCTCATGTGAACTCTACATTTGTAGGAGGATGTTTACATGATATTGCTTACAGGCTGTTTCATCGAGTGCTGACAGCAGAAGAGCTGTGGGCTCGTATGGGTTGACTTTCATCTGTGCCCGGATCTGAGACACTTTATCCTGCCAGGACCGCTCTGTAAAAAAAACATATAGATGAGGTTTAGCCCTCCATTTTGACATGCATATTCATCTGGGAGCTGATTATTCACCAAAAAATAAAACATTATTTCCTTCAACATAGACAAAGACACTTAAAGACACACACACACAACCACACACACACACACACACACACACACACACACACACACACACACACACACACACACACACACACACACACACAGAGACATATAGCCATTTGCTTTATGACGGTCTCCATTAGTTCATGTCTTCCATTTGCCTACATTTGCCAATTGTTTGACCATAAAGTCTAATAATACCCACAAGCGTCTGAACACACTATGTCTGGAGCCGATTGTCTTTTTTTGTATTTGATCTATTGGCTGGATGGGCTGTTTATGGCTGTGTTTGTGGTGCTGTTTATCTCTCTTTGTCGAGTTTGCAGGTATTTATCAGCACATAGATAAAGTAGAAAAGCACAGGCAGATCCCATTGTGTGTGTTTCGTGAGTGTATGGACACCAAGTCTCCCGCACATAATAAAAAAACAAAACAAACAACCCACGAATGACTCTGTCCGGGAGGATGGTCAGGTTATCTGCTTGGATCTGAGGTCTGGTTGTCCACACTTGGTCGACCAGGTTACTTGGAATAGACCTGAGGGTGCGATTACTTGCGTCAAGCCCGATGGTGTAGTCTTCCTGAGTTTCTTGCAGAGGAAATTGAAGATCAATGCATTAACAGAACAGAGTAAATCACAGAAAAACGGTTTGCTTTGGCCTCTGCAAGCAGTATCAATAATTTAACATTCACACACGAACGCTGTTTATAAATGTTAATCTGGACTGACAGAACGAATTGACAGCAAACACTTACTGAGGGAGAAGAGAAACGGATCAAAGCCTATTTCGCCGCCGGATGGGACCTCAGAAATGAGCCACTCCGTAATGCTTCTGACGGATGCTGGGAGTCATCACACATGACAGGAGGTAGCCAAGTTATTACAGACATTATAGGATGTGACTGAATAGTCATGCAATGGTGAATGCTGCAGTGCCTCACTGCAGTATGATATTTACAGTATATCAAATGTGCATCAAAGTGCTCTGTAATATGTAACATTGCAAAGAATTATAGCATCCACTTTATGCTCTGATGTTTATAATCATTCATCAGCAAAATAGAACCCAGCTGTTTATTAATGGTCATGTGCAGTAAATTAAAGTTCTTTCTTACCTTAATGTTTTTTTTTCAAGGTACGCTATTTTCCTTGTTTATTTCGTTTTAATGTCTACCCTTCAGCTATACAGTATGTTCAATGTGAATCTGGTTGAGATTCAACAAACTGTATAGCTTTTGAATCATATCAATACATCTTACTTAAAAGCCCTAAAGATATAATAACCACTATGTGAGAAAAAAAGCAATGAATAAATGCAATACAGCGAAATATCACTACCTAAACAGTATTGTAATTGTTCTGGACAATATATTTAAGCTACTAATAGAATTATTTTAAGGGACTATATTGCATTTGTCCTACACTTTTTAACTATGATGTAGGGGAGGAATGACAGCAGTTTCCAGTAATGAAGAAGCATCATAACGCCGCTAAGGCATTGCAATGTGTCTTTTAAGTAACTGTGGTGTGTTTTTTTTGACTTACTATGATGAAAACACCAATCATTGATAGATAGAAAACCACAAGGTACATCATTAAATTGATGGAGGATTTATAATTTTTCCCTCCTGACCACACTGGCGTTTTCAATGTACTACTATGTCAGGTCTGAATGTATACCTTCATTTGGTTGACTCTCATTACATTGCAGTATAGTGTTTTAGTACACATCTGTTTTAAGTAACATTACTTATCCTCAACCCAAATAAAAGCTGATGTGTGTTTAATGCATTAAAATGTCCATTATTTTGAGTATTTTCTGTTGTCGTAGTAACACACACTGTTGCTACCGTGTAGATCTTGATAAATTAACTGAGCCTTTGTCAGCAAGGTCTTAAAGTTGCAAAATTTGTGTTGTCCTATTATGTTAGAAAAACCATATGATCTGCCCACCATCTCTCTCCAGCTCCCAATTGCAGTCTATCTGTCTCTCTGCTTGAACCCAGTAACGGCTGTCTGTCCATAGTGTGGCCTTGGTCTGAGTAACTACGGCAGTGCCTGTAAGGAGATGGGATGCCAACAGTGTTAGGGGGGGTGCTGGTGACACTGAATTACAGATGGCTATAAATGTCAGAACAATGTGTAATGGGCCAGCTAATCTTGAAAAATATACACGTGTGGGATAACGGGAAGGTTAAGCGGAAACGAGGGGAAGATAGCAATCTGGTGATGCAGGACGGATATTTATTCAGGGAGTGTTATCTGCTTTATATTCTACTGCTACACCTTTATGTGAAAGATAGATTCAAATACCACTGTACATCTACTCCCAGAATCCAGTCCCGTGGGTTAAATTATAATGTGGAACTGTGAAATAATCTTTAATGAGCCAAATGAGAGAAAATCTTTTTTTTTTCCAAGGATTCTCGTGTAACTGTGACATGACTAAACATTGTTTGAGCCTTTCATCAATAAAGATATGGTGGGGAGAAACATTTCCGTTCATTAATTTTTAGGTCACGGTTGTTATGCTGAAGCAGTGATTTACGCGCTAAGTCATATTGCAAATGAGGCTGCCGATAAATGTGGATGCGATGATGCACTGAGTGGACAGAGGCAATGAAACAAAGTGAACAGTAGAAAGGCTGCAATGTGAGGATGTGGGAAGAAAGTAGAGGAGCTGCAAGGCACACAGACAGGGGGGCGTTTAGTCATGGGAAAGTGGAGGAGGACAAGACAAAAGGCATAAAAAGATTTTACCTGCAGAGCCTGTAAAGCCTGTCATGAAGGCCAACCTGGCATCACGTGGTGCAATATACTCGCTCTGCCAAAGAGACATAAATTGGCATCACACACACACCCGTATAAATCATTATGAATTAATTAGGATGGCAAGCAGATGTACCAGGTGTGTGTCAGTGCCCGGGATAATGTAGGCAGGGATATTCAATGAAAGCATTTGCTCTCGTAACTCCAACAGCAAGAGAGTGGTATTTTTTACTGTGCTGGGGAGGTACTGTAACACACACAAACAACCAGGGAGAAAAGTGAGAACATTTCATTAAATCAGAGTGCTGAATCATTTCTTTTCAGTATCTGGCAAAGTGATCTTTACTGTCATATGTGTGCAGAAATCATTAACCACAACTGTTTCGAAGGCATGCAATGTCTTTCATAATAGGAAAATCCTTGGTAACTCAGTGGTATTTTTATTTATCTTATTATGGGGACTGAGTCTTTTAGAACTAATCTTTAATTCTGTGGAACCTTATGACTCATTTGTTGTTTAAGGTTTTTATATTTTGTCATATTCCATCTTATTTTCCATCATTTTAATCTGACCATGTGCATTTTATTCTCAAATTTTCTCCAACCCTTTATCTATTTGTCAGTTTATTGTAAATAACTGTGTAATGTGATATAAATAGACTTGTCATAAACCTCCCTGTCATAATTACTCATTAACCCTTTAAATCACATAATGTGCCCACTTATCCCATTCTGAGCTTACTGGTGGAGATATAGTGCAGTTCCTCTCAGTTGATTCATAAGCAACGGCAGCCGCAGTGGTTTTTCCTGGAATCAGACGAGTGTAGTGACAAAATACCTTAAAAAGCGACAGTAAACGAGCTAAACTATGTGAATCGGAGTCTTTGTAATTGGTAATATATTCTGTTACATATTTTAAGCCAAAGTGGTTGTCACAGTTACACAACAAATTCAGTTAAAGAATTCTTTGGTGCTCCTTTGTAGCTGTGTATAAACCACAAGTCATACAGTTCATCAACATTTTAAAACTTTGATCTGTTTTTACAGTATAAATTCGTGCACTTTTCAAAGCCAAGTTTTATGCAAATATATGCATGGATAGAGCAACCAGCAGAAGAAAAAAAAATAGTAGTTGCATGGTTTCATAAAATCCAATAACAATTTGTTTACTCATTAGTACTCGGTCCTGTATGGACACAAAAGACAATTCTCGATCTTCTGTTCTGCCCCACCTGTAACTGTGCAGTTTCACCATGCAGAGCTCAGTGAGAAGAAAGAGAAACTTTTACCTGTCAGCGTAGCAAGAGTTAAAACTAGCAGCCAGCCATGGGAAGGCATTGTCTCAAACCGGCTAAAAAGAGTGGCAACAAAGCAGGTGCTCCGTTGTGCATGCAGCATATGCAGTGTGTGGTGAGAAAGTGTGTGTGGGTGTCTGCTAGTAAGTGCATGACCATCCTTTCTCTCTCTCTCCTTTCCCCTCCTCCTTCCTTCTCAGCTATTCCTCCATCTCCTCTTCCCGCAGCCCTCTTGATAGAAATCACATGAGGTGGTTTTGAGGAAGGATACTGATGTCACCACAAACATTTTCTTTGCTTTGTGACCAACAAAACATTGTGGTCAACCACAATGACCACCCACAGGTTGTTTTTTTTTTCTTCGACCCTGACTGAGATTCTCACCCCTCCACCCCCATTTTCTAATACTTTGGTTTTGCATTTCTCACATCACTACATAAAGCCACTGATACGGATAGTTATTTGAATTCATGTAATGGTACAGTGAGAGATTCCAAATGTGCTTATGTATAGGCAGCGCTACATAAGAAAAGATAAGGCCATGCTGGTATGCTGATGATTTTGATTTTATTACATGTCTGTGAATCATCATATCTTTGCATACAAATGAGCAGCTCCTTGTAAAACAGCAGACCTTCAAACATGTGCGCCTGCTCACGGTTTCTGTGTTTATAGTACTTGTATGAAACTGAGTGTATTCCCTTTACATGAAAAGAGAAGGGCAGAGAAGAGAAGGGAAACTGAAGGAGGACTTAATGTGAAGTAGTGCGGGTGTAAGGAGGTCTTTTTCAATTGAGAAAAAAATTAGGTCTTGCCTTATTTGAATTTTCTTTGCTTTCTTTTCGTATGGCCCAGTTTGATATTGTATTGTTGGGTTTTACACTAATGCTTCGCATGAAGTGTTGTGGGTATATCATCATAATTATTGTTATCAAAGAATTGAAGCTTTGGAGTCATTTACAAGAAAGCTGCAAGCATCCACGGTGCCCAAGAGACATCTTTTAATACTGGCTTATTAACGGTTTGCACCAGATTTTATGCCCATGCAGCATGTTATTGCGGACAAACTGCCTCATTAAAGATTTTTTTTTTCAGAAAATACTTTGGCTGTGGTCATGACTTTGAAATCTTGCGACTTCCACACTGTATCATTATAATGCTAAAATTAAACAGTGATAAAATATGATGAATATTTCTATCCAGCACTCCATTTAATGAGTAACTGAGATGTCTGTGGGCATCTCTATCACAGTACCGTGCTGAGTGAGTTTCAGTCTTTATGAAAGAAAACCTTCTCTGTAACATGGTCAGTATAAAGAATTGAAGATTTCTGTGTTTGTTGAAAGACAAAGGGAAAACATAAGATTTTCTTCTCGTAAGTAGTAAGCTCAAAAAATGTTTGATAGATTTGGCTATTTCCCCTCTTTTAATCAGAGTGATGCTGGTCACTCTTGATGTGGAGACAATATCAGACAATGATATACTGAAGACAGCTGATGCTGATATATTTATATTTGTTTTTCAATTTTTTTATCTGGAAATTAACAATCATGCAATTGAGAATTTTTATGTTTTTGTTAATGATTGATTGTTTAAGGTTGATTTTTGAGGCAATAATTCAAGATGGTTGTCAGACTTTTATATTATAACTGTAAGTGGATATTAAATTTACACAGTCAGTGGTGATGTGTAAAAGCACTCCATTTTAAGGATTCTGATTGTGTAAGCTACACAATCAGAGCTCATATTCTACATTTCTATCAGCAGCAGTATTAAATGTTATAAGTGTCACAGCATCTTCATCCTGATGTTCTGTTATCTTTAGAAAATATTGAAAAGGTGGCTGTTATCAATTCTAATGAAACTGCTGAGAGTGAAATGTTGTACCTGGGAGAAAGTTATTGCCATAAAAAATACCATCACTGGGAATTTAGGGTAAAATTCTGAGCTTGATTGCAGATTTTTTTAGTCTTTATTTAAGTACAACTTGGCATCTCTTTCAGGCATATTTTGCTAAAACCTCCTGCTCACCTGTTTAGTATATTAACATATTATGAGCCTATTGTGAGTCCAGTGCACACAACTGAATATTGATTTATAAAAGTAGTTAACCAACTTTCATCATTGTGTTCTGATGCAAGGGCGCAATGAATGGTAGAATCAAAATGTTATCCATTCTGTGTATCTAATGGAGCAGCCCGTCCAACAGCATTTATAGTGAAGTGACCAGCTGGGGGAGACATAACTGCACATATGCCACCATTTGTAAAACAGATGAGCACATTGCAGCTGGACCTCTTCCCAGACAGATGCTTGCTCATTCCTTGAGTTTCCCTCTGGAACTTCTTGGACTGTGTTTAGGAAGGTTTGAGTGTCATAGTACAGGATAATATGATAACAATGCAGTCATTTTATTGTCAAATGCCATTGTGGCAACTGGACTTGTTTCTTTCTGTCTTTCATCTTGAAAATGTTTTGACTCTCATCCCTCGGTCTTCTTCACTTGTAACAGACTATGGAGTTTTGGGTTTATACCAGCTGGGGTTGGGTGTTAGTCTAAATTGAAAGGGTTTGTTCGGTCAGTGACTGAGTTGTAGCTCAGTGAAGGTCTTTCCAGACCTCTTTGACTGCTCTCTCAAACTATCTTTCTTCTCTGGCCAGAAAGCAGACATTGTATTTGTCAAAGGGGTGGCCCTTGTCCTTCAGGTGTGACAGGTGCTGAGTCGTGTCCTGAAGAAGTGTCTCTCTTTTGTTGCGCCACTTGTTTGTTCAGAGGTTGTTTTGTGTCACCAGTGTAGAGGTCTTCACAATCTTAATTGCCCTTAACAGCATTCGTCACATTTTCAACTTTGTGTTATAATGTTCTGTCCTTGGGATACACAAATCCTTCCCCTTGGGTGATGTTGGGTTTTTGAAAAGTATCTGGATTTGATGATTGTTGAAAAGTGTTCTGAGTAAATGCAGTCATTATTAAGTATTGCGTCTGTGTATTCAATGGCTTTGGGTGCTATGATCATCTCCTGGCCTCTCTCTCGCGCGTAAAACGCAACTTGATTTGTAAATGTAAGGCATAATAATAAACCTCCCTGAGGCTAAATAACAGAAAATCTAAATAAAAAAAGATTCCAGTGTGTAGGTGCAAGCGCAGAGACCCAGGATATACAGTATATTGGCTTTCGATGCATATTTTATTCTCTTCATTCAAATGGTATGAAAGTGCATTAATGAAATTTTGGTCATCATGTAGTTACCAACCCTGTTAATAAGCCACACACTTTTCAAGAGTTTTTAGACCCATTATCAAGTGAAATAGTTGGAGACACTGATTTATCTTTATCTTTTCTAAGGTACCCGCTGTATTTATGTTTGTGTCATATTTAAATTGGAAAGAAATATATTTACATATCAGGGAAGCTACCAAAAAATCCATTAAAAACAAATTGTGAGCAAAGTTTTGTGAACACATTATCCCGGGTACTGACACACACCTGGTACATATTGTAGTTTTGCGATGAGCTGCAGCTGCCATGCTGAGGACGGAGAGGAAGAAACAGATGAAGGATTCTGGCCTTTGACAAAAACACATGCTGTGTACGCATACGAGGTGGAACGGAGGGTACTGGCCCTTTCTGGCTTCCAGTGAAGCCATCTGGAGTTCAGAGTGAAATTCTGAACTCATCTTTGCCTTGAAGCCTGATGACTGTGTTGAACATTGTCAAGCAGCAAACTGCAAAGTAAACATGTTTGGTTTCTTTTGTTAATTTTCCTGTGATGCCTTGAAGGGGTCTGGCAACATTTCTACTTCATGAGTCAATACAAGCTTTTTTTCTTTAAAAGCAAGAAAGGGAAATATTTCTCCCTTGCCCACGTACAGCTGTTCTCTGAAAACAGCTGCAGCATATCTAACGCATGACTGATACAGCCACATCATCCCCTTTACTCCATCCATGCCAACTCGTACCAAAAAGTGGCAGCTGAAGACAATCCCAGCACAGTTGATATCGCTCTACATCCGAAAACCATTGGTCAATGAACCAGATGATCTTTTCCTGAGTAGCATACATGGACTTGTAATCGTGAGGAGACATGGATGAGAAAAGATGAAAAAAAGAGAAGAGATATTTAAACACATATTTTCCACTACTACTATCCTGTATCAGTAGGGTTTCATTAGAATTGAATGTGCCATGGCAGATGCAAGAGACATAATTTATAGTACGATTTGCATTATAACATATTATAAATACACTGCGTAAATATGATTTATTCTTTGGTGTTGAATTAAACTTCTTATCATCATGTATTTTAATTTCACACGTACACACATACGCATGCACACAAACCATTCTCTCATTCTGTCCCTTTTTATAATGGGTGTTGTTGCTTGTACTTGTTATGCATTCCTTGACTCTTAGCTTGTCACAAAAAGCCATATATTATTTTTTTCTCTTTCTAAGTGGAGGAGGCACTGGTCAGAGGACACCCCACACAGATTATGAGGGGATTATAAAATGTTGATGCCCAGGGGCTTGGGAAGTGAAATGTTATAGGTTGTGAGTATGTTGCATCAGTTTCTTTCAAATAAAAAATGAAGAAGTTCTTGTTCAATACTTTTGGGCATTTTATGACCACTGACACTTGGTACTTGAGTTAAAGTTCAGTGAAGCCTGCAAATTGCTTTGACCTTGGAACAGGATAGGCTGAATTACATATATTGTAAAAGCAAACAACCATGATAAACACCAGTTAATGTTTGGTCACATTGAAATAAGAAATTTGGTCAATAAATGTAGGCATTGGTTATAAAGTCCTTCGGTTGGATATAATTCCTTGATAACACCTGAGAAGTGGCTGACCTTGTCATAAAATTGATTACATAACTTCAACAGTGAGTTTTTAAAATCCAGATAGTGAGGAAATTGACTTGGTGAACTTCTTTTGCTCGATCATGACACCAATTGCCGCTCCCGCAACATTCTCAAGCAACATGTAAATGACACAAAAACATTGACAGCCATGTTATCACCATTACTGCTGATTGAAATTGTTTTTTATGTGCTTCATGAAAATCTGCATTTAGATGCTGAATCTAAATCAAATCATCAACTTAAGTATTAGGTTTTCTAGCTTGTCAGGTGAGATTTACGCTTCCGATGTGAATGAGCTGACATGTCAGAATATTAAATATGAAGATGCACAAGAATGGCTCAGGATATACCTCTTTTCACCTTAATATTGTCACTTGCATGGAAATAGAAGTGTGCACAGAAGGTTAGATTTACTATAATTGTGCCACTAAATGTTTTCAAAGATGATATACTGTTTTCCCTTGTATTTTGGCACGTCTCGTTCAGGCCTCACATATTCCATGACCAGTAGGAGGTGGAAGTGCTCCATTCTTATTTGTAGCATTGCCAAATGAGATTGATAAGAGCATAACATCGGGATTAGCTAAAGTAAATGTAAATGTTACAAAAGCAAAACATGTTTAAAAGCTGAATCGCATATAATGATAATGATACTTATCTATCATGGCAATTTCAAAGGTAACACTTTTAAATAACTATTGTTAATAACTGGTAATCTGTTCAGAAATTGACCTTGAGGGGATAATTCACAGTCAATGAAATTGCAATGGAATGAGGCAAAGTTTCTATAATGCCAAGCTATGTTTAATTTAGAGTCTGGTCAGAAACCTCTTATGAGGATACAAAGATAAATGGCTAAAATGTTTAATGTTGATCAGTTGAAATCACACTGTCAATTTGATATTTTGCTTCCTTTCTCAGTTATCCCTGACACAACTATGTGTATGTGATTTTTTTGTCTTTTTGTTTGGATATTTATATCGTCATATAGTTATGGGAAAAAATTAAAGACCTTTTTTAATTTATCTTTTTTAATACACATCTTATCTTATCTTATCTTATCTTATCTTATCTTATCTTATCTTATCTTATCTTATGATGTTTGTAACTTCTGCTAATGAAAAATATGATTCATATAATTGAAAAGGTTTTTAAATAATATATAAAATAAAGTCATGTAAGAAAAAGTACACTTGAACATTTTGCATCTTAAGTAATAATGTCTTTGTAGTTATAAGCTAAGTATTTTCTATATACCTTACTTTGCTCTGGTTGATGATAAATGGATAAAAGATGAGAATCATGAAACTCCATACAGCTGTGAATGATGACGGTCTAAACTATCCTACTAAGGACTGAAAGGAGCACTAACTAGATTACAAAAGAGAAAGCAATGAAACAAACACTTTCACCTCGAGCATCTGCACCCACTCTTTTTCAAGTTGATCTCATTTTGAAAAAAAAAAAGTATTTGTTTTGTTTTCTGCATCCCAATACACCAGCTATAGATATGGCAGATCCCCTATTTTTCCATCATGTAACAGAATTCCTGTAAGTGGGGCCCGGTTAAAATGAATGTGTAGCATGTAATTGGGACACAGCTGTGCTGTAAGTAGAATTACAGCCGAATCTTGGCAGAGCCTGATGAAACAGAACATGACCAGACCTAAACACAGAGGGGCGCTAATGCACAACCAATCTGATTTCCAATACTCACCTGCCTTTAAGTGAACAACCTGGTCTTTGAGGACCTTTCTCCATCACAGCTGCACTCATTCATAATGTAGATGTCTGAAATGTGTTTTGAAATCCCTGTTTGTATGTGGGTGAGTATTTGTCTGCGTGTGGATCTTAGTGTCATTGGAGCTTGATGATGAGACACAAAGTTAGTGAGCAATTTTATTAAATCGTAGCCCTGGCAACAGTGCAGAGTGTGTGAGTCACAGCTGAGGAAGAGGGGAAGGCAGGGCATGGTGGGCCTGCATGGATGCTGCCTGAAAAACCACCACCAAGATGAGCTGTCAATCAATGTTTGCAGCATCAGAGGACTGATAGTTTTTCAATCCCATCACCATGACCTCTCAATCTGTATGCTCTGACAAGGAATCATGTCTCGGTTTTGAGTTCCGTAGAATTCAGAAAACAATAATACCGATTCTTTTCAGTAGACGTGCAAACATATTTTTAATAATCTCTTTATGTGGCGTTTCATTGAACTACTCCTTCTACCTTGGTAATTGTCAAGAATGGCACAAGTATTATGTCAAAGATTATAAACAACTAGACATTATTAAAATCAATCCAGACAGTGAATACCATCCCCAAGATTCCATCAAAATCAAACTGTAGAGTCAAAAACTGGAGGAATAAGGATAAGGAAACATCATGTGTTGGTCTAATTAACCCACAAAGGGTTAATTAGTTGCAGCCCTGACAGTTGGATCAGGAGCTTGGTGACTACAGTCACGTAAACACAGAGCTGTGCCTCAGTCTCTCCACAAAGTCAACAACAGGTTGTCAGTTGGGGTGGAAGGGAGGGACATCCACTTCCAAATACCTTGCTATCTTTGCGTGCTCTGCCACTACTGGGGAAAATCTGATAAGAAGCTAAGATTACACACACAATGTCAAAAATGTTTCCATTTATGTTTTCTAAGGAGAAGACAGGGACAAACAAGTGTATGGATTGTTTGAAACTATACATTTTTCTTTGCAATAATATAAACTTAAAAGCTTAAATGAAAATAGAGTAATGTTGACTGTGGACTGGTCACCGGTTGATCACGGGGCCATATATAGAGACATACAACCATTCACTCGCTTGTTCCCACAGCCGGGCAATTTAGGTCCTCTAATGAACCGGCTGCATGCTCTTGGACACTTGGAGGAAACCAGAGAACATGGAGGAAAAGGTAGAACATGCAAACTCCACACAGAAACGCCTATCAAGATCAAACCTTTGTGCCACCATGCTGCCATTTGCACCTGATTATTTCTGATTTTTATTTTACAAAGGTCTTAGACAAAGAATATAATTGATAATACATGGCACTGGACATTAAAAAAGATAAACAGTGACATTCTGCCAAATAAAGCAAGTGAAATACTGACTGATATGTTGCTGTTGATCAACTCTGGTTGAGTTTTGTATGTTTCTGAGTACCTTTGTGACGATGAACTAAATATTCATGAGGAAAATGTTTAGCTCCTCAGCTGCTAAATGTTCCACTGTGTTCACTGATGCATTAAACTTTAGCAGTAAAAACAGGAGATTATATATTTTTCCATTTTTTATATGACCTTTTACACAAACGTGATCGAGTGATATTTCAGCTCAAAATGTCAAACCAAAATGAATAAGTAATGACATATGACATATATCATTAAAACAATGTGTAAAGAATGATTAAACATTGGTTTCTATATGCAGACACATATTGCAATAAAATGTTTACTTTCTGTCAAGACCATAAGGTTCCTTTCTTCATGAAATGACATGTATTCTCAACTGATATTTGCACTCTTTTGTGAAAACTCTTGTTTGTTTGAAAGTGTTTTCAATAAAAGATCATCAGTGTTTTCATCAGTGATAATATAGACATAAGCCTTTCCTGTACACACTTAATGTCAGACATGCAATGATCACAAGCATATGCTGCGTATGAAAAAGAAAAAAAAACAAAAAAAACTTCTTTTCATCAGCCTTAAAAAATACCAACATCTTGAAGAAATTATGAGATTTCAGCACCAGCCATATTACAGAGATCTTCCTGGGCTTTACAGCACAATACACAATTTTGTGCACTTTTAGCTAGGAGGGATAACCCCTCCTCTCCTTATTTTGACAAAGTGATCGTAAATAGAGCTGGGGGCCCAAGTGGAACCATATTGCTTAGAGAGATAGAGGCGGCAGAAGATAGGAGGTGGTAAAGCCAGAAAGCGTTGGGAGACAAAAGACTGCAGCCACAGATTCACATTTAGAGCAGGAATAACATCTTTTTGCAGTAGCAAACTAGGAGACTTCATATAATCTTAATCATATAAGCTGATGTTTGCATTGTATCATTATTTACCACACTCAGGATGTCCCGGTAAGCCAAAGATACAGTATGGAAATTCTTAGAGGAAGAATTTAGGCCTTATCTTTTTATTTCTATATCTTGGTCAGGATCAATCATGCTGGCACAACAATTCGACACAAAAGAGGGAATGCCTTCACACAACATGTACCCAAGGTCTCTAAACTGATGCTCCCTTGTATACACACCAATCACCCCCAACACAAAAACAGAAACATGAAAACCGGCTCTGAGGAGATCAAAGTGAACTTTAATTTGGAAAAAGGTTGATATTCAGTCTTCTTTCTATAAAACTACTGCAATGATATGTAATTCCATGACCACTGGTGCTTCTATCACTACTGTTACCATTGTTAATAACACAATAACATTAACATTGGAGGATGTTTAAACTATGGGCACAATGTTTTTTTTGTCGTAGCATCCATCCATGCATCCATCCATATACCCATGCTACTACAAATATCATCATCATCATCAAATATCATTACTACTGATAGTCACACTACTACTATAAATACTAACCATTACAATAATTTTGGTTGATGTTTGAGGTATGAAATAATGAGAAGATCATGGTGGTAGGTTTTAAAGTCCATGAGCTGTATGTGGCATCACAGTAAACATTTGTTCTTGCAGTGTAAGAGCCATCCCAGCTTCTTCTGGAGAGCCTGGCCAGAAGTTTGCAGCCCGTCAAGCAAGTCCTTGTTCCACCGAAGAGACTTTTATCAGATGAATGTGCCTCCAGTTGTGGATGCTCAAACCACCTCAGCTGACTCAACTTACTGTGAATTAGCAACTATTCTATTCCATATTGAGCTCCACAGCCAGCTTTAGTAAAACAGTCTTAACTGACAAACTGCAAAAGCTTTGTCTGAAAGGCTTGCATTGATTCAGCTCCACCACAAATCTATACGACGCTCACATAACCGCTGACACTGCACCAACTGACTGTCTCACTCACCGGCCATTTTCGACATATTGCAACACAAATTATTGCTAGCATACCCTATTACTACCATACTAAAGACACTTCTGTGAGTAATAAAAGCTGTGAGTAATCTGATATTCAAAGCACTGAATAAAATTTTAAGCTAATGACTGACAGAGATTTAAAACGATAAATTGATCACCCAAATGATTTGCCTTATCATCCTTATATGTTATTTATTACTGCAGAAACATAGCTATTTTTTCCCAAATTAGGCATTTTGTATTCTGGATGAGAATGTCAGATATCAGTGGGCTGTGTCGCTCAGTGTCTGATTCCATGTGAAGGACAATCAGTCTTCTAGGATGGCTGATAAAAAGGAAACCACTGCTGAAACAGTATACAAAAGAAATGTAGCCTCTCTACCAAACACTGCAGCATTGGAGTAAAATACACTCTAAACTTAAAAGCAGGAATGCAGATAGAATGACACCAGATTTTGGCCAGTAGCTGATGATGGAGTCTTCCATGTGATTGCCTGTCAATTCAGCAGCAGATGAATGAGGCTCCTGGCTTTGATCCTGCAGCAGGTCACATGGCTGCTGTCTGTGTGTGAGTGTGTGTGTGTGTGTGTGTGTGTGTGTGTGTGTGTATTCATGTGTGAGGAAATGGGGAGGAGTGAGATAGTGAGAAATACTGAGATTACAAGAAGGTCGGGGGCTGTCAGCTGAGATGGATGCAAGACTTCTCATTTGGTCCACAAATCACACACACTTACACATTCTGAGATGGGGTTTGTGTCCTGAGGCGCCAATGCCTCTCTTACTAATGCACAGACACACATGTGTTTAGATGTAAATGCATATGCGCAATCACCCACAGTAGAACAGATGTGTGCATACCTGCTAACATCCTACTGGGCAGCGCTCCAATCAGCGGGATTAATGAACAGGTATCGCGTTTTACAGTAAAACAGCATGTGGGGCCTTGGGGAACAAATGGCAACAGTTTGCAATTCCTCATGTCTGTCTTCAATAAGGTAATCGACTTTAAGATAGCATGGTTAAGGCAATTTGCCGAACTTTACTGCACAGTTGAGTTATGTTCCCCAACAAGACCATCACATGCAATCTGCTACTTTCCACAGACCATAGACCTTCATGAATACTGTGTAAACACTGAGCTGCTGGGTAGAGGCTTGATGGCGCTATATGTCAGAATGTATTCGCTGAGGGAATCCGGGATCATTTGAGAAGAAGTAATAAAATAACACAACTAAAAGTGTTGCATTAAACTCCCCAGCGGAGGCCTACAACAAGTAAAAAAAAAAACAAGTCTGCTTGAACAGCTTTGATGATGGAATTTAGAAGAAATAATGACCACAGACACCATTCTAGCCAAATGGTTCTCAGTGGTAAACATTGTGGTCAGATGACATTTAAAATGCAATATTTTTTTCTGGGTTTGTTTGGGAATAAATGTTCCCACATTTAAAAAGGGATTTTGGGAAATGACACTAATGCATGACAGAGACAGAGGGTTGGTAACAATTTCCAGAGCTACTGAAGAGGTAATGACGAGCCTTTGAACGGTTTCTGCTCATACATTGTTCAGGTTCATGTAGCTTTTGTGCTCCTTATTTTTTTCTCTGAAGAAAAGGTGGTGCTTTACAGTGTTTTAGACAAGATCACCATTGCCGTACTCGGTGCTTGAAAAAAAATCTGGTTGATCTGAATGCAGGTTTTCAAGTGGCTTGTTGAGAGAGATGATAACAGTGTGTGGTATGAAGTGACAGAATCGTCCAATACTCTGTCTCTGGACACCGATCATGGGGAATGAATATACATGCATTTTTCCTAGAGTGCCAAATTCCAAAATGGTGAGGGAATAACACAACTTGTGACAGGTCAGAGCAGGATTATATCAGTGGAGAGTACAGTAGATGAGTGTTAGACTAGCGGGTTTCCATAGATAAAGCCTGGTCAAGAGTGGAAGAATGACATGTTAAGATTCAGCAGAGCTGTTCTACCGCAGTCCAGTTAATCCTTTGTTATCAGGGTGTTTGCTGTGCGTTCGAAAAAAGCAGCAGAGCTTTCTATTGTGTGAAATAAGGCAGTGTGTGCATGTATCTGTGTGATGTGATTTGCAGTCTGGATTTTGTTGTGTGTCTGATAACATGCTAAAGCAAAGGTCACACTGTACAGGTGTGATCTGTGACCCAGACACTGAGTGTGAGAGTAGTATCAATGTCGGGTCCATTAAGTCATCAAGAAAAAGGTAAGAAATGTCAGAGGATATTTGAATAAGTTTGCGTCTTCGAAGCCATGTTGTAGTTTCTATTTCTATTTTGGCATGTTTATTTGACAAACTAACATACAGGCCAACCTCTATATTTATGAACACAAAGAGAAAAGGGGGAAGCCTTTTCCAGCTCTATTTTCATATGTTGATATATTTCTCATTGTCGTAACACTTGATTGAATAATATGAAGTTAAAGAACAGAATGTAATCCTTAAAACCTGCAAAATAAATGGTATCATGACCTGTGTAACAAGAAATTCCAGAATTCCTCAATCAATAAAAATCTATAGGTGGCAGTATATAACCATGAAGTACAATTGCCCAGAGATAATGCTAATGTCCTCATCATGAGCTGAGGGTAATTTACTGGAAATAATGCAGGGCTTTGAACCCCTTTTTGAATAAACATTCAAATTGTGAAAATCGCCATGTGCTTTCCCAACAAGTAAAATTCCCGTATGCTTACACATAAAATTCAACAATCAGTTCACCTTCGCTGTGGCAGCAAGATCGAGATCTCAAAAAAATAATTTAATGACTACAGGTACAGCCATTAGTTACTGCTGCAGGGTAACCTTGTGATACAGCAACGCTGTATTTTTTCCTTATCACTGGTGCTCTTTCCTATCTAGTAATCCAAGTTTGTTTTAGAAGAGGTGACAGTGAGGAACTGCAGCATAGAGGAGGCACGCTTTTAATATAAGGATCTCCTTACAGTCCTGTAAGTAACTAACAATATCACCATTCAGCTGACACAGCTCACTTTACTGCCACGTAACTCATATAAAGAGTGAACAAATGAATGTTAGATGTAATAATTTACAGTTGGCAAAACAGCACTTTGCTAATTTTCTTCCACCCTCAGGTGATGAAAAATAATATCACTGGATGCAGGTAAAAGAATGGATGTGGAAATATATAATTAAAGGAAAGGGATTTTTGATCTTGCAACCAGCAATAATCATTCAGCATGTTTAAAATGTTAAAAATGTTCTAACAACGTGCAAGGAGCAGAAAAACATTCCACCACTTGTGTCAGCGGTAAGGTTGTCTTTGTGGAGAAAGGAAATTAATTTCTACTTGAAGGAAATCCTTAAAAAATGGCATTGTTTCATCTGGAAGTGGCCAGCATCCACTCCTTGCAGTATTAAAACAGTTGATGCGCAGGAGGCATCTCTGCAGCTCCACAAATAGCCCAAGTCCAAACCGGCATGGTTCCCAAACAATGAAGTGCACTCCATCAGACTTCCTCTGGCTGATAATCTGAGCTTTTTAATGACATCCGGAGGCCACAAGGACGCAATGAAGTCAGACAGGAGCAGCGTGGTCCACGGGAAGTTATTGACTTAAGGGACCAAAAGAAAATACCCAAATAAGCAAGTTAGTAAACAGGAAAATACACAACGGAAAACACCTGGGCCAAGGGTATGTATGGACCGGAGTGTGTCGCGGCTTCCCTCAGGACCTGTGACACACTCCGGCTCATTCTGCGTTGTTATCTTAATTATTTGCAGGGTTTGCTCGTTTCTGGATATCCGGTTTTATGTGTTTGTTTTTCTCAGTGAATCCGTCATCATGTCAGCTTGTTTGTTCACGTTCATTTGCTCATATCTATAATTAGAGTCGTTAATTGGCTGTGGAATCTTGTTGAACTACTGTACAGGATGAAAAAGTGAAGAATGAGAAAAAGGACATGACTATTCTTATTTCTGTTCTTCATAAATGACCAACTGATTGTATATATTAACATGTCCTTCTGTAGACATTAAATAACACAGATTCTGCAGCTTGATGAGAAGATGATGTTCTTTGAGCCAACAAATAAATCCACAATCATGGATCGGTTTTAAGTAAATCAAGACCAGCATGCTAGAAGCAAATGAGGAAAACTGCAAAGACAACTTCCCGGGGGCTTGTGTTGCACTTAATCAGCAACAGCTCTGCATAAGTGACCTTAATCAATATTGTAATAACAACAATGGATCAAATGTGTAATGGCGAAAAGGACTGCTGGATGTTGTTGCCATTTAAAACCACACGTCAACGCTCTGACACCTATCTGCACAGGAGAGATTTTTACCCCTCTGATGAAACAGATGGGTTAAAACAGTTAACAGCTTTCCTCTACCTCAATAAGTTGTCTACAAAGTAAATATACACTTTTCATGGCAGATTTCCAATTCATTATATGAATGAACAACCTATCCCACCTCTGGTTTTCTTTACATTAAATGAAAAATGCCCCAGGTTGACTACCTAAAACAAACCAAATTAAGAAGTCCAGATTACAAATGCATTCCAGCTGAAAATCAGTGCTCATTTTTCTCACTTTATCAAACATTCCAGCCCATGAGAAATAAAAAAGGGAAACAAGAAATTGAAATAAAAAAAAAAAAAATCACTGCTGATGTTATTCATTCATTCATTGAAAAAGACATTTTGTTTAAGACCTATTTAAAAGACAAAATGATTGCAACAAGTCTACAGTTTCATGGCTCTCGCTTCCATCAGCCCAGTCTTTATGGATATGTATCTGATTAAGCTTGTCATTTTGAGTTTGCTTGGATCCTCCTTCCTGACGGTTACAAAACCTTCAATTTTAAAACCTGTTTTATTCACTCACATGAGGAACATCCATGTGTGCCGCAGCCTACTACTGTCTGTGTGTCTAAGAATTTAAGTGATCCACTATGCACTTGCACAAATTTGGACTTCTCAAGTGGTCCTTGGCAATAGCTGGGGCTTTAGCATTATCATTATTTGCCCATAGAATTCTGCATATTTTAGAGAAAAGTAATAGTTGTAGTAAATAGAAATGAATGTAGTGATGTATAAAAAGCATTTGTTGTGAAATGAAAAAGCAAAACAACAGTTGTCATTGGAAAGAAGATGAGAGTGTATCACAAACCTATGTTCGACTTATGATTTCAAGCATTGCACAGCTTGCGTCCTTACGATCAGGAGCTGGTAATGAGCTTGCAAGGGATTAACTCCGTCCCTAACTTAACCCCCTAACCTTTCAAAATGAGGGCTCTGCACTACCGCCAGCAGACAGCCACTAAAGAACAACAAAAAGGCTGTCACTTCTCAGATGGCTCATCCCTAAGAATTTCTCCCTCAGACAACTGTAAGCTCCTCCAGTGTACTGAGGACAGCATGACAGACCCTGCCAATTGATCAGTCAGGTTGCAATAAACTCCCACAGATGCTGAAAAAGAGCTAAATTTGCCGTGAAAGGGAACTTTGATGTTGATTTGTTATTTGATGCAGATCCATACTTTGAAAAGCAAGGGTAGATTTGTTGAGGGAACGTACTGAAATTCTATTCCATTTTTCTTTGCATTGTTACAGTATAAATATGTCTATGGAAACTGTAATGAAAGTTGAATGAATGATAAATGGAAAAAAGTTGAAGACAAGTCTTGAAACCATAATATCAACAGTGCAGAAGTAAATATGGAATTCATTAATAAATTAAGCAAAACCAGAGCACCATATTTTTCTAATTGGAAATTTAATACAAATATGAATGTTGTAAATCTTTCTGTCATTAAAAAAACCCAACACACAAAAGCTACATAAAGGACATTTTTATTTGAGAAGATGGCCCACATCCAACTGAGAGAATGATTCGACTGAAGTGAAACTCAGCCCATTAGATGACCTAAGGCAATAACTTTCATATCTCTCTTAGAGGGAGAACAGAAATGGCCCTCTGGTTGACAAAACCCCTTCGATACAACTCTGTCATGTACAGAACTTTTTATGGGTGTTAGCTCTGACCAGTGGAAAACTGGAGCCGCTGCAGTTAGCACGCACACCCTGACCCTGGCTGACATTTTCAACAAGTCAGACGGTCAGTTCAGACACCTTCCCTCTGCTCTGATGATACATGCTATTTTTAGCACATTTTGGTCATGTTATTATTGAGCTAAACCTTTCGTTATACCCTTATCTGCCATTTAGAGTGATTTCAACAACCCCTATTTCCAGCCTCTATCATTTTGAGCAAATGTTATTCTACCCCTTAAAAAGCTACTAAACCATGACAAGAAAAGCACTGAATCTTTCACTAGCAAAGAAATAAACAGTTAATGATTCCAGAGATGCTCTTTCAACAACATTTTGGTAGTGCAAGGGAAAAATAACTTAAATAACTAAAAATTACTTTGAGTATAGGTTGGCAAAAGTATAACAAGCAAGTTGTGAAAAATATGTAACAAATACACACATGAACTACAGTGCTTTGAAAAGTAGGCAAACATATTCAGAAAATTACATTTGATTTGATTTTAACAGAGGATTTGACCAAGACAACACTTAGAAAAGTATTTACATGATAACACAATGTAAGATTGAAGCTCCATGGTTTAGGCTGGAGAAAACATCACTTCCAAAAAGAGCGGGACTTCAAAGTAGGATGGAAAAACATCAATAGATACCAGAACCCTTGGGCAACAGAAGAATAGTAATATCCAGCAATCCAGCAGTCAAATGCATACAAATTAGTTTGAGTGGAATGTTTTAATGGAATTTTATTAGAATACAATTTCCCTTAAATGAATTATTTCTCGTTCCTCAAAAGCATGCTTCACCCATGCAAGACAGATGATTTACTCATGACCGTCATGTTTTATTCTTAAAGGAATGTGAGAACAGTTATTCACTATAGGGTATGTGATAACTTAAATTAGGGATTCTTTTTTGATCCATTTTTTTTTAGAGTAGAGTCAGGGTTAATCTGAATACATTGATACCAACCACCTGAAGAAAATGCTCAAACCAGGTGACCGGAGAGGCAACTCTCCATAGATCCATAAGCTCAGTCCAGACTGTTGATTAATTATCTCAAACTGAACTCTCTAACAGCAAAGCAAAAATAAACTGGACACCTTGGCTAAACAAAACCATGGTCCCCATAAATCTACCAGAGGCTCCTTAGCGATGTTCCTGGCCATTACTGCAGCACCACAGCTTGGTACCTTCAGGATTTGGGGGTCATAGAGGAAAGGGAAAGGCACGACACACTGTAGCTGCAGGATCTCTAGCTTCATGCTGAGCTGCTGCAACCCATCATGGAAAATTTCCTGACTGTATGTCTAACCTTTCAGCAAATTTGCTGATGGCCTGTAGCGTGTAAGATGCTTTTCACCATGTTACATGCAATGTAGGTCTAAAAGACAGGTCCTTAGAGAAAGGGTTCAGATTTATTCTTACTGCTGCACAACCTTACACTCGAACCAGATTAATATTTCCAAAACAAGGACAGATATTCGAAGCAGAAAACCATTTCAGACATCAAGCCTTGCTCTGACCTTTGTTGAGCAGTAAAAGAAAGGCTTATGGTCTATTTGGACTAGTAAGGTAATGTAAAGCAATATGCAGGATTTAAGAAACTCACAGTGATTTCACTTCATCCATGATTATGTTTTTTAGATTTGAAATAGATTCCTTGATTATTGAGTAATAAACACGATAGAAACCTATACTATCAAAGGGCATTTGGCTTATAGAGTACATGGTTTTCTGATTGTGACTCAAAAGCAGAGACTCTGAGTAGATTTAGGGTCAAGGGTTTTCGTTTGCTGATTTTTTTTTTTTTTTGTGCAACATTTGTTTTTGTGTTTTGTTCGATACATTAGTGAAGCTGCCATGGAAGTGCCATGGAAGACACTTCCTTTCATGCATCAGTCTTACTCTCTTACATACTCTTCAGATGTTTTATTGGAAAACCTACACATAAACTGGTTCCAGACAAAAAGTGAGGTGTCACTGGAGCTTTTAGAGGCTCTTAAACCCGATATAAGTTTAATATATTGTGATGAAAGCCAGCAGTTAAACTGGCTTCGCTGTGTGTATTAAAAGACTGGCAGATTTAGACACTGATAGGCTCTCTTTTTATGAGTCCATTACAAGTTTGATGTATCATGGAACTACAGAGCACCCTTGTATGTTTAATTCTGTTTCCAGGCTGTTTCACCAGAGACAGTGGATCAACAATACAGAAATGAACCAATTGGCTTTTTTGCAATGCTTCAAAAACAGCTGCAGTGAATGATTGCGATCAAAGACCAAAGTATTTGCATATATATTGTGTTAAATAATTCTACTATTCTGATATACTTCAGAAACATTCATTCATTTAAGATTACTCTTCAAATATCTTACTGCCAATATGAAATGTCGTCAAACTAAGGAGCCTCCTCATGGCTGGACCTCTATACCTCTCATTCTGTTGTAGTGCAGACGCAGACACAGACACACAAATATGATGACATTACCTGTTGTACAGCTCTTGATAAGAAACATTTCATATCCAGAGAAATAGTATACAATCTGCAATTGGGATTGGGGGGAAAAAAAAGGTAGAACAGATCCAAATTTAAATCAAGCTTTAAGTCATGTCAAGTAGCCTGAGCAGTAAAGATATCATAGCATTTCTTTCTCTATCACTTTGGAAATTAACTTCTGCAGTAAACTTCATGCACCTTCCTTTTCCATATCTTGTCATGTAACAATCCATTCATCCATTGAATATTGATATCACCTATCCTGCACTAAAGGTTGCAGGGATGCCAATGCTTCCAGCTTTCAGTGGGTGAGAAGTGGGATTCACCCTAAACCAGACAGCAGTTGATTGCAGGGCTGACAAAGACAGATACAACCATTCACTCATTCATACTTCTGGGCAATTTAGAGTCTCCAAACAACCTAGCGGAGTCCGAGAACTTGGAGGAAACCCGCAGTGACATGGGAAAAACAGGTATACTTAACACAGAAAGGCACCCTTGTAGGAATTGAGCCAGACACTTTCTTGCTGTGGAGTGGGAGTGCTAACCAGTGTGTCACTGTGCAGGTAACAAGTTAAACCAAAATCTAAAATATTAACTGGAAATAAAAGAAATAGTTACTTCTTCTGGTACAACAACCAGTTTCAACAGGTTCTGCTATGCAGTGAAGAAATCCCCAAAAGCAACTCTGTACCTTATGGACTATGATCCTTTCTTCCAAATGATGATTGTTAATCATTTCAATCATCAAACATTAAAAAAAGGATGCTTTCTACATCATATCATGTCACTCTCTCTCACCCGGGCTCTCTTAAACTCTATATCTATATCTATATTTTTTTTTTACAAAAGAACAGATGTGGTGCCCCAGATGAAGTTAATAGAAATAATACAAAAAAATAAAACCACATTTTATTAACAAACCACATTTCCTCTTTCTTGTTTTAATCAAGCAAATATCCATATTATCTTATCCCTCTTTAAGTCAGCTTCTGAGACGGACTAAGTTGTTTACATTATCCGAGGCCCCAAAGTTCCAGGAGGGTTTGGTGCCAGCGTTGCGGTCACTGAAGTACTTGGGGAGGAATCATATTTTGGGTTGATGCGATACTTTAAGTTGGAAGTGCCTTGGTGAAACTAATACTCCTTCCTGCAGAGTCTGCACACTACTTTATGTTGGTCGATTGTCCATTCATGAATTTTTTTTTGTACCCAAAGTTTCGATCAAAAGGGCTAATATGTTGTTCAGCGCCATCCATCTTGATGGAGTTGGTTCAGTCAACAGATATTGTTGGAGCACCACTCCGCACTGATGAGTGGGATTGTGGGATTTTTGAGTCAGTGTGCACAAATATTGCATATCATTGTGTATAATATTCATATATCACTGGCCGGGCTGTATCTTTCAGTTTTTTCAAAGATGTTCACATGTACACAGCTTATAAAAACCTTTTGAACTTTCAATAGGAGAATCATAAAAACAATAGAGCTTAACAGTTTATTAAGTCTACAGGTGCTTAATATCAACAACATACTGCTTGTTCTTGTGAAACAATAGCCAAATATTTGGCAGTCATGACGGCGAGGACTGCAAAATTCAGGCTGACATTTTTCATCATTTCCTCGACGCATGCTGCGCTACCTGGAAGGCCGTGAGCTGCCCGCATATTTTCCAAGCAACACATCCTCAGCAGTGAACGAACAGATTCCAGCAGCTTATAGGCAGCAGGTGTGGGACCGAGGTGGACTTTCCAAGGATGTGAAGTCAATGGAAGACTCATTAATGTCCTTCCCCTACCTCTGCAAACAAAAGAAGAGGAATGCAGGAAGATGCCTGTTGACATGCCACAGATTGAGGAGATACGGTCCTCTGAATAGGATCCTGATCACTGGTCAAAGATAATGTACACACTGGGGGCTCAGAGGGACTTTTCCAGCCAGGGCTGAATAAAAAAAGAACTACAAACGGCAGGAATAATACTCCTTGCAGGACTTCAGCGATTCAGTGTTTGTCTGATACAAACAATGCAATAAGAGGCGGCCATCCTGATCCTGCTAGAACTGCTTATCTGTATGGCAATGCAACGAAAAAAACTATTTAAAGCAATGAGAAGGATTGAAGGAAGGAAATATTTGTTCACTAATTCGTTGAAGTTGGAGAGAACAAATAGGGGTCATCAGGAAAAGGAACATATTACCATTTTCTGTGTCTGCTATCTGACTCTAACCCCATTTAAAACATTGCCATGGTGATCGCTAGAGATGGTCTTGAGAGCTGAAATTGCACATAATTGCTCTGTCTCCGCTTGAGTGAATTCTCAAAGGGCTTGAAATACAGGGAATAAATAATGGAGCTTATAAGAAGCAGCTAGGACAGAAAAAGACATTTTACTGAAAACATTTGATTTCTCAAAATCAGTGTTTTTATTCTGCAGCAAAAATCATTTTTGATATGTTTTGTATATGCATTACCTCCTGCCCACGAACTTGATATTGACAGAAAAAAAGAAGGTATGTAAATGTATTTATCAGATGGCCGATGATGAAAGATAGACAATTCTCAATTATCATTTCATTATTTGTCTAAACTTGACAGGTATTCAGATTAACATCCAGCATGACACTATTGTTGACAGGCTTCTACTGGTTATTGTTGGACTGAGGAAACATTACAGTATCATTTTGTATCGGCAGAGTAAACATAGCACAAGCGATAAATCAATATTTGACGCCAATTTATACACAACATCCAAAGGGTTGATGTGTACACACAGGGCCATCCACACAAATCCAAAGTTTAATGGGGAAGGTTAATAATTCATTGCTTCAGCTACTTTCACTTTATTTAACATAAAAGATCCAACAGTGACATATCTGACACAAAAAAATCTGACTGCCAATCAAATAATGTCTGCGATGTAATGCTTTTAGATTGAAAGTAAAGATTTTTCTCCTTTATGGTAACCATGATAATCATTCTCTTAGCTTGAACAGCTGGCTTTGTTTTTGTTTGCATGACAGAACCTTAACCATCACAGTTGTACATCAAAAGACTCCTGTGTGTTTGGAAAACGTTCGGATGAATGATTAATTATTTACCAAATGGCAAGATGCCAAATAGATGGCACACAATCACAACGCATATCATTTTTTTGTTATATCTGTCTGCCCTGTTCCCTCCTTAAATGTACTTGCTTTGATCAATGATTCCCGTCTTCAAAAATTACAGAGAAAATCAATAGTCATCTTCTGGTTAAAGTAAAACTATTCCTGTTTAAACATATTTAATCTAATTACCTAAAATAATTTTAATGCATTAAAAATGTTTCTAATATTTGTTTTGCATTGCCAAATCAAATCATTTGCTGTACAGAAATGACTACAAACATTGGGTAGTTTCCATTTCACGGACAGTTTTCTTTCGAGACTGCTGCTACTGTTTGAGATCGACGTTGTGGCTCGTCACCATGGCCACTGGAGCAGCCTCAGCTGGCTTGTCAAGGTGTTTTAATAGGGCCTGTTGATGGATGACTCCATTACTGTACCATGGCTTGCTGTGTCACTGCCAGCTGCACACAACCGTGGCGTGCTCCTCTCTACGATCCAGGATGTTGTCTAATTCTTTGCACCGAAGGAAATAAATATGTGTAGAAACAACAAACAAACAAAACCCTCCTACAGGATTACATCCCGATGATAAGAGTAGTGCATGATTGCAGTGACTGGTCAGGAGTTGTTGGAAGCATAGTTGACTGTACTTAAAAAAAAATCCATTTTGTTGAACATGACCTTGCTATGATGTTCTGTTTTGAGGACCCATAATAAAGAAGCCCGGCTGACAAGGGATCAGACAGATGTTCCTCCAATTGACTGAGCCACTGAAGCAGAACCGCAGTGAAGAGTGGAAAAAAATAGGGTTGAATCGGCTGAGGTAAAACCGCCACAACAAACAAGGTACGGCCCAGATCAAGGCGCTCCCCCATCATCACCCTGATCGCTATCTAAATCACACTCCTCACCAGATTGCTGAAGATGGACACGCAGCAGGGAAGCAGATAAAATGCTGGTATAGAAAAAAAAAATCTGTTTTTTTTTCTCCTCTACTTAGACAGAGGCTGAGACTTATTGTCTGCATGCCACCACACAAGTTCACTGACTAATAAATCCCAGGTGTTCAAGTCTGTGAGGTGTTATATCAGAAGGGTCCTGCCCTCTGTGGCCTCGGGGCAGGATGGAATTATTCAGAGGGGAGGACCGGAGAGACCTGACCATACTGTCACTCAAGATCAAGTGTTGCATTTATTTTGTTGCTTAAAATGAAAAGCATGAGGTCTTTTTTTTTTTTAACTGAAATGCATGTTGACCATAGAATTAGGATGCAAGAAGTAAGTGTGTTTGTTTGTGTTCTCAGATTGTATCTCAATGAATATGTAAAGCAGAGTTCAGTTGAAGACTGATTTGGCTGCACATTCAAGAGTTTCCACAATAGTCTGAATATGCAGTACAGAAACTTAAAAAAAAGCTTTTGCACATTGGCAGACACCTGAGTAAAAATGTATTTTAAAATTTCCAAAAAACCTGCACACTTTTGCCTTTTCTTGGGGATTGAGGAACTCCTCTTCATATATACAGTAAAGGGAACAAAACGCAATATGATTTTACTGAAGTGAACAAATATCATTCAACTTTCTGATTAGATCTCCAGTGAACCGGACCAGGGAGCTTGAAATGGCTGTGGTCAAAACTTAAAATACCTCTATAGTCAACTGAAGCCTGTAATAATACCCTTTTAATTCATTCCTCTAGGCTGTTCTGGTAATACAAACATTTAAATTAAGAGGAGAAACCAATTTCCTTCTCCAAATATGCCTTTCATTTAGTCTTATTCCGGTTTGTTAAGTTAGCCAAAAAAACTGCAGCTGCAGTCCAAACAGAAATCAAAAATAGATAAATAAATGTGTCCCAGTGACTGAGGGAGAGAGAATGCGCATTTGCTTAAACCCATCACAATTTTATGTAACGTTCCAATTCGATGTTTGTACCAGCTAATGTGAAACTAGGACAAGGCCGTTTAGCAGCTTTAGCCGTGTAGACGGTATTTGTTGCATCTTGAAACGTGAGAAACTGAGCCCAGTTAAACCCAGCTGAACCCGACTGAGCTGTCGGGCACCTGTTTTTTTTTTTGTTTTTTTTTTTGCAAATGCTTTAGCACCTCACAATACCATCCTCCACTAGCTGTTCATCCCATCCCTCCCCCAGCACTGAAATCTTTCCCTCGGGGGATTCAGACTCCTCTTATCACAGTTCCATGGCTCCTCTGTCCTGGATTATTTCTATTCAGTGCAGTGACTTGAGGGTGCCAGCAGGCCACGACGGCTGACACAGATGGGAGTTCAGGTCTGTGATGGCTTCCATATGTCACATCACTCTTGTAGGTACTTTTTTTAAATGTTTTTCTTTCCATCTCTCATCTCTTTCCCTGTTTTGCTCTTTAGAATGGCCTGGCCAGGGAGGGAGAGGGGAACGCTGTTGGGGTTGGAGAAGGTCAAACGTGGTGGTCATTAATACATATCAACCCAAAGAAGGGATTCAGGCTTAGCTTGAGGTCTACCTTTTGCTGAATGATTGTTGCAGGGTTAAATACTGCAGGGTTAAGCTGGCCACATTTTAATGGCAAAATGGCGACAGGAGATAATTTGTAAGTTTTGGAGTGCCCCGAGAGTCCACTGGGGTCTCGGAAAAGGACCCATGGTGAGATTTCCCACCATAACTCCTTCCACCATTAACTGCCACGAGTTAAAGACGCCTTTAAGACGCTCCGGGGACTCCGTGACATGGCTTTGTGTTGAGAGGCAAATATGAACCGATTGAGAGCTGAAAATCTCACCTTGAAATTGCATCGCTGGGAGGTTCTCCCTTCTTGACTGACACATGAGAACGGTAATATTCCCTGCCTGATTATAATCCCTGTAGTCGACCTCATTAGGCAGGCATCCGCATTGAACCCTGGCTGAGTCGGGTCCAGGAGCTCAGCTGTCAGTCAACACCTTATTCTTCAAACAAAGGGCATCAGGAAGAAATAATCCATCTCTCTTTCTCTCTCTTTCGCTCTCTGGGGCTTATGAACAGGCTGTTTTGGGATTTGGGCAGATTTATGCATGCAAGCATTCATACACTTTATGACACATTAAAATAGTGCAGACGGTCTTTCTGACAAAATAAAAATAATATGATAGCTTGTCAGATTTAAGACATAAAAAGTAACAATAAAAAGTCTAGAGATGAAAATCTACTTATTCTCAGTGCACCCATGAACGTGGCCAATTTCTTCACCACGAGCGTTCAAGACTAAACCTCTCCCACGAGTGCCTGCACAAAGTAATGCATTGTATATAAGGCACACATGTTAATGCAGGTTAACACTGCAACATTCAGGTTCACATCTTAAAAGAATGCAACAAAGCCCCCACTTTCCATACTAAAAGAATTCACTGAAATCCGCAAGTTCACTTTATGGACAAAGGTTGAATTGAGGTTCCTTCAACAACCTGGGGCCGTCATTCTGCACGTCCTTCCGTTCATCTCTGCTTTGATTCAGCACTTCAAGCATATACATCAGCATTTGAAGATACATGATTTTGGACTCTTCTCACCACAACATGGAGAGAAATAACAACCTATAAAATGACTGTGGCTACGGGCAGTCTGCTGCTTCAAAACATAGAGCTGCCAAAGTGATTTACGGTGTGCTCACTTTTCCTGAGGGTGACAGCAGAGACAGAAAGGAAGAGTGATTTGGGCCTTTGTGGGGTCCTCTCATAAAAGGTTGAGCGATGAGACCCCACTGCTCTCATAACATTCCTTTGTTGTTTGGGTAACATACCCAAACAGAAAATGATATGCCATTTAAGGTATTAGCTGTGTCACCGAACACTAGCGGTGCCTTTCACCCTGCCCATCTTTATAAAGCAGGCTAAAGTGACTTTGGATGGGAAATTCACACCAACCAACAACTTCAAGTAAAAACTTAGAGGAAAAATAAACAGTTGAGCTTACAATACACACATAATCTTTGTTTTGGCATTCTCTGCCCACATTCTGTCACTTAATGTCCCGGCAATGTGGAAAAAATTGGGATGTGCCTATCCCATCCATTCCAATGGACATAAAAACTGACAGACAAAAGAGAGATGGTCAGTTTGAGTTTCAGACTCGATGAATATCCGTGTTTAGCCTCAACCAAAGCCACTCTTCCCCTGCTGACAGGCCTGGGAGGCCTTCAGAGTGCCATGCTAATTTGAAAAGCTGCAATGCTAATAGTATTGCATGGTGGGCTGTTCTTTCTCCCCTCTTGCCTGTGCATTCATTGTAACCCTGCTGGACAGCCGCCTGGGAAACAGATGGCAGAGACTGTATCCCACCCTGATCAGTGACATCCTGGGCCAGTCCTCAACCACGTACTTTGCTGTCTGTCTATTTGTATCGCCCATGAAATTCCCATCAACAGACTAGGAGACGTTCGAGTGAGACGCGCAGGACAGCTGACCCGCATACGCTTTCCATTTAATGACAAGTCAACAAGCACTCAGTTGTTTTGTCGAAGCCGAGCTGCTAATGGATGTTGTTTTGGGAAGATTGCAATGGGACGTTTGAGAAATGAGCCGTTTCAGAGTTAGTCGGAACTGCAAGAAGACAGAGGAAGTTTCTTTAGTCACTGTCAGGATTTAAACAATTAGCCAATTAACAAGTTAAGAGGGATCAATTAGTCACAGGATTTAGACAAATGGGAAATGCTGAATTACTTCAGATTAGAAAAAGATTACAAAGCAACATTATGTTCCAATAATTAAAAAAGCCTCCTTGAACCAAAGCTGACATTTTGAATTTACCTGGTTAATTGAAAATGCTTTGGGATAAATACTATTTAACCGTATGCAGTTTCAGGCCATGCATTATTTTCATAATACTTGAACATACGTATAGTCAAAATTCTTTTAGAGAACCTTTTTAGAATCTTTTTTTTTGCCACACAAATGTCACAGGCTGTTGTACCACAGTTACATACTGTTTTTTCTGAAAAGTTACCATAAGCCCCCACTTTGACCTACATTTTCCCATAACCAGTGTATGATAAGCTTTTATCAGGCTGTATAGATCATGGCTAAAAAGTGAAAAAAATATAAAAATAATTTAAGATATGTATAATTTCCATATACCCCAATTTGATGCTTGAAAATCCAAATAGGACAAAAAATTAACTCCAGGGACGCAGCATTATTTTATCATCCATCAAAACTAAACTTTTTTGTCAAGCACATCCCATGGCACAAGCATATTGATTATGCATGCTTTTCGATTTCTCTCATCCAGGTGGTAAAAGGAACATATTACAGTGTTATCATATAAAGTCTGCTCATTAGAGGTTAGAGGTGTTCACTAAATTTGGACTGTATTTGGGTCAGTGTTTGAAATTTATCAGCAATATTTTGATTCCTCTATTTCACACATTTCCTAAAATGTTCTGTAACCATGCAGGTGGCCAGATTTAGCCACTTGGCTGCCTATAAATCTTTCTGTTTGTAAATCCCTTTAGGCTTTCAAAAACACAACATTATCTGTATATAAGGTCTCATAGTTATAAAGGCACAATAACATTGTGTATTTGTTTTAACCGCCTCATTCCAAAATATGCTCAGTTTGGGTTTGTCACAGAATAAATGGAGATGAATTACCTCCCTTGAGCCGCATTGTCCCCAGTTTATCAAATTTGTATTTTCATATTTGTCTTGATGAGGGGTCTTGAAATATCTTATAATATTTTCCAGCGGTGTTCTTTCCAGATGATGCATTTGGCTGAGGACCATTCGAATGATGATTTTTCCCTGACGCCCCTTCTAAGAGTTCTATTCCTGCTTCTTTTAACCACCTGTCTTTGACATATGAGGCATTGTCATTAAACCATAGGACATGCATTTTCCAATTGCTAAACAAAAAATTACCTTTAATATCTTCACAAAATTAGATTTTGCTGCTGAGCAATCACTTTGTGCTTCTTATTGAAAGAATGATATTATTTATCTTCCCTAACATGTATTATTTGTTATAATGAACACCATCTAAATTACTTGAAGACATAGTTAAATATATGTGGACGCACATTACTATGAATGTTGATTCCAACTACCCTTATTATAAAGTGTTGGCTTTTAACCTTCATTCATAATCAAGCCAAAGTGCACATATGTATTGAATGAATAAGATCTAAACATAAATAAAATGCCCCCAATTAAATCACTGGCAGCATTGTTGGGGTTCACGTTTTTGACCAAAACAATAAAATCAGAGCTTGAAGTACGTATCATGGACCCTTTGTTCACTCATAACCAGTTATAATTCACTGCACATCATTTGTCTCACTGAGAATTGAAACTCTCAAGAGTTCTTTATTGAATAAATAGAAGATATTTTGTGAGACATATATTTATCCAGAATTCAAATATCCAATTTCTGCCATATTCATAATTGAACATTTATCCCCATCATAAAAGCACTGCCAGTCTTTCTGTGGCCTGCAGTCAGGCTCAGAAGTCAGTCCCAGCTGGAAATCCTGCACCGATGTAGTGATGAGTTGGAAAAAGAACTTTTCAAAACAGAAAGAACATCTCTCCTTTAACTGAGAGAGTTTTTACTCTTGATTTCTTTATGAATCAAATAATTTAAACATAACGTTCACATCCTCACCATTTACTGTCATCTACCGCCAATGAATCTCTTAAAATGTAAAGGAGTTGAAGGGCAAACATTTATCTTTCCTGCACTTATCATTGAACTCGGGCATAGAAAGGGGATAAGATACTATCCATATGAAAATGACTCTATCTTCACAGTACTTTGTTTGGTTTAAGTCAGCGTTTTCTGATATAATTTGCTCTCAGCCTGACAGTTTTCAGTCACCAGGGCTTTCTTCAAGTACAACAAAACATAATCCACAATGTATGCAACCTTCAATCTTCATCTTCAGTCATCATGTTATCTCAACACCATTGAAAGCTTCTGTGTGTCTCCTGAAATGGCCCAGAGGTTTAATCAATAGTATAATAGTGGTGGGAAAAATGGGCCAACCCTACAGTGTTGCTCTCTCTTACTCAAGGTCACACTCGACACAGGTTGTGGGCTTGCAGAGTGAGGTTGAAGCACCTTATTAATGTCTTAAAAGCCACGTTTTCTCACAACTTTACAGAAAATACAACCAGATTTTTTTTCCTTTTCAATGATCGATAACCCAGGAAAATTAATGTCCTTCTTGTTGCATTTGTCCATTTAGAAAAAATCATGTGTAATATAGGGGAAAAATATCGGTGAGGACTATTTATAAAGAAATAATCAATTCTGGTACCATTAGTATTGGAGTTGCCATCATTGTTATAATATACTGAAGATTTGAAGAGTTAGGTTTATTTAAAATCAATAAATGACATATTACAATTCTTATTGAGCACCAGAATTATAAATAAATCACATTTATGTTGGTCTAATACTTTGAACTGATCAATCTCAGGCGCGATTATGAACATTTTCTGACACATGCAATAGCTCGGAATTGGACTGTTAATCCTCTGCGGTCTAATAATCCATCCATCGTCAGTGCTTAGGGGTTTATTACCCGTTATCATAGCTGTGCTATCATGTAATCACTAATTGCAAGTATGTGCCCTATTTTTAATCTGTCTTATCCTGGTCTTATCAGGTGAAAAACAGAGGACATTAATCGTTTTAGGAGGGATTCTTCAAATCTTGCAGTCACTTGAACAATATGTAACATGCTCATAATAGGTGTATTATTGGTCAGTATGATCGCACAGTGAGCTGTGGGTACTGCTGATTTTGTTTATGTCTTTTTTTTCTATAATTATTTCTTTGTTTGACATTATTCTTTCTCACCTCATGTCATTAATTTGCATTGTCATCTGCCTCATATGAGAAATTTTTAATGCAAACTCTAATGGATTGAATTATACAATTAAAGGAACAGTGTACAAGACAATGGTGAGAACCAGCGATGCTGTATGGTCTAGAAACAGTGACATTGATGAAAAAGACAGGAGGCAGAGCTGGAGGTCGCAAAGATGAAGATATTGAGGTTTGGGAGTGACCAGGATGGATAGGATCAGGAATGAGACTCTCAGAGGAACAGCACATGTTAGATGTTTTGGACAGAAGGTCAGAGAATTCAGACAGAGATGGTTCGCTCATGTACAGAGGAGGGACGGTGAATATATTGGTAGACAGATGCTGGAATTGGAGCTGCCTGGCAGGAGGTCTTGAGGAAGACCAAAGAGAAGATTTATGGACGTCGTGAGAGAGGATATGAAGGTAGTTGGTGTGAGAGAGGAGGATACAGAGAACAGTGTTAGATTGAGAAGGTTGATTCACTATGGCGACCCCTGAAGGGAAAAGCCAAAAGGAAGAGAAAATCTTCTAATTATGCAAACTTCAGAGCTTTTTTCCAGGTGAAAGAAAAATCTAAGTTATATCTACTTTATTGGCAATTTTCTGATGTTTGACAATGTCTGATGATAAAAAGAATCTTGTGTAATCATGATCATAAAAAGCCTGGTCATAAACATACAGTTTAGCCAGATTCTATTTGTAGAGAAAACTTCTAGAAAGTAGGAAACTGAACTGTTGGTAATAATCTGCTATTTCACAGGAAAACTCTGTTTGAGCACCTTTTACATTTCCACTGTTTGTATCTTTTGACAGGATGTTTGACACATTTTTTTTTCCCCTTTTCTTTTTGACATTTCTGTCCAGTTTGGTATCTGTTAAAAAAACTCCCAGTAAATTCCCAGACGCACCAGTAGTCTTTAACTAATGGCAAAAATGATAATTACTGTGGCAACTAAAATAAAGTGGTTTTAATTAAACAGCTTCTAACACAATTTAATGTTTTTTTTATTGTGCTCTGCAATAAAAACTACAATAAAGATGATATACAGACTTAATTACACAATGCACTACTGGTTTTCATCTCCCTCATTACTTTTCTCCACAAACACGCTGCAACTACAGAAAACACTGTTCTGTTATTCTACCTCAGGGATTTTAGAGTAGGAGGCACAGGGTTACAAATAATTAAATTGTGATTTCCTGGAACATTTTAGATAATATAATGGAATTTTATTTTATTCTGTTCAAGAGAGATACAGTATGAGAATATCATTATGATTCATGCTTTTGGAATATTTGGCAAAAACATCCTCAAATAAACCTTCAAACAGAAAGTTTACATAGTATGTATTACATGAGTATTGTATATGTATTACATTGAAATCAGGCTACTTTGGTATGATTGCTAAGATATTCATTTTTTGGTCAGTATTTTTATGTACTAATATTTAGGTCCACAACCCAAAACTGAAGATCACCTTCTATGTGAATCAGAAGGTTTCAATCAAGTCACATGCTCTTTATGGAAATCATAATAACGTTGCTCATTGTCTTTGTGAGATCTCAAAGCTTTGCATAGGCCATTATCATGTCATTTCAGCTAGTTAACTACTTAAATAAGTGAAAACATGAGGAGAGGAAAACTAAAAGAGGACACAACATTCATGTTAAGTGCGATGATGTGCATGTGTAGTTTTATGAACTATACTCCAAATGATATAATTGCTTATTACCTACTGGAGTTTTCTTGATTATTGGATAGATATGGTTAATCACATGATTTATTTACTGCCTCATCCCTCATCAGCATGAGAATTCAAACAATCTTATCTTTTTATAATGTGTCTACCAAGAGAATGATTTTATATACATTAGGTTTATATATAACTGTAGTTGCTAAATACCTCATATTTCTTCGTTTTGGTTCTGCCCGTCTAAGTTTTTCAATTTTTGAAACGTGGGCAGGAGGTTCATGTCTTCTCTTAATAGTAAGTCATATTCAAGGCTGCCACATTCACTTCCCAGTATGTTTGAACCTTTTCAGACACACTCACAGCGCAAAATGTCAGAATACCCCATTGACATTGCCCATGTTTAATTTTCCTCTGGACCTTTACAGGAGTCCCAGCAGTGTCTTATATCTAATGCCTCGGCATTCTAAGTATAAACTGTCAAGCCATCAGTAAAAAGCATCATCTTCAAAAGAAAATTAATCACTGGAAATTGTTGAGACATTTGTTTCTTTTTCAGAATCAGAATTGCATTATGTAATTTTTTGGTAAATGCTTTGCTTACCATGATAGTAGTATCTTCCTGATTGAATGAACAATGTATTTACTCAGTCCTTAGTTATGTTGAATACCATATATACTATTTGTAGACGTATAAACTAACTGTTAAATAACTGTATGTTAATGCAAATTATTATGAATGTCGATTCCAAGTACCCTTATTGTTAAGTGTTGGCTGTAAATCTGTATTCATAATCATGCCAAAGTGCACATATGTATTGAATAAATAACACATAAACATAAACTAAATGCTGCCAATTACATTGGCAGCAGAGCTGGAGTTCATGTTTTTGATCAAAACAATCAAAAACAGAGTCAGACTATACCATTAATAACACCACTTGAAAACAGCCTGAAATATGTTTCATGGTCCCTTTGTTCATTTATAACCAGTTATAATTCAGTGTACTATATTTCTCCTGCAGAATCAAGTAATCTCCTGTGATTTTGAAAGCTCTGGACACAGTTAAACAGTGATGAGTGAACCAGCTGTCCTCTGACTCTCAAGGCTTGCGTAAAAGTGCAAGCATACACAACTACCACTCATCTGCCTCTTTTTGCTTCTCTGATCTCCCACTTGTTTAATGTTTCTGCATAGGGAGAAAAGAATAATCTTACTTCAGTGTCGAAATCCCCTCTAGAGTACACAAGACTCTGTCTTGGGAAACACGATATCAGGTCAAAACAGTAGAGGAGCAGCAATAAGTTATGGGCTGGAAGTGTTTGGGATCCCTTGAAAGTACTCAGTGACACAGGAAAACAGGATGACATTATTTTACAATAAGCAGCTCCAATTCTCCCTTGAACGGGAGAGATAAATGGTTTTGTTTGCAGAGACTGAATCATTCTTTCATTCCAGTGTCATCATAACCAAGTTTTAAAGCTTTAGAAGAATGGTGTTTCTCTTTTCAACATATGAGATGTTACAAAGATGGGAAGTACAACCTTAGAGATCCCTGGGACGTCTGGTCTAACACCCAAATGTATGACTCTGCGAAAGCTTTAAAGGAAAGCTGAAGATGAATTTCATCCCAACACACACAACAATGCACCATACTGATAAGACTGGTTGAATTTAAATCATATCAAATAATATCTGGCCTAGAAGATGGCTTCCATTGCATCATTTAAATGTGGGTGTCTGTTGTTAATTATAGTAAAAAGCTGCTTTTCTGTGCTATGCGACAAAACATTGAGAAACACAAGTTATAGGTGTCCTTGTTTAAAGTCAACCTCAAAAACAAGGACACTGTAAATATCGTCACTGTTATACACTAATTTGGTTGCCAAGCTGCATGCCTGACAGAAACCAATTTATTTTTTGTTATTCCTGCAGTTAAATGCGTTTCACAAAGTTGATCATGATCTGAGCAAAGACCAATCTGTCCATGTCCATGTTCCCTATGGATAATTTCAGAAGCGGTCCTGCGACCAGCATTGATAACATCACAAATATTTTGAAGCCATTCTTGCTCCAAGTTAAGCCTTTTATATCTATGATGTAGTGACACCTATAATGGACAGAAACAGTACATTTGTAATATACATACATAGATTTTATGTGTGTGTCTATAAACATATATATATATATGCATATGTATATACACACAGTACATGTACATGTACATACATACATACATTTTATATATATATATATATATATATATATATATATATATATATCTTTGTAGATATACATGTATCTTTCAATCTTTGTAGTTACTGCTAACAGTTAAACGATTCATATTTCATAATATTTCTTATTCTTCCTCCTTTCTATTATCATCTATTACTGTTATGTTTTTTACTTGAAACTCTGGCACAACAATTTCCTTCGGGATTAATAAAGTTGTTCTCATCTCATCTCATCTCATATATAAACATATATATCTCTTGTCTGCTTTAATGGATGTATAGATGAGATCTTTATCATTAAGGAATCTGCACAGGAAGTTTATCCAAAATATTAATGCAACCATTAAATTAGACAAGCCGAGCCACTGCCTGGATTACTGAAGAATGTCCAATGACCTTAACATCTGGAACATGTCCAAACATGCACATAGAGCACCTTTCTCTCCCTGTGCTCAGGCAATGCACTTGTTAAATTCTGCTTAATATTTTTGCTATCTTATGGGCCAGTATCACACTGCAACAACAATTTTTGTCTCGCTCTATATGCCCCCGCTCCATCCCTCCCCCTCTTTTTCTAATTTGCTGGTCACAGTTAGAAACCAGTCATGTGGGACTTGGTCAGTAATTGGAGTCTCTGCAGTGACTGCAGCACTGCTCCAAATGATGCACTGGGGAGGCTTCTTATGAAAACTAAGCTCTAACTAATGTGATCTTCACAATTAAGTATAATCATTATTCAGGGTTTTGTTTCCACTGTTGCCAAAGTGGTTCTTGTTAATATTTTCAAATTAAAAGAAATATAAACTTGCAGTCATTATTTACTTAAAGTTGTATTTCTTTTACGTCACCTCTATTTTGAATGATCCGTCGTTCCTTTTCCTGGGCACCGCTTTGTTGTTTAAAGTGGGTCAAGGTCTGTTCTGTTCACAACATTGTTTTTTTTTCCCAGTTGACATCAGCAGTTGACAGATATTTAATTTACGTCACATAATGGATGCCTTTTTTTTAAACAAAATGCATTGTTCCTGTTATTCTATTTTATGTTACCTTCCTTTCCATTTTCTACCTAGAGTCCATGTTATTTACTTCTAATGATCTCAAATGTTCCCAAACAAAACTGGGCTGCTTAAGAGAAAAAATAACCCAACTGTTGCTGAGATTGAAAAAGCTTTTATCGTAAAATCAAATCAACCTACGACATCCGCTTCCTGACAGTGTTGAAGGGAACCTACAAATTGATACTATTAGCGAAAGAACATCACATTAGATTTTAACCACCCTAAAGATACATGTATTTACCCCCAAGGAACACAAATGATCACTTATTTAACGACTGATCATGATCAAATGATCATATCAACAATGATCAATAATGATCAAATGAGTAAATCCACCAAAATTTGGCATTCAATTTTCATAGAACAATGATTTATGTGTGGAAGAATGAATTGACAATGGATTTAAACACAAAGATACTACATTTGTGATTAGTTCCCAGAACTGCATCATTAGGACTGTGGCTGTGGTAAAAATTCTGATACTAGTTCTGATTCTTTTGATTATGATTGTGATCATGATTACATTTGTGATTCTGAGTCTCATTATGATAAGACTGGTCACAATGTCTAAGAGATATAAAAGCTTATTTAATTAGCTGTTAATTAATCAAGAAAAAGAAGCGGTGCGTATAAAATAATGCACACCTTCAACAGAAAATTAACCCTCATCATGCATAAAATGTACATCTTATTTTTATTCTGTACTTATGGCAGGACACATGAATATGGAAATATGATGCTATTAACTAAAATGGTACATGGAATTATCTTTATATTGTATTGGCTGTTTCTTTTGGTTATCAGTTTCCTTGCTATTTTTGGAAGATCGTACCATATTTGTTTGATATTCTCTTCTGTGAGAAAGTTTCAACAAAACTTCACCTTGACGATAAAGCTCAAACAGGACCTCAGTTTGGTAAGTGTGTACCTCCTGTAGCTTAGAGTACTCCGAGCACTAAAGTGAGACCATGAGTGTTCATTGTGAAAAGTGATGCAACTTAAGTCAGCAATTATAGCGTCATTGGTGCTACTTCACCAAGGTCTAACTCTCTGTGGCTGTTATGAAAAACAGTATTTCTTGTAAAGGTAAAAAGATGAAAGAGGGTACAAATGGCCATCGAAAAATTGATACAATTCAAACTTTTGATATGTTTAAAACTCTGAAAAATAAGCTTAAACATTCACTCAGCAGAGAGCTGAGATCCCACTGGTGCAGGTATAGGTTTCAGGAGGTCGAGTATACATTTCACCTATAAGATACCACTTCTGTAGCTCAACATATAGAGTATGACAACCAGACCATACCATGACTCATGGTCGGTTGTGATCATTTCCTGAATAGGACCCTCAAAGATGTAGAGTCCCCCTCACACCTGGTAAAGTCCTGACGTACAGTGGCTTAGGTAACACCGTGATGAATAGGTATGTGATGAAACACAGAGGCTCTATGAGTCCCAACAAACAGTGGAGGACAGAACACATTACATTCACAACCTTTTGCCTTGGAAAGAAGTCAAAATAATGTTCTGTAATGGCAAATAGAGCTGCACATTGCTTGATTAAGTCTTATGTGGTTCCTTAAAAGTTGACAGTTATATATTTGTTATAAAGTAAGAGAGGTTAAATGTGATATTGGAATGCTCTGAACGACAATGCAGGTGAACTGTGGAAATGCAGTGAGACGAATAGCTTGGTCAATAATCATTGCATGGAGGGAAGCAAAGGGGATGATTAGCTGCTGGAGGACCTATGTCATCTAAATGTGAAAAGCAGAGTGGTGATTGGTCCCATTGGCACCCTACACTCACTGCCATGCTCATATGGGATAATGTGGAACCAAAATGATGCAGCAGTTGAGAAGCCCCACCAGCTGGTACTTGTTGAAAGGCATTGTACGGTGCACCTTGGACCGGTCATCAGTTGATCACAGGGCCACATAGTGAGATATTCAACCATTTACTTCCGCAATCACACGTCTGAACAATTTAGGGTCTCATATTGACCTTCCACGTGCTTTTGGACTTCAGGAGGAAACCTGAGAACCTGGAAGAAACCAAAGAACTCGCAGGAAACCCACAGAGGCACGGGGAGAATATGCAAACTCCTCACAGAAAGGCCCCCCTGTCAGAATTGAAGTCAGACCTTCTTGCTGAGTCAAAATTGCTAACCCCTGTGCCAGCGTGCCACTAACTGTTATATTTTTGAGTTGAAAAAATAATTCTGTGTGTTTAAACTAGCATTAATTTGGATTATTTGGGGGTAGAGCCAGCCTTCCCAGTTCCTCAAAAAGACAACCATGATTTGAACAAGAGGGTTACCTCAGACACAAAAATTCAGTCCACTGCTGCAGTACTGAACTGCAAACGCTGACATTAATCCTGAGGTTAAAGTAGCCCTTCCTGTGTCTCATGAAATCTGAAGCTTTTAAATGGCTGCCCCTAATGATACTACCTGACCGTTTTTGAAATAAACAGCTATGACTTCTGTGAATCTATTTAATAGCACACAGGTGGCCAACAACAGAGTTGTATCTGCCCACCCCCCACTGTTGTTTCTCCTAAAGATTTTGAATCCTTAGTGATTATTTCAACAGGTTTTAGTGATGAAACAGGGTCCTGATTTTACTCCTGATCAAGATTACCAGATGTGATACACTCATTATTGTATTTAGAATATATTTTGAATGATATGTTACAACATATATTATTTTGATTTGCAGCCAAACATCTGATCCATATTGTTTGTGAAGACTGAAGCATTGGGCAATTGTCAAAGAAAAAGAAGGACCACTTCTATTCTGAGGCCTCAGAATATGAATTTATGTTTATTTTTTTACCCTACAGAGAGTGAAATGAAAAATAAAGCCAATAATTAAGTTCTTATTTCTGTACGCTCTCCGATGGCCAGTAAATGGCAGCTCCATTTTGAGAAGGTCATTCGTCCTAAAATGATTCATAACCTTCACAAATGGGTTTGAATACTTCATTTGTAAAATTATGCTACTACAGAAAAAATACAGTAAAAGACATTATGGTGCAAGTCAAGTCACCACCATGGCAGATGCAGAAAAGCCCACAGCCCACTGTTTTGTTTGCAAAAGGTTATAAAAAACAAAACAAAAAAAGGCTATTCTTTTCTGTAGCCCTTTTTTGTAACTACACATAAGACTGTATTAATGCTCCTCAGATAACTCTACCATTGTGAAACATTTATTTAAAATCAGTTACAGAATATTTGTAAATGAACAATGCTCCCTTTCCCCCCCTTTAAGTTCCATTATTGTTTAACCCTAACAGTTTTATAACAGCTGAAAACTAAGAATCATTATAGTATCCCTGACCTTTTTAAGTTAGGTTTGGTGAAAATAAAATGGGAGAAACAAAGTAACATATCACTATCACTGTATTTCAATATTTCATGTTATTATGTTCATGGAGGCTGGGTGTGTATACACAGATGGATTTTAAAAAGTGGATGCACAGTACTAACATCAAGCTGACTAGGTTAACCCATGGCAAAAAAAAAATTGTGTACACTATTTTCAAAAATCAGTTTTTTACTCACATTCCTGGAATCTGCCATGTGGAATTATTTTCATGTGTTAACCAAAGTTGACCATTCACTAAGTTTAGTATCACTTCGACTTACTAATACTAATCGAAATAAGCTTGATTTTTACAACTTCATGGGGTCAAAATTTTATTCCCAGTGTTTGACACGTAAAAGGCAGCACAGTGGCACAGGGGTTAGTGCTTTTGCGTCACAGCATGAGGGACAGTGGTTCGATTTTTCTCCGGGCCCAATAAATTGGAAAAATTGCCCAGATATGTGAATGAGAGATTAAATCTTTGTTTACCTCTATATGTGACCCTGTGATCGAAATGACAACCGGCCCAGGGTTAATCCCGCCTCTCGCCCAGTGTCAGGCTCTGTGCAGAATAACTGGTAGATAATGGATAGATGGATGGATGTTTGACAAGGAGGAGTGTGTATTTGACTGCAGCCTCTGTTTAAAGGGGGCTATATCTGTTTAAAGGGGGACATATACTGACAATATCTAAGTATATGTCCATGGGTATGCAAACCAGGACCAAAAGAATGTGGCATAGGATTGGGAAATTAGAAAAAAACATCTAAGGTTTAACAAAAAAAAAAAAAAAAAGCTATATAGAGCGCCATTTTACAAGGCTATTCTCAACTTGATTTGGGGTCCAGACACACATTTGGTTGTGAGGCTGACTCACAAGTTGGACAGGGATGAAAACACTATCTGGACGTTGCTTCCAGCTGACTCTTGAATTTGCTGCAGTCATTTGGACCTTAATTACAAAATTATGCAGAAAAGCCCTTTTTTAAGAAAAAAATAATTATACTGTGATGACCATTGTTTCTGAATATGAGAATGGATGGAACACACCAACATCCTCGACAAATTAAGAGACAACATAGAAACATGTACAGACACTGGTCGATTTTGGCCAACTGTCTTAACTGTGGACACTTGGCCCTGAAATAATTCTGCATATGTATTCCATCATGAACTCTGTGTTCTTGCCTTTCATTGCAACAATTGCAATACATTTGGTCACTATCAATCAATCCAAAACCTGTGCACAAGGAATAGAAGCCAGGTGGAAAAATACAAGGATTTGTTTTTAGTACTGAATATCACTTCTTCCCGCCAGAAAAAAGATGCTATTATTTTATAATCCTCCTTCTCAGCAATCTTTTATGGGTCTGTTGGCATTATCTTGGAAATAATAGGATATGTTATGTTGTAGAGAAAATATACAGGACTTCTCCTACATGTAATTTAATATAGGATATATTATATGTGCAGCTACAGTATTTAGTTAATTTGCCCTTCACTGGTTATTTGTCTGTTTTTCTGTGAGTCTTAATTCCTTAAGTATAGCATATACTGTAAAAAAAAAAATTGATTGCAAAATATTTGATGATGATATCAAAGGGCCTTAATTGTATTATACTGTGAAAGCTCGGTACATATGTTAATGGCCATAGTATTTATTTCTATTAAGTCAAGTATTGTATGTTGTCTTTACTCAGAATGTCAAGCAATCATTCTGTTTCAAAAGACATTAGACTAAGTCAAGAGATCTCTGGGGATATATTTTGCTTCTCACAGCTGGATGAAATCTCGAAATTTGAAACTGCATAATAGCTGAATTGATTGCTTTAAATATATGATGTGTGCAATCTTCCCAAACCAAATAAATCAATTAATTTACAACCTGCCAGGCACTGTGAGCAGTCTCTCTTGGACTTTTTTGAAACACTGTCACAGTGAATAAACAACTGCAGAAAGCAGCTCAGATCAATTTCTTTCATGTGAAACAAACAATCCAGCAACCCGCAGCGGCACACCAAGACTGCTGCCAGGGAAGATATTGTGTGAAAATTATTTTAAATGGGTTGAAATCATGTTGCAAAACCAGATGAAATTGGCTATTTCACACACTTTAATAGTATTTGATAGTGACAGTTTTGCAGAAAGCTCAAGAAGATGTTTGGTTGTTATATTGCTTGTTGCAAAGTAATTTTGCCAAAATGATGATAACAACAACAAAAAAAGGTAACAAATTGCTTTACAGTGCAGCTGTTTGCTATTACATTTGGTGGAAAAGATTTTTCAAACACCTTCAAATTAGTCAGTGCATTTTGCATTCTTACTGCATGTTTAAAAGTCACATCTAACTTGCTAAGTACCCTTCTTATCTGAGCTGAAGAAAGTCCCAGAGGACAGATCAGGTGCAACACCCTGACAGAGAGTGACCACAGGAGGGGTTACCATCTCTTGATCACAGATTTATCAGGGAATGAATGTTCTGCCATGTTGGATATCTCATCTCGGCCCATCAAACACCTCACCATTGTTCTCCTGAGATAATAGTTCCCACAACACCTCACCTGGATGACCTGCGTGGTTCAGGCATAACTGTAAAGACCTTCAGCGATGCTGCTGAAATCAAGACAGATACTACGTGACTCAGCTCAAAAAGCCTGAAGCAAGTAGTGCTGATCCCTAATAAATAGTGCCTTCCATGAATTGCACACATACAAAGAGTGTAAACTGCATACAAATGGAAATGCAAAGTACATATCGAGAAAAAAAAAAAAGTTCAAGAAAAAGTAGTTCACATGAACAGTTGAAATTAGAATATGGACTAATTGCTCTGTCTGTGACACTGAATTGGTTTTTGAATTCAAAATTCTCGCAACTATGCATTACCTGTGATGAAGGGAGATTTGTAATGAACAGTATCAGTACAACCTTCTGTGTCTGTTAATCCATAGAGAGCTGTCCATAAAACTAGCACACTGTCACACTGATCTGTTGCATGTCCTGCTGAGCTAAATTACGTGATTATCGCTCTCTTGGTTAATGCAAAACAGATAAGATTAGCGTTCTGTGCCGGTAGGATAATTGGGACACCAAATGCCGATGAAGTAATGCGCGGAGCTTGGATTCTTTAGGATAGATGGGAAATAATGGACAGAGACAAAATTACTGTATATGAAAATAACCCCCACTCCCCCCAAAAAAGTTGACCTTATTTTAGATGTGTGTAAATGTAATTTTAGATTTACATATATAAAGGTCCATATAAAAGTGGGCTGCAAGGGTTTGATGAGAATGTTAAATGTCTCTGACAGCTGTAATCTGAAGCAGGAGAGGTGAGAGTGAACATGCAGTACAGCCAGATGCTTAACACACCTCTGAAACTATGAATACCTCACCGGTCGTCTGAGTGACTCTCAGAACCTTATAACATCAAAGAGCAGGACAGTCAAGTTTGAAATACAGAGACTTTTGAAACCTGCTCCAAACTTGGGGTCTCCAATGTCCTTTCTGACCTAAAGTATAATCACTAAACACTATAAAAACCACAACTTTATGTGTTAAACCTTTCAATTTATCTGATGTTTCTCTTCCCAAACCAAGATTTATGAGGATTTGCAGCAAATAGCATGATACTGTAGTTCATAAAAAAAAGGGTGCATGGGGTTTACCTTACAAAATGATTTGTAGCCACTTTTTAAGGTAATGTTTATTCTCTTGATGGTTAAAAGGTTTGGTTTGAGTCTCGTGTATTATTTATTATATGTGTTTCAGAACTGCCACAACAGGGTTTGTCCTATGAGTGTATCATTTTTCATCAAAATGAATCATCAACAAGTGTTTTGTAGGTTTTTTTTTACAGTAAAAATGTGCTCACTGTACATGTTGACATACTGTTAAAGGTTTGACTCTAGTGTGAAAGACTCCAGTCTTCCTGTGTTGATACGCCAGAGTGGTTGTGTACATGTGCTTCGTGTGTGAGTGGTGAGAGTTTAAACTGCGGCATTAGCCATTTGTTGTTCCATGTCACATGTAATGTCAGAAAAACAATGTGGCTGGCAGTTAGCAAGACCAAATACGAGGAACTCTTCAATTGACACTTAAATACAAGCTTGAGAGAGAATGTTTTAAGAAAATATTATCCCTCTTATTCTAACAGAACTCTTGCTTGGGTCAAATCACAGCTCTGGGCATTGACCTATAAATTCAGTTTCTAGCACTTTTAACATTTCAGCAGCTATGTAGCTGAGACGCGTCTCAGCTACTAAGAGACATGGTTCCTTTAGAGACTTTCAGTCAGCAAGTCGTCACAACATTTCCAGTATGAAGAGCAGTATATCTTTCAGTGGCCAGATTTCACTCTTTGTTTGTACCATATATCTCTGATTTGATTTCTTTAAAAGTCACAAGATGACAATATTTCATTCTTCTATTTTTCACTAGGTGTACTTTAAGGGAAACTATTTTGCTTTTGCATTCTGTAAATTGAGGACATTTGTATACGTCACAACCAACTATTGAGCAAACTGAACGAACAAGAAAAAAGTTTCAATTCATCCATCAGGAGCTCTCCATCTGTATTTCATTGAGGTATACATAGAGGTCTATTTAATGGGTCTTTAAGCTCATGTAGAGAAATGCCCTCCATCTACCTCAGGTTAGGCAGGTGAAGACCCAGGTAGTTCTCATAAAACAGAAACAAATTATTGTCAGGATACCTGAAATTTCAAGTCGACATAAAAATAATGTGTCATTAATGAAGTTGCCTTTTGATGCCTCCTCGCTGCCTCTTTTTGTTCTTAACAAAGCAGCTGGGAAAACAGTCTGTGGACCTCTTTAAACTTTATAGTTTGAGATACCATCAATTGCACAATATCAGGAATATAATGAGGGAAATGTTCAAATGGGTGGTGGTGGAGGTTTTTGTTTTTTTTTCCCAGGGAGACTTCATATTAAAAAAGTGACTTTGCATCAAAGAGAACATCTACAAAGAAGAGACAAAAGGACAGGGGATTCAGAATATTCAAATTCAGAATATAATATACCTGCTTTGTTCTGCCAGAATCTTTTCATGTTTTTTAATATTGAGTATTGTCTTAAAGTCCTTTGGCCTCAAGAGACAATAAAGCAAAGGGGGTTAACAAGAAACTTAAGGACAAGATTTTTTTAAATTCAGTTCAATGTCCAATGATGATCATTTTCTTAATAGCTGTAGACATTATTATACCATTTCATGAATAAATTACATGACAGATGACATTTTCTCTGTGTAAATGCCTAGAGGTTTATTGCACCAACAGGACCTGCCAAAATACGTTCAATATGTGTGTCTCAAAGGTGCAAGTCAAATTTCACCAATTTCATACTTTCACTCAAACGCAAGGAAATCCACCGGCAGTGGTTGTATTGCAGTGATGCAATGAAATTAATCGGGAAATTTCAACTTGCATGTTGCCTAGGCCTTGCACCTGGTGGCAATTGCTCTTTTCTAGAGAAGAAAAGAAAAAATGTAACCGTTAGCCAACTGCAGCAACCACATTATTGGCCGTGTAGCCAATGCCTGCTTCAAACCCACCTGTTTTGATGTTATCACTCAATTTAAAGCACATTATGATTAAATTAAGGTGTTCCCTTACAAGAGAGGAATAAGGTCTGGATCATTAATCATGTCTGATAAAACACATCTGGATTAAAGATTACTTTCAGAAGTCTGCTGCCTTCTAGAACAAAATATATAGATATATCATGTCAGAAATAATATTTGTTTTATGCTGATGAAGGTTAAGCTTGAACACATAAAACACATGGCGGGGGACACTATGGCTTAGATAGAAGCTAGGGTTAAGTTGGTTAAGGGAACATACCATCCCATGTCCTGTTACCTTGAAAACAGAACAAATCTGACAATCGCAATTGTTTTTAAACTGCTTGTTCATTTGGTGCCTTCTAATTCAGCTTAACCCAGCCACAGTCAATGAAAACCAGCTATCTCACATGTTTCTTGTTAAAAGGAGGACAAGCTGGTTGCCACAATTGAGAAAAAAAATCCAGCATGAAGTAAGCAAAAGTATTCAAGGCTGTGGTAAATAATTTGTTAGCGGCACAAGAGTATTTTTTACCCCAGCATGTACCCTTACTGTCATTTTTGTGAATGCAACATTGCACATTCTTTCACTTTTTTACTTTTGCGGGCCAATGGTCTGACGATGACTACTTTTTTACAGCAATGCTCATTCCATAGCTGTTAGAAGGGGGGACCAGACCAATGTGCTTTGCCAGTTTGCAGAGGACACAATACCAAATCCACATTCCCAACAACAAATGGTCATAACCAAGTATTGGACTGATAAAGCATGTAGCATATAGACCTCGGTTGAATTTACCTGAAAGTCACCTCTTTTTCCTGTTTTTTTTTTTTAAAAAAAAAAGGTTTCAACTTTAAGAATCAAACGCAATTTCAAAGTGATCAGGCATGACAAAAACAGATAACCTGTTAATCTTACAATAACCTGTAGGACATGATTTTGTGTCATTGTGATGCAAATGTCAACAAAATGTTATCAAAACATATTTTCTACCGGCTCATTGAGCAATGGGGGGGCGGGGGGGTTATTTCTGTTAATTGTTTGTGTTATTATTAAAAGGATCTATGTTATTTTGTTTTATTTAAAGGTGTATTTCTCTTTAAAACGTCACGCCACTTGTATCAAGACTGAAGAATGTAATGAGAGATTGGGTGAGTTGTTTGTTCCAAGTGATGTTGATCTTCAGATCCTTCACCATACAAAGCAAATTTAGATTTCAGGAGATTTCGAATACCTTTTCGGAGACATATCGTGTATGTTTTCGGGGTCTGTCGTCTCTCACGGAAAACAGTTGCTTACCTCATCTGTCAAGTCATATTTTTCCATCAAGAAGAGCTTTATGTCAGACGGACCAAGCCCCGGCACGCACAGCCCTCAGCAGAAAAAAAAGGAAGAAAAGAGATGCACTCATAAGAGAGAAATCAGCCTTTTCCAAACTGTGAATCACTGATTTCACTTCAGATAACTGCAACAGTGTAAAAGGGGAAGGGAGTGGTTACCCACTTTGGATTCAAAATGTCTTTCTTTTGAGTTTTTTGAGGTTGTGTCTGATACTGTGTTATAATGTCCACCATAATTTCAGAATACTTAGGAACAAACAACATTTAAAAACTGTGCACACAGGAGCCAGAAGGTTGGTGTATATGAGAAAAGCTGGCTAGCAGCCATGAATTCCCCCCCACAGTAGCACAGGCAAATGCATATCAACTCCTCCTGCAGACTTAGAGGTGAAGAGTCAAGTTGAAGATAGTTTCTGACAACCGCTGAGGCATTCAACAGAAGCAGTGAAACATAGAGCTCTGAGGGTGCTGTCAGAACCTGGTCAGTTATCACCTGCCGTCAGAAGAAAAGCTTCAGAAGATTTTCATGTCTGATTAGATGGCTCAAAGTGCCGATGAATTCCTAAGATATCTGTTATTTGTTGTTTTACAATATCCTAATTTGACATGTGCATGAGGGTTTGAAGCACGCTCTTTCGGTTTAAACCGTGCTATTTTTCACACAATGACAATGGACATTTTTTTAATCCTTATTATCCATTTCATCCTTTTTTATCCTTTATCCTCAAGGTATCAATCTAACTTTTTAAAAATATTTTTTTCCCGACAGTTGCAGTTGCACATAAATGTTCTTTACTCTACGCCTGGATCCAAATAGAATATTTTAATAATATATGAGAATACCAGAATTAAGTGTCCTGATGCCTTTAATTTTTAGGTTGTTATACGGTTGAAGTTTTGTTTGGAAAAAATGAGTGAGAGGTAGTTAGCGCTTGGTTTTTAGGGTGGTATCAGGGAAAAAAAATCAATAATTTGGATGTTTCTTTTTTGAAATGAATATTACATTACAAAGGACAATACAGTCTAACAAGTGAAAAGGTGGAAAATGAAAAATTACATTGTAATCGTAGGAAAAATTAAATGCATTGTTTTCTACTCTAACTGTCAGACCAACGATGTTAAGGGTCAGACATTATTCTCAGTTTGCAAATGAGTCTAGAGCCTGTCCAACTTTAGATGAGATAATCTTCAGCTGGTATCAAAATCTAGAGGACTTATCTGTCATTTTTTTCAAGATTCCTACAGATTCATTGCTGAATCTATAGGAAGTTACTTCTAGAAATACTGAATGTGTGCTAAGTGTGTCTGCACTGCAGTGCAGACAAAACAAGAACCAAGGATAGGCAAAAAGCTATTGTTCTATTTTCCAAGGAGCTATCTAAGGTCTGGGACATGTCTCATTTGACTGTGAAAAGCAGTACTTCTGGTCACAATTAAACCAGATTAAATGCGTATTTTATTTTTGACATTTCATGATATGAAATGCAAGACACCTGATTCATCTCCTGGTTCAAATTCAACTCAGATGAGAAAATACAGCTCATGAAGATGCTTATGAAGATGTCACAGTTTCTTTTTTTCTTTTAATCTCTCAAAAGAATCTTAGTCGCAGTCACAACCTGATGTAGCATTGAAATTCGATATTCATTCATGCTGCTAAATTTGACCCTTGTCGTGTGGTTTATTTGTTTTCTATCTTAATAAAGGTGTGCTTTATCTGATGGATGATCTGGAAATGGAAACGGAAGTGTGGGGATCAGTTTTGCACAACAATAACAAGATGCACAGCCTGCCACTGTTCATTCAATCATCAAAACAACACAAACAAACATCCGTTCTCTTCATTAGCATTTCAGATATCAGAAGCTTTAAATAGAACCGGATAATCAACAGGAAACACATGATTCGTCAATATAGTGAATAATGCAATAAATCTCTTCAGAGATCACTGGACTAATTTATCCACCATTGAGGGGCCACCTGTTGACTGCCCAACTAAATGCGGAAATGAAAAGCTACATTCTCCATCATCTGTGCTGCACTTATCTGAGGAATGCCGGCATGTTATTAAGAACTTGGGAATCAGGAAAGACATACAAGGCATTCCTTCTCCAAAGTTCCTGTAAACAGCCAAGTGTTTCCTGTGTTGATGAAAATGTGATTGAATTGTTGCCCCCTGACTTCTGTCCATGTTGTGTTGCCAAGTTTTGCTCCATATCTATGGATGTTAAAAGCGGTCTTGCACTGGCTTATGATCACGTCATCCTACAGCCTACCGATGCACTCAGAGGAAACACCATCTGTTACATTTTCATTACAAGCTTTGCTTCGAGCTAAGACAATTAAAGATAATTGGGTACAAATGTCTGAATTAATACTGCCAACTATATAATGTCACACATTTTCTTATCTGGATCCATACAGAGCTTTAATGGCTTTTACATCTACCTTCATAAATTATCTGAGCCAGCACCTGGAGTTGTATATTTGCTTCAATTTCAATTTCGATATCCACCTCTGGTGAATAAAATGTTAATTAAAAATAACTGCCAGCATTTATCTCACTGTAATTTAAAATTATTATGGGATGTTGGTTTTATTTTTTATTTTGCAATAACTCAAACTACCGAGTAGGCTGGTAATGGCACCATAATCCTTACATTTTCTCATGACTCGTCTCACACGATGTCTTCTTTTAGTAATCAGTGAGTGCATTTGAGAGAATGCTGTGAACAGAAGATGTGAATTATCTTTTTGCTAAAAAAAAGGACAGAGTTAGATAAGCATCTTTAGCCCTGGCCATCCCTGAGGTGAGAGGGTTGCTTCCCATAGTTAAGGCTTTTAAGTACTGCATGTAAAAATGGAAAGTACCCTTGTTGTTGGATTTTGAGTGGGTGATATAGACATGTTGCCCTCCGGGTCCAGGGGCCTACAGGAGACAATGGCTGGGCTGTGTGAAGCAGTAGCTGGAGAGTTGAGGGTCACAGGACCTCTCTTCTCAGGTCTGCACTACTAAAGTGACTGTTTAGTGACAACACATAGAAAAGGGGTTGTGTGGAAGCCAGGTTGAGGGGGGTTGGTGTCTAGAGGCTGTGACCAAAAGCAGCCCATCCATCATGTGTCACTGCATTGCCTTTTTGAGTTGAATCAGCCATCTCAAAGTGAACAGGCAACAAAACTTAATTTGACTAAATATTTGATAATATGAAGATTATTTGCACAAAAGGCGGGTCCATTTTCTTCAATCATATCCAAGTATTTAACCATTGAGGCAGCCACAATCATTAGTCCTACTTCAGATGATAGCTCACTGTGTAATGCTGTGGTGTAGAGAGTGCAAGGATTGGGCGGAGCACCCAAGTTTGCTAATGTTTCAAATATCCTTTGTGCTGTTTAAGATGAAATTGATGGCTCTCCCCAAATTATATTCTTCCCATGGCAGAATAGCAAAAGATGACGCCTTGATGTTGCTCAATGGCTGAACGCGATAACAACTTGTTGTAACTCCAGTGCTTTGCTTGGGGTTCTCACAATTGAGAGAAAAATATAGTCTTTCCTGTTTATTGTCTGATAAACAACTGAAAAGCATCATGAGTTGACTTATATTATTTCCATGTAGGGTGGTTTGCTTGCAGCTTTTGTTCATGAAAAGAATATAATCAGCGAAGCAAAATAAAACAAATGACTTCTTAGGCAATGAAACATAGTCTGAGCACTGGGATCAGGCAAAGTCTGATATGTTTTTTCCTGGGGTTACTCCCAGTGTCACGGTCCCTAACTTCAAACGGTACAAATGATTTAAACCATACCTTTAGCTCGACGGGACTACAAGAACTGCTGGTGAAAGAATAGTGTGAGGAAGAAAGGTCTATTCATCTGGCGTAGATACAAAAGCAGGAAAGCATGAACCTCATCTCACACCTTCCCTTCTTTCATCTACTTCCCCTCATAAGCTGGTATTTTGATTCCTGGATTCCTGGCAAGAAGCCCTGTTTGCAATTCAAAGACTTTTCAGCAAGAGCATCTGTTTGGGTATTATCATAAACCTGCATGCACCCCCACCCTTCACCTCCCTCCTCCCCCTTACTCACCACCCCCCCTCCCCTTTGCCACCTCCCACCCCTTTCTTTCCTCAGCTGTGTGCACTTGCATGCGTGCGTGTTGTCGGAAAGGGGTGGAGAGGTGGAGTTTGGGGGGTGTTCCGTGACCCACAGAGTCAATGATACATAAGCCACATGACCACCTAGTCTCCTTATCCAAGCCCAACAGGACTTATACACACGCAGACACATATGCTGACAGACAGATCTTCAAGCTGACTCCCACCACACTCGCAGATCCACTGAACTTGGCTCAAGCTGCCAATTCTCTGACAGAAGACACATACACATATCTGTGGGAGAGCTCAGATAAAGACGTGCCTTCAGTCTTGGAGTGGCGCTGTCACACACTGATATACAAATACGCATTTAGATAAATACACAGGCACAGTCAGGGAACCACAACGCACATTCCCACAAATTGACACACTCATTTGTTACATACACATACACAGGAGAGCAAATACTCTCCCTCTCTTTCTGTCTTGCTCAGCTTCTCTCTCTCCTCTCTCTTTCTCCTTCTCTCCCTCCCATCCACACACACACACTAACACACACACACAGACACACACACGCGCACACACATACACACACACCAGAGCGTGCACGCACGCACGCACGCACACACACACACACACACACACACACACACACACACACACACATACACACACACACACACACACACACACACACACACACACACACACACACACACACACATACACACACACAACACACACACACACCACTACAGTATATCAGCGAGTGACTAGCGGAGAGCCAGAGGGGAGTGCAGAAATGAATGTGAAGATCCTGACGCTGGTGATTGTGCTCTTGGTGTCTCTGCTGTGTTCTACCAGTGCTGGTGAGTACAGGAGCGGCCAGCCTCGTCGCAGGTTGTCTCTTTATGCTCTTTATTTCTCTCCTCTTTGCTCTTTGCTCATAAAGGCAGCTGTAGTTGATCAGTTACCCAGAATGGTTAGCCTTGTGTGGGCTCTATAAAGGCAGAAATATAAGCACCTGGCTGTGTACAGTACTGCACTGCAGTGGTTATACCGTGTGCTATTGTACTGCCATTGGGTTTATGATAAACTTGAATGCGAGCTTAGATGTGTCATTTTTCTCTCTGTCCCACCTTGATGTAAGCAGAGTCGTTGAGTTCTGGATAAAATGTTGCGACTTTTTTGTTGATGGGTATTCTTGTGAAGCAATATGTCTCAGTGATTGATAGACTTGACAGATGTGTAATTGTTGTGGCTATTATGAAATGTACAATGTGTGTGGCACATGTTCTGTAAGACGTTGAGGCAGATCGGAAGAATATGATTCATTTATGGCTTGATGTGTACCATCTGACCTGAGAGCTATGAAATGATCACATTGCTCTGATTGCACATCAGGGCATCACAGCGGCTATAAATGCCCGCTTGCCTCCTTTGGTGTTGATAATGAGGACTATAATTGTTGTATGCATCAGTGTGGGGGACACAGATCCCAGATGCATGGATTGTCTCCTGAGGGTCTCAGTCTTGTGTGACAGTAAATTTCCATAAAATATAGCTGCATCCCTGTAGGCATTGTTGGACTAGATATTAAATTCCACACTAGACCTAAAATGCTTAATATCTGGAACAAAAATATCCACTTGGGACAATTGTACTGTGGTAGACCACATTTCCTCAGATTGCTAAAGGGAGCAATAGGGTTTTTAGAAATGTGATTGGTTAGTTTTTAGGACTGATGGACAGCCTGCAGATGTGGTGCAGGTAACACTATGGTGTGAAAAAACAACAGTCAGGCCTGTGTAAATGTCTGTACCATTCTTGAGATTATCACCTACCTACCAACAGTTGGCTGGAAGACACAAGGGAAGAAGCTTGAGTGTCCATATGTTTTACATATATATAGATGTAAGATGTAGAAAAGACCAAGGGTTTTAGATCCAAAGAATTGTATATAGCATTTTAACTATAATAATGGGATGCCAAACAAATTACATGCTGGAAGATACAGACCTTCAAATATACAGTGCAAGATGTTGTATAAGATATATTTGGTTCGGCACTGAATGGACTGTGGTTGTAAGATGCTCTGTAGACTTTTAGCTTGGTAGATACAGTCCGCTCTGTGTATCGATCCATAGCCACAGAGCTCACAGTTCCCATGCCTCTCTGCACATTTGTTACAGCGACATGCTATTTTTGTCTAAGGCTCTCAGCACATGAGTAAATGGGAAGCAATTATCTAGCATCATGGTTAGTGTCGTTTTTCATGCCCTGCGTGTGGCTAAGCATGTTCCACGCCTGAGAGCCCGCTGTGCTACACCAGAGATGGGAAAACAAGGCTGCCGTGCCTTGGGCTTTCACGAGAGCTTATCCTTCCAAATGCTGTTCAACTCATGCCGCTTATGTGTTTCTCTGTTCCCTAGCTGCTATCATAGTATCAGCACTTCATTGACAGAGAGAACTGAGCAAGAGGAAGGGATGCACAGTGTGTTGCACCGCTGATGGGTGTGGGGAGGGATGCTAGCTGGAGTGTGTCTGCTAAGCACAAGCCTCTGCTACAGTATGCGCTGTCGCGTGAAGGTGTCGGAAGAGACTCTGCATGTAGGCAGTGGGTGTGATGCCTTTCATCTTGAGACAAATACTTTTCCAATTCAGAGGATGCTCTCTCTTCCTCAGGTACATATATATGGATATAAATGTCTCAGAAAACAAAAGATAGTCATCATGAGTAAGAAAAGATAAATATACTTGCAGCCATTCATTAATATAGGGATGAATCTAGATGATATAGGGTGGGGTACTTTCCAAGAATGTGAGTCTGGATGGTATAAAAGGATGGTTCTTTATATCAATGTAAACCTTCAAGTGCAACAGGCAATTTAGCCCTACAACCTAATCCCAATCATTCATTCAGTGCACTGAACAAGTTGTGACCTTCTCTGTGTAATATTAGGATCCTTTGGCAACGCACTTCAATTACCCATCCCTGAAAAGCACTCTGGCTCAAAAGTGGGCTCCAGCTTTAGCCATGTGGTATCCATAATTCATCTCAAGGCCGATCACTCTTTCTCCCTGTCTAACTCTTAAGACTGGTATATAAACAGACCTTATTCTCAAAACATTCTTGTGTCTGTCACAGCCTCTCAGAGATAACACCTTATTTTCTTCACCATGGAAACACCCCGTCAATCCCTACCTGTGGGCATTCAGAATAAAAACAATGCACGGACCAACCCAAATACACTTATATGGGAAAAAAACTGTTAATTGTCCCTCCCAATATAGACAGGTGAGAGGGCTCCAAGCAGTAGTGGAGAGCAAAGCCCAGTCAAAGCTTGTCTGGCAGAGACGTTGACTGTTCAGGAAGGGGTTGACTTTATGAGAGCAGTCATAGTGCTATTATTCCATATTAAACTTTGATGCATTATTTGGGCTGGCTATTCTGTTGCACAAGTATTCATGCTGTACTGTTGCTGGCCTCACTCAGATGTTCAATCAAGTGTTACAGGTCAAAGTACAAAAGAGGATGGCTACGGTCCAGGCAGCAACTTATTAATGCACCTCTTGGCAAACATCCCTTTGCAGGGTCTGATTGTTTTGCAAGAAACAAAAACAAAAAAAAAAACAAAAAAAACATCCATCACCCATAGTCCCAAAGTATAAAGGAAGCTTTAAATCATTTAAAGCAAAGAAGGTATTTGTGTCTGTGGACATGATTATGATGACACAAGAGAGAGAGCACAAGCAGCAAAACTTTTCCAGATGTCCAATAACATAACAGTAGGCAAACAATTGTTTCAAAGAAGGCACAGTGGAAAGGTAATTATGGGATTTTGGAGAATCAGAAAACCTTTATTTTTTGAGACACAGGAGGTTTTGAGCCCCAGCTGGGTGTATGTCACACACACACGACACACATGTAAACACACTAGGCAAAATGAAACACCTCATTTATGAAGAACCAACATTTCCTTGTGTTACAGCTTTAGCATGAAATAATTGAAATAGAACAATCAGTCAACAACAGTGGAGTAGTTTGAATATAACAGAAAAGACACACAAACACATGCATAAACACACACACATGCATAAAGACACACACAAACACACACACACACACGCACACACACAAATAGCCACTGCATGGGGTCTTTGGATGAGCATAAAAAAGGGTTTTGTTTTTGAGTTCCAGATTGATCGACTGTCTGCCTAGATAATATTGGATGTTGAATGGCTTTGCCAGGATCTTGCCGGGAGCAAATGATTGATCAATAAATACCATTAGAATATATAAATTAGTCAAGAGGTTTTGCACTACTGCTATTGAGATATCTTGAAACTAATACATGTCTGCCTGGATGCATTCATTATGGACAATGTGGCAAGTTCCTTTACGGGGAGGATTTCAATAGATTCTTTTCCACGAGCGTGATCAAGTTATTTTGGCAAATTATTTTTCACATCCATGATTTATCACAACAGCAGAGTATTATTGCAAAACATCTGTATAACGTCCCCTGACATGAGCTTGGTGAATGGCACTCACAATTGCCCTAAAGTGAGTGGGAGATGAGGAAGAGATTTAGAGAAAAATCATAATTCATTTGGTAGGGATATGAGGGTAACCGCTGGGCTAAAACTCCCTGGAGACCTCAGCTGTTGAAGACTTTGGCATATGTGAGTGTTGAGCTGCTGTAATGTAATTCAGAATCCTTTGAATGAATAAATCTACCCACTTAGATCTTCCCTTGAGAGAAAATGCAGTGGAGAAAAAAGTGCAAAGGGAGAGAATGAAGGGCCATGGGACAAAAAATCAAAGGGCCAACAGAGTGAGAGGCTATGTCAGAGCTTAGAAGTTGCAGTCTCTGCTGAAGGAACTAACATCACATCTACAATCTCATTGCTGGTGATGTAGACTACCTTTACACATTTCATATGTGAAGACATTACACATCTTAGCTGTAAAAAGTCTGTTTCAGTATATTTATATACTCAGTATACGCAATAACTTGAGAAATAAAATCCAACTCAGCTTTAGTTTTCTTTGCACATTGCTGATCCCGGAGCCACCCAACCCCCCATTTGAGTTTGCAAAGCCATAACCTGAATGCTTGGGCATAAAGCTTGGGAATAGGGGTGCAGAGGTCCTGTGTTAACCAGACCTCATCTGATCACCAGACCCTATCCTCAGGGTGCTCCTAACAACTTAATTAGAGCCAGATATTTTTAAAAACTGTTCTGTTTTCCACCAATGTCCAACAATATACTGATTTATGAGTCTCTTTTTGCGCATTAAATGTTACATATGAAGCAGTAGTTTCAGAAGATCACATTCCTGATCGAGATCTGACTTAAGTTTTATTGACAAGAGTGCCATTCTTCAGATGAAAATACTATGGGGTTGGGGAATGCAGGTACTTCAATTAGTTTTAGGTTCAATTTGCCGACAACCAGAAAGAAAAAGTATGGGTTCTGTATATTACTTTATAATAGATATCACAAATCCATATTGCTATATCATATCATAAAAAATTGCTCTTCAGCAATTAAATTAAATTGCTAATCAAATACATAGAGATTTGGGTATTGATGCTTTTATAGCAATATCTCCAAAAGTAATACTATGGAAAGCAGCTGAATTTATTGGTGACCATAGGCAACACACAGCTGGCTGTGGTTAGGCTGATCTCAGGAAGATGAGGGATTTCACTGTTGTGAAGATGGCAAAGTTAAAACAAGTGGTGGTGAGGGATTTAGCAGATTTTGGATTCATTTACTGATGTTCCCTGGGGATTCGATGAAACTCCTCAGGCGATAAGATGTTTCTCTTCTTTAAAGAAAATTGCATACCAACTTCCACATACGCAGATGCTCTGACTGAATAAAATACTTGAGAATGGATAGTCCAAGTCACCGTCATGACAGCTAAGACATTTATTTTTCAAAATAACACATTATTCACTGCAATCAGTCACTTTATGAAAAGGTGTTCTATTCACAGGAAGACTATTTTATACGAATAGGTATCTTCTAGACCTGATAAATCAAATGATTTGCCACAAACTGATAGTACAGACCTCCCTGGCTGCTGTTTCCTTGATCGTTGCAGGGCCCCCTTGCCATATCCTAAGTAATGTTTTATATAAATGTTCACATATCCATTATATTGTCAATTTCATGACACCGTGGGATTGTGAGAAACGTATTCTCAATTCTTCTGTATGTCCAGTGCATGTGGAGAAATTTTCAATAAAGCTGACTTTGAACATTGATCCTTCTGTTTCACATATTGTAGAGACTAATGGCCCATAAACATAAGCAAATATTTACAAAAACGGATAAGCAAAGCAAATTCTAGAGTTCATAAACACTTGAGCACTTCAAACAAATTGTTTGTGTCAACAGTGATCGAAAACTTGAGAAAAAAAAGTAAGTAGGTGAACATGTCTGAATCCATTAGTTGAAGTTATCATGACCTAAAGTGAAGGAATATCTGAATACTTTTGTTGCATAAAGGGGTTTCTTTCCACCAGATATATTATATTTGTTAATGATTGGAAGTATTTACATTCAGTATGTGCTTGAACTACTGATTGAAGCAATACTAGTATGCCATTCAAACAGCAACTGTAGCAATCTGTAGCAAATTACAGGATTATTATCATGAAAAAAACACACATTATGGCCATACGTAAGAATTGAAATGTTTCCTAAAAAAAACATTTTTTGTAAAAGATAATTCTGACTCTCACATACTATCGATTACACAATCATTTTTTGTCATCTTTTTCATTATAATTACTCCTCTAGGAATTCAAATCATGTGTTAAACATCAATATCTTTACATTGTTACTGGACAGAGGATTGCTGTAACATGACAGCTAGTTTTCACAGTCTAATACATTTACTGTGAGTGATGATATCCTGTTTAAGTGTCAGAGCCACTGTTTAGATTTGTTTAGAGTGGCTGTGGGGTACAACAGCCTGATGCAATGTTGATGCTGTTTCCCTTTTTCCACAGTATATGCAGTGGAGAGAGGCAACAGCCCCCCTCAGGCATTAAGAGCTGCAGTGAACCTATGCAATGATGTTTTTCCCCTCTTTCTGTTTCCCTCTCCTACATCTCTAATGGGAGTAGACACACAGGTTCACAGCAGGGGGTGATGAGACAGGAGAAGGAGGGGCTGCATTTCACATCTGATTAGCGTGCCCATGGAAACGGATGGTTGGAGGATCCCTTTGCCCTTGACATACAATCTCTGGAGATTAGGGCAGGGGTTGGTGGCCTCACCTACCTACTGTAGTTGCTATACGCTCGCATCTATCCGATTCTGTGAGTGGAAACAGCGACGCCAGCATCTCTGTTGTTCCTTTCGAGGCACAGGGGAAAGTTTGGAAAAGCTATCTCCCCTTGGAGTTATTTTTTGTTTGTTTCTCTGCCTGCTTGTGTTCGGAAGCTCTCAACCTCCAGTAACCTTGTAGCCACAAATTCACCCCACCATAGCAGTGCGACTGTGAATAATCTGACAGTCATTTGAGTGGTGATGGGGAATCTCTGGCTTCATTAGCTGGCTCAATGATGCTGTCGGCCCTTTGAACTGGAGGAGCTCTGATCATAACAGAGTACGCAGTCTCACACCTAATCATTTCATACACTCCCTAATTCAGGATCATATATGGCACCACACTTCACAAGTGGCTGACTGACTCAAGGGGGGCATCTGCAGAAAGCCAGAAACTAGTGGGCTGCTTGTTTTTAATTAGTTCTGAACCTCCAGAGTGAGTGGGGGTTGCCTTCAGCGCAGGGTGGGCAAGGGGTTAAGTGTAAAAGCTGCAGTAAAAGGAGAAACTTTTCATGCACTTTAGTTTCCTCACCGGAGTTTTTACAGACAAAGCCGTCTTTCAGCTCAGCTATAAGCCAAGCGGTATCAAAGAACAACAATGCTGCATAATAAACAGTCCCCAACAGGAATAAAAGAAAGACCTCACAACCAAAACAAACCTCTCTTGAGAGCAACACTCAAAGGCCACAAGAGGTTAACCACCACGGACGCAGTCAGAGAGCTGATCATGAATTCAGACTGTGCACTATGAAATTGGTAAATTTAGAACCTGTTCGACTTCAGCTGACAATGTCATTCTTTTTGCTCTCAACTGAGCGCCTTTCATGGTGGCTGCCATGGTAACGTGGTCTGAAAGTCGGCAAGCAATTGGTACCAGTTTCTGCCAAGGCCCACAATTACTGGGAGGCATGCGATAAGCAGCATTTCTGACACTAAACGTTGAATTGTGAAAGCTGAACAACAAGGGACTGCCTCCTTGTTTAGGCACCAGTCCATATGCCCTGGATGAATTTGTCGGGAGGCTTTCGGGAAGCTGACAAATCCCCAGTATAATGCTGTTGCGGTGCAAGGAATTATTATAGGTTAAGAGAATGTTTGGATTGTTCTGGCACAATTAACACATTTCATCCTTGGCTAAATAATCCTGATCCTCTAATGTGCTTAAGAAGTGGGAAGCATCTCTGCATTGACATGTCTCTGTCTGGCTGTGTGGGCTGTCTTGGGTGATAGCATGCTAGAGGAATTCATTAGCTATGGCTACTCCTCTCCTTTTAGTGAATGAAGGAGGAGGCACATGATGGAGACAACAGGCCCTCTGCTCCAACGTCATGGTAATAACCATGGCTACACACACCAGGGTATTTATTCTTCCTCTCCCCCAGCTAAGACAAATATAGTCTAGTTACCCACAAGGATTAAACATGCACGTAACAACCGTCAACAACCTACTGTAAAAACACAATAAAAGGCGGCTGCCTTTATATTACACTATGGAAGGTGTGTAAGTACGTGAGAATAGTGATCAATTAATTCATATTAAGGCTCGTGAACAGGAATTTACATGTAAAAGGAGGGATAAGCCTTCACAAGATCTTTGCTCAGTTTACTGGCAGGTTCCCGGCAGGTGCTTTGTTATCAGATTTCTCCATAATATTGTTGAAATGCAACATGCCAACAAGCAATATCTTACTTAGTGATGGGTTACTTTACATTAACATGTATTTCTTTGATCATGATGTGTTGACGGAAAACAAATACATTCTCAATTACAACACAGAATGAAATTTACTTCTCTACTTCAAGTCCCACACCAATCCATCCTGATTCTATCAGCCTTTTCTCACAAAACAGATCTGTACATCTGGCTGTGAGGAAGATTTGTGACCAGGGATGTCAGATGTTGGGAGACCATGAAAAAAAAAAAAAAGATAGTCGTTTTTGAAAATGGATCAATGAGATTGGAACACAGTTTAACAATTATCAGTGTAACCCGAGCGACATGCAATGAAAGTGAATGTACAGATATCGAGATTCAAGAGGACAGTGAATCAATAGGGTTGCCACAGAGAAAATTAGCCGGTATTAATGAAATTTTGCTGGCCATGGTTGAATGTGCATGTTTTCATTCAGTGAAACACTTCAAACACAGCCCTCTGTGTACTTGTTGCTATTCGACAAACAAGTTAATCTCTTAGTGGCAGCAGGACCATTATGCTGTGGCTGCATTTACAAGTGCAGACATTTGTTTTGTGGTTGTTTTGGCAGTGGGCGCACAAATCAGCTTTACAACTATTAATAAGAAGCTCCAAACCATTTGTTACGCTGTCTCGGGCTCTGCATTGACTCAGCACTGTGATATACAGTTTGCTCTTGCCAGCCATGAGGGCAGTTGATGAACTTGCTATTAAGCCGAAGGACAGACATTTTTCTCCTCCGTCTAGATGGACAAGTGCTGGAAGATGTATATCTCTCCAGGCTCCACTGATGAGCTGTTGTAGAATCAACAGGGATAAGCTGTCAGTATCCATCTTTTGGCTGGGGCAAAATAAGATTGAGAGTCAGCCATTCGAAAAACAACTACATAACACATATCACCCAAGGAGCTGGTGACAAAACTAGAGCGAGGAATTAGGGGAAAGCAAACCAGTTATTTGCCATTAGTCTGGAGAATGGTCAATTTGTGGCTCTTTCTATTATCTACAGAGTTCCTGTCATTCGTATACCCACTCATTTTGAAGAGCCAGCTGCAATAGAAAAACAGCAACAAAAAACATGAACCCATGAAATACCAGCTTTATTAAACTTTAATAGCGGAATTACCAACTTGGAAAACATGTATTTAGATGGGTTATTAGATGGTAAAACCAGGGGGCCAAGGTCACCAGAAATAGCGATAAGAGGATTTTGAGTCATGAAACATGTGTTATCCAGCCATTTTACAGTGTTACCAGAAAATCATGAAATTGAGCTTCCTTAGAAGAAAAACTCAAATAAGACACAGCAGAGACTGTTTCCAATTTCAGGGCAATAAGATGGATGAGATTACTCTGTTTATGAAGATGAAACAGGAGTTACCCAATGACAGGCCTGCTATATTACTAATGAAAAGGCCTTATGTATGTTGGTTCAATATTTGTCCGTTACACAATAGAAGGACAGTGATATAATGCTACATGCTATGCTATGTCATGTCATGCCACATTGCAAGCTTTTCCTTTGGGGACTGCAAGAGTTAAACCATACTACCAGCGTTGTCACTGGGGCCTATTTTTGGCAGCTTTCATCACACTTTTCTATCCTGTTACTAGATTGGATATTTTGAAGGAAAAAAAAAAAGGAAATGACAAACAGCTAGAGTCTGTTGCCATCGGTTACATTGAAATTTGGATAGTGAGGTTTACTCACAGCACAGTGATGTATTGATTCCATACTCATATATGCAGTGGCCATCAGTTGCTATATGTCTGCTGTGCATCAGTTACTAATCGCAGCAGTAGGACATTTGATATATTTTTGCTTTAATACAACACTTGGGTGTCTCTCCCCTTGTACTCTTTACTGAACTTAACAGAATGTATCTAACAATTACTTATATAGGCTGTCAAAATTTAGGTATTTTTACTTCTTTCTCTTTTGTGTGTCCACCCATGATCTCTTAGAGGCCATAAAAAGTTATGCTTTGCTTTTATGGGCACAATCAAGTATCACAATTTAGATCAGATATAGCATTTTTTTTATGCTCAAAAATAGTGTTGAGTCAAAGAGCAGACCAAGAGTACAGTCTTGACTTTCAGTATCTCTGACTTGGAAGGGTGATGGTGTTATTCAAGGGCAAAAGAAAGCAGGGCCCTCTATAATTCTTCTGTTAGCCTCAAAATCTACTCAAACACAGACTGTATTGACATTCAATCTGGTGGATTTGAAAGAAATGAGCTGAATGGTTTCAGAATGTGTGAACGTCCCTCATTCATTCTGTATCTGGAACAATAACAAAAGGATAATGTGCAGATTAGGGCTCCTAGAGGCAAAGATGGGCTTTAGATGCGGAAATATGCAACACAGGCTGTATGAATAACTGCACTGTTCTGCCACAAATATAGTGTGTAATATGCTTGTGGAATAAGATTAGCGTGGAAATGGAACTTGAGATGTCTGGCATTTCAGGGATATGAGCTGAAAACATTCTAGGAGCTGTAGCACGCAGTCATGCTGTTTGAGATGCCTTTGACTTATTCTTCTTTTGGTATCACAGGCTCATTTAAAATTTCCTTCAGCTTTTAAAACATGATTTTAAATTATTCTTAGTTCAGTGATACAGAGAGAGGATGACTTTCATTTTCTGCCATTATGGGCTCTGCTCTTGAAAACCACTTTTCATTCAAACATGGATTTCAACAATCACAAAAAAAAAAAAGTTTAAGATTCTCAAGGTGGTTACAGCTGCACATTTTCAGAGACCAACCTGAAAAACAAAGAAAAAAGCTGTTGTAATTTTAGATAAACTAAATGCCTTGTTTAACCAAAGCTTCGGTTAACATTCTAAAATAAAGTGTTACCTATATTAATGCTCTTCAACAACAGTTGACTGGAAGACTTATCTTAAGCAGCTACCTTGCCTAAGCCTTTGTAAACCTCATGAAGGTCATTCTCCTGGGAATTCTAAAAATGGTGCAGGAGTCTTAGGGGAAGACTGGAATGTCATGACCCTGTGTGAGTAATGTCAATCAGCTTTTTAACAGAAGATGCCACATGGAGATGCGCGCTTCTTTGAGCCAGAAAAAGGTGACCATCTACCTATGACGAGGAGCTGAAGTACCAGAGACTGTAGTCTGAATACGGGAAAACAGAGATGCAGTGCTGAGGGGATTATTTAAAAATGTAGTTCACTGTTGCATTACTCTAATCAAAACATTCGTGCCTTGTTAATTCTTTAAATTGCCACCAATGGCATAAACCATTAATACAAATGTTGCAATTTTTGATTTTGTTCATCAAAATAATTATCCACTTTTCACTTAAATACACTTGTCGTAGTATCAGCAAATCAGTTTTATAGCCCTAAATAACAACTACTTCTCTGAATTTATTGGTTTAAAGGCACTAAAGAGCTGATAACAGTGTGTAAGGTCACCTACAATAAATATCCCGTTACAAGTAATGACAGGTTCTTACTTTCTGAAAAGTAAGTGTGTTATAGGTTTGAGGGTTGTGGACGTGCAAGCAATCAGACTTGAAGGCATCAGATCACACTTACTAAGAACATCTGCAATCTCTCTCAGACACACACATGCATATGATGTCACACAAAGTCTTTGCTGTGGGCTCTCAAAGAAATACACTGTCATTATGCTCATCTATGATCTTGAACCAAACACTACAACGATTTGTACCCCCACAATGTCTGTGGTGGTGTCATGTTTTTAGTCTGTAGTGAGAGTGACAAGAGGCATAACACAAGGTTTAGGATTTTGCGTTAGTTAAGCTATGTTTTTTCTGTGCTTGGGTTCTGCCACATAGACAATGCTGGGTTGCTGGGTGGGCTTAAAACAGCCCACACACATACACACTCTCACATACTTATCTTTACATGTCACTTGCTTCCTCATCCGTTATCCCTGTGATTTCTCTTTCAAATGTACTCCACTATTTTCTCAGAAATTCACTTTGCTTAGAATCAAGACTTGTCAAGGTTGATATTTGGCAGTGAAATGGCATTATTTGGAATATAAAGTGTACTATTTTTGTCTGTGCATGCATAGGTCCCATGGCCTCCACAGAGCATGGCAGAGAACTAGAAGAGGTGGCCACAGTGAGAAAGCTGGTCCAGCAGAACCCTATGAGGGGTGGTCAGAGCCACAGACCAGCCGGCTGGAAGAGGAGACGCCCCCGGCCCCGTCTTTCCCACAAGGGGCCCATGCCATTCTAGAGCAAGGTGAGTTTTAATAAGGGGGTCAGAGGACCCTTGTTGTAAGCAAAGCATTCCTTTTAACCCCGGAAAAAATGGTTGCCGTCACACATCAACAGATGTTATCTTTACTTGGGTTCTGCTTTGATATGATGCCGGCCCACATCTTCAGGATTTGTCTAATACCCTGTCAGCCATTCTTTCAAGAAAATTCTTATCTAGAAGCGAGAAGTTAGCAATTCTTTTGGGATTTAATATCAGGATGAAATAAATTGGCTGAATATTTTTTTGTATATGTGTATATGTTTCCTGTAATGAACTAGGAAGTAAGGCTCCAATATGATTCACAATTCACAGCTAGATCAACGCAAGTATATTGTTTTTGAATGAATGAATGCATTTCTTGAAAGAGGGATATTTGATCAAATAGTAACAAATACTTTTGATCTTATCAAGTCAATTACATTCCTTAACCAATGGCGTGCATTCAGGCACCAGGTTTCTCTCCAAGCAGTATAATGCTGAAATCATCATACAACATAAGAAATGTCATTTCATAGGCAAATTGATAGTATTTACAAATCAACAACAAATATGACATTGCTTACATCTTGTTTTTGATGAAGACACTCAGAGACAACTAATAATGTCTGTACATTCAGAGACAGTAGATCCATTTACTTGTCTTTTCTAGATATTGTGAGAGGAAACTCAGCAGGAATACAATATCCCTGTTGGAGGTCCCAATCAGAAAACATTGACCTGCAAAGTCTCACTATAAATTAAAGGCTTGGTTGGATGAGGCCAGAAAGTGACAAGGCATGGTTAATGATCTTAAGAAAAAATACGATGAAAGCCATTGAAGTTTGGAAGTCTTTTTTTTTTTCTGAAAAGGGGCCAGGACGCTTTTACAGACTATAGCAAATTATGGGTCATTGTTTTGTTTTTTTGTGTTTTTTTTATTTTTAGGTGAGGTAAGAAGTCTTTTGAGCCAATTTTTCCATCCCTTGCTGGATTTCAAAGGCAGTTGTAAGTTGAAAACAATGTGTGGGTCAAGCCATGGCAGGATGCACTTGAAGGACATCATGGGTCCTCCAATTTTCCTTGGTCTGCCAATAAAATGTGAGAACTGGTCTGCTGGTCAGTGCCTCTGTTTATTGCCAAAGTGCTGGCTACACAATAAGGGGAGCTTCACAGAATGGTGTGAAGCTCTATAAAACTGAATGGCTCAGTGGATCACAATACTGTCTGCAAACATTACTCAACCACAACACTGTGAAGATATCCAGTTCTTCACTTCCCTCCATCACCTAAAGTTATTTTAGTTAAGCATGCATGCTCATATGATCACATATTATTTTACCTCAGTCTGATCATAGTCCAAATTAGCCCATGGGTTTCAAGCATTGAATTGGAAATGTGTTCCGCGTTTCATCTTCAGTTTCACCACCAAGAGGAAGCTGAGGGCACATTTCATTTAATTCAAATTTAAGTATCTATGTTCAATCCCAGCCTTCATTTGAGATATCTGATGATTGTGAGGCTCACAGTTGGCCTTAATTACTTTGCCATACGCATGAACATTAAGACAAAAATTGGTAGGTATTCACTGAGTGTATCCAGTTTAACAACACCATGCAATTTCAATGTCAAAAACAGCTCTGCTTTTATTCCCTGATACACTGAACACAAAGATTACCTTTCCATCATTGGAGACTCCTGACATAAGCAACCCTGAGGAGAAGATGATGTCCAAGGTCATCCTCTTGAGCATTTAATTAGACTCATACTCGAACATTCGATTAAACACTTACAACTAAGGCTGACGGTCTATAAGATGGCAGGATATTGCATAGTTAAAGCCACGGGCAATTTATGACGCCTTAGTGGCTCTCCATGTGAGTGACATCATCATGTGGATACAACAAACAAAGGACACAACAACAACAAAACTCAGTAGATTAGATATTTACATCACTTCTCTTGACATTACTTTACTACAGAAATATGTCAACTGGAAAAAGGAGCTGGTCCTTATCAGTTAACCTGTTGTAATGCAACAAAGCTTACTGCACTCCTCAGCGATCTCAGGAAACTATCATAGGACAGGAGAAGATAAAACGCAATAGAAGATAAAAGATTCCTTCATCAACAAGAACTGATTCCAGTGCCCCGAGCACAGAATAATGTTGGGCTTGTGTTCCACAAAGAGAATTGTTTTCTTTCTCTCTTTCGCTCTCTTCTTTCTCTCTCGTTTTCTATCAAAGACCATGAAAGCCGGTCGTAGCATGTCCATGTTTTCCAGTTGTTTGAGAGCAAGACAATATAGGGTGTATGGCTGTGAAAGCTCTGGTAGAAATTCCCTGAGGAGGCCCTTATTAGAGAGGAAATTGAAATGTCTGCATGACTCGCGTGTTTCTAGATGACAAAAAGCACATGCTGATGGTATTTTTTTGCCGTTATTTTTTTCTGTTTTGCAGGCACTGCTTTGAGCGCCCACCCCCAGGTTCTGATTTCTCCGCTCTTCCTTTGCCTTGGGGGGCCTTGCAATGAAGGGCCTACGCTTGCCCAGCCTGAAGAGTGATGTCCATAGCACCTGCTGGTTCTTCAAGCAACTGTCCACAAAAAAATCAGGACAAGCCGCTCACCCTCAGCTCTAGGTGGCATTGGGGACAGGGGTGGGGGGGTGGGAGGTATTGAACTGGAGCTATGCGATTCTATTTCTCTGTCTCTCTCCTTCTCTCACTCCCTAATGACTTATCTATCTCTGTCTTCTCCCAAGTGTTTTTTTTTTCCTTTTCTATAATTTGCTTAATGGAGCCCAATCATAGCAGTCTCCTTGAGTGTCTCACACACTTTGCATGACATCTGGTGGAGAGGGAGCCAGTTCAAAACAGTCTCTCTTAAAGCATCTCTTACTTAAGACATAGGTTGCTTACCCATGGTATTTGTTGACCCATCTTTCTGATTAAAGGCTACAGTAGCTGCCAAATCCATTGCCGCGTAGTTGATCAAATTTTTAAAGATTAATAAATGACCACATCAATTAATGAATTCACCCTGAATGTCTGCTGCAAAAAGTGATAAAATATTCATTGTTCTTAGACAAGCAAGACTGTTTCACGTGAATAACATTAAGTGATTATGATTATCATTATTAGTAACGCTGCCTCCTTTCTAATGGCAGTGTATCCACATGCAAGAAAAGTTGGACTCAGAATAGAGCACACAATGTTTTGGTGACAATAAAATATCTTCACATAGAAGACTCTTTAATCCAAAGCTATTTTGGTGTTTTTGAACTCATTAACACCTTGGGGGAGGTTTAGTGATGAGCTCAAGGTTACTGTAACATGTCCCACTTTAAATGAGTCCTTTGACCCCAGATCCCAATCCCATCCCTAACCCCCAGCCTTTTCACCATACTGCTGCCCTGCGCAGTTGCTCTACACGACTGTTAACTGGCAGTGGCGATCTGCTCTGCGGACAGATTGCCTTGCCTTTTAATGAAGTGCCAAATCATGACCTCCTCCACAATGCTGCCAGAAAAGAACAAATGAAAAGTTAGGGAGAAATGAGAAACACATTACCTCGAGTTTAAAGTCTTGATACACTGATACATTATGCATTTAAAATGGTTCATAGCTGAAAGCTATGGTGACACAATGTTAGCACGGAGGATATTAATTAGACCAAAAAGAAAGAAAAAACAAAATAAAACAAACAATAGCATCAACTCAGCTAGCATCATGTTCAGCCTACCAGTAGTGCTCCGGCTGCGTTGATATTCAGCAAAACGGCGGTTAGAACCTTATCTTTCATTGACAAAATGCTATGCCTTTCCATCATACTGGAATATTACTGTTTATGCTTATTTCTTTCTTTGAGTAGTTTCGTTTTGTTTTGTTTTTTTGTTTGTTTTGTTTTTCTCAGGGTCGTGTAATAGAGGCTTGTATTAGAGAAGTCTATTTTGTGCATTTATTTAAACAAAACACAAGCATACTATATGTTTCACACTTATATGAGCATATTTTGGTAAACTTTATCTTTACCTTACCTGTATGTAAAAAACACTATAACCACGTATCCAGATTCAGTCATGACACTCTCCTAGCATTATATGGGGTATAGTTGCCTTTCCAGTCTGCCCTTCCACAGCACAGGTGGTCGAGGCTTTGATCAGTTCGTTCATTAAATCCAAGAGTTAATCTTTCTCAGATGGATCTCCCCAAGGCTGACCGGGGCCACTTAGTCTGAGCTCATTGTTAAATTGGCTTAGACTGACACCACACCCTTCCCCCCTTTCCAGTCTCTAAACCCCTGCTGATTCAGCGAGTAACCATGCAAAATAGCGAGACTGTATCCTGTTGAGCTGGTAAGTGTGCAGAAAAACTTCCAAAATATTTCGTTTGAATTTAGAGGAAAAAAAAAAATGATGTGAGTACATGCACAAAACCTTGTAATCAGCAAACAATCCATGTTCAAAACAGTTTTTGAGTGACTGGCAGGTTAAAAGAGATTTTTAACACCCTTCCCTCTCGCCATATCTCATGCAAATATTTTAATAAAATGCAGAGTCTTCACAGTCAAAGCATGGGAGGCTTTTATTAAGAGAGCATCTAAAATCACAGTGGTAATCCACATAGCCAAGCTCACCTTGATTAAAAATGTATTAAATCCTAGGGCACTGTGAAGAGTAATAATTTCAGTTCCACCATTATTTTTTCATATCCTCTCAGACAGAGATGTAGATTTCATTAATGCTCCTCGGGTATGAGACAGCTTTGCTCAAGATGCCTCATGTATTATTGGGGAAGATAGTAGGAAGATATGGGCTGGGGATGGAAGTTCTAAGCTGCAGGATTCGGTATGCTGGAAGCAGAATGGGTCATGTCAAGGGGTTCAAATCAATATTTCCCCATCTCAGAAGTTGTTACGGAGCCGAACGTCTGTATCCGCACTGTTCTTTATGAATGTATCCTCACCATCTGCACCAGCCATGCTGCCCTTTCAGAGTCCAGAGCAAACCAATGTAATTGTAAAGAACCATCTGAATCTTGGAATGTGATTATCAGATTAATCCAAAAATCAAAGCCAAATATAACATTGATCCAAAGCCTCTGGTGTTAAATTGTCCCAACAAGTGCGTTGTAGATTTGGCTTTGCTCCAAGACTTCTCTGTATGGGTTTGCAAGGCTGCACTTTTGCAATTCCATTATGCTGCTGGAAAAATACACCCCGAAAACAAGAGTCTCTTGATATGGAATGGTTTTCCAATGTATTGTGACAATTTTTGTCTGATTCTTGTCTAGCTGGTTGTCCAAAGCTTACTTTTTTTAAATACAGCGTGAAAAGCTGAATCTTTTGTGGATTTATCAAAATAGAAAAGTAGTCTGCAGCACAAAATGTCGTGGACACGTGAGAGCTTTCAGGCATTCTTTTCTTGTAGATCATAGCCCACATAGCCCTCCCCTGCACATCAGGTTAATGGGCCTTGTGGTACGGAAGGACAAGCACGTCCAGGCTCAAGCTGAAATGGTAAACCAATACATTATGCTCGGGGAGCAAAACCATTTTCCTTAATGGTCTTTTCCAGCAAGGCTTACAGAAGAGAAACGATTACTGTCCTCTCAATGTTTCCTCTCCAGTTCCTCTTCTCTGTGACCATCACAAGGCCTGAGTAATGTTCCTATGCACTTGTTAGCATGTTTTCCCGGTAGAAAAAAAAATGTTTGTTCTGAGAACTTGCCCCTTTGTGTTTAGTTCTTTTTGTCCAAATGTACTTGACTGGGAGTGTGTATGGTGCTGGGATGACAAAAGAAATAGGTGTGTGGTAGAGGTGGATGAAGATGAGAATAATCTAGCGGCAGGTTAGACAAAAGTAGCTTAGCCATTGATCTTTCTTTCCCCGAAAGCTATAGACACAACCCCCCCGTTCAATAACGAAAGTTTTTTTTTTTCATCCTTCTGTCACTCTGTACTGTTTGTTTTGTACCTGACGAACATATTCCAAACATTTCACTCACTATGGAAATCCAAACAGATCCAGTGCAACACATTCCATGATTTTAACCTTGTGAATCTCCAAGCCCATCAAACTGTCTCATGTTGGCCTTCAGTGTGGGAGTCTACAGGATCAAGTGGCTGATATTCAATCCGTTGTATTCATACATCTCCTCCGGCTTGCCAATCCAAATGATAACTAGATTTTATCTACTATGAGAAATGACTATAATCGGTCATTATCTTGGAGCCTCAAGAAGACTCCATACACCTAGAATAGCACATGCCCGTTCTGCCTTGATCATGACACGTTCTCCATCTACAACCTTTGTCTCCAGCATCAAATATGTCCGGAACAATTTGAGGAGAGATGCAGTCTGCAGGCGTACAGGCCATAGCAACAGTGTTACAAGATCTCAAACAGATACCACTTGAAAGACAATGTATTACTCCTGAAACTTGTATTCTGTTTATGGTGTGTGCTCATATTACTCACCAGGCCAAATGTACAGTCCCTGTCTCTGTTTTGATGTTGAACTGGGCAAAAGTAAATGACATAAACAAATAAATGAATAAATAAATGAATAAATAAATAAAACAAGTGTATCAGAAATGGTTGAAATACTGTGTACATATTTGAACTTTTGGTTTCTAATTTATAAAAGATAAGCTTTAGCTCTTGGAGTACTTATTTTATTTTTTTTCCTTTCATGCGTAGCTTTGTGTTTTTATTTTCTATTTCTGTAAAGTGTGTAAATATATCTTTATGATAATAAGTAATATTAAAAATCTTATTTTAAGAAAACACTGTGTCAACTCTCCTTCTTTCGATAATGAAAAAAGCAAATGCAAATTAAACATAAGTGCTTCTCAATAAATTATAAACAGCGTTTCGACTGGCCTACTAACACACTATTCAAGTATGATGTCAAATGAAATATGTGGTGCATTCTAGCTGCCTTACATGTGATTCATTTGATTTATTTTGTCACTTCAGAAATGATAAATGCCTTGATATACACCAGATTAAAACAATTTTATGTACATGCATTTTGATCTCACAGTACAAACCCAGCATGCTTACAATGCATACCACCTGAGGCAAGATGTAGGATACGGCCAACAAAGTGGTCCTTCAGTTGTGTAAGTCGCACTAGTGTACGACCTACACAATGTTTCAGTGTCCCCTTTGGAATGCTCTGAGCTGCTTGTGTGAGAGTGTCACGATAAATTATATACACATCATCCATTTTGTAAGCATTAAACAGTACATTAATGGGGAAAATGACCAAATCAGATAAAATGATGATTTGAGAAAACTGTAATATGGTAAACGTTAACATGACAATATTCATACACATTGCCATCTGAATAACTTTTCATGTTGACTACCGTTTTCGTTTAAAGTGTATCTTTTTGAAATCTTGATATTTTTACGTAGGGAAGAGATGTACATTAACATTCTTATTAATGTCTTGTTTCGGTTAACAAACCAATGTCTCAGCACATAGCCATATTCAGGGTAACAAAGGAAAATTCCATGAATCAACTGAAATACAACATGGCCTCCTGGGTGTGGGGTACTGCTGTGCTTGTGCACTATATTTAGGTCATAAACATTTGGCTTAAGATAACACAGATAAGTTAATCCACACATACATCACAAAATGCCAGAAACACCCTCCATAGACTCAAGAGTCTACATCTTTCATTGACATTTAGAGTTAGTCATGTCCACATAAGTGTTGTCATTGTTAAAAGCATCAAAATCAAAAATCAGCCAACACAATTTCAGATCCAACACAACTCATCTAAAATGTTTTAAATTCTAAGCTCATAATGTATGAGAAAATTCAGAGTCACTGGATCTCATGAACACTTTTAAGCTCAAGCCATACTATACCAAGAAAAATGATCTCAAATCAAATTCGTTGGTCAGGTCTTGAAAGCTGGGGAAAGAATTCCTCAGCAAAGCCATCTCAAATTCCCTACTCTCTTAGATTGTTTTTTTTACTTCCTGTTTATTTAACAAAGGAACTGCACTGAATATGATGAATAAGAGAACAAAAAAATTAAACATCACGAGAAAATAATTGCAGACAACAGTAGCAATACAAATATATACACAAACATATATTTCTAAATATGTCATGTTTTTCACATTTCTGTCAAATATTTCAGTGTTTCTGTATACTCTTTTGTATTTAAGTTATGAATTCAACTTCTTTGTTTTTTGATGGCTCCAAAAAGCCAACTGTTTTTCTTTTGTGGTGAAATCTTAGTTGAATGATCAATTTATTGCAAGAAGAAAGGATTGTGGAGATGTTCCTGAAGAGCTACATGTCATCGTAAATACTTTAACGAATGTAGGTTTAATTTTTTTTGCACATGTGCGGAATTGAGTTCCTGAGTATCCTTAAAAAAACAGCCATATTTACTGCAGGAACCACCCTGTATACTAGATTTGAACACAAAAGTCTTCACTCCCCTGTACTTGTACCTTTTCAAATGTAAATGAACTAATCATCCTTGAAGAGCAGCAGCACCAGGGACAGGTAGCCTTTTCAGGGCTTTGGTGCGTTGTAGTACTCCTGCAATCACAGCTGTTCATAACTGTTGATGTGTCTAAATCCAGTGAGACTGAACATGAATGTATGTGCTATCTACATGGAGGACCATAAAGGCTTGATTGCAACTAAGAAGTGAAAATACTGATTGTTCAAACATAGACACTGTTTTTCTGCATTTTGGGAACATAGTATTAGATTCAAGTTCGTGACGTCAACCTTTTTCCATTGAACACACATAGAAACCTTTGAATTTCAGAAGTAGAGAAAATTTCAATGCAAGTTGCAACATTTACATATAGAGTAGATGTAAAGTAAATCTTACAGCTATGCATTGAATTGTACAGAGCCATGCATGAGAGCCACTCTTCCGCCTAACCCCCCACTGGGACCACTCAGGGAAGTGTCTGGTTAACGCATAGAGCTGACATGTCCTGATAGACAAGACGTGCACCCCTGAGCCCAAGCAGCCCCAAAAGACACTCAAGGTTATATCATCAAGCCTGGGTCAGCTGTATAATTGAGCTTGGGGTCAACGGGAGGATATGGAGCGTGACAATGAGGCTATAGGGTTACAGTTTGTTGCCAGCCAGTGAGTGCCGCCAGTGTGGCATTACTGTGAGGCCAGGCGTCCCTTTAAAAAAGTTCAAGGTCCATCTGTGAGAGTGGCTCCAGCCCTGTGCACTGCCAATGCAGGAATGTGTGTCACTGCCTGCTTGCCACCGGTGAACTGCTGGGAGGGAAGGGGGCCCGGTCGAGGGAAAAGTCGAGTATATCGGGTTTATATAGAAAAATACAATTCTTGGGATCATGAGCAAGGCACTGTGGATAATGAATGTCAGACACAATTGTTAACTTTTGTAATGCCCTTTAATTATCAGTGACTACCCCTCGGCTTGAGAAAGGGAAAAAGAAGTAGGATTCAAAGATCAGAAGTGTTTTTGTGTCTTCTGTAATTTAATATATGTATGCATATCACAGAATGAGACTTTGGGAATTCAATCTGGATGGTTCTTTGTCGAGACTGTAAAAATCAGCTTCTGCCTCAATATAAAATCTCAAGTTTTGTCAGCTGTTTCAAACCACTAAGAAACCCTGGAATCACTGAAATGTACTCTGGATGGATATTAGCCAGCTCACTGCTGCTTGTTCTGCCACCTCGGCACAAACGAAACATGAAAATTCTTTAACTGATCAAACGTACATGTTAGGAGATATTGAATAGATTATTTAATTATTTCTATTAATTTAATGATTAGGTAACTACAAACAAAGAGATTAACATATGTGTTCTAAAACTCAATGCATCAGCTGTCAAATTTCATGTAAACTGGGCTCTATTCTGTTGGTCTTTTAGATTTCAATTCTGTAGATTGAATGGTTTGAGGTATAAATTATGACCAAGTAATTCTTGTCTATTGTTTTATTCCAAGAGTAAAGGGGGAGGGGGGGGGGACATTAGATTATCAATACAAGAAATGATAAATATGTGGCTGCACATGAAAGACCAAAAGAAAGAGAAACAAAAGAATCATGATAATTTTTCATTGTCTTCTGAGACAAACTCACAGATAAAACTCAGAAATACAAACAGTCTGGAGCCAAATAAGAGGCATGAAAATAGTCTGCGTAATGCATCTCAGCTGTGTTAACACCAGCAGCTCTGCAGTGGCAACGGATCAGTGGAATGGTCATAAAAACAAAGTCAGCAAACACAGAAAGGGGTTTGGTTAGTGCAAATGCTATACTTTGAGGCGAGTGACTTTTCTTTCCCTCTATTGTTGTTTTATTTGAAATTCAAGGTTGTGCTCAAACTGGCCTAGTCATCATTTGGACAACAGTTCAATGTTGTTTATGATTTTGCACTTCGCTCTGAACTTCAGTCCCTTGTATACGAGCCAAGACTTCCGTCAGGATTACCCGGCGCAGCTTAGCCACATTAGCCTTAACTCACAGGTCAAGAACAAAGTGAGTGCACTAGCCTGTAGGGTAACATAATCAGGGTTATAACTTTCCCATCCTTATACTCCTGCATATAATAAGATGGACTTCAGATACAGCCCCCCTCTCTGTGAGTAGTCAAGTGTCCTTGTAGTCTACTAATGGGGCACTTGCTTTCTTATTCAATATATAAATGTTGACAACCCTCTCCCACCCTCCATATAAAGCTCCCACAAGGATAAATGTGTGATATGAAAGAGATAGAACTCACTTTGTGATATATTGTGACTTTTTAAGTCCTGACATTTCCAGTTGTGACACAGCAATATTTCCCAGAGGTTTTCCTGGCACTAACTGTCTTATCACACATTATGATGATTTGTAGAAATAATTAGATTCAGTTAAGGTTAGGTCCAGTGACAGAAGCTCACTCCTCTTCAGTTCAAATGCAAAGTATTTAAGGAAACACTTCTTGAAAAATCAGGGGAACCTTTTGGCATTATTATCCTGTTAGGGCCAGTTAGGAGGCCTTTTCTTTGAGGGCTGTGTTGACCCTGTCAGGAGGGGCATCACTTTACTCTGTGGGCTTCCGTGTCACCACAGGCATGTTGATGGTCATAGACAGCTAAATCATTCTCCTCATGACATTCAAGGACAAAAATCAGTCAAGATGTTCAACAGCCAAAAGACTGAGAAGACTACTATAGACTACTATAGCTGATGAATGCTCTTAAACAATATCTGCTATACGTTTATATCACTAAATATATTTTTCCAAACCAAATAACTGAACTTTTCATTTGTGAGGACAAGAAAAACACTGTTTTTTAGGAAGACATTGCTGCTCCAAGAAGTGCTGTGCAACTCACTTAAGTAAAGCTGAATTGGCCTAAATAGTGGGTGCCTTTGACTTCGAACCCTTACCCGCAACTATATTGTTCAAAACATTTGTTGTTGCTTTTAGACCGAATCTCTGCAGTCATGGCCAAAGGTTTTGAGAATGACACAACCATAGAAACATCTGGCAAACACCTAAAACCCCTGAAGGAACAGACTTTGTGAAAGTGTCATTCTCAAAACTTTTGGCCATGACTGTACACCAGGCATAGGGTGAATTTACAATATTAGACAATGTTACAGTGATGTGCCAAAAGAGGTTAACTCTCATATCTGTACAAATCGCAAAACAGAACAAAAATTGAATTGGTTATACAACGTGTTCGGCTTCAGATAATAAAGAGAAAAAAAAAACACAAGATGGCGACTATCAGTGGGCGCTTCGATTGTGACATTTACAGGGTGGACAATATTCTGAGACAGAACTGACCTGTAATTGCCGACAGCAGAGTACTGAGGGTCAGTGATTGGCTTGCACTTGGGGTCCCGTGGCCTTAGTGGCTGAGAAACAGCATGCAATTGTCCAGGATCACCAAATCACTGTCAGATGCTCTCTGGTTAGTTAACTCCAGAGAACATCTATTTACCAATCTGCAAAAGGCAGTTGCAGCACACAATACAGATAAATTGTCTACAGGAATAGAGGAATTGTGTTGGGATGTTTGAAGCACAAAGAGAGTAAGATGGATTAAGGTGCGGAGGGTTGTACTTTGAATACCAACTCCAAAGACAGCTTTCTAAGTAGGGAAGTATGAATAAAGAAGAAATGGGAAAGTGACATGTTGTATTATGCTGTAACTTTCATTCATTCACTAACCGGTAACAATATAGTTAAACTGTGTAAATAATACACAATTGTGACGGAGGTAATCAAGACCAGCACAGCAAGGAAGTATTGCAGTTATAGTCTCACATTTTTCTCTTCCAACACATATTGTTTGAGCTGAATTTTAACCATACAAGCAGATTTTGTTAAATTATTGTCACAACTACACAGTGAAGCAAACGCTTGAAGATGCTGAAGAGAGCGGTACTGATTAGCCATCAGGCATTTACTGATGACTTAATGCAGGTCATCCAACAGACCTGCAGCTGCAAAGTGAAAGACAGAGCAGGAAAAGGGAGGGGGTATGGAATAAACCCAGCATCAGCAGCTCTCCCTTTGCCTTTCTCCTTATCTGCCCACACAGCCAGATGAGAGGCATACAGACACAGCATTCTCAAGACACAGCCAAGCTTTCCTGGCATCTCTCCCCCACTACAGAGAGATAGGTTTGTCCTCCTATAGACACCTCTGTGTGAAATCCAACACATATCAAGCAGCAGCAGCAGCCACAAGCACTTTAATTGGCCACCTCTCCTCAATGGATGGTGGTTTTAATTTCTACAGAGTGTGCAGACAGCAGGTTTTCAACAGTGGCTCAAGCTACGCAGCAGCTCACATTGAAAACCATAAACAAGAATGCAACCATGAGCCATAATGCAAATATAACAATAATTCACTGTGTCGCCCCCACATTTGAAATGCAACGATATCACCACAATTTCCTCTTCATGATGCTAAGTGATTAAATATTCAACATGTGACAATTCAGAGTTTTTGATTTTGCAGCCATAAAATTAGAGCCCAACCCCCTGCAGTAAATCAAAGTTTTTGCTAATTATCTCAGCTACATTGTTTATCAAAGACAATTCCTGACAACTATGTACTCATTTCCCTTTGTCTCTGTATATCGGTGTATGCATTGGCTGGTGACATCTTGGTGTAAGGCTAATAAGTGCAGGCATCAGCAATATAAAAAGCACTCTGACCCTTGGAGTCCACTGGGGTGCACAGCGGAGATGAGTCAGGGGGTCCACAGGGCGGAGGAAATGATGGAGGTCAAGCAGGTCAAAGCTGGAAAAAAAGAACATGTTGCTTCACTGAGATATTCAAAAAATGTTCTGGATGTGTGATCAGAATTCATTGGTATGCAGGCTCCATTGTACGAAATTGAAAAGTAGCTTACACTGCTAAGGTTGGCCCCCCAAATGATGAAGGACAGCAATAAAATGATTATGTGAATATACCCACAATTTATTAATTTCAACTAGTATGTACTAGAACATGTGAGTCACAGAGATTATGAGAGATGAATCCCGAGAACAAACTTTGTATACCCAGAAGCTTGTTCAATACAAAAAGCATTCCAACTGATACTTGTCCACTTGCATCATAATAATGAAACAATCACCCCACTGGATGATGAAAATATTGCTACCTGGCCAAGTCTGTTCACATCACAAAAATGAAAAATAAATGGTTTCTTTTTTTATCTCTAAATTCATACAATGACTAAATAAGATAATGAAAACCTATAGATCCTGCCTCAAGTTAAAAATGACACATCAGCTTTTCTGTGTCCACAGAATTATTTCCCACTCAGCATGACAAATCTGCAAGTACACCAAGTACAAGCTGACATGATTGTATTTCTGTTTGTTTCCGTGTTGTATGGGTTCATTGTAGGCGTGTATGTGTGTGCGTGACTTTGCATGTATGTGCGTGTGCATGTTGCTTTATTCATATTGCAATAAAATGGTCCACAACCAAGCTATTTCTTTTCCTTTTTCATCTTGAACAATTAAAGGACACCACAATTTCCTTATGCTAATGTATGTTAATATGGGTCATAATTTCATGGGGCATTTTTGATTCCAGTTTAAAAAGGGCATAGAGACAGGTGCTAAAGTAGATGCCATTTAGTCACATAATTGTTCCTGGTGCAGGTCATTTACTGTAACAAAAAACGATGGGTTTTCAGAGCTCTGAAAACCAGCCACATTGTTTTGTTACTTTTCCTGGGGAAAATCTGGCTGCAACAAGTAAACGTTGGACAGACCACACACATAAGCCCAAAGCCAGAAAACTATTTTACACAAAAGCACAAAGCCAGAAGTCTAACCAGAATCCACACTGATCACTGGGATTTAATCAAGATAAATGTGTTTTGACATGATTGATCATTTAAGTGTATGGGCTTTCACTGAAACACATTATCTAACACAAAAGACATCTATATTACCAAGGGTAGAACTACATTATTGTTCTCTCTGTTCAGGATTCAGAGGGCTAAGGTCTTGCGAGACAAATGGAGGTGTTTTGTTAAGTATTAAAAAGTAGACATTTTCAGTTTGTGTGCAGTTTTACAATGTTCCACATGACAAGATATAGTTTCTGTTTTTATAATGGGCTGCTCCCATTATGTTACAAATCATCCTGCTCATATTTATATGACAGCATTTATAAAATGGTACCCACATTTATCATATTTCTTGCATTTCTTGCATTTTTCACTATCACTATTGCTATTTTAATCATACATCTTTTTTTGGATTCCCATAGATGGCATACCACCTGCCCCTGAAAATGGCTATCACCATAATTACACACAAATTTACACCCATTATCATGTAAATGTCAAATTACATGTTACACTAAATTAGCCATAACCATCAAGTAAAGGAGTGCAGTGTTTTGTTTTGTTTTCAGAACATGAACTGTGTTGGGAAAGAGTTGTTATTATAAGTCATGGATACTCAACATAGATGATGTGAAAAGAGCACAATTATCTTGTTCATAATGCTGAACTCCACAGTGTTGTGTGTTTTTGTATTTCAGTAAACCGCATTTGTGTCTTGAGGCTGTCCTCTGTGCCATATCTCACAACTGTGACCTGTGTCTGAAATTTTAGATGTAAACTTCTTCCAGGGAGACCAGCCATAAAACCGCACCTGACACTCCAAAATCCTCAGGTATTTGTATACCAAACACATGGCTTAGAGAAGATATACAGAGAAATTCAATGGCACTTTCTCAACTTTGGCTTAAAGATAAATCATGGAGCTGTGTGGCTCAGGGGATTGGATGTGAACGCCATGTGTTCCTGTCATCTCCAGTTCAAAACTACCTTGTGACCCCTGCTAGACATCATCTGTTTCCTTCCCATATATCCTGTCATGTTCAAGCATGCACAATCTAGTGAGGCAGTACTTTAAACACCAGATAACATTGATATTCAGGGGATTACAATGAATTGTTATCGATGTATTCCTTGGGAAAAAAAAGAAGAAGAAGCTAATTCATCACAAAAAAGCTTTCATTCATATACTTAATGTCAATATATCCACTCAAAATGTATTGCTTTTTTTTTTTTGATAAGCATAATGCTGCATTACACCACCGTCAGTCACCGAAGAGCTGCAGGAAGGAATGACAGTCAAATCCAGGAAATAATCCCTCAAATTCACAGAAGATTACAAGCTTTACAGAATTTATTCTAATGGAACAGTTGGTACCATTTGGTTTTGAAATCTAAAACAACTTACAGAAATAGGAAAAGTGGATATGCCATTTCAACTTAAATAATAATAAGAAAATACTGTTGAAGGAATTAAAAAGGATTTAAAAGGTTTTAGATAAAGGGTTGCTGTGATTATGTTGAATTTAAGATATGGGCACCTGGAAAGCCAAGACATTGAAGAAGTGTCGGCAAGTTGGAATATTTCTAACCACCGGTGGGGTTTGAATTCACTGCCGAGAAAATGATGCCTGATTGAAAACGGGTATATTTTATAATGCCCAGCATCCATCAAACCATTTTTCTCAGATCAAAGTGTCAGGTCCACCTCTATCATACCACACTTGAAAGTGCTTTACAGTAGAGGTGCACAGTTTTTTTTCAGCACAGAAAATTTTGGTTGCTATGATACAGAATACTCGCTGAAGAAAAAATGTCAGCTCTGAAAGAAATAAAACCAGGGAGAGGGAGGACCCACTGGTGCCAGAGGGTTTTTTTTAGGAAAATGTCTTAAAAAAATGCCATGATTGGTTCAAGAATATTGTCATAGTTTGATGGTGAGATATAATGGCACAAGGAAGCACAGCATTGTGCCCAGATTTGGTTAAAACAAAAAGAAGTTCTTGATTTTCTGAAGTCAATTTTCAGTGGAAAGTTGTAAAGATGAATGTTTTGGCTGCCAGGCTAAATTTGTTGTGATGGGTTTAGATACAGTTAACAGAAACACAGAAATTTTTGCCTTTCCATGTACTACTCCCAGAAATAATATCTGATCCCGTACTGCCGTATTTCTGTGTGTGCTCTGAATCAGTATGTGGTCAATCTTCACTAGAAACACACTTTCATGACCTCAGACACTGGCAGCTCCCAACAGACATTTCACTGCGTGCCAGAAACATAACTCAAAAAGGCAACAAAAGAGAAACCCCAACAAACCTTTGGCTTTTTTTACATAGTCAGCATCTCCTGAGCAGCATCCATCTCAGTGCTCGGAGTGCACATCTGACAGCTTCTTATCCCATTAGATGTGCTTCATTTGCAATCCAGACAATATACAAAGCCCACTAATTCAGGCTGAAAGATAAAAATCTGCTTCTCCTGGCTGGACTAGTGCTTTTTCAGCTTATAAATGGACAATTATGTCTCTTCTGAATGTTTTTTGTGCCAGCACTATTTCGAACTATCCTTTCACCATTCTGATGTGTTTTGAAAACACTGTAATGTCGGCATGGACGTGCTCAACCATGAGGATTTGGCAGTTAACTAACATATCTTTATTTTTGTAATTAAAGAACAGTGACTTTAGGCTCCTATTCTTCCTTCTTTTTGGACTGTACATCTAAACCAGGTCCCCAGTTCTTACCCCTGACCCAGTGACGTGCGGTGAGGTTCATGGCCAGTGAGCCACTGACATCATTAAATTCAGATTTACAAACACATGAACCCTACAGAGTAGCTTATTCACCATTTTATTGGCAGCAGTTGACATGTTTTGTTCAAAATATCATATCCCCATTCTTTACATCCAGGACTGTCTCAGAAAATTTGAATATTGTGATGAAGTTCTTTATCTTCTGCAATGCAATTACAAAAATAAAAATGTCATACATTCTGGATTCATAACAAATCAACTGAAATATTGCAAGCCTTTTATTATTTTAATATTGCTGATTATGGCTTACATCGCAAGAAAACTCAAAAATCCTATCTCAAAATATTAGAATATATTAAGAGATTTTTGTTCTTTTAATAGCATTACAGAAGAGAAAGAACTTTATCACAATATTCTAATTTTCTGAGACAGTACTGTATACAAAGTATAGCATAGAAAAAAAAACACAGGTAAAAAAAACATTATTATCTCTTACCTTTACTTAGAAATGAAGTCCATGCGCCGCTCCCTCTGAAAGAAAGCATCGATAACTTCCTTGTAGAAGTCTACCTTATCCTTCTTCAGTTTTAAAAGTCTCTCTGTGTCAATGGAAATCGCTGCCAGTGAAGACAGTCGCCCTTGATCGGTCATGTTCCGACTGAATGTTTTGAGTCTTTTCGGTGCCGATGCTGTCGTAGCCGGAACGGTGACCACCGGCCGGAGCAACTTTATCGCCTCAGGAACAATTTGAATGAGATCCTTTTAAGACAAAAAGTTGAGAAACTGCCCAGGAGATTTACATTCATCCCTCACCCTTTGTGAGCTATACAGCCCGATGAGATCGGCAAAATAATAGCTGGATGGCTGCACTTGACTAGCTAAGTGTTTGCTGTAGCGTGCTATTGCTTATTCTATTATTCTGTGTCCGAGTAGTAAGAAGGATCCCTGGGATCAGCGGTGCCCCCTACCATGAGGCACCGTCACTGCCTGCCTCACTTAATGTCCCTTCGCAGTCATTTTATGATTATGAGAAATACATTACAGTTGTTGACAAAAAAGATTAGACTCATCAGCTAAACTATGGAAATTTAGTACATATATTAAAAGTGTTGTTTTAATAATTACATCCAGAAAGACAGTAATACGGTCTCAGTGCATAGCATGGCAGCACAGTTGGCAGAATCACTGAGCCATCCATAGTGGGCTCCGCTGGCTGCCGCGTCACAGCACGTCACTTCTTCATATTTGAACGGTAAATGAGAATTTTTTTTAGTGATTTTGTAAAAAAAAAAAAATCTAAAAATGGTGAAACTACGTGGAAAATAACTTTATCCTGTATCAATGAGGGCTATGCATGGAGCCCCTGCCAGGTTGACCGTGACATGGCAAAAATCTCCTATGTGAGTCCACCCCACCACCCTTGTGGATTCGGAGGTATCATCCACTTTTGAGGGGAGTGGAGCTCCTCTCCCCCATCTGTACAACTGGGCCCTGTCCTGCGGAGATGAGACGAGGTGGGACACCTGTGTCTGCATTGTTCCTGTTTCACAGACCCTGGGGTGTTTCCCCGAACGCCTGACCACTTGGTGCACCGCACGCTGATATGGCCGGGCTGGCCACACACCCAACACAAAAGAGGGCCCCGATGAGGGCGGGTGCTGCTGCAGGGTTGTCGCAGTGATACACCTCTGATCAGTTCTGCCAACTCATCCACATATATCCACATATTTCCTGGACCCGGTCCATGAAGCTTTCACAACAGGCCCAGCCACGACATAGGCCTCCCTCTCTAAGGCCAGCTCCAGTGCCTCCTGTAGAGTCTAGGGATGCGCTAGTTGTGTCTGTATGTGCAGCTCCCTGGGAGTTAAGGCCTGGAGGAACCGGTCTCAGGCCAGCTCACTCTGTACCTCAGCAGGCATGTGGGCATATGCTCTCCTCACCAGGGTTTCAATGTTATATGCCAACACACGGCGCACTTCCTCGGCCTGTCTCTGCCTATTCGATAGCTTGGAGCATAGAACATCAGATTGGTGGGACTGACCAAACCGCCAGTATAGAGACATTATCCCGACACCGCTGGCCGCTGCACTCGGTGAGCCAAAACCAGCATCAGCGGTTAACTTCTTTACCACTTGTATCAGGCAAGCACAATTCTCTGCAGCTCCATCAGATTCCACCTCACGTCTAAAACACCTTCACAGCCAGTCGAAAAACACAGAAATCAGAACTTCTGCTATAAGTACTGCAAGGCCCTTAAAATATTTTTTGCAGAATGGGTAATAAAAATACCAAATTTCTTGGCGTTGCTTTCATTACAATTATGCAATTTGACCAAGATGAGTGTTTAAGAGTCATTTTGATGGAGTCGAGGGCAGAAATGCACTAATGTGGTAAATGGATTCATGGCCTTAAATCAGATTTTCATAAATAAGTTAAACGCATTGGTGAAATGAGGCCAGTGACTCTGGAGCCTCCATTTTTAAGATGAGCAAATTGTTCCTTGTCAACTCTGAATATTTAAGAACTGTCAGCAATGGGTCGAGTGCTCCTCTGTGTAATGAAATCATACGGTGGGGATGAGAATCATCTGTGAAAGGATCACTGAGACATACCCCCCAAAAGCATAGAGAAAAGAAAGGGAAAAGTGAAGCCTGAAAACACATCCTAATCAAGTATTCCATAATACTACTGTATATAAAGGTAAATAATTTGTTCATAAGTAGTCGATAATTGATAATCAATTTTTTTTTTTTTTTTTTGAAGTTTCCCTGCTCCTGCTTTGCGAAGCTAATGAGGCCCACAGTATATTTTTTACTTGAGAAAGATCTAACTATTTGAAAGGAAAGGTGCAAACAGCAAATCCTTGCTTTAAACTCTTATCAAGCAGTTTACAGTGAGTTCCTTCTGCCATCAGACTTCACACATGTTACATCAAGGGAAATGCTGCACTCGATGTATGAATATCAGCTCCCATGCCCTCATTACAACATGAGGGTCCATTAAGTAGTAATTCATTTGTGCAAACAAGAACGGTCTCTTTCTTCCAATAAACTTTAGCCACAAGACCTTTATCAAATGGGATTATTCAAGAAGGGTTACTGGCAGGGCAGCATCAGCGTTGCATGTTCAACATGAGGGCTTCAGAAGTCAGACAGTTCTGGTTATTTTAACTGCTGAAATACCATCTTCTCCACAGGCAGGGCACGCACACATTAAGGAATGAGGACACATGGTGCAAAATATAGAAATAATTTATTTTCACAGGAATTACCATTTTAACCTCAAACAAGAGTGAGGTATTGATAGCCTCTACACATGTTCAAAGATAAATATTCCCACCGATGAGACCTACATCCGGCTAAAATAAATTGAGTTTTTTTTGGTTTGGTGTGTTTTTGCTTGCATGTTAAGCTTTCCTTTTCAACAAGGTATTGTATTTCCTGAAAGGTTATATAAATATAAAAATGGCCAATAAAATGAGCTTTCTCATAGAACTGCTATCACAAGATATGTTTGGATTAAAAGGAAAAAACGGGTTTTAATTTCCTTTATTTCTAAGTTAGGAGTGCCAGGGATTTATATATGGAAACTCACAAGGATGTAGTCTGACTGTTTATTAGAGAATTATTCCCTCTAAAGAGTTCAAACATGCTGTAAATTTTCAGGTTCTTTGATTTAATAAAGGCTAATAAATCAAAGTGTTACCATTCACAAGTAATTTCCTACTGATGTTGAAATCCCTCCAGGTTTATTGCTCATTAAATGGTCCTGTAATATATATATATATATATATATATAGGAAGTCATATGAAAATAATTAAAACATATTCAATGCAGTGCAACGTTAATATGACGCTTGAGACTGTTGGAAAGAATAGTGGAAAATATATCCCCCTAAACATTCAGTTTATCAACAAGGGGAATTAAATTAGGGGTTTCAGCACTCACAGATCTTGGGGAAGCAGATTGGCTGCTCTGTCTGGCCCTCTCTCCAAACATTTGTCTTCATCTTGAGGAGGGCTGCTGGCTCTGGTCTCTCTGCCAGCTCCCTCACTGCTTGTTTGATGATTAAATACATTTTGATTTGCCGAGCCATGTTGTAAACTTCCTGTGTGGTTGTGCCGTCAGGTCTGCGTTCCACATCGTTGCTCCCCGAAGGCCTTGTTCGAACAACATTATTACCCCTGCAAATTAGTCCAGTTAACCCACCTCTGCTCCAGATCACTCTTTGTTAACCTCTCATTTTTCACTGTGTCTGGATGCTGGACAGAGGGTTTTTAGGAGTCAAGGCCCCCTCCCCACCATTACCAACAACCCGTACCCCAGCAGATCCCTAACTCTGGTGAATATTGAGTAGAAAGGCTATAGGCTATAGGAATGCCCCGTGTAAATTGGCTGCAGATGTTGTTGAGGGGATTTGGTTGTGAAGTGTTTTGTCTGTAAATGCGGCTGTAAAATGTTGCAGGCCTGACAGGTCCACTGGTGATCATCTAAGGTGAAACAGCACAAGGGCAGTGCTGCCCTGTAGCCACTACCGAGACTCACTGGTGGCTAAACACTCAACAATCCACTGAACAGTCGTTAATGAAGGATTTCAAAGACAAGCTAAACTAAGAGTCTTCAGGTTGATGTGCAACACAGACCGAGTTTGTGTAAGATAATTGAACTTGTCCAACTTCTCGATACCGAAAAAGGGATACTCCGTGGTGAAACTGGAGCATAATTGAATAACAGTGTATCTCTGTTTGGGTTTTGCAACACAAGGAAAGGTTTTTGTCAAATTAGAATTTAGTTGCCAAATGTGGAAATCACATCTATTTAGACGCAGATTGCTTTTTAATGTATGTTAGAATTTTAGAAACCTACAAGGAATTTACAAGGAGAAAACGTTCTTACTTGCCGGTCATGTCAGTTTGAGAGAAAGCAGACCTGAAATGTCAGGGTGTCTGGGAAAAGGTAAATGAATGGAGTGCAAAGAAAATGATTTTGTAGTTTGTACAAAATTCTAAACCAGCCATCCCTCCAAGCAATGGCTGCGGACATAAACTGTGACACATGTAATTTCATATTCCCACTCAAGATTATGTTGGTTTGGACTTCTGGCACTCCGGCTGGAAGTGCTTGGAAGTGCAGGAAGAAGAACTGATTGTAGGTTCACAAATGTCAGTGCATTTTAACAGGAATACAAGCCTCTGAGATTTCAAATAAAGAGCAAAGCATTCTCAAATCTAATACATGGCCTCCTCTATATGAAGTTCATCTACTTTTTTTATGAATGATCAATGTTTAAAACGACTGAAGAGGACACAGATGTTAGTTATTGTGACTGATACAAAATTTTCACACAACTCTGCAGCTCCTGTTAGTTATTGGGAAGATTCAGATACCTTTAGTATGATTTATTTTTTAAACTCTGCATAGATTATGGTTCTTATAAAGATGCTCTAACACAATGGTTAAAAGTGTATCTTGAATGTTATTTGTCTTACTGTCGAAAATGAGGAAATAAGATTCTCCGATAGCGGTGGCTGATGCCAAGCTTTTTTTGTCTGTAGCTTATCTGGTTGCTGCGGTCAGACAAGAAGCCACCTGACATCACAAAAGACACGACATCACAAAAAAAACAAACAAAAAAAAAAAATCAAATTGAGGAGTCTTGAAAAGAGTTCATATTTAAAGTTGTGGTAGTTGTGGGTGATTCCTGAATTTGAACTGGTCAATTGATAGATATCTCTTATGTGAAACAACATCATTAAACTTTTAATATTAAATTGTAAATAAACAAAAGCTCTTGGAGGCTCTTCACTCAGTGGACACCGTAACAATATTTATTTAGTTACAGTCTATGAGAGTCATATATCTTCTCTGGAACTCCAAGACAATAATAGCAGCATTAAAATGAATTGTGGAAGGATCTCACACTGTAAATATGGAATAAGCTTTAAAAAAAAAACAGATAAGATACCATTATAACGAAGACATACTTTGTAATATGCAGGGTAAGTGCAGGGAGCAGCCCATTTACTGGCAAGGTGAAGCTTAACATGAGAAATTCACGGCAGGCCAAGATCTATGTGGGCCATCTGCCAAGAACCCAATACCACAAATGGTTGGATCTGTATAATCCCTAAGCCGACAATAAAGTTACAATACTTAAAAAGATGCTAACATCCTTTAATGGGTATGAAAGCCACTACAGAAGATTACAAATCCTGGCCTTTTTTTTGTGTGTGCTCCCTGTCGTATTGTTACATTGTACTTTTATCCACTTCCACCCAGCAAGCCCCATGAAGCTGAATAATTGAACACTCAGGGACAAAAGAGAAACTTATATCAACTTTTGAAATGAAAAGAGATTGAAAAAAGCAGCTTTATCTTCTGAATGCCAGTAGAAGGGAAGTGTTTGCCAAGAAATAAAGGTATCAAAAATTCACATAGGTGGCAGATCAAAGGGAAGGTGGTGTTTACCACCTGCTTTGGGGCAGACATGGAGTGAGGGTGGGGTAACTGTGGGGTCACAGCTGTCAGCAGTCTCTCAGTTATTCAGGCCAAGTGGGACTTCAGGTTTGAGGGGGGGCATCGATGATGACAAGATGGGGGAAGCTGGGTGTAATAGGGTCCCAATGCAGCTATCTTTTTTTTCTATAACTGTAAACATTCAGTGAGATTGTTTGGAAATGTATGAAACATATACTTAAGAGATTCTTCATTCAAGACTCCCACAGTGAGAACCTATAAAGAAAAGAGGGATGCCCACTTCCTGCTGGTCTCTGGCATACGAGTCCTGCCTCAAGGGAGGCCCCATAATTCATTATTCGTTCCTCTCTCATTAAGGAAATACTTTCTCAATAGCTCTTTTTCCTTTGTATATTTTTACTTCTTCTTATTTTCTTCCTCAATTCAACCATGTCCTTTTCTGTTTATTTGCTTTCTAAACACCAGCTTGCTTGGTCACGTCTACACTGCCATGAGGAGACTTTAAAAATTACCTTTGTCCTTTCTGAGGACAGTGTTTATTTGTCTTTGTGAAGCCAAAGGGTATAGATTATTTTGTTGATACCTACGCGTCGGTGACAGGCCAGCTGACTGTTACAAGCTGACCTTGGTTAGCATTACCGCAGACCTTAATCAGATTCCTCAGCTGCAGACCAAAGATATATAGACTTAAAGAATAAGCTTGGGTGTCATAACCTAAAGACCTGTGCTGCCACTCTTAATTCTTTAACACATTCATTCACCATGTGATGGTGATGATATGTTATGTCTATAATATACTGTTTGAAATTGCTTCTTTCTCTGTTGGTCAAACGTTATCCAATGGGAGCCGCAATTCCAGTGCTCACTTATTTTTTATTTTCTCTTATATTTTGCTGCGCTGCTTTTCTTCACCCTTCGTCCACAGAAACCATCAAGACTAAAGGGATGAAAAGGCCAAAACACTCTCTGACCATTGATCCATGACTCAGCTTTGAAAGTCTCCATGTTCTAATCAAATTGTCCGGCTTCAAGGAGCAGCTATGCTGAAGTCCTGCTCCAGGCCACTCAATGTCACCATCCAGCACCAAGAGGTTAATATGCATTTTTCCTGTTGTCACAGACTTGTGATGGGTTCAAAGAAATACAGAACACAAAGGTCTCCACTCCACTGTCACATGAGTAAAGAGTCTTTGAAATTTTAAATTGTGTAATAGAAGTAAAAATGCAAACCCCAATGTATGTTTCTTCAATTGCATCTTACATATTGTGCTATGTTCCCCTTAATGGCTTGTCCTCTATTGCTCTAAATATTTTTTAAATATCAATGATTTTGCTCTCATTTTCATACCCTGTTTCTGATTCCAGTCATAACATCGATCTTAGTGTTTCTTTAGAGATATCTCCAATTGTGTGCAGTTTTCCCACAAGAAAATATTCAGGGTTGTCATTGCCTTTTATACATGATCGCCATGATACTGATTGTTTACACTCAAATTCTCAAGTTCTCCATGATTTTATAAGAAATGAAAAGAGTACCATGATTCAAGTCTGTATTGCCAGTTATACTGGTTCAATAATAACTGCAGAATATAAATTCTCAACACAAATGAACTTAGCTGACAGTGAGCATCTAATTTCTTTTGATATATGTACCAAATGGTAAAATCTGGGGCTTGTAATTTGAATTGCAATACTGAAATGACCCCAGGTCAAGAAATACTTATCTAACAGTAGCAGAGTAAAAAAAGGTCAAAAGCCTAATAGAAGAGAAAAAAAATACAACCCAAAACTCTACATTATAGATATTGAAAATAAAGATGTAAAGAAAGAAACACCGTCCATTGAATTTAAGTGATTATCTACCACAAATTAACTTTCTGGTTAAAAGACATTTGCAGTGTTTTCAGTGAATAAGATGTACATTTGTAATGAAACATAATCAGGTGGTCTTTTACACATGAATGATCGGTTTCATATTAAGAACTTCGGTGAATGGGTGATTTTTTTAGAACAGTAATAACTTACAAATCTACATGCAAAGCATAACCAGGAAACCTTGAGCACAATCAATCGTTAGCGTTGTTCAGTGGCAAATTGTGATGCATCTAGTATAGATTTAGGTTCCCTGTCATGTTTCTATGACCATCAAGATCAACTTTTACCCTCTTACAACTATTGTTAATCATTTATTCTGCTTCCTGGGCAAATTATTTAACTACAGGTGTGCAAAGATCATAATACATTTCCTGGGAGTTATTTTACTGTGCATGGTTCATGTCAGACTTATGTATTCCAGTCCACCTCTTTTTCCTCAGGAGAGAAGATTCAAAGAAGAGGAAAGCTCTTATTTTCATATTTACCACATGGCAAAGACAGTTTTAGTCCCACAAGGTCAGAAATATCATGCAGCTTGTCAGCTCACTTTCCTTCAGAGATACAAAGCGGACACTTGGGGAAAACACATCTTCTTGCTTCCCCTGATTGAGTTGAGGCCCTGAGAAAACAAGATACGGAGGCTTCCTCTTGGAGCATCCATGTTATAGAATGGGACTATTATACAAGTCCCTGTATACCATTTGCTCTCTCAGAACTCAGGAATTAGTTATTATGGAGTCTATATCATCTCCACAGGTTCACCAAATGTTGCTAATATTCAGATTAATTACTAGCAGCATTTTCATCTTTGTGGCAGCTCTACCTTGTCTTTTATATCATTTAGACCTAGGAATTTTCAGATATCATGTTATGTAGGGAGATGAATGAAAGAGGGAGCAGAGAATCAGTCTTATTCTCGCATAGTTATATTTTGCTACAAAGGTATTGAGCCAAAACAGTCAAATGCATGGAACAGAGGAAATCAGGGCTACAGTCTTGAAGCAAATAGATTTATTGAATTTAAATCTAAAGCATATTCTCATGCTTGTGCAGAAGTAGCCAAAGATAACTTATCACACTCGGGCTGATATCATGGGGAGAGTTGGAAATGGATTATGGCGATATTAGATATTTATTACAAAATTGCTTTGAAAAAGACAAGGGTGATAGAATGAATAACACTGGCTTTTTTTTTTTGATAACATCAAAGTGTTTTCAAAGAGCTTTTGCAAAACTGCAGAAAAACACTTTTATGAACCATTCACAAACCAAATAAAGGGCACTTCCATTGTCAGTTATACAGTTAAGGAAATACTGAAAAAGCAAAAGGAAAGTCAATTTGTCTTTTTGTCAAATTACTGAAGAGAGACTTGCCAATATATTTATTAACAGTGCAGAGAGCAAGGGTAATGAACTAGAAATCAATCTATGTTGATGAGACAGGGAGGGCACAATCAGGGAATGCCTTCTCAAGACAGTGCATGTTCTTTTGAAGATTTCTATTTGTATATCTATGTGCACTTGGATCTGTTTAAATGAAAGCACATTTCTGAATTATATCAGCGAGCAAGTCAAGATAAAACCCACTTAAGGAAATTTCCTTGCCCGACAATAAATGGATACACACTCACTGCAAAGCTCCCATCCTCCCCCTGTTTTGGACAGCTCCATCTTTCTTTTAGTCGAAGGGTCATCTGCCAGTGACATGTTATCAATTGCACAGCTTAGGCCTCCAGACAGCTCTAGTCTGTCATGATAAGTTTGCATCTGCAAAGATTTTGCTGCATTGGTACCAGAAGCTGCTTTGTATCTGCTTTTTGCGTTTCCCTGTGTGTATTTTGAAATCTGTGTGGGGGAGCATTAACACATCACTCCAGCCAACCTGTTTGATTAACTGTCCTCACAGACTGCACAGTCTTGCCTCCTCTTCCTCCACCAGACCCCTAAACCAGATATACATAAAAACATAATTTGCAGGTGTATAAGGCAAATCACTCACACAGACAAGAAATCCCCTGAAGTCCTTGTTAACTGGGGAGTCAGTATACCGCTGTTTGAAACCATGCAAAGTGCACACAGTCTAAAAAGAAAATTAGAACGTAACTATTTCAGAAATTCAAATAACAATTGGTGCCAAAGCATTAAATAATCAAGCTGCTTGACAATAAGAAACTCTTTTCCATTTTGAAAATACTTTTCTTTAGTCAACTGAATTGACTGTTGATTCACTATTTATTTAAGATTTCACTCAAAATCAAACCCTCTCGGTGAGAGTATATATCTCAAATACTGTTTCCAAAGTGGTAATTGAACCTCATCATGAATCACATGTTTTTCACTTAGGTTGTTTTTTGAGCATGACTATGGCAGTTTTAATGACCTAAAGATACAAGACAAATTATCACCTAATAAAAAGGACACCCAGCAGAGGAAAATTTAAAAAAAAAACATCCTCATACCAATTTTACTCTCAGTCCTAACAAAGTACATTGTATGAATATGGTCAAAAAACTTAGACAATTGTGGTTCTGTTTCTATTACCTTAAAAAAAGAAACATCAATATTCCCATTGCTTTTAATGTTTTCCAACATTTCAATGAAACTGGTGACATATCTGGCTCTTTGGAAACTAAATGCCTCATGTCACTTAATTTTTCCCAGTTTGTCAATTACTGTCAGTCTGCTGTTTGAAAGTGTGCAGATCTACCAAGCCATTATTGGACCTTTTTGTCTTAAATGATGATGAGAACAAGGTACAAAAAAACACCTCTAAATCGTTCAAATATTAACTACGAATGGGGAAAAAAAGACTTTTGAACACAGATATACTGTAGGTTTCAGGTCTGCTTCTGGCTGTTGTGGGATGTGGCAGAGTGAACAGACCACCATGAATTACAGTGTAAAGTGCCTCACATTAGCTGAGAGCCAAGGCAGAGATCATCTACTTTGAGATGCTTTCACAGGCGATAAGCCACCCAGTGATGGCAGCCTGAAGTCATTAGGGTCTGTTGTGCAGAGAAAGTATAAATAATCATAATTTTTATTTCTTGCTCGTAGTTTTATCGTGGATGAGAAAAGAGTCAGCAAATTAAATGAAAAAGAGAAATCAAGTTAGCACCATCTATGTGCCCTGTCCTGTGCCTTAACGGTCTTTGGGACTGTTTGTTGGGTAGCAAAGGGACATTTAAGGCTGGGTTGAATCTGTAAATGTGTAAAAAGAGGATGGGGGGGTTCTTTGACATTAACAAGCTGGCATGAAAAAGAACTGGCAAAGACCCAGTGCACAGCCTGACAGTCTGAAGTCCCCTTTACCCATTCTAATGAGGTACTGCAAGGGTCTGAACTCAGGCTTGCAGCTGGGCCCCCTGGGGGTCACAAGGAGTCGGATGGGAGACGAATGAAACAACTCAAAGTACGTCACTCCACATACCAGGATGGCAGATGGTTCAGCAACCTCAAAGGAAGGAGGGGTGACACGTAGCTTCTTCAAGGTCACAGACAGGAAGCTGCATCATATTCAGAAGCTGTTTCCTAAGATTCTTGTGATGTCAGCCCATTGTTTGTCAATATCTTGTTATGGAATTTGCAGATGTCAAGGTGATATATGAGGTGCTCAGGCATTATTGAATTTTCACGGAAATACTGCTTGAGTTATTCATGTTGATGGCAATACGAAAACATCTTGTATTGTTGAAGAAAGCAAGTGTCAGTGGACATTTCACATGCGCTTCAAAATTTTCTCATGTGTAAAGAATGTGCAATGTAAATCTAGAAAAAATAATTTTAATCTAATCAACTCATGCCATGATTGTTATGATTCTCCTCAACAGGTTTAATTAATGTGTAACACCATAGGGAGCATCTGTTTTCATTTTAACAGCTACAGAAAAGATGGAAATGTACATTTTATGTCAGAATGTCTGCTGGTTTTTAATTCTAATTAGAAACAACAGTAGGTGACTTCATAACCTGACGACATTAATCAGAGGGCAAACTAATCAGTAAAGTGGTCTGATGAAGTGTTTTTGATGAAATGAAAACATTGCTGTCCATCTCTGGTTCAGCATCTCCTTAAAGTTGAGTCACAATGTCCCAGTATGAATTCTTATCTCCTCTGCTTTAATTGTACCAAGCTGTGTATGACAAAAGAACTGTGTTCAAATTCTACGAAATGCAGTCTAAGAAAATAAATATCAGCAGATCTTATGGGAAGGAAAATGGAGTCATGAAGCAAAGAAGGCCACACCAGATGATGTGAATTTATGGCTGGATGGTACCAGTTTGAGTATGTTTTAGGGTTTTGTGTGAGTGTGTGTTTGCTTTTGCCACAAAAAGATAGATTGTTAGCTTTAACTAGTGATGATAGTGATATGGTTAATGTGAATAATAAATGTATTCACTTTTTTAAATCTATAGTTTAATCCCTCTTTAAAAGGTTTATTGTTCTCTGAAGTTCTTTTTTGTGAGAGTGTGTTAATGGCAGCGTCCAAAATTAATATTTCAAAGGACATTTTACAGTTAAAAACTTACCTCCTGATATGTACAGTCAAAACCATGATGTCCATCATACGTGCACCTCAAGTCACACCATTTAACAATAACAACCACAGCACACTGACCTGTAGGCAGCAATCTCAATGTCTCTGGCCATCTTCTCATTGAGCAACTCCTTGTATTCCTCACAATGCTCTTTCATTTGTACTTGAAGTTCAGCCTCCTGGTGCTGCATTTCATCTATTTTACACTGAGAAACACAGAGCACATCCACAAACAGGCATATTTCAGGGGATGCTTAAATGTCAAATCTGCTACAAACCACTAATCGATTAAAAACAATGACTGCAATGATCAGTGCACTCCAGTACCTCAAATTCTGCAATCTCATCCACGTATGAAACCTTTTTTATCTCAAGCTCATCCTCCAAGGACTTGTTGCATTTTTCAACCTCCTCAAGTTCATCCTCGAGCTTGGAAATCTATAAAATTACACAGACCATACAGGAATAACTATCAATCAAAAAAATTAGTAGACAAAATAAAAAAAAATAAAAAATATATTTCATAGTAATTAATGTGTCTATTTTTGTGACTTGTTTTACAAGAACTACTTGAAATCTGCTGTCTTTCTGGCTTTCTACAAGCAGTAGTTGTATTGTATGTCAGCTAAAGCTTTAAAAAAATATTGACATTGTTTCCTTCAGTACTAATGGAAAAAGATCTTCTTTATGAGCTGCATTTGTAGATGTTAAGGCTGCAGGGATATCGCAGATTTCCTTCGTCATGACAAAATATTCCAAATGATCAAGATCCATAACCAGAGTACCATTTCAACAACACAAAGCAGATGATTTCTGCAGTGGTTACAGCAGCTCAAAGCTTATTTAAAGAGTTGGTGGCTATAATACAACCAAAGTAATTGGAAATGAATCCTTGTGTTTGTTACAGATGTGCTGTATTGAAGTCTTGGATATGGTTTGATTAACCCAACGAGATGAACTAAGAATTATTTACAGTCTCCTAGAGTCAGGGAGTGATTTTTATCCTGCACTGCCTCTTTATTGATGCCTCACTTTGCTGTCCATTTCAATCAAAGCTGACTTGCTTTCATGGCATTTTTTTGCCAGACACATGAGACCTATGATGGTGCACAGTCAGTGTGTGTGAAGTTTTAAGACATTTATGACACTGCATGTACTGTGAAAAACTCTGCTTAATAACGGAGGACACAGAGGGCAATAAATCCTGTCAGAGCTGAAGCCGAATCCCTTCACATCTCCTGCTGTAGGTGTAAACATTGTGGTCAGCAGGATCTCCCACACTGTTGCTCTGCTGCCACTCAAATACCCTACACTTCCTCTGTTTGGTAGGGGGAAATCATTTATTTTCAGCATTAAGTGTGATTTAGGAACCGATAGCTGATGCAGTCAGTTGTGGTGGTAAGACTCCACTTTTATTTAAGTGCAGAGAGTATAACAGGAAACTCTGAATCATTGGAAGGTTTAAAGGGACCTCTCCTGAAATATGTTAATGTGCTTTTTTGTAAAAAGAAAAAAAATTATATCGCTTTCATGCCTGTATGCTGAATAAAAAGATTAAGCCAAGGGATGATTTGTTTTGCTTTGAATAACAGCAGTGGAAACTGAGAGCAGAGGACAACCATGCAAAACTGCAAAATTGGGGGGATCCATTATTTGCAAAATAGCATAAAAAGTGATGTGCCCTTCTCTTAGCTGGAATTTAAAGCTACAGGCCCCCTTCTTCAAGCTAGCCCACCATAATAACAGGGACCAAACATATCAATAACCTAATTCTGTCAGTAAAACATTCCAGAAACTTAAGAAGTTCAAGTAATCTTTTGTTTATTCCATGACCTCTGCATTTTAAATGTTATTCAACAATTATGTTAATTTTGAAAACATTATAATTTTCAAAGGAAATGCATTGACAAGACTATGTACTAGTTGTAAACTCTCTAATGATATGGAGTCTGCCCTCAGGGATTTTGTCAGATAAGAAGTGTTTGAAAGATTTTGGTATTTGTAAGCTATAAATGTTGAAGCATTTTCAATAGCAGCTAATAATTTCGACATAAGGCAAGAATCTTTGGCCATACAGCAAACAATACACAGTTAATGAAGAAATATCATATTACACAACAAATTTGTCAATTTTGATGAATACCAAAAAGTGGGTAAGATCGTGGGTGGGACCATGGGATTGGTTATGACATTTTTATTATTACGTATACACCACAATAAATTAGCAACCACTTGATGGTCATTCAGCCTTTCTTTTCTTTTGTCCTCTTCCATTGCTTTGTTGTAGCATAACAAAGCAAAATAAACAGTAGCATATAGCACCACCAGCTGTAGACATGGGCAAATGCACATCTTTGATAATTAGCTGGAAGATGGTCATGTATCAAAATAACAGAATAATCTGACTGTAATACTGCAAGTGTTGCCAGCACAGTGGAAGTAGTTTAAGGGCCGCTGATGTATTTCAAAGAAACTCTTGAGAAGTGGCAGTTGCTGTCCATGACAAAGGATACAGCACTATAAAAAATGGCAGCTATAGCCAATACAGACACCAGGCTGACAGCTTTATAATCAAAACACTCCGGTCTCCTGACACCTCAGCTGTAATCTTAACATCCGCCAGCCCAGAGCTTTAGAGAGTGGGAGTTTGGTCTCAGCTGGGAAGCTACATACAGTTTCAAGGGAGGGTTCAGTGAATGGAGGTGAACTTTTATGTCACTAGTTCTTAAATTACTTTTAAAATGATATCCTGTGGCACATCCTACATACATGGGATCTGAGTAAAGACATATTTCATGGACAGAGCGGTTTATCATGTCAAAGATCCTATATGTATGGGATTTGAGTAAAGACATATATCACAGATACAGCATTACCTCATTTTGAACATCCTATGTGTAAAGGCTATGGGGTATGTAGAGGATGATTCAGGGATGTACTGGGGTTGGGGAATTAAAATTTCCAACTTTCTGTGAGTCTCAAGTTAATAATGGCTTGAGGACAGGGATTTTGTTTTCTCATCTATTTGGTTTCTGTAGGTTTTCATTCTGCAAAATGGGCTTAACTGTCTCCATAACTAAATGTTTTGGAGAACTATATCAGATATAGCAGTATGGAGTCATGTATTGCAGTTTCGGGAGCTGGGCACACCAATTGGAAAATCTCTGATCTTCCCAGCTGCATAATGTGAGCAGTCATTAGCCGGATAGTCATCATAAAATCTAATTATTTTGCATGGTAATTCTCCTTACCTAAAGTATTGCATGCTATTGTAACAAACTGTGGTCAGTCTAATAAACTGGAAGGAAAACCTTTTTGATGCTTAGGGAATCATTTTCCTTTGAGATTGGCAGGTTTGCATGTTTTATACATTTTCCTTCATTGGGGGAAGTTAGCTAGCAACCAGTTGTCGCTAAGCTCTCATTTGCACACACATAGCAAAGAATATCAATCTTCCTGTCATACCATGGATAATAAAATAAGCCAATTTTACCTGAGCAGCTACTCTCATCTACTAACCTTAATTACAAATTTATCAAGTCTGTTGAAATGACTCCAAACACAAGTTGTATATTTTTTGGATTGCAACTTGGATAACATAATTGGCAAACTCAGGAAAAGTAAGGTAGTAATAAATGGTATCTAAATGATTGCAATCATACTAAAGGAATATATGAAAACTAAGCTATTACTAGAGCTTAGAAATTAACCAAAAAGTATCAAAACAAAGGTCTTCATCTGGCACTGGTGAAGAACAAAAGTGAAATACCACTCACCAGCATCTTCATTTTGTTAATGTCCTTAATCTTTGGTGATTCTTTGAATGATGACCCTGCAGCTCCTTCCACACCTCCTTGCTGTCCACCATCAGAGGCAACCACAGCAGTGGAGGATACACCACACTCATACTACAAACACAAATATGAGTACCTTGTGATGGGATTTGTCAAAAAACTAATTTAGACAATCTGCTGTGAACTCAGTTGGACTTCATAATGTACAACAGTATGGAGGTCATTATTCTGTTGAAATAGATAAGTGTACTTGGTGACAGGGAAGCAAAGGGCAATCAGAGCCTCTCAGCTCACCCTCAGACAGCATGATGGTTAAAATTCCTCCTTGTGCACATCATATTTGTGATTGGGTAGAAGAAATGTAGCAGAAACAAGCAAAAGAGGGTGCACAGTGGTATGGTGGCCAGCCAGCAATCACCATTACTGTTCAGACCCAACAGCAATCATTTTAGGATGGAGACAATTGTATTTGGTAAACAAGTCCAGACACAGCTGGCAGGGGATTAGTCAGGTGGGAGGAAGAAAACGGATGGACCAGGTTTTGAGGAAACAAGATTTGCTGCCTCCAAGAATCACACCTACACATTGAGACAGACACACAAATATATAAAAACACTAGATAGTCCTTGCCATTATGACATACACATTCATGCGCACACACACACCATTTCTGCAGCCTGGGAAGGCGGCCAGAAGTCTGATTACAGCCCTGACCCTTGAACCAAGCAGACATCCTTGCCCAAGAGGAGGTCAGACCCACAGCCTGACCCCAATACAGCTGCTTCTGCAACACACACACACACACACACACACACACACACACACACACACACACACACACACACACACACACACACACACACACACACACACACACACACACACACACACACACACACACACACACACACACACACACAGTGTGGGTCCAGATGTTCGCTTTAGACTTTCAAATTTCTCCCTGATGTTGTCTGAAGAGAAGAAGCAAACAACCAGGATATCTTGTTGCACACTCTGCAGTTTACTATACATCTAGACCACACTTGATTGGAGAATGGCTGATGTGATAGAAATTGAAAGGATTAAGAGGTGATTTGGGGGATGAAGATGGAAGCTGCCCACCATTCTATTACAGGTTCATTCATGCAAATGAGAGTCTGTATAGCTCAAAGAAAGAAATGAACCTGTGATGTAAAGATGTAGAAATGTGGGCCTCCTACTGCAGAGCATTTGGCACAAAACTGCTTCCACTGCATGACATGTTTATGTGCATCATGCAACACAGTGGTGTACCTGGAGGCAGTCAGCCAGCTGGCAGTAGTACTCCTTTACATCCAAGGCCGGAGTGATGTCAGGGCTGCAAAATTTAATAGCTGCTGCTGTTCGAGTGATCCCTTTGCCTGGCTCCAGTAGCAACTCCATTGCCTGTTCATGCAAAAAAAAAATTATACATAAATGGGGGATGACTTTGATAGTTATGCACAATAAATAGCAGCAGCTGAACTTTGAGAATACTGTCAAGCTGTGCAAAAATTTTGATCAGAATTCAATATCTTCTTCAACACCGATCCATGAACCGTAAAATTGGTTGTCTTGGAACTATTTGTTACTAATTTAAGTCCACATAAAATGACAGCTCATCCTTTTGGATGTGTGTGTGTGTGTGTGTGTATTTACTTTACCTTTTTTATTTTTTTATAATTCTCTCAACAACCAGCTCTCATATGGGCTGCCTTAGCAGAGGCTAGACCTTGAACACTAACTTTGAGGATCTAAGATGGACTGAGTGTATGAAAATATTCAAAATAATAATCTTACTTCATTTTGATTGTATCGGCAAAGATGACATTCTTATTTTTGAATTAGTTTTACTCAGTTTTAATCAAGTATAGTCCATTCTCAGAAGTGTCCAGAGGCCAAATTTGGCACAGGGCTTTACACTAGAGAACATTCACCCATTCACACACAGACAGCAGCATCATGAATTGATTAGATATTGGGGGTCAAATGTCAAGGTCATTGTGATTGAAAGTGTATCCCATTTCCAGAACTCTGAGAATTTAATTTCAATTGGCACAAACATTCACTCAAGACAGAACAAAATTGAATACATTGAGTTGCACCTGTTTCATAACCTGTGTCACACACACATACACACACAGACACGCACGCACGCACGAACGAACATATGAACACATGCATACACATCAGCCATTATGCTGTGAGCCTAGGTCCCCTGAAATATTAAAAAATGCTATTTCACCATTTTTGAGTTATGACATGGACTGACAGTAACCAAAGGGAATATAGAAACACATTTAGAGAGGTAATGTAATGTTCTTCATTCTTCTTGAACATTGTTGCTGGCAAGGTAGCAGAGCTACTTCTGACAGGCTATCTTCTGTTTAAACAAACATGTGTACCGTACTACATATACATGGATAAATGGATGAAATGGAATTCCACTCATAGGCCATCTTCACACAGTAGTTCTGATTGCATTTACACACAATGAAATATACACAAAGTGAAAATGGCCTGTTAAAATAAAGATGACCTGTTACTAAGCTCCAGTGGCAACATTTGATCCCCTTTTGTCTCCTTGTCTCCTATTTTTGTTCACCTGAATAACAACATGGCTTATGGTTTTTCAGAAGAATGTGGGCTATCTGGAAGTGAAGATAATAGTGGTTGATAAAACAAAGGGAACTTCTGTTTTCATTAGGTATTCAGATGCATTTCCCAGGCTAAGTTATTGAGTGTATCCCAGAGGAAGTACGTTAAATGCTATGCAACCAAGGTTGTCAGGAAAAACACTATGTGATGGAGGTCCTCCTGTGTCTCTGTATATAGTCTACTGATACACTTTTCTCATCTACTGGCAAGGTGGAGAAGAGTGAATATGCGGCTTGACCGTGTATCACAAATATGATGAGGGATCATAAACCTCTAAGAGATGCAAAACTCAGGCATTTTGATCTTTGTCTCACATCAGTGATTTTAATGTTACCATGGCAGAAAGATGACTGAGGTCACCACAGCTGGGATGGACTTTAGGCATGTACATTTCTTAAATGTTCCTGTCAGATGCTGTACTGCAGAGTTCTTCATTGTATGGAGCTAAACTGTTCTTACATATGTCCCCTCCTGCTCACCATCTTATGTCGGGGCTCCATGTTGGCTAGCTGCGCCTCATAGATAGCGGCTTGTTCCCTCAGTGCCAAACACTCTGCTGTCACAGCATCCACTTCCTGTGCAGAGAAGGAAAGAATATATTCAAATGAGAACAACCTGTCAAAAGTTTAGCTTCATTTCTGAGGGATGCATTGTTACCCTAGACTTGGAAATCAATTGTAACACACATTGAAGTATTGTGGAAATAACCTGGTTTCCAACCAGAACACCTGTCAACACCAGCACCCTGTTTCACTGAACAGCAAGTATACCCTGCAATGCAGAGAAAGGGGGAGGTGGAAGAGCAGGAGGAGCAGGAGGAAGATGAGAAGGCAGCTAACTAGATACAAAAGCCCTGTCCAACAATCTATCTGTCAGCAGGGGTTCTCAATCTATCTGTTTTTGGGAGGAGGGGGGGGGGGGCAGATTAATTGGAGTTGGTGCAATTACTGAGGGAGGCTGCATTTTCATCTGGGAACATGCAGGGAGGGTTTGGTGGAGAAGTTACAGAGCCTCACTGTGAAGTGTTGGCAATGTCTTTAATGGATGGAAGACCGCAGACGTAGTCCGGTACGGCAAGAGACTGTTAAAATATAATTCAGCAGCTATAGCGTCTATTTAAAAATTAATTTAATACTTTGAGACAGAACCAATCTGGGCAATAGAAGACAGTGTGAACAAAATACTGATATCAGGAAGTGAAGTCTTTCTGGCCAAAACCTCAATTAGATGCCCTAAATGTACAAATACTGATTTCCACCCAAAGCAGGTAACAAAATTTCAGAAGACACTTGTATAACTGCTTATATCTCTAAACCATACGAAGCATCGATGTGATTTTCTTAATTTGACAAATTGCTAAAAAATTATAAAGTGTAGACATTCATTAAATAAACCCAGAATATCCCTGCTCAAAAATGGCAAAAAAGTTCATATAGTGTTGATCAATAGCAGTAATTACTGCTCACTATGAGACATTCAATAGATCTGAAGGATCCTGGAAATGACCGATCAAAGCTACACATAAATAATGGGAAATCTGGCCTCTGATACCCACAACTACATCCAGAACATAACAATTACTGAGATAAATTCCTACTGAATAAAAAAGGGAGTGCCATGGAAAAACACTTGACACAGATTATTTCGAGGTCATAAAATGAAGCTGATCCGACATGACCCAACACCATGGCCTCAATTACTGGCCAGAACAACCAGTCTATGATGATCTTTGTCAACTGACAGCTATTTGTGAATTGAGCGGTGCTGAAGAAATTTCTGCCTTTTCTTCCAAATGTCCCACAAGTACTGTCACTGTGCAATCGTTTCCAAGCTACAACCACAGAATCTCAGCCAGAAGGAACATTACGGCACCATGTCGCAGCCTGTCTTGCATCTGTGCAGAAGGTTCAAGCCTCCCTCACATCTGGTTTGATGGGATGAGATGCTTTTTGCCATGTGTGAGGGCCAAGGAAGTGAAAAGTTGATGACTTCAGTTACTGTTTGACTGCTGGTGATCAAAACTCGTTGCAGAGCACCACATGTAGCAGTCATGTCTCACTTCATTCACAGTGAGGAAAAGACAAGAGTACTCTTGGCAACACTGTCACCTAGTGCTAACGATGTGTTATCACATGAAATTTTTGTAGATTCAAAATGCTGTGGACATTTTGCATAGAAATTTTTAATATTCTTCTTTTGCTTTTTAAGCAAAGCAAAATAAGCTTTCAGCTCATGTATACTGTCAGCTACAGAACCCATACAAATATTGACATTTTCATTTTTTAAGAAGGGGCCGCAACTACCAGTAAGTGCTTTGCTGTTCAGTATCTTACCTCAGCAACATCCTGTTGTTCCTGCTTGACAAGAATGATGAGCTGCGAGGCTTTCTCATATTTCTGTTTCAGACAGTCCAGCTCACTTCGTAACTTCTCGGTGTCACGCAGAATACCATCCTGTATGGAGAGGTCATGAAGACAATAACATGATAGTGTAAATATTTGAGTAAATTTGATTGGATGGAGTGAGGCTTTGTTTCCATAGCTTCACATGTGGTGTTAGTGAGAAAACCCTATTTAGGAATGTCACACACACAGAAATATGTGGCAGACACACCCAGCAGAGTCCTACCGTGTCCTGACGCAGTCTCTCCAGAATTGCATCGGAGCCCCAGTCTGGTTTAACCATCAAGCTTTGGAATCCAGATGAAGACATTTGACTATTCTGCTTATCCTCCAGCTCTTCTATCTGACATTCAAGCAATTCATTCTCCTCCTCAAAACAACGGGCCTGGTAGTTACAGGGTCACAAATAAATTCCAGTATTTTTACATAGTAATACAGTAATTGTTTTAGTGAACCAAATTAAAGGCATGTTAAGTTCTGCTGTGTCACTGGGGCTGAAACAAGTTATGGGCTCACCAGTTCAATTAGCCTGACCAGGCGGTCATTGAGGGCAGAGATGGCAACACGATCTTGGACAAAATTATTCAGACCTTCCTTGTTGAGCATCTTGGCAGCTGCTAAATCTAACTTGTCACAATCACATTCGTCAGCCTTTGCATTCCTTTGAGGAATAATTAAACATATTAGTTCACAACACAAAATGTTCTTAAAACAAAAAAGAAATAACTGAAAGTTAAAGGGTCAGCGCCACCCAAAGATGGAAGATATTTTTGTCAGCCCGAAGTGCTCACTGTATTAGTTTTAATAGATATAGTAGACAAACTTTCCATTAATATTGCCTACTCTCAAGTTCAAACTTAAAAAAATATATATTAATAAATAACATTTTTCAACTGCAAAATACCTCAGTATCTACAAGTTGGAACAAGACTCACCAGACAGAGGCACGGTACTGCCCTGTAGGCTGCAGACAGAAGCCTCCATTTCGACCCTTGTTCTGCTCCTCAAACAGCTTGCGGTATGAGGAGACCCTAAGCATGGCCATGGCTTTAGATACTTTGAACTTGTTGAGCAAGTTGGTCTGAGCAGACAGCGACAGCTGGTCTAAGGTGGGAGTTTTATATATGCAGTTGATAAAAATGTAACAGCAAGGTGAAGGATCTCTCAGCATCTACTGAAGAGACCAACTGTAGAGTGAAAATCAGCCAATAACTATTTCACATGCAGCCGAGGAAAAATCAAAATCAGTTATTTTTGTAAACGCCATGTGGTAAAAAATAAGCTCAAAATAAAATAAGATATATACAATTTTATTTCAGTTAAAATAAATTAAAATGTACCAAAACGCTTAAACATCTGTCTCTGTGTACAATAATTCAAGTGGGAATAGTGTTAAACTAAAGACAGAAAATCAACATAAATAATGATTCAGTGTGTCAAATGCAAAAATTCAGAAGATGTCACTCAATGAATGTGTATACAGCTGCTCTCCCAATTCTAATAGACAAATAACATTTCATTCAGGTCAAAACCACCAAAGCTCAACATGAGGAGCGGGTAGAGTTCGCTATTGTCTTGATAGAAATAAGGTGGAAGAAATGACAGAAATTTCAGCCTTACAGAGAAGATTGGCAGTAAAGGTGAAATAAGAAAAGCACCAGAAGCTTACAAAAGAAAAAAATACATTGCGTGGATAAAGATAAAATAATCTTCTGAATGCTGTGGCCATTTCTGTGGACAGGAGTAGCCAATAATGATGTCTGTTTAGAGAAAATAATCTTCATTACAGAACAAACAAATTCCTTTTTGCTTAACAAGTTTTGCCACAATTTCTTCCATGGCAAAAATGCACATAGAGGCAGGCAATATCTTGTAATGATCTGTTAAATCTTAAACTTTCATCTCAACAATGCAGCATCTAGAGTAACAGTAAGCAACATAATATAAGTGTCTTTGTATACATACATACATATACCTATATCAAGGAATAACGAGCAGGAAATATAAGCCTTTAGATGTGAGAAAAGACATGTAAACAAATCAATAGTACCATCTTCATTGAAAACATAAAAGACAATTTGCACCACTGTAACAACAGTCACATCATCAGTATTTACACCATTTAAGACATGAGGACCCAGAGAGGGTTACAATTTAACTTGGTAAGTTAGTGTGTTAAACTTGTTCTGTAACTCAAGAAGAAATAAAACTAAATGCTAGGCTCATGGTTGGGGCAGAACAAACATTGCTAACCTCCATAATTAATGATTTTCACTAACTGGTTGAAAGAAAATTATGAAAATTTTGATAAAAATGTACATTGAAAGAAAAAAAGATGTATATGGTACAAAGCTAGTTGAACAGTAAAACACAAATAACAGCAGAAATAGAATGGATATTATATAATTCTTTGAGATAATTGTTACCTCATCTGAAATGCAAAAAACAGTTGATTGTAACTATCAAGTCTAAACATACTAAGTCGAAGATTGTCATGTTCGTCACAAAATTTTGAATGGTACACATCTATAAACATACACACACACACACACACACACACACACATATATATGTGTGTGTGTGTGTTTATAGTACTCTATTGTTATTTATTGAATTGATATCCATATCACTCGCTTTTCATTTTGGTTTGATTCTCGTTAAGTAGGGTGAGCTGAATAATAAGATGACCAGTCTGGAGGCAGAGATCCTTAAGGTCATCAGAAAGTGCATAGGAATCAGTTCAAACCGCTTCTTAGTGTTCTGGCACTGAATCTATGATACTGGGCTAAAATATTACTGTTCAAATTGAAGCAAAATTTGCATTAGGGATCTCAATTGAGAGTTAATGAATAGTAGAGTGCAAATAAAAACTGCACAGCTTAGCAAGAGATGGAAAACACTAAATAAAGCATGTTGCACAAAGGTCTTTGGGTCCTTCAAAAACACTAAGCAACTTGGAATTTTGCAGACACCTCAAGGGACTTTCATCACTCCTCGTCTCCTGCCATGAGGAAACCCAGAACAAAGTCAATAGCTTTTTGCCGGTCATGGGATGTTTGCCTGCTCACAAGGTTGGGAGGTGGTCGGATGAGGAGGCTGGCAAAGAGAGAAGCTAGAAGGATAAGAAAAAAAAACATGTAAGAAATTAAATCTGTTTCATCACTAATGGACCAAGTGAGATGTAATAATTTGCTTAATAAAAAGTGTACAAGTACACAGAATGTTCAGTCCCAGCAGAATCAAACGGAGTTGTGTAGAAAAAAATGTCTCCTAAATATGACTGAGCTTTAAAAACAAATTGAGACGATTCAGTCAGGTGTCATGTTTTTAATAACAATTATTTTGTTTCAAATCTTTGGAGGCTACATTTCAAGCTCAGACTCTGAAAACTTGTTTTCAGATCAAGTATCATAAAAAACTGTTAGCATATTTTAATGACTTCCGAAAAATAGCAGGTTATTTTTACAGAGCTACTCAGAGAATTGTTTTGGCAGATCCTATGGCTTTTCTGAGCTTGTATGATAATTTAAATCATGTCAGTAACTTTTTAAACATTGAGATCTATATTATTGGTCTGTGAAATTACCAGAGCTCAATATTGGCTCTCAAATGTTTTATATAGAAACACACAGTAACATAAAGTTGGCTAAATAGCAAACATTTTGTTGGTTGATTAATAGCAAATATCAGATTCCTGATACTCTCAACTTCAAAATGATCATACTGACATAAGTTAAGACTGTTATGTTTATTTGAGGTTTCTAAATGGGGAGCTTGACCTATGTGAGAAGTATGATAAACATCAGGAGGAATCTTATACCTATGAGGCTGGCTGTCAAGTTGTTGTTGAATGAGTGCTTGAGCAGTTCTTTCAGGAAGGCAATTAAGTAGCGGAACACATTGCGGTGAGCACGTGGCAGCTGGGAGATCAACTATCAATCAGAGACAAAGTTCAGTGGTATGCATCAGTTTATACATAAAAAAGGATAAATATCCTGTAAAATAAAGGGCTAAGAAGTTCAAAATGTTCAAGAACAATACCTCATGCAAAACCTAAATTCCCATATAAATAAAGAGACACACGCACCTGTTTGCAGAGGCGACTGTCATGAGCACACTCTAGGCACCGCTGGTAGAGTTCATAACATACTACTGGCTCTGGCAAGGCCTCCAAAAATATCAGCAGAGCTTCAGCCACTGAATGATTGCAACCAGCTACATCGGAATTAAGAAAAATAATCCTGTACAAAGTCCTAAGGGTCTCATCTTTGCATTTCAAATTTTGTGCAGCATACAAGCATATGCAGATGGGATTAACTTTGATTGGTCATTGCCCTCATGTCTTACTATATTACTGCTACTTCCATTACATTATGAAATAGCGAGGCCCTAAATTACATGGTTCAGCACTGACATAGTATATCTATCGATTTACTGGTATTTGGACAATGACATACCAGCCACAAGTTTTGTGAGCATGGATTTGAAATGGAGTGACCAAAATGTCTCTTAAGTACTGACTTTCACCGAAATGCTGAAATTCCGCAATTTGAAATAAACACAAGTTCGTTGTTCTGGTTCATTTCATATGATGAAGTATTCCAGGGCAAATTTGCTCACTGTGGATTTGCTATTTTCATAATCATTGGCATATTAACTCATTTTCAAAGCAAGTAAAAAAGATGCCTTAAGTTAGTGAGTACCGCTGTCTGTTTAACAATACTACTTAGGTGCATCTAGAATTTGACCTGTTGTCCTTAAGATTGCTGGCAGGGCCTCTGTGATATCTACTACTGGCAGATTGTATGAGGATACGGATGGACTCCGGAATGCTGGTGTCCAGACAATCAATGATGCTCTGCAACTCCTCTTGTAAACCAGGGGTTTGGAACAAGTCCTCCTGAAATAGAGGCAAATATAAAACATTACAAGTGTACTCATCAGTATATTTATGGTTTGCACAATAAATACAGCTATTTAAAAGTCATACTGTGAGGTCATACTTTGCTCTTGATTTATCATTGAATTTGTCTTGTGAATAATTAATTGATTGCATTTGCTACCATATAAAATTACTTGGTGATTGGATGTCCTTAAGGGTCCTTTTCTTTCATGAACAAAAGATCGAATACGAAGCATTCCACATTTAGTATGTTACAGAGAAAAGAACTGGTATACTCTGTACTTATCAAGTTATGTTATTAGCAAACATTCAAAGAAAAAAATTCTTATATGATAAAATCTGGGGAATTTTCAGACATTATCAGTTTTGTCTGTTTGTGGTATACATTAGGATTGTAATTACCTGGTCACAAGACTTGGTGAAGAGTTGGTTAACTAGAATCCACACCTCCTTGGGAATTTTTAGAGGTTTGTCCTCAGTGCTTGCATCATCCACCATAAGGAAGTTCACCTTGGACTTTTCCTATTGGAAAAAATGGTCATCATTACGACATGAATCAACTCAAGATGACATCAAGACTAAACTCGGTTCATGAAAAAAAGACAACACATTTCATGTTAAACTGACAACAAGCATGATTGACAGTCAAGTGCTGCTTGAGTGGAACCAATAAGGTTATCGCTTTGGTCTAAAGACTTGAAGTGGACCCATCTCACAGAGTGCATGAAAGCGCTTTTCTGTCGTCTCTGCAAATGGATTAAAGTCTCATAGGAGACATCCAAAAATAAACACAGCTCATAAAGCTGTAGAAAATTTTAAATGGGAAAATACTGAACCAATGCAATTCAATCAAAGAGTTATCCTTAACCTTATTTGTTACTAATATTACTAATCATCAAGATGAGGGCCAGAGCAAAAGCTTGAATAAAATAAAATACAGCATTAAGTTCATTTTAAAATTAGGTGGATGTTAATTTGTGCAGGCATTCATTTTTACTAATTAGACATGTTATGAAATGGAAGGGGGGGGCATGACAAGCTTGGAATAACTGTTTGTGCTTAGCTGAATAGATCCTAATATTTATTCTCAATTACCTACGATTATCTGTTTTATTCCCTGGTACAGGATGACTTATATACTATGAAATTGTAGTGTGTGCACATGTGTGTACCCTTCCCACACAGATATAATGGGCGAATGATTTATACAGGCAGAGCGGAAAGCTTGCAGAGCTGATTGCAAGTGGATCACCAGGTACTGCCCTTGTCAGCTATCTGAGATGCAAAATTAATTTTAACAAATTAACTATTGTAAGAGGATAACAGTGTTAAAGCAAGTTATTGTATGATCAGGACTATGTTGTCAGAGTGCAATACTGTTGCAAAAAAAAAAACCAAAAAACAGTATGATATAAATGATGTGATATAAATGATGAAAAGGTGCATGAAAAGATTATTTTAGTTGAGCATTTTTTCCCTGTCTGGTCAACTGGCATTTTGAAATTGTGCTTTAATGCTATCATCTTACATAGTATATTCAGCTCACAACCACATATCAAAATAGGTTAGATTTTGATATACTGGGCAGTTTATAAATTAACTCAGTATACAAACAAATGCATTTTATCTTTGTTGTCAAACAATACTTTGATTAATAAGTACTTAGTTATAGACTAACAATACTTATTCACTGAAATCTAATTAAGCCTTAATTAGTGCCTCTGAGGCATGATGTTGATAAAACATGCCTGGCACCACATTTCCCTCTCTTGAGTGATGGGAAAGTCAACAAAGAGGTCTAACATATCTTGTGTTGATTTGTGACTGTCTTGTTGTTGTCTCCTCATTAGAAGCATTTATGTTTTACCTTTTCCATGAAGCTGTCCTCTCCCTGAGCAAGAAGTCAGCCCACAACCACAGTGAAGAATTGGAAAGGAATGATCGAGGCAAGAAGGGGTGATGAAAGGAAACAAAAGTCGTAAGAAGAAGAAAGTACTACTCATCAGAATCAAGAAAGACTGATAGATGATGGATTGCATAAATCATGTCATCCTAACCAATGAAGGCCAATGGGAAACTGGGAACGCTTAAACGGAAAGTAGCACTGAGTGATGATAGCACTATTTAAGAGCCACCATTGGATCAAAAATAGCACAATGGAAAGAGACAGAAGCACTCATGTTAGTTCAGCCCACTATGGTCAGATTCCTTTAAATGATACTGAGTCAGTAATTTTTATGTAGGAGCTACCCTTTTTTGTTTTTGCCACTTCCTTTTTCACCATAAATAGATTCATTGTGACATTTTATCCTCTCCAAAAACAGGTTCTTTCTGTTTACCCTGAAGTAATAGAGAATCTATTTTGTATGCTATCACACGTTCCAGGTAAATGCAAAATGAAATCCAACCATCACACTAGAATCAAGTCAGTACAGCAGAATGTTTCGGTTATAAATTTAAGGTTTTAACTACTCTCAGGAAGTTATTTTTTTGATCTGTAATCCTATGGATTTTCACTAAATGAATAAATAATCACTCAAAAACATTCCCTCACCAGGTCAATGAGTTTGGTAATGGGGATCTCTCTAATGGGTTTCTTCATGCGGCACAAACTCTCCAATGAGGTGCCAAAGCAGCTGGGTAGATAGTTGCCTGAGATGGTAATGAAGTAGTCCTTGCCCCGGTCAAGATGAAGCACCAGAATATCTTCTATGGAGTCCTCTCCAGAGTTGAGCAGGGTGACGGAGTCTTTACTGACATATACTTCCAGATAGATCTCTAGGTTCTCATCTGTTCAAATGACAAATGCATTACTGATGACAACACTGTCAGAGGAGCTGGCTTGAAGCAATTAACAGACTGAACATTTAACAAAGAAATGAAGTTACTTCTTATTCTTTCATCTGTAGGTTATGACCTTCTTCTTAACCAGAAAAGAGAATTTGTAACTATTCAGCATAATGTACTGGGGAGTGATAGCTCAAATATATAGCACTTCCTCAATTTAAGAGTCAATAACTCTACCAACTGGTGAACGGTAAACACCTTACTGTACCTAGGACACTTCATTTTAAACAATTACAATTTTTGCAATATTTCATCTAATTTACTAAAATGACTTACTGGGCTCCAGCAATCCATCACTTGGTTCAGCACGTAGCCAGGGCTTACAGTACTGTGAGTCATTGAGTTTGGGAATAAAGGCAAAATGACAAGGTACCTGACCGTCATTTTTTATTATGAAACGTTCCCTCTGAAGCTGCCGGAATTTCACATTCTCAAATGTAAACTGGAGGACAGTGAAAAACAAAATGAGATTTGTCACACATCAAGTGAAGACATCCTCAAATGAAACACTGGTATATCCTGTCTGTGCCAGACAAAGAAATGTTAGCTACTGGCATTCAAATGCATTTTCAGTCTTATTCTTACCTCTCTTCTGCTCAGAGATACAGAGGGAAGAAAATCATTCTCCATTCTGTCCATTGCTCGAACAATCTCCTCAAATACCTTTTTGTGGCGTTGTTCATTCACAACTTTAACCTTTAATGAAAACCAGTAATATTTCATTATACAGTATTGATCAGGCACCTAGATACTAATGTAATGTATTACAACCAATTTGCGATGCTCCAATTTTAGTGTACCTGAGGGAGTGGTCGTGGTTTTAATTCCGAAAAAAGGGATGTCATTTCTGGTGCTATTGTACAATTGTGGGTTATGAAAGGTATATACACAACTACTTTTTGTTTGTGTTTTTATGCTTTTCGGACAGTGTTTCAGTAGCCTTATTTCTAGCAGTAGCAAATTTTGTGCACTAAAATAAGATAAATACAAATACTTAGCATGAAAATAAAAAAGATAAATGTAAAAAACTTAAGCAGCCTTAAAGCAGCTTAATCATGGCCTCTTTCAGTGCTGAAAAAACAAGAGACATTAAAAACAAAGCTAAGTTAAACTGTGGATAACTACAATTAGGGCGCACCGTTTCAAAAAGTGCAAATAGTCATGTACACATAAGTTTCATGAGGATTTCAGCAGTCTATATAGTTTATACTATATGGTATACGTCAGTGGTCCCCAACCCCCAGGTCATGGACCGGTACTGGTTCAAGGATCAATTTGTATCGGGCGCCCCAAGAAATAATAAATTATTTTCGTGGGATTTATTATCAAAGTCTGAACAATCTTTATTTTGAAAATCTTTTTATTTTGAAAAATGATTGGAATCTCTCGTTTATATCTCAGTCATTTGAAATGTAACCCACAAGCTAGCAAAGTGAGTGAAAACAGACAGTTTCTTTTCTAATGGGAATTCAAGTTTATTATTATAGTCGAAATAAAAACAATCTACGTGTACCCCCCCCAGTCCGTGGTAAAATTGTCAAACGTTGACCAGTCCGTGGTGATAAAAAGGTTAGGGACCACTGGTCTAAGTGTCATAACTTGATTTTTTTTTTCCCCCAATTTTTCATTAAATAGGGAGATGGATACTCATGTCATTCAAAGTGTCAGGATATTTTAAATGCAAAGAGTTTCATATTTTTAGCATTCAAATGCATATTCAGAGACTTTTCACACCGGTGGAGTACTTTTTATATTTAAAATGCAATTAAAATACTGCAATATCTAAAGGTGTTTCAGAAATCAAAAGCTTGCATTATGTTACTCTCCATTTAATGCAATAGCATCAGCTGTTAAATGATACCCAAATATTAGATATGGGTTTATCTTAAAAAATAGCTGCAAGCAGATCTTAAGCATGATATAAGTAATAAAACTACAATTTAGATTTAAGAAATGTAGTGTAATTACAGCATAAGAAATGTGGCATCAGTGCTTCATACCCCTATCTTAAAGATGGCGCTGACAGGTTTGTGGTCACTTGTTTGCATTTCCATGTGACTCCTGTACTTGAGCTGCTTGACATTGTTGCCCCTCCATAGGATTCTGTCACACCAAGCTGGAACACGGCACTTCCCACTGAAAAGAACAGTCCCAGTTTTAGAGTTCATCAGGAGTATTAGGGGTCTTGGGATGCACAAACAACTATTATAATATTGGAATAAGGCTGGAAATTGCTGCCTTTGTTCTGATAAATAATTGGAAATAATAAATAATTTGAAATTGAATGGAAATCTTATACTACTGAGTGAAAATCTTCAAGAACATTTGTACTTTTACCTGTAGTAAAAAAAAAAAAAAGAAATAGCATGTGCATTTACCTTGAGTCCCATCGATCACTTTTAGGGTCATACTTGTAAGTTGGAATGAAGTTAATATCTCCTTCCATAAAGTCAGTGAAGGCCCTTTTGGTCTGCCTCTGAATGTTAAGCTGCATATAAAAAAGGGCACAGTTTTAGCAGAGAATGAGAAAACTATTGTCAAACTGAAAAAATGTACAAACAAATAAAAGGAAGCTTTAAGAAGAATTCCTGAGTTTCAACCTATTTACCTTAATGCTTACCTAAACTCACTGATATCTTACTGATCTATAATGAAAGAAAACCATGACCTACTACAACAAAATAGACAGAGCATCATTTCTCAGGGCATTTCAAGTACAACTAGTGTTTGTCAGTGATTGTGTCAGCTTGTTTTCATCTGTGTATTTATAATGGTTGTACCAGTAAAAACAGAATTAAAATTACGAACATTTTGTGAGAGGCAGTGAACATGATTCACACTAGTTAAATGACCTACAGCAAAAATCAGTGCATAAGTTGCATTTGGTTGGAGATAAAGCTTGCGTCCATAATATAAAATACATTGAGGCACTGTAGTATTTCCATTCATTATCAATAACTCTTAAGCAATAAGTGGTCGAAGATGGATGGATGGACGGACATTAACCCTTTTTCTTGAATCCATTTTCTTGAATCAGCCAAACATTATGCAAAAGAAATAAACAGTTTAAGGCAAGTGAAAGTGGTTTATAATTGTTACTGAGATAAAGTTGTTTGCAAGGGGGCTACTAAGCTCAAAATCATGTCCCAAATCGATATTCTGCATTAAAAAAGTTTAGGTGAGGCTATCTTGAGTGGCTGTTTTGGCTAGTGTGACAGGTTTATTTAGGAGAAAGCAGTTTAGTTTTTCTAAGGAATACATAATTTACAAAATAATTTGAAAATGATGAAATCCTGCCCTTTCATTATTGAAGTTCATCAGAATATCACAGACTGAACATGCAAACTGTAATAGAATATCTATTTCACTGGAATCATGTTTTTTTGCAGATGGCATCGACACAGCTGATTGTCATCTTTAAAAGGAATATAAGAAAAGCCCTTTATGGGCGAAAGACTGCTGTTAATAAAGTGCATGGTACAGACCAGTTTATATTATAGCAGGTTTTTGCAGCAACATTTTGCAGCTGTTTGGTGTTCACCAACAACCAAATGTTTGGAGGAAATCATAAAATGTGTGTTACCTGATCAAACTCTTGAAGTTTCTTCAGTTCTTTATGAATAATGAGCTGTTTCACTTCATTAGCATCGTACATAAACAGGCGATAGTTTAAATCCCCCAGCCAAATTACCACACTAGAATGGACAAAAAAGGGAACGGAGTTAGCCTAATTTATTTCCTCAGACCATCAGTTATTTGTTTCCTCACATAAAACCCAACCATAATCCATATTAACCCAGTCAATGTTAGCGATGCAATTATCAAGTTGATTAAGACAGCCCAAAAGTAAAGATACATTTTAAGTATATTAACTTCACTTAGCTTCAAATGTAGTTTAATTCTTAAAAAAATAAATAAATGAAAGCCCAACTTTTAACTGAACTAATCTTAAAGACTGAAGAACTCACTCGTGTTTGACAATGCTTAGAGGTGGATGTTCAAGTAAATGGAAGGTCATGCGTGCACATATATCTTTATAGTCCTGGTTGCGGCGCTCGAAGTCCTCCACATGTGCTGCAAGATGTGAGTTGACAATGCAGAAGCTAGTGTTGTGAAAAACAAACCTCACAGCAACTCCTCCTTTGTTCCCCTTGGGAAAAAAAACAAAAACAATCATGAACTAAGGATAAGATAAAAATGTTTTGAGTCAGTCAGCATCTGTAATTCAAAAAAGGAATATATGACATGGATGTCCATTCTGTATTTCTTGTGAGAGCAAGTTTAAACATACCATTTTTCCCATGATTCCAGTTCCAACATGTTCTGCAGCGACTTCTTTTATATGATGTTTGTGAGTTTTATTGACATAGACCACGAGCATCATCCCAACTAGTCGTATAATACGAACCTGTGGACATTGGATATAAGTATAATTCCGTACCAATTTAACAACGGATGACACAACAGCCACCAAAACAGAAGTGTATGGCTACTCCTTCCCGAAGTTTATAGATGAAACTGTGGCTACACTTAAAAAAAAAAAAAAACATGTACAACGACATTTTGCCTTATTATGTATTTTGTTATTTAAATTAGTTCTCATTACTCCACTTAGTTCATTTCTTGTCTAACACCAGGGCAAGTCACAATGTTTCAGCAGCATGACTAACCAAGCAACAAAATAAAGAAATGTCAAATTACAATAAAAAACTATACACAGCGATCTATATAAAAAAATAATGTCTTTAAAAAGCTAAATACTCGAAGAGCAGTTTCCCAGTGTTCTGCATAAGTCAATCTTAAATATCAAGAGCAATCTCTAATTGTAATTGAATGAAAGAACAATAACATTCCCTTGCTCCACCTTTAATTCAAACCATTATAAAAACTTGATCTTGAGTAATCCAATTACCCATCACAGTTAAATTAATTCAACAATGCAAGTAAACAGTGGCAAGTTTTATGAAGGATTTGTTTTTGGTGGTAAGGTAAAATGTCCATTACTACATATTTGATGGATCCAGTAAAACAGATCTGTTCTGTCTAGCTAATATATAATACAGTGAATACTTTGGCAAGGAATTAAAAAAACAGAAATATAGACTCAAGCATCGATGCTACTCACCCTCTTGTAGTTAGCTTTTGGGTGTAAGCTCCTCTCAACAACCTCTAGCCACAGCTGCTCCTTGGAGGAATCCATGTAGAAGAAGGCCTCAGTGCTCAGGTCCAATTCTTGAAAACTAGAGAAATAAAGTAATTAAATCTGATGTTAAGTAAGCATGAGCATAAGAAGTGACATGTATACTTTTCTGGTCAAAAAATAACCATGGGAGATTACACTGACCCCAGAGCATAAACATCAGGAGCCTCAGGATCACAGCAGAGCCATGACTCAAGGCTACTATCTGGAGACTGACCATTTACATTCCATGTGCCTGTGAAAAACCTAAGGAACAAAAAAGGAAGTACAAATGAACGATTTGAGGGTAATGGAGCCCGGAGAGACAATTTCGATCATATTAAACTTTTCTTTGTATTCCTGCTTAAATTCAAGGCAAACATGCTTTTCCCACCTGAAATTCTGGATGTCCACATACTCATTTTCCTTTTTGCCCAAACGATGTTTTATGAGGTATTCTCTGTGTCCCGCTGGGCTGGAGAGCATGGCCTGTCTCATAGTGTTTGTGGTAGGACTTTCACACCAAGTTCCTGGCCTGTCTACAGTATCAAACCCTGATTGATAACTACTGGAAGATAAAGAACAACATTGATCTAATTGTTATATTTCAATTCAAGATTAACATTCAGCAATGGCAAATAACTTACTCTGGTTTGGTGTTGAAGGAGTTGTCTTTGGCCTGTAAGGAGACAGCTCTCTCTTTAGGGATTGGTGCAGGTGGAAGAGGATTAGCTGTAGTGTAGGACGCTTTGCGAGGCGGTAGAGGGGGCACAGGAGGAGGATCCCTCGAGGCAACTATGCGGTTCTGTTGATTCTTTTTTTCCTCCACTTTAAGTGTGTGATTGAAGCTGTCCTCAAAGCCGAAGTCTGAGGCCAGTGACTGAGCTAGATCATCAGAAAAGATGGCATATTCTTCTTGCAATGACTACTAATTTTGGAGATTTAGAACACATAAATGCAATAATAGTTTTGATGCTGTCATTGTGTTTATACCTGGGTTACTCTGATTTGTTGAAGTGCTTGAGTTGAGGGTAGGAGGTTGTGAATTACTTGATTTGGGTGGGTTTACTCCAGAGCCCACAGAATTAGCAGTCTTGCTTCCTCTTTGAGGTGGGATGGGGACTGGACCTCTCAATGATATTTGGGACAACTCCATTGCTTTTGCAAGTTCTGATGCAACTGAAAAAATGAAACCAAACTTAAAAAAAGGTGACAAAAGGGTTTCACCTTTTGAGTTGTAAGTTACTTTTTCCTTTTTCTTCCATGTATTGCATCTTTCCAGATTATTTGAGAGAAAATGATAGAATGACTGACTTCCAGAACAATTCAAAATATTTGCATGATCTATATATTGGCATTCATTTAAAAAGTCACCATCTCAAAATGTTAAAGAAATAAATAAAAAAAAGTCCTGGCTCTGGCCCATGAACCACCCATGAATCCCATGAATCATTCCCATTTAAAATGTCAATGGCTGGCAAGTTTGTCAGCCATGGCTATGGCAATATACAGTATAACATACACCAATCAAACAAAATTAAACAAGAAAAACAAATCTTTTGTTGAGTAATAAATAAATTAATAAACAAAAGACTATGCATCAGTCTTTTTGTTATGTTATTATATGTTATTTAATTGTTCATATCATACCACTGAATTGTATGGCCAATTTTTGGACTTTGGAAGAAATTATCAAATTGAAATGATTTAATCTACTATCAGCCAATGGAGACTCACCTTGTTGTTGAGCACTCTTCACCTGGGTGAGAAAAGTCTGAGTCCGATCATCATCCTGGAGTTCCAGTAAGAGCTCTGGGGCTTTGTCTCCTTTGAGTCGTACCCTGACACAGGCTGGGGACAGAGAAACATGCACAGACATTGAGACACAGACTGACATTAAACATAAGAATTGCAGGCTGACAAGCAAACAAAGCATAGTGATTTAACCATGAACCCATTCAGCATTCTTTCAGATAGCCCTGGCAACTCATGACCGGCATCTGATACTAAATAAAGATGTAAACACATGCCATAGGCATGCTCTAAAAATGCAGTTTGGTTGAATAGGAGCTGAGTTGCAATAAATGCTATGGTTTGGTTCTTTACTATAAATTGGATAAAATGCCCGTGATATGACAAAGTGAATGGATGTTTATCTCTATATGTGGCCTGGCAACAAGACTGGCAACTAGTCCAGGGTGTACCCCTCCTCTCTCTCATTGATAGCTGGAATAGGCTCTGGCATCCCCGTAGCTCAAAGTGTAGGATAAGAGCTGGATAATGGATGTATGGCTCTTTCATTACTATAGTGCAGGCTTAGTATTGTGCTCCTCCATGAAGTATTTCTGTATAATCTCATTTGAAAGCATAGCTAAAATCCACTGGGGGTAAAAAGAAACTTACAATTTACTGAAAAGTCAATTAGAAGAGCCTCCTCAGCCTCTGAAATGACAACAAAAAAAACATATTTTACAATAGAAACGTTTTAAAAATTCTTGCAAATGCAAAGGAACATGCATCCTGGACTTTCACCCCACAATGCTGGCACTGAACAATCACCAAGTAAGTAAGTAAGTAAGTAAATAAGTAATAAGCAAACCTACTGCACCTGGAAAAGGAGCATGGCAAACATCATGAGACATATACTCTACATAAAATAAAAGCTGGATGCATAAAAGCTGGATGCATAAAACACAATAAATAATCAAATATCTATATGTCTACTCAAACCAATAAAAAAAATTGCATACCTTTTAAAATTTCAAAGTTACCATTGATGGGTATAGAGAGTTGAGCCACTGGACGAGACACAACAGAATCAGGTGAAGCCAAAATACCCAGTCTAGAGAAGAACAGCACAGACTCACAATTAACATCAGCAAACAGACAGTTATATATAATTTAGGACGATCAAACATGCTTAAACATAAAAGCATATGCAGTACAGCTGCATAAGTTGTTTAATGCAGAGCATTCAGAAAGAAAATATTGGAATACATAAATGCCTGACAATCAATATGGATAAAAGTGCTGTTAGAATTTTAGTATTAAAACAACTTAATGATAACTTAAACAATCAACGTCAAAGTGAAATGTGCTCAAATACATGTTGAAGATGTCCAGTTTCTTATCACCAAATAACAAGACTGAAATTAAAAATACTAGTTGAATTTGGTCTTGTTTAGTTGATGAAATGGTAACATCTGATGCACATTCAAAAGCTTGGTATAAGAAGTTCAAAATGTTATATGGGTTAAACTTGCCCTCCCGAACACAGGGTTACTAATGACTAGTGGTGACGTACAATGTGTCAATCTTGCATTCCATTTCACAATGACAGGAGGTTATGACTCAGTTCTGCTAAACTGAATGATAGAAAGACAGTTCTTATAAGAGCCCTTATAAGAACCGAGCACTTGATGTGCTCAGAAATATGAAAAATACTTTTATCTGCAAGGAATCTGATATTGTAATTGCAAGAAACCTATCAAGAGATGCCAAGTGACTAACTTTTGATACAGTCTGTACAGCTTAAGCTGAAAAAACTAAATAACCATATTTTCTAGAATATTGAGCACATCTGAATATAAGCCGCACCAGCTAAAAATAAACAAATAAATATGTGTACATATATAGGCTGCACTTTTCTATTAGCTGCAGGTATCCACAGTGTAACATGAGATATTTACACAGAATTTTTTTTTTTTACTTTTGATTAAATATATACCAGTAACATCCACAAATATGTACTGGAAATGCTTTTTTCCAAACAGTGCCTGTAACACGGCTGATGAAAAACTCTAATAATAAATAACCCCAGGAAAAGTCCATCCATTTTCTATCCCCACTTTGTCCTACTCCAGCTGATCACTATCTTAGTCTTCCTCCTGCACACTAAAACCATTAGTATTAAACAGCCTCAGAATTTCATGGTAATTTCATTGTTCCGATGTGACGAGGGTAAATGTTTTGACGGCATGAAGCTCGTTAATACAAAAAAATTATAAATTAGCTGGATCATTGTTTAAGCCACAGTATTAAATGTGTGTGAAAAAAGTTATAGTCCGGAAATTACAGTAAATCAATTTCAACATTCTGTAAGAATGTACACGGAACATTGACAATTCTCAACAACTAGAGCAGTATAATGAACACAAGACACAAAAATTGAAAGGTACTGAATACAATTTTCCCCACAACAGCAGAAACACGGAACCTCAGACATGTACTGTGATGTTTAATGAAATTTTTAACACATTAACCTTTTTCCAATCATTCCAATAGTAATAATTTGGGTTTGATGTTCAACTGCACAGAGCAATCATTGTCAGATTATCACTTCAATGCAGTGTAAAACTACAATAATTCAAGACCTTTCAGTTACAGTACATCCCATATAATCTACTACTGTATACAACAAAATGTCCAGAGCCAGAACTTTCACACCTGATTTCCACATTTTCCTGTCAGTACTCATCTTTCCCAGAGTATATGTGCTTTCAACACTGTTAGCTTGGCACTGTGATCTTGTTATCATGTGAGTCTTATTACAGGGAAGGACAAAGTAGAGGAACTCTGGATAATGGGTAGTGAGCTGGACCATGGCTAATTAACGAGACTAACGGCTCTCTCTTTCACACAACTACATACTGCTTCCAACTAGAAAACAGCAGGTTTGAGTTTAAAACATGTTCTACCAAGCTTTTGGTTAAACTTAATATTCTAGCTTTGCCTTAAGATGTTTTACTTAAACTCACAGAAGAACCTTTCCACAGAATAAAAACTGAAGGACAGAACAATCTCTTGGAAAACACAGCACTGCAACTGACCTTATAAATCAAAGAGGGAAGGACTGCAAAAGTCTCTGATATTTGCAGTATCCACATTAACAATCACGATATAATGGCACTAATCTTTATTAGATTTGTGTCTTTAAAAGCTGAAATAAAATGTAATCCTAACCAAACTTATTTCTCTTGAAAAAGATGTTGTATATGCAATGCCCCTCATAGGGAAACAACAAGGCTTATGATTCAGTCACTCACTATCGCAGAAGATGGTTTACTTTGCATCCATCCAATGTACTCCCTACTTGTGCCAAGACCAGCAAACCTGTCTTACAACTCCCTTTTGGACAAGTGTGTGCCATGATCCAACACTACTACTCTGCTTGATACAAACTCCAGTATAACTGAGTATAATCCTAAAATGAAGCACAACAGCTCCCTAAAGTCTTGAACCTGTGCAGAATACAAGTCACATGGGCCAAAGCAAGCAACTCCAGTTACCTACAAAGATAGAGTAGCACATTTAAGGTTTCTTTAGTATTAAGACATTAGCACACTTGAATCACCAACACCCAAAGAAAGGAGAACCATCAATTGTCACCATGACCTCTAATACTTACATAAACTCTCCATTGCGCTCAATAAGTGACAGCAGCCTGGGCTCCTTGTGGCCTGCCCTCAGCTCCTGACCTCTGACAGTGTAAACGGCACAATCAAGGAATAATTGCGACTGGGGAGGGGAAAAGTGCCTTGCCGTCACAAGCACTTAGTTGAAATGTTAAAACCGCTGCCTAGCTTAATGAGGTTGATGCTTGTATTGGCATTGTCGTCAGTCTGAAGATTTTCTTGTAGTCATACTCCCCCGAAGTGTGAAGGCCAAATAATGTGACAGGGGATAAATAAATGAAAAGAACTAACAAAAGAAACGAATCAGTAGAGGAGTTTAGTCGCACCAGCCAATATGACCAACATCATGTCTGACGTCAATCGTCAAGTTAGCAAGCACAGTGAGACGAGTGTGTTACTGGCGAGATGAATTTAAGACAGTTAATATACCATGTATACATTAGCAAATTCAACAACATTATCTATATGAATATTCATGTCACTAAACCTGAATTACAAATAAGTCCTGCCAGCAGCCACGCTGAATACTAGCCTTAACAACAGCTGAAAATCAAAGTGGAACAGACGATGCTAACGTTAGCTACCGAGGAACAACAACTGTTAGCGTTTCCTTTCTCTTTTCCTTTAAAGGATATTGCCAAGCACTCTTCGTTGCATATTCCAGAAGAGGACTCCATTCTTACCGATTTACGAATTACAGCAGCTACTCATTGGCAGAGGACTTTGTGCCGTTGGGTCCAGACGTTAGAAACACAGTCAGGGCTCAGAATAGAGAAAGTTAAATCCCCACCCGGTTAGCCTCGGCCTTCCGGGTGACAGCTGTTGGCCAGTTTGTGGTCGACGCTAAACGCTAGTCAACGTTAGCTCGCTAGCCAGCTGTTGTCGCTAGATTGAGTCGGTATTTTTTAAAAGGGCCTTTACCCCAGAGTTGGCCAATAAATCTGCGCCATTCTAACATAAACGATAAAAGATCCAGTTCCTTTAGAGTCAGTAAGGACCTATTCCCTGCCCGACAAACTCACAATTGGTAACGGGTTGCGCTAGTTTAGCTACTCTAGGAGGCGATCGTGAATGCCCGCACTATAAGACTTGACTCCATTAAAAGTACGGAGACCGCAGACGGCTTTTCACCGATTGGCTTCATCCGGATTTTTAGCAGCAGTTTGCAGCAACAACTCCGTGTATATCGCCACCTTCTGCATTGGAGTGTGTAGCGATGACTGGTATTTTCATTCGATCTGTCCATCCATCTTCTACTGCTTAACCTGCAATTAGGGTTTTTTTATTGAACCCAAATAGCATAAACAAATAAACATATGTACAAATAAACATGGCAAGGTAGAATCGAATGTCAATGATGATGAGAGATGAGGAATCAAAGGACAAAAGGACATTCGTTCTGTATGTAATCAGAAGTTAATATTGTTAAAGGTTTGTGAGAAATGTTTAATACTAGACGAAAACGAAAGTAAAAGAAAATAATTAGATAAATAAATAGATAATTAAAATAAAATAAAAAAATCCTGAAAGGGAAATATAATATGTATATATATGTATACATGTATAATATGTATATATGTATAATATGTATACATGTTACGTGTATATAACTTGGTGGTTCACAAGGAATCTCAGACATCAACAGTACATTTTTTGGTTTTTGGATTTTCCATAATTTTTAAGGATTTTTTATTTAATTCAAAATTGTTTATAAAGAATATAAAATTGGGGGAACACTTTTGCATTAGGTTTTTGTGAATGAAGAACTTGGCCAGGCCTAAATCCTGCACTCAGGGTCGCAGGGGACGTTGGTGCCTATCCCAGCTGTCATCGAGCGAGAGGCGGGGTACACGCTGGACTGGTCGCCAGGCAATCGCAGGGTCACATGCAAAGACAGACAACATTTACTCACTCACTCATCCAGGACAGTTTCCTTAATGTTTTCCAATTAATCTGCTGGATGTTTTTGGACTGTGGGAGGAAACCAGAGGACTCAGAGAAAACCCACGCAGACACGGGGAGAACATGCAAACTCCACACAGAAAGGTCCCCTTGTTGGGTCCCCTTGGATATAAAACGTATACTGTGTATATGACATACACATCAATGACCATCCGATTAATCATTATTCAATTCGTTGAAATGTTGCGGTAAAAGATTTTGTTGTCAGCTTACAATCACTCGCGTCTAAGATGGAAACAAGGGTTCATTTGTATGACTACTACATAAGTATGACTACTGCAAATTTGCTCGCTGGATGTTACTCCAATATTTGCTGCAAAAGATAACAAAATCATAGGAGAAACTAATAAATAGGAAGAACGATTGTTTAAAAGATATTACAAACAGATCCATTTTATTATAATTGGTATATATGTAATTTTGTTGCTCATACAGCTGTTGCCAACAAGTCCCCTTTTTTGTTTGAAAGGTCAGACTCACTTTTAAAATCAATGATGATTTTAAACATATTTTATTGATCAAAAACATACAAAGGTGCTGACAGAAGAACATAAAAGTATATATGAAAACTCTAAACAAGAATTGCATGCTTTAGTTTACAGAGCAGTTAAACCTTTTGTGTAATGATTACTTCATCTGATGATCTGACAAAAAATCTCTTATTCACGCACTCTGTATATATCTTTTCCTCCCCTGCCATTCAAATGAGTTAACATAAAGGAGGATTCAATATCCCCAGCATGTAATAAATTCATATTTACTGTGTTTGATATAGTCACGAAAAATTCAAAATTTGAGTCAGTGTGTGTTAGTTACAGATATAGTTCTATTTGTGTGGCAAAACATTTTCATTATTCCAACCATTTCATAATTTCTTGCAATGGACACAAGTTGTGTTTTTTTTTCTTGCTTATTTGTTTGTTTGTTTCTTACAACTGGAAAGAGCAAATGTGTTTATACCATCTTGAGAAGGTAAGAACCTTTGAACTTTGAAAATGGTTAAATGCCCTGTCATTATGAAAGATGATGGAAAGGCAGACCTCATTAAATATATATTCGTGTAGATATCGGGAAATGAACAGGTCACTTTCTATTTATAACACAGCAAATCTGCTGGAAAGTCTTTATTGTATAGAAATTTCTGAAATATGTTATCTTACAAAAATTATACAGTCACGGCAAATGTGGTTAAAAAATAAATTAAAGTAAGGTGCAAGCTGCCTTACAGTTATTTTTTTAAGGGAAAAAAATGTAAATGCAGTCCATAACTTGAGTTTGCTGGCAAAATGGGGTTTAAAATGATCCCTATCTAGATGTGGTAGGTTTTTATCTTGTTCATCGCATAGGGACTGGCGTCTATATGTGGCCAGATGTCTCCATTGGGAAGATCCCTCATCTGCTCTACACTTTGATCCACCCTCTCTACTGCCAGTGTGGAAGGCACGAAGAGGTCTGCTGTGCGGTAGGCTTGTGTGAGACGACAAAAGGACGAGGTATCTGAAATGTTATCATCGTAGAGATTCTCCATCATCTCCCTGCGCTGTCTGCGTGAAGCTTTTAGCTCATCATTCAGGTCAGAAATTAGATCCTTGACATCTTTCACTAATGTGGAGCGAAGACCAAACAGGCAGAGGAGAAACACAAGACCAGCACAGATCCCAGAGACAAAGTACAGGGCCACTTTTTCTGGAAGACCTGGAAGAGAATGGACATTAATTAAATATGATATAATGAGGTCCATTGTCTGGTGCTTATCCTTCTCAGGGTCACGGGGGATGCTGGAGCCTTTACAGCTGCTATCGGGCGAGGTACATCCTGGATAGGTCACAAGTCAATTGCAGGGCCACATGAACAGGCAGACAACCATTCACTCTCTCTCGGAAATTTTTCCCAATTTTTCCAATTAACCTGCTGCATGTTTTTTGACGGTGGGAGGAAACCGACACAGACACGGGGAGAACATGGAAACTGCACACAGAAAGGTCCCTTGTCGGAATCAAACCAGGGTCCTACGTGTTGTGAGCCCAAAGCGCTAAACACCACTTTATAAATATATAGTATCATCTTTGATTATCAACATAACTATTGCTTTTTATACAAAACCTGCTGTCCTGGCTAATCTCAGTGCTTACCATGGTCAGAAAAAGCAACATAAAGAAGCCCCAAAACCAAGATTGGCATTATGGACCTCTGTCTTGTTCTTGTATGCTGTATATCTGTCAAGTTTACATTTTTAATGCTTAGGAAATTGTAAAAAAATTGGTTTGTTGTTTTTCGATGTTAGCATTGAAAATATGGAACTACACAACTTACACAACCAAAATATTTTAGAACAACTTAAATGCCCTGTTTCATAAAACAGTGAATACTTATAGATGTGTTTGGAGATAACCCTCTCCTCAGGACAGAAACATAACAGTTCCACCACTACTTTTCAGGTGACAGTTTTTTGTTTTTTTTTTGAAAATATGAAAACTTGGAAGTTTTTTTTTCTTTGTTCTGGGAAACTTGGACGTTGTGAGGCCCAGAAGGGCAGCATACACTATGATGCATCACCATGTGCTGTGTGAGAGGAAAGCAATGTAGTGCTATAATAACAAGACTTTGGCTACTTGCAGAGAAATATTCTGTACTAGTGTTTGATGGAGCCAAGAAGTCCATGCTGTATTTGGACTTGTCCTGACTGTCAAGTAGATGATGCCATAATTAGCTGCTCAAAGTCAATATCTAACACATGTGCAATGGCAAGTTTATGCTCAAACAGTACTGGTAGCTCTCCCAGAAAAATGGCTAGATTTAATTGTAAGATAGTGGAGGGGATTTTTGGTTCACTAGGTAAAATCTAATCTCAGGCATGACAGCCCCGATTAATAGGCAAAGAATCACATTACACATTACGTAAACCTTTATCAAATTGAAATTTAGATTTTGAATACACCACAACATAGTGATGTATCACATCTTAAAGGTGCAAATTATTTCCCAACAGTTCAAGCGCCATGCAGGTTTTATATTTGGTAAAAATTACTGAATGCAGTCAATTGCAGTTTTTCTGCGTACATGCGTGTGTGTGTGAAGATATTGAAGATATGGGCACTTTGCCTTCCTTTAAATCCATAGAATCAAGTTATCGACCTACAGTGAACATTAACTTTTAAGGTTTTGTAACACAATACACCTACACGGTGCATTGAAATTTGATCTAAAGGGCTACATTCTACATGCAGTCCTAGCCTGAAGTCGACAGGCATCCTTGAACGTACCCAACATTTTTTCAATGATCTCCAGAAAGTTGGTAAAGAACGTGTTTTGAGACCTGTAGGTGGGGCCAGTGTACCATCCACCTGCAATTGAGAGGGGTCTCGGCTCAGATGCCAGTCAAAATCTGCATGTGAGAAAGCATAAAGTTGTCTTATCCTCACCATGTGTGTAGTCTGAGATCATGAAAGGATCTGTTGATCCTTGTCCCACATCTTCAAGAAGATATCGGGGTACTGTGAAGGAAATGAAAGTTTTTTCTTTTTCTCATGAACCATATCACCTCAGTCATGAGCAAATGAATACATTTTTTCACTCACCACAAGTGAAAGATACTCGCAGGTGTTTCCTGGTCCCAGGGAAACAGGGGTCCCCAAAGGTTTGGGTGTCTGCCAGTATAGAGCAATTTACCCTGCCATGACATCGACGTGAAACCTTCCTTAGAGCCGATGATGACAAACACTCTGAATTTAAAATGAAAGAAACAGATTATTTTCATGGACTAACAAAAGAAATGAGTGTGACATTGTTCTCAGAAGAGATCAGACATATCTTTATTTTAATCAGTCAATAGTGAATAAATAATAGGATACCAAATAAAGAAATAATCAGCAAAATGAAAAATAAGACATGTTGCCCATTTTCCATCATTTTCTATGCATTTTATAATTTTCACAACAAGATCACACATAAGCATCCTGTTGCAAACCCATGTCGGTCTGCAGTCCAGGTCCCTGAGGACAGAAGGGACTGCCGTGCAGCAGGTGTCCAAAGGTTGCTGAGTATATGGCAAGGACTGTGTCATTCTTGCACATTAGCCGCAAACGCTCATTTTCGCACACAAGTCTTGTGCGGTGGTGTTCTGAATAGAGGACAAAAAATTGTGGTGATGACTATTTATGAAAACAATCTTTTGCAAATATTTATGATTTGCTCCTGTATTTGCTCTTTGACATGAAAGCCAACTTAATGATGTTGTCTGTGGCCTTAGCTTCACCTGAGCCTAGATGAGGTAATATCAAGTGGGTGTCATTCTTTTTAACTGTCAACTGAATAATAAAAACATGCATTTTTGCTCCCATAATAATTGTGGATGAGCAGTGTGGATAAAAAAATATTATATTGAAATGTTTTGATTTTTACTCAATGGGGATCAATAAAATCTTATCTTATTTTATTTAAATGGCTTCCACATCCTGAAATTATTACGTGGCCCATTGCAGCCTACCTGGCCGACACTTGTAGGAGACTAGAAGGTACTTGGTTGTAAGTGGACAAGGGTCTTGACCAAACACTGGGCTTAAGACAGGAATTTGACAGATCCGCCTATCCTGACACTCCGACAACACTTTCTGAAAGTATAAGACAAGTACTATAAAGACCTCTGAAACATGATCTTTTTCAAAAGACTTCCTGTATAAAATTCACTGATGTACCTCTATGGCCACTGGAGAGGTACATTCAACATCTTCGTCACGTGTTAGATTCATGGTTGTGGAGGGACATAAGTGTTGACTGGGAACACGCCGTCCATAAAATGCTGACAAGACAGCAACAGATGTCCTGGAGGGACAAGCTACAGTGAGAGTGTCTCCTTCACAAGCATGCGCTGTGTGGTTCTTGAGGATGGTCTGAAGATAAGCTAAAAGAACAACGCAAGAAGATAGAAATTTTATTTAATTTGTGTTCAATCGTCAGAGGGGAATAAATGGAATTCACCTGAGCTAATTTATGTACAAAACGGAAATAATCCCTGCTGTAGTCTCAGGCTAGACTTTTACGCACAGGCCATTTGGTTTGTTTGGATGATATGGTAAAGAATATTGACTATACTTTTAAAAAACATCCAACCTATCCAGTGTAAACAAGTCAATAGGAGGATCTTTGTTCCCTGTTTGCTGCTCACTATTGTTTGTTGCTCCAAGAGTGACTCAGTCTCAGTCACTGGGGCTTGTACAATAACTGATGTATTTAAACTATGACAACTTATACAAACTTATACAAACTTGCACAACAACATTCAGATAACCTTTAAAAAAAGGTCTCCTCTTCTACATTATGTATCCTTTCTGCATCCAACCCACTACAGTATGAGTACCAGGCATTCTTCATTTTATTGGACAATAAGATATGTTAATCAAAGCTATATGTATCATGGAGAAGGTGTGAAATACAATGAATCTGAATCTTGTTCCAGATTTAGTTTCCAGCTAATCTTCCTTTCCTCCCATGGGTAAATGCAGAATATTGAACAGCAAATTTAAAGGCATCTACGTTAACACAATGCATTTCATAAAAACGAATGCAAGCACGAAAACTGTTGACGAGGAGATATAAAGAATTGACAAGGAAATTCATATATTTTTTAACTGTAACCTTTGTAAAAACCTTTTGTGGGGGTTTGGGTATATGTACCAGGGATTGGGTTGGATTTATCTGCGTGCTTATGCCTGTGTACATATGTAAGTGTATATGGGTGTGTACATTTACACATGTAACAACCATGGAAGCAGCTCACGGCTTTTTGGAGCAAACAGGAGTCGGTACCAGACACTAACTCAGAATGATCTATTCTCTTGCCTTTGAGAGCCTGTGCTCAAAAACATCAAAAAATTAATTCAGAGATTCACTGTATTTAATATGCTCGAATAATGTTGTCTTAAACAGATTGTAAATCTTTGAAGATGTATGTCTATTTTAATCTACTTCTCTTTTAAATCCTAAATCTCCCTTTCTTGCCCTTCCACAACTCAAACATAATCCTTTTGCTACACTGTTCTGAGCTTTTACCATGAAAACAATAATAGCCCCAATAATCAAGCACTTACTGGAGAAATCGGGAGCCGAATGCACAGTTTTTATCTTCAGAGCCCAAAGCAGAGGCAGAATCAAATAGACCGAAAGAAAGTCCATGCTGACATTACGCATATCCTGGGTTTTGTTGAAATGTCCTGTATTTTTATTGACTGACTGGGGAGGGCTGTCATTAGGTCAATGATGCCATTGTGCTTACAAGAAACAGTCCCCCTTTGTCAGCAAAGGCAGCAGTAAACAGCGCAGGGAATACAGCTCCAGCCATTGCTTTATCTTCAGATGAAAACAGAGATTAATAATTGTACTGTCCATTCCTATTTGAATATATTGCTCAATTTTTTTCTGATATATTGCATTAAATGTAACAAGTGCTATGACTGTTTGAAAAATGACCGACATCTCATTCATCTTAGCCATACTAGAGGCGTGATTTGATTTGTTCATCTCCATAGGCCAAATAATATATAATTCCTACATATGCCCATTCAATATTATTTCAATATGAAAAATATTGCAGTGTATTGAGACTTTTTTCACAATTGAGTTTGGTTTGTTTGTTTGTGTGTGTGTGTGTGTGTGTGTGTGTGTATGGGTGTGTCAGGACATTTTCTTGGACTCAATTTTCAGAACAGGGGGTTCTATTTACAGATATATACATGATTACAAATACAAGATAAGGCAATTTTCTCATCCAGGACGTCATTTCCAGCAGCTGCATGTGTCCATCAGAGATACAGTATGTCTGTCATCACAAGATAGGGCTTTCGATTTTTTTGTCTTTGGAGTGGAAGTGAAAGGTCACTGGTGAGTTACACACTTCCCTTGCAGCCAGCTTTTTCCACAATACCCAGGAAATCTCTCCTGATGACTAACCTCACAGAATAAGATTTATTTATTCTAAAGCAGTTAAGATAAACCCATATTTTCATACTCAACACTATGTGATGGCCATGTCATTACACCAAACACTAACACATATTTGCTGTTAGTTGAATTGCCTTATTCAAAATGGTTAATCAAAATATATTTCAGGATAAAACTCTCAACAGTTCTCAGACAATCTCTAGTTGCCACTCCCTTTGTGGCAGCAGAATGGTCATTATAATAGAGACAGATCATTGTGGACATGTGGCACTCCCACCTAATGCTCCAGTAAAATTCCATAAACTTCCCATAAGACAATCCTTGAAGAACATATAAACATTTAAATTACATATATCGATATTTGGAAATAAAGATATGAAGAATGGTTTCATAGCAGGGAAATATTTCACACAAATCAAGTTATTATATTTAGTTGCCTTTTAAATCTATGCACTATTAATCGACTGTACAGTAAATAAAGGCACATTTTGAGTTTGTTCCAAACCTATGAACTAGAAATAAATATTTTATTATGTTATCAAACATAAAACACACAGTTTGTAAATGAAACTACCATGAGGTTTCTTTTCTATTATAAAGTTTCAGAATTTGTTTGTGTTAAGTTGAGACAATTCCTTATTTATCATACCATGTTGGAAGGTATGTCAAAATTAACTGACACTCTTCTGCTTTGAGTTACTTCCTTATCAGTTCCTGTCTACTGCAATATGCTTGCAAACCTATTTAAAGCTCCCTTCATTGAGTTCTGTATATATGTGGGTGTACCCCACCCATCCTTCGACCCTCCTTCTCCTCTGACTTGTGAAGTATGTTCAGGATGATTGTGTCCAAGGAGCTCTCAGACAAAATAGAGCCAGCACTGAGGTGTCACAGTTTCCTGACCTCCACGACGGCAAAGATACTTAAAACCAGAGCAGTACTTTTGCAAGTGTGTACTCTTATCTTGCTTTCCTGACGAGTGGATATCTCAAGGGGTTCAGAAAACTTGAAGGTTTATTTTTGGGCTGTCGTCTGGAATTTTCACAGAGAAAAAGTTTTAAAAAAAATCTTCTGAGGACGACATGGCGCTGCGACAGAACTCAGACAAGGAGCCGAGCATTGAGTTGTTTATTAAGGTCAGTCTCCTATAACTCAATTACAAAGTGCATTTGTAAAAATGTTTATATTGTTTGAGGCAAGAGAAGACTGTCAAATAAATATTTTGCTTATAGATTGGTTCAATTTGAAGTATTTTTCATTTAGGATTTAAAAGTAACAGAGATCCACTAAAATGTGAGAGGCATCAATCAGAGAACAACCCTCTTTTTGATTTGAGGCTTCAACAGATACATGCACTGGAAGTGTTTGTTTCCATGTTGAAGGTTGCTGCAGGGTTTTATCAGTTAGCTGTAGCCACAGGGTCTATCTTATCATCCAACACCAAGAGGAGAAAAGAGCATACAGGGTGACTGGCCCCAGCGCTTCTGACACACCCACTGACTCATGCACACATGTAAATGCAGCCCTGTATATTTGCTTTTTAACTTTATTTAATTATGATGGTCCCACTAGTAGTGGGAGTCTCTTTTTCGAGGATCACTTACAAGAGAAATGTCAAGTTATTCTTGTTACCATCTATTTTAAAAACATTAGTATTTACTATAATCTGACTTCCAATATTTCACATTGAAAAGCATTCAAAAATGTGAATTTATCAAATTTAAGTGAACTTGTCATTATTGTCTCTGAGGGTGCTGAATCAGTGAAAGAAGTTAGTTTGAAAATTGTTTCTTATTTCATGTCTACATTTAAACTGAAACTGTGAGATACTCCTCAGTCTTTTTTTACCTCAAGTATGTCAAACTGTGCTTAGGTTAATTGTACCAGAACACAGGGACAGTGTTTTCTCAAATTAAGAACAAAAAACTACATTACATTACATTACATTACATTGCATTTGGCAGACGCTTTTATCCAAAGCGACTTACAATAGAGGACATAGGGACTGCAAATACACTTGCAAATACACGATGCACAGGAGCTTAAAATGAGTTAAGCTCAATCAAAAAGCCATCCCAGGTGATTAAAAACTACACAGTTAAATAAATATTTCTACAGAAAAAAATCACCTGTTATATGATGATCTTACTCATTAACAAGATTTAGCGGAAGAGGTTTTTACAGCTCGCTATTCTCATTTTTCATTCACCAAATGCTTTTCTAAGTATGCTGTTATATTGATTCAAAGGCAAAAAGGCGGGGCTTTAAACAAATGGTCGTCCTGGTGTGGCTGAAGTAGGAGAGCAAATATTACTATTTCTTGTTTTCAGCCACAATACAATACTCGATTTTGCCCCGCCTGGAAATATCTTAAGGCATCTTCGTATATCGCTTTACTGGATAAAACAGGACTATTTGGACAATTGCAAAACAACATTTCCAAACATTTCTGTTTCGTTTTTTCTTTTCAGGCCGGTCATGATGGTGAAAATGTGGGCAACTGCCCCTTCTGTCAGAGGCTCTTCATGGTGCTGTGGCTGAAAGGAGTCAAGTTTACGGTTACCACTGTTGACATGAGGAAGTAAGCACCCCCAGCACCAGAAAGAAAATCCTGGGCATCTGGTCAAACTGACTTTCTCACAGTCCTCTCCTGGTTGAGAGAGAAAAACAGATCGCTGTATTACTATAATCCTTAGAATTGTTCATTATATCTACTAGGTGAAGAAGGAGAAGCTAATGAACAGAGTACAAGGAGCTCAGTGTTACTCCAACGCTCTCACCTTCTTCAAACAAATTTTCATTGTGTGAATTTCTCATCTGTGAGCAAATAAGCTCACCTTGAAAGGATGTTGATAATCGAGTGATTCAAAATGAACAAGAGGGCATTATAAATAGCTGACCACTCCCAGCACAATTTTTTCCCTTTAAACTTTAACTAAGCCACTGTTTAAATCATAAATTAATTCCATCAATTTAATTCTGATAGCACTGATAACCCACACATTTATTCAGTTTGTCAATTATAACCTTATCTCAGAATTGGACATTTATAACCATTTTAAATATTTTGACTTCTCTGTTCTCTGTAGGAAACCGGCAGAGCTAAAGGACCTGGCCCCTGGAGCAAACCCCCCATTCCTCCTATATAATGGCACCCTCAAAACCGACTTCATCAAAATCGAGGAATTTCTTGAACAAACATTGGCCCCTCCCAGGTACTGTGTACAATATCATCATATCAATATGACTGATGCGATATTAAAAAGGTGTCAGGCCACCAAAGCTGTATTAAATTGACATCTTCTGATGAAACAAAGGTTTTCTCTCAGACATCCCCTCCTTTCTCAACAGGTTTCCTCATCTCAGCCCACTAAACAAAGAGTCCTTTGATGTGGGGGCTGATATTTTTGCAAAGTTCTCTGCTTTCATTAAGAACACGCCAAATAATGCCTGTGAGTCTGGTTTCTCGTCATCGCTCTTCGTTTTTTTATTTCATTTTTTTTTGTAACTTTCAAATCATTACAAACAAAAAAGGCAAACAAGTGCAAGGAAGCCCTGTCCAGAAGGTTCTCAAATAAAGTGAGATTCTGAGACCCCAGGGGCTTCAAGAGGATGTAATCTTTTATTTAGTTTTTTTAACCTCCAACTGAATGGCATTGATCTCTTTGGTTTTTACTTTTCTGATATTTTCTTACTTTTTTCTGATACTAAAGTTCAGGAGAAGAATCTTCTGCGGGAGTTCAAACGTCTGGATGATTACCTGAATAGCCCCCTACCTGAAGAGGTCGACCAGAAAGAATCCACCACTGTCTCTGAGAGAAAGTTTCTGGACGGCAACCGCTTCACTTTAGCTGACTGCAACCTGCTGCCCAAGCTGCATGTTATTCGGGTAAGACAAACTATCTTTTACTTCATCGTTTTAACTGGCAGGACTTGGTGTGGCCAGGAGACGGAAAAATTTATAACCCAATTATTGATGACACCAAATAGAGATCACAATTGCCCCTCAGTTGTTATGGGCTGATGTTGATGATGCTGGAGTTTTATTAATAATGGAAAGACACAAACCATAGGAATTTCACATCATACTTAAACTCCCAATGAAATTTCACATTACTGTACACATGACTCCAGTTTGGCACAATTTCTCACAGAAAAACACACTTATATACAAGTAAATACTGGCCTCCACAGGATTTTGAGCAGCATCGCTCCAGCTTTGACTAGTTGCATCATTGCTCCATATGACGATTTGTTATTTTACTATTTTGTGTTATATCTAAAAGACCATAAAGGAATTTTTTTTTATAAAAGCAGGAGCTGAAAAGTTTGTAAGAGGAACCAATTAAAATGGAGATTGTTTTAGACTGTAACAGTAATGGACAAGGCCTGTCAATAACCTTATTTGACCATTTGGGTACTTCGAACTGTGCCTATTTGATTAAAAGTATGAATATTAGTTAATCAATGGTGATATTTAAATGGAAAATAATATTTTCCCCAAGAATTATAGTAGGAGGTCATCCTTTTTTATCAAAAGTTACAGTTTGCTCAATGTTTCAATAATTCTTTGTACATATTTGTAAGATTGTATTGTTTGTTGGCATGCTGAATGACAAGAGTAATCATCCAAATAATAAACATCTTATAGTAAGAACCTCGGTCTTTTCTTGCAGGGGCGAGATTCGCAAAATGAGTGAGCACCCTGAACCACTGTGAATAATGCTATTTAATCAGTTTGAGGACATTTCTATTTCAAACTTTTCAGGTTGCTGCCAAGAAGTACTGTGACTTTGACATCCCAGCCCAATTCACAGGTGTGTGGCGATACCTTCAGAATGCCTACGAGAGGGAAGAGTTCAAACAGACATGTCCAGCAGACATCGAAATCGAGAAGGCTTACTTCAGTGTGGCAAACAAAAGGAAATAATCATTAAATTCTCTGTAAAAGTTGCTAAAGCCTGCAGCAATAAATGGCAGTGACTAGCAAATGTTGGACGCTGAGATATGTTTTTGCAGCAGCATTACTCCAAATCCCAGAGTATGTTCTTTGCTTTATGTGTGTCGCTGCATTGTCCATTGTAGAAAAAAGAAACTGACAAAGGCAAATGTGCAATTTTCTTTGAATGTAATTAAAAGGATGATTTTATTTATAGTGTAAAAATATAATTTGCTTTTTTTTACAATCAAATCGCCCTTGTCATGATAATTTAGACAAAAAGTACTTTAAGTTTGAGAAACTGCTGCAGATATCTTAAAAACTGTTCATCTTTATGCAGAAACCACAGCAGATTTCTGCATCTTTCTTTGTGCAAACACAGTTAAGTATCATGAAAATGTCTTGCTACCACACTATTGAATAGTTTTCATAATCTCAATTTTTGAGTGAATTGACAAGTTAATTTAAGTAAGAAAGAGTTCCGGCTACAAACATGTCTCATAAATTTCATTTCTGATGTTCAAGTTTATTTCAATCAAAAAAAAAAAAGAAAGACTGGTTCATGACATCAAAAATATACTTTCTGACAATCTGGTTTATGTGATGACAAAATGGGTTCATAAGAAACAAAACTACAATTGCAGATGACTGGGCATCCAGGCCTGTTGCTCCAAAATAAAGAATTCCTCTGTTAATGTTGTCTAGTTGGTCACGCAGTATTTCCAGAAGCATGCTGTCAGAACAAACACAAAATACAAATCACTAAATACCTTAACACACACCAATAAAGTGACATCAATTTCTTCACCTGAAATGTTCTCAATGAGTATGAACGTATTACTTTTCTTTTGTGCATGTTTGAACTATTTAACACATTAAATGAGAGTTTCAAATCTCTTAATGCAAACCATCAACATTTATCTTTTATTTTATCTTTATTTAAAAAGGAGATTAAAAGTAGCATATTTTTACAAGAAACTGACCAAGGTAACTGCCCTATTGTATCATAAGAAATTAACATAGCTATTAGCTTCCACTCAGGCCTCTCAGAAAACACAACTCCCTTTAATTTATATTCTCAAATTTTATTCAAATATTATCCTTTTTTGTCACTGTTATTATTTTGCCACCTTTGTTATTTCATGACAAAGGTGCACATTTGAAAATGCCACATTTTAAATTGCTTTTATTGGAACTGAGGCGAGAGAATCCATAGAGTGTAGTGTTAACATTTTAAAATGTAAAAATAACAGTTTGGAGAAAAATTATGCTGAAAAATATTTGATAAATTTTTGTGCCATTAATAATCTTGGTCATCTAGGAGATCATATACAATAGCCAACAATAAACATCACAGTCCAGGATTGCCGCAAAAGGTTTTGCACTTGTAAGAGGTGTGGCTCGATGGAAAATAGGAGTCCCTGACCTCTTTTGTTTGTCTTTGGCATGTTCTGCTCTGATCTAAGAAAACCTTCAGAGCGAAGCTTGTCAGCTGCTGCCAGCTTCAAAACAGCTTCCCTGAGATCCTCAATCTACAGACAAGGAAGTCATGAGTTGATCAATATGATTATATTAACCACTTATCCATGGAGCACTGCCTGCAGATTATAATATATCAAGGCTTACCATTTTGGTATATGAATCTGCTGCTGACTCCTTGGCTCCTTAAAGGAAAAATTGAGCAGAAACTATGTCACACTAGGAGTTATAGAGAAAATACTCACTGGTATAAATAAAGAAAGCTTACATCAATTATATACCTTTATTCCAAGATTCTCGGTCCCCATTGTGTTGCATCAGCAGTGGATACAAATCATTCACCTCCGTTTGCTCCCCTTCAGTATTTGGTCCCACCTCTGATACCAGTTTCTGAATTAAACCTGCCGAGCAAAAGGCTTCATTATGATATGTTTTCATGTTGGGAATTTGAGAAAAGTATGTTTGAGGTGTGAAAGTGTATCTTAGATCAAAATAGACAGGATGAAAGATAATACAATAAAGATCAAGTTGCATTAATTTCAAAACATTTACTAAATGTTTCAAGGATGCAGAAAACATTAAGGTGCTGAGTTTTCAGATGTAAATCCTTCATAATCTTTTGGGATAATTGAAGCATTGTAATATAAAGAAGACTTACCTGGCTGTGGTTCCAGGCTGGATTCAGAATACAGAGGTAGCGTATGGGACCATCTTGCAGAGCAAATCACTGCTATGAAGTAAAACACAGCCACAGAATACATGGTGACTTTTTCTTGAAGCAGCCAGAGCTAGACTTTCCTTCAGCTTGGCCACAAACTTAACTTATATAGCCTTTAAGGCCATCAATCACAATCTGATCAATACATTATCATCACATCCAGTCTCTGTCTTAATGGATTTGGCGTCATAGACACAATTTAGGGGACCCTGTCAATTCAGACAAAACCTATCTTTGCTTGTACAGAGAGGTCTAACAAATGTTTACTCTCACACAGTAATCAGCAGCTGTCCAGTGAGGTGGCCATGCTTTATGTCTGACATCACATCTGTGCGATGGGCTGCCCAAAAACATCATTGCTCATGTCTGAGATTGTGGGTTCACAAAGCTTATAGAACTGTGTCATTGCAGGTTTCTACGTCATTTTCAATGGGATGAGCAAGATCTCAGATAATTAATCTCATTGGGCAAATAGGTCACAATATGGAAATACAATATGCTTATATAAGCTTTTATCTTAGCCCCTGCTGTCTATTTGTGAAGCTCAATAACCCTCTGTTGTAAATACTGAGCCAATTTGAAGTATTCCTACCCCATTTTAGTCAAATTTCCTTTTCTAAAACAGCTGCCATGGAAACTGGTGTTACAGCCTCTGTCGATTCCACCATAAAGTTTCAGAGCATACTACATAACACTCGATTTCAGTGAAACAGGTATTGTAATATTCAAAGAAAGAAACACTGAAGGCATTGCTAAATGATACCTTCCTATCCTCAGTCTCTTTGCTGATGCTAATGTTTGCAACTGTTCAAGAAAAGGAGCGTTTTTATTGATGGAAGTGGAAGTGAAGTCAGACCTGGATTATATGCATGTATTAAGATAAGATAAGATAAGATAAGATAAGATAAGATAAGATAAGATAAGATAAGATAAGATAAGATAAGATAAGATAAGATAAGATAAGATAAGATAACAATATCAATAAATATAAATAGAGGAGACATTGTTTGCTGTGCTGTGTCGGCGATTTTAACTTGTGATATCTATGGAAAATATGGAAATATGGAAAATAATATATAAAAATGATAGTGTGATGGCTGGCGCTGTTAGGGGGAGGCTGGAATTTGTCTGCAAGAGATTTCAAGTTAACGGAAGAGGAAACTGTGTTGTATGTAATATAAAAGGAACATCGTCGAGATGATGGGAAGTCATGTTCATTGCGGTGACATATTTATGGTTGTTGACATAGGAATTGCAGATGTATTCAGGCTGGTATCAAGGACTGGTACTTCAGTGGTTGATCTTAACATGTTTTAATCATCTGATTCCAGGAATATTTGTAGGCACAGAGGTGTCATCTGACAAGCTGTTTTGTTAAAGTAAGTGAGCAGAGTCGCACAGTTTATGTAGATCTTTGCTGTGTAATGGCTAAAAGGGTCACAAAGCTGATCCTGAGGCTGCTTACAGTGCTGAAAAACATGGCTGATTCAAAAGTTTTAGTCAAATTAAAAGTTAGCATATACAAGTTCTCATAAGCTTGATTGCTGTGTTGTGGAGCTTTTCACCTGGGTCATGATTTGATGAATTATAAAATCTTCAGTCTTTGGCAATACTACTGTGAGCTTGGCAAAATTCACAGCCTGAAGTATTCTTTCAAAGACTGATCTTAAAGTTACACTTGTAGATTACAACATATTATGTGGTCGTATCCTTATTTTTGTAATTCCCCGTTATTTTGTAAAGAACACTGAATCCATTGTATAGAAAGTACAATACAAAGTAATAATGATCATCATCATCATTTTTTACGAAGAAATAATGACAAGATTGGGGTGTTAATGTGTCTCACAACACAGTACATTGAAAAGACATTACCTCTAAACATAGAGGAAAAAGAAAGTTTGTTTTTGTTTTTCTTTTTTTTCTTTTTCAAATAATACTTTGGGCCATGGGGCATTTTTCAAACTGAAAGGTCAGTAATGTGCTTCCGAAGAGTGTATGTTGTGTCAGGTGATTTATAATGTTGTCTTCACGTTTTGGAAATTGTTGCTGAAAACAACATTTGATACATATGGTCACTGAGCTGTCTCTGCAAAGATGTGCTGCACATCAGGTCAGCGCTTAGATATCAGCTCAGATATTAACTTGAGGTCTCACAAGGGAATGCACAATGAAAAAACCAATCTAAACTTATGTCTATGTTGATGTAGTAATTTAGAGATATACACAATTTATTCAATTACTGTAAATTTAATTAGATTAAAAATTGTTTTAAAAAAATATATAATAAAATATATAACTTTCAGAGTGACTAAGTCATGCTCCAACCTATTGTTTTCTTATTTTTATTTTGATTATTATCATTATTAGTATTGTTTTTGTGATTATTATTGTTGTTGTTGTTGTTTTTGTTTTTATGATTATTATCAGTAAAATCATCATCATCATCATGAAATCCATAAAAGGGGTAAGCAGGTTCTGGGAGTGCAAGAATTCGATCGGACATAAATATAAGGCGATTGTCAACAATACCGATATTTGGAAATTTCATAAGATGCAACATACATTTGAATATAAATCATCCTAGTTGAAAAAAAAGATACATTGAAGTATGTATTAATGTGTGGGTAATCCAATTTAACAACGATGTTTCATTTAACAATATCTCATTTGTCCATTACTTCACACCACACACCACACACCACATGAATGAGAGTTGACTTGAACGGGAGGAGACTTCAGCGGAGTCACATGACCTCCGAAGCGGAAGTTGGTAGTGTTGACTTAAAATGTAACAACCATGCCCTTACCTAGTTAATAAACAAACATCCTGTTCATATTCTCTGTAAACAGCCGTCGTGGGATTTGAAAGGTACGGGACAACAGGCGCACCTCCACCAGGTACTGTAATATGAAATATACTCTGCTAGTAATGTTGCTAACAACACCCAAGTTAACCCCGTCGTCTGCGCTTACACGTAGCTAAATGCTAGCTTGTCCACCCAAATCCCTGAAATTAGTTACTTTACACCTCATGCACAGAGAATTAAAAAATCTCGCTTAAATTTCGGTGTAACGAAGAAATAGCAGATTAAATCATTTGACTCGCTCATAGCAACGGAAATAAACTGGATTGGTGGACTCTGAAACGAATGCAAATACTTAAAAATAGTCAATACAGAAGGTAACGCTACAGTGATTTCCTTTGTATGTAAAACAGTAAGCTGACATTGAGCCCGTTCACGCTCTTAAAATCCTTAAAATGCAACTGATTCGGAGACCAAACATGAGAAACTTAATGTTTTTCTTAAGTTATATTGAAGCTGGCGTGATGTGATTAAGTTGTATGTATTAATCCACAGTGGCATTTGCTCAATTCTTTACTTACGTGTCACATTGACTTGAAATATTGAGTATTAAAACTGAGGTTTTTTGTTGTTTTTTTCCACTATATTGTGGCGTGTTGCCTAAAGTCACGGGTAGTTGATAAAAACATAAATTTTGCTTGGAAAATAAATCTCCCAAATTATTTTTGGTATCAGAGCCATGTAAACATACATTTTATTGGACATTTTATGTGGTGATGTGGCTGACGTTGAATCTCATTAGAATGCTAAGTTCTTGGTTTACATTTGTACTTATAAAAAAAAACAGATACTGGTTAAGATACCTTAACATAGAAAATATAATTAATTCTATTACCCATCCAAATTCATGTCACTGACTTTGTATTTCTACATACGTAACACTTTCAGATTTGTTGCACTATTTTTACATTTATGGTAATAATACAATATTTGGAATCTCTACTTGAGAATTGCTTTTTCGGTACTGAGAAATATGTTATTAAAGCACATGATTCATTATTTATTCACTACTAGACAGAATATTTCTTACAAGACAGAAAGCAGCATGATTCTCTAGATTCTGATATAAATGCTTTCAAATGTTTCTTTCTTTTTTACAGTGCTGCCAAAATGTTGTCTGATGGAGGCTCGTTCATGAAGGGGATGATCCTCGGTGGGCTGTTTTGCTTGGTGCTCTCACTTCTGGGTAGTTTCAGCCCTGTCTCTCAGTCGGGGACAGATGAGTTCTCTCACCATCATCATGTTAAGGCCCCAAGCAAAGATGAGTTGAAGCACCTCTCTGACTTTGAGATGCAGGAATTGCACAATCAGGTTCGTGTCTATTGCGTCATCATGGTCCAGCCCAAGATATTGGTTTACTGGGCCACTGCAATTGACACCTGGAGCAAACATTGTGACAAGGCTGCGTTTTACACGTCAGAGTCGTCCAAGGCTCTTGAGGCTGTTGACCTGCAAGAAAAGGACGAATGGACCCGGTTGCGTAAAGCTCTGAAGCACGCTTTCGAAAACGCTGGAGATATACGATGGTTCTTTGTGGCACAACCCACAACATTTGCCATCATTGAGAACCTCAAGTATCTGTTGCTTACCAAGAGTCCTAGTGAGCCTTTCTACCTTGGAAACGCCATAAAGTCAGGAGAGCTTGAGTATGTGGCGTATGATAGCGGCATTGTACTTAGTTATGAAGCTCTAAGAAGGTTAGTTAATGTGTTTCAGGATGAGGACAAATGTCCAGAGAGAGGGCGTGCCCTATGGAAGCTGAGTGAGGATAAGCAGCTGGCTGTGTGTCTCAAGTACACAGGCGTGTTTGCAGAGAATGGAGAAGACACACATGGAAAAGGCCTGTTCAACCGAAAGAGTGTGGACAGTTTGATAACAGACAGCATGAAGGAAAACCCCACTAATGTGGTGGAGGGCTGTTGTTCTGATATGGCAGTCACATTCAATGGGATGACACCAAATCAAATGCAGGTGATGATGTTTGGCGTTTACAGACTTCGTCCATATGGCCATGATTTCCATGACTTGTTATTATTTTCCCCCCCTGAAGGTTCAAACAACGACTAGACAATTAGTCCTTAAGCTCTTGGTTTTTTCACTTCTGTGATGGCAAACTAATGTTGCGTGGTTTACTTGTTATATTAATCTAACTGGATCCTGATTGGGAAACAAGTTTTGTACCTTTTGCACAACCACCAGCACCTCATTCTTTTGATGTGCAGGGGTCTAAGGGTCGATGAGTGTGCTGTTCTTTGAATCAAGATAGAAATGAGAAATGTATCAGTGCTGGGGTATGAAAAACCAGGATGTATTTTGGTATTGTAATATTATTATAACTTACATTTTAAATGTTGTCTTTCATGGTATTTAAGCCGCAGTTTTAAAGTGACACTTTATTCTGAAAACATTGTCTGATTATTTACAAATTCTAAATGTTCAGCCGTATTCAACCATATCAAAAAAACAATAAATCCTATGAATGTATGGACATATGGCTGTGGAAAATAATGTGCTTGACTGCCAGTGTCATTGTAAAGAATAAGTCTTCCAAACACAAAAAATAAGATAGTCCTTTATTTGTCCCGCACTTTGGGAAAAGATTTTTTTTTTCTTTTTTTTTATCCCTTCAGATTCTGAAGTTTTAAATGTGATTGTTGCAGGAGATGGTTTTTCAAATATAAAGAAAATCATAAAACTGATTTCCGATGAAATGTGTAGTTCTTTTTACCATTTTATGAAGAACATTTTGTGTTATACATGTTGATAAACACAATTTCAAATGCAACTATAAAACTGATCAGGAAGAATAACAGCATTATAGTAGCATTACAGGGGAATGAGGTACAGTATGAATATGAAGATTTTAGTCTAAAAATATGTTTTACAAATCCAAACATGCTCACAATTTTATTTTATTATATTTATCCACTATTTTGTAAATGGTTATGTTTTAATCCCAATCAATTGAATGTCAGCTGAAGACCGGCCAGGCTGTAGTGATAGAAGATTTTCATGATGTGAACAACCCAAAGGTTTCGCTATTGGCAATTTATACATGCTACAGAGTGTATTGTGCTAAAAAATTATCAAAATGTAAAATCATGTTTAATGTGTTCAGTTGTTTCTCGTGATAGTAAAATTTTAATATTTAAAGTTTCCTTGATGACTAAAATATATCAGGAAATTGCCAATAAGTTGCTGACCCTAATATTTAGTGCAGTTCAGATGATTAAAAAAAGTTTCAACTAATTGCTGGGACTTTTTTTGAGTTTCGGTTAAATTAGCCAGAAAATACTTGAAAATGAGAACATATCTTGATTCAGTGGACTGCATGACGTTCAGTAGATTGTATTAAAATTGAATTTAATTTTATGCTTAAGTTAAAACAAGAAAATAGGACTAAGAAACTGGTGAACAAAAACCAAAAAATGTTCAGCGACATACACTAAGACATAAATGAAAAATTAAAGGGCTTTGGTTAAATTATTTATTATTTTCATTGTGAACTGTGAGCTTGTCAACTATTAAACAAAAAATCCTCTAAGTTCTAAATAACCTTGTGGTGAGAGATTTACTTCATGGAAGAGATTGGGGATTTCTTTCCCTTTTGTGTTATGTTTTGGTTCAATGAAATCCAGTGCAAAATTCAAAACTGCCTTATAAAGGGGTCCAATAAGATTATGAAATAATACTGAGAACCCAACTGCAACTTCTTATCTTTTGGAAGTCACATTTAAATTCAAGGATCTAGTCTTAATTCAACACAATTCAATAATTTTGCTGCTTTAAGCTTATTACATTTTTACCTTGACAGTGGAGCCATGGTATTATTTTTACTGTCTCATTCAAAACTATTTTAAGTGATAATGGCCTTTTGTTTTGGGTTCTTTTAGAATTTCACCTTGCCAATAAGCACTTAATATATACAATTTTCTATACCACTATCAAATAACAACTGTTTCTGTTTTCATCAAAAGGACAACGTATTTGACTGATTTTACCTAGATAGGTTCTCCAACCAACTACAAATATCCGTGTTGCTACACCCCAGTAAATAATCATTTTTCCTTTATTTATCCCTCATGGGCTGTCCATCAGTTCCAGGGGAGCAGTTAGGGGTTCAGAGTCTTCCTCAACAACACTTTGACACACTAGGAGCCAGGAATCAAACCAGGAATGTTTGGTTCCAAAAACAATTGCTCTACCCCCTGCACCAAGCTGCCCCCCAAAAAATCATTTGGTAATTATCCAGTATTGAGGAAAATGTGTGCAACATATGAAACAGGTTTTATTATATGTTGCAGAAGATCAGAATTACAAAGAATGCCTGAATTGATAACTGACCTGATTTGAAGTTTAGCATTACTGAGACTGCAACAACAAGGCTACAGGCACTGTTCCCTCTAAGCCGCGTGTTTGCATAATCGCGCACTGCTCCAGCGTTCTCCGCGCACAGCAAATCTATGCTGCGCACAAAATAAAATCCGAGCTGAACTGTAAATAAAATAAATATGTAATTTACTTACAGTTCACCTTTGTTGTGCGGTTAGGGTTAGGGTTAGACACTATGGAGCAGTGGCTACAGGTATCACACCCTTGATGGGTACCACTGATAAAAAGGGCCCATTCAAAAAGCACAACACACAATCACTGTTTAAAAGGGGACATTGGTTTTATTAGTGTGACTCCAGTCTCCTGGCAGATTACATTACAGTTAATAGGAGTAAATGGATGATGCAGCATGCCATCAACAGCTCCACACTTTCTGCTGAGAAGAGGGGGTCTTTATCATTTATAGGTCTTCATGTGCCATAATCCATCATTCAGATAGTGAACATTCTCAATTCCAATGCCTTTGTTGACTTTTTCTCTGTGCATAAAACACAAGTTACATTTAGGTCAAACATCAGAATGAGAGTCCCATTAAAATTTCTTACAGTCATGAAAAAAAAAAGACTTACATGCTTTCTGCAGACATTTTCATGACGCCAACGCAAAGTGCATGTTGCTTACCCTCTGCCATTATGGCCTGCATTCACTTGTCAAGGATGCACTCAAAAACTAAAATGGTGAAGAAAGGTGACAAATCTAGATACTCTAAGGGGAGTTGTTGCAAATCATGGAAATATATCTGCCTTGCCTTAGCAATTGCATTCTACAGAGCTGAAATAATTTCAAATGGTATTGTACATTAGAAAAGGATACAACCACTGTTTCAGATTCTGCCGGATAAAGTTTGGCTCCAGGTGATGTCAGTCCAGGGCACATGATGTTTGCCCCACTTAGGACAAATTTTATGGCCCCTTTGTCAACTTGCTGATGTGGGAGAATGAAAGGATCTATGAGGAAAAATGTGTTTGTTTTAAAATTAAGTACATTTGAATACATTCATCAACTAAAAATAGGAAATCTTACATTTATGTAACAGTCTTAGGGTGGGGTAGAATGGCCCTTCTCTCTGTCTGAAGAAGAGTAGCTCTCCATTGACTGTCAAGATTTCAATGTGTTCATGGCTGTCAGGAGAAAAACAAACTGTAGAAATTTCTTTGCACAGAAATGAGACAAAGAAATGAAAAATCGTACCATCTCACTATTTTGACAGGGTCCTTTTTTGGCATTATATGATTGAGCCATGCTTCGATGTCAGGAAACTGTTCCAACAAATTGTTTTTGATCCCTTTTATCACAGATGTTTTCAACTGGATACAGTTAGATACATTTTCCTTCTCATCAAATCTGCAAGATAAAAGATCAATATTATTATTTATTTATCTACCTATTCAAATACAGAAGCAGTCAATTGCACTTTAGTCAAACAGATTACATTATTATCAAACCCAGATTTACTTCATTATAACACAATCGGCACAATACAACACATTCACACCAAACATTACAATGTAATGTAAGTAAACTGATATTTTCAAAGAAGCTGTCAAAGTAACTCCCATTTTCCATTAAATAAATTTGTTGATGCATTTACCTCCAAATTCAAGCTAACATGGCTTTACCGACGAATCTTTAAATTATTTTTCTTAATGATGCCTTTTATCAATGACAGTTGTGATTACTTAAATACTCCCAATTTACAACGACAAAAATATCCTACGTTCACAGATATGAATTGATGATTTTCAGCGAGGCTTAGCCGTGTAGAATGTCCCAAGGCATCGCAAAGATCACGCAAATCTTAAATGTTATGACGAAAGCAGTTAAATAAATGTCTGATGGTAGCAAAACACGCTGGAAAACATGTAAGCTAATAAATTAGCGTTAGCCAGAACATGGTAGTAATTAGCTACGTACTTTTTAAACATCCTGGTTGGTCACGGTGTCCACCTTCCCGTATCGAGTCAAAACCTATCCCAAGTTGCGACTGAAGACCTGAGGGACCAGGAAAATAAAATCCAACAGATCTACGAAAAGATACTTTATGCTTCTTCGCCTGCTCCGTGAGAACGGGCCAGCATTGCGAGGACACCTTACGTCGTTTTACTACAGTTGTAGCGTTACACGGCAGCTTAGGCGCAATCCCGTTGCTTGAGTGTAACACTGCAGCACATGCTCTCACCAACATATATTTAGGTTTATAACAACTTTATTTGTAAAATATTTATCTTCCATGTTGTAATTATCGCCCGTTAAACTTCTATAGTGAATGTTAAGAACGTGCAATGGTGACACTGCCATGCTAAACTCCCGTAGATTGCATAGATAAGTAAAAACTTTATCAATGGTGTACAAAAACACAACCATGCATAGATAGATAGATAGATAGATAGATAGATAGATAGATAGATAGATAGATAGATAGATACATACATAGATAGATACATGGATAGATAGATAGATTATTTTGTATGGTGTTCCAAAAGAAACAAGACTGTCAAATAAGTCAGTACATATAGCATTCAAACGTGTGTTTTGCATGTAGACTACTTCAATAACAATCAGCAATTTACTGTATTCACATTCAAATGCAAAGTCTTTTATTAAACCGGTAATCCAGCAAAGCCATCATATAGAGGTGCGGTCTTTAAGCAAGCGGCCCCTCTGCCACAAATATAAATATCACCAATATTAATATGGTGGTGAAATAAAGGAATGTAAAATAAATCAAACAAAAGTTAGAAAAATAAAAGTATGACAATTGCAGCAAAAAAAGTCGGAAGATAGTATAGCGCCATCTTGTGGACAAAGCCTAACATCAGGTAGTCAACATAAAAAAAAAACATGCTTGTGCGAAAGTACTTTTCTACAAAGTACTTCCGGTGGGGTCACCGACTAGTTTTTAAGAGAGATTTTTTCCCCGTTTTACCAACAGAGCTTTTATGGTCAAGTGAGACCAATTGTGATTAATTCGATTTTTTTTTTGGTCCGTAACTATCTTTAACCGCCGTTTTACAGAACTGCTGTTCTCGAAAGACTACACAACGCGGTTAGACGAACGCGGCGAAAAGAGGAAGCAATAGCCAACCATCTTTCTTCTTATGCTAGCAATAACAAGAAAGAGATAAAGCTAGGTTGAAGTGGGGCTGTGTAGTTTTCTTTACATTTATTGCCTATTTTCACGGTGTTATCAAAACCAGTGTGAACGCGCCTCGTGCTCGGATACACGAACTCTCTCGGACGTTGAGCTCATCCTCCGGCTAGCCTGGAAGTTTCGGATTTGAAGACTGGCTGTTGAGAATTAGTATTCCCGTTTTTTCATGTTTCCAACAGGTTTATCTACCCCTAATCCCCCACCACCGCCAACCCAGGAGGCTAGAACAACGGCTACTGATGTCAAAAACGACAGCGGTAACATCACATCTCCAAAGAAGAGGAAAATAAACGGCTCAGAGAGGGAAGAAACAAGCGACTCAATCTCCCCTTCGCCTCCCAAGACCCTGAATTCCTCTTCCTCCTCCTCCTCCTGCTCTTCCACTCCTGTGCACATTCAGAAGAAGTTGAGGTTCGAGGATTCGGTGGATTTCATTGGACTGGATGTGAAAATGGCTGAGGAGGCTGCAGCTGCTGCTTCGTGCTCTAATAACAAAAGCAAAGCCATGTTCCTGCCCGGTGGCGTGGGGCACCATGCAAACGGACTGACGAAAACCGCAGGCTCCGGGACCTTTTCCAGCAGTAAACCCGGTGCAGCCAAGAAACTAGTCATCAAGAACTTCAAAGGTAGCAGACACTCTTAAGGGACACCGAAATCACCGAAAGCTCAGTAGTATTCTCTGACATCTGCATACAACTTAATTATGGTTGCCGCAGGTTCCTAGATCATTTGATATTGCCCCTACTGGATTATTTGTTGTGTAATTGTGTTACGAGACTCGACATAGTTTCGGACAGACTTTATTGGCCCTAAGGGGTGCTTCATTAGAGGAAAAACAGATCCATTAAACTAATTCTTAGGTAGTTATTTAAGGCGAAGAAGCAACGCGATCCAGTCGTATTTTCAAATGAAGGTAACATAGGCTTGCGAATGACTGACACCAGATTTACTAAATTCAAAGGTTAGTAGTGACCTGGTAATCCCACATTGTCTTTTTTACTAGCTAAAACTTTGAATTGTCTTATCTTTTAGCGGTTTTAAAAACGATTTAAACAGTTTGGGTCGTGTACAAAATATTTATACCGGACAAACAAATTGCCTAATTGTGTGATGAGGTGCAGCATACTTTGAGACAGATTTTACCGATCTAAAAAGCTGCATCATCACTAGAAAATTATGAGAAAACATAATAGCTACATAACACTTTATCTAGTAGTTACTGGTAGATTATTGGAGATATACATTACAAGGGCTTGTCAAAATTATGTTAAATTTAAGTAACAGTTATAGTGTATGTGTGACAGGCACCTAGTTATTTTGATTATTATTGATTGTTAGGTAGTCAGCCCTCAAGTTAATCAAACCAACACTTTGATTTACGTTCCTGACAATACCCAGTGTAAAACAATACCCCTTGTCAACTCAAAAAAGGCTAAAATGTATCAACATGTAAAATGCTATTTATTGTGATGCAGGGAAAACACTAATTAGATGTATTCTTTGATTAAATCAACAACATATACGGTGGGATTCTGCTGCTTTGAACATTATTTTACACATGCACATATTACACATGCAGTTGTGTGAAAATACTGATAACGGTTTAATTGATATTGCCAACTTTAAGACAAATGTCTTGATGTCTTGAGAGACCAGCTATTAGGGGATATTTGTGAGAGGAGTTGATAAAAACTTTTAAAACGGGAAAATGTGATAGATTTCTCAATGCTAGTTAAATGATGGCAGTGATAAATTTCAATCAGACAAATGGGCTTTTTCCTCATGAATTGTATACATATTGCAAATATATCTCCATGCAAAGTTACTTAGAGGGCTGCCGTCTTAGGTGCCTCAATATAAAAAAAATCAACATTATTATACAATACAACCAGTGTGCAACCTTGTTTGTCCACTGGCAGCATAGCTTGTGACAGCATCTAGGTTACAGTGTAGCTCAAAACCATCACTGCAGCTGCAAAAATATGCTGTGGAACAGTTACTTTGACTTTTTCTTCTTACATCACTGACTAACTTAACTGACATTTTCTGATAAAGACAAAGTAATGAAGTCACATTGATACTAACTTGGGTAAACTATAGGTGCTAGCATTGTTTTTAGAAAAGTTTTTCTGACTTGCCATTAAACACCATCCTGTTTTAGCTGATCAGCAGCCGCCTGTTCAGCTGTGACGTGTAGTTCTCTGGTCTCTCCCTACTTCATGTGTTAAAGGCAGGCCTGAGAGCATAAACAATCAAGTCTTAGTGCAGTCCACTTTACATTTCATGATTACCACATTTTTACATGTCCCAAGACATAATTACCAAATACTGTATTGTCTAATAAGTTTTTGTAACTGCACATTTTGCCAAAGTACATGTCATGGATTATCTAATATAAATGCCATAGGATTACTTTTGGGGCAACTCAGCCAAATTATTTAGTGAACTGTTTTATTAGTCTGGTCCTAACACTGATATCAGATTTTGGTTAATATTAACATTTGTTAAATATTTATATGTGATGAGTGACAGGACAGAATGGCCCAGAGGACAGTGGATGTCCTCTTGACAGTGACTGCCAAATTTGACCATGACCAGAACATATTGTGTTTTGCTATGTACACAGAAAAGCCCAAATTACCAGAGAACTACACACAGGAGACCTGGCAGAAGCTTAAGGAGGCTGTTGAGGCCATTCAGAACAGCACTTCAATCAAGTACAATCTAGAGGAACTCTATCAGGTATCACACCGGTTTACTTTGCTGTCTTTACTGCTCTCTTATCATATTCAAACGCTTCAGTTAAAACTATCCTTTATTGACACTTTTTTTTATCCCCCTAGGCTGTTGAGAACCTCTGTTCCCATAAGATATCTGCCAAGCTTTACAAACAGCTCAGAGCAGTGTGTGAAGACCACATCAAGGCACAGATCGACCAATTTAGAGAATATCCTTTCCCTCAAACTGAGTAACTGAATGTGACTTACTGAGATCATAGTACTACTGCAATGAAACTGTACTATCCTTAATGTTGTTATTACGGATGCCCTGGACAGTGTGCTATTCCTGAAAAAAATTGACAAGTGCTGGCAGGATCACTGCAGACAAATGGTACATTTAACAATTGTAGCTAGTGAAGTTGAAGTCACAGTTATCTAGTGTCATGTATTCCCCTTTGCATGGTGTATCTGTAGGATTTGATGTTGGATAAGTCGTGCTGAAGAAAGTAGAAGAAAAAGAACAGAAGTCACTTAAAGAATTTTCGGCAGTAGTAACAACAATGTTTTTCTAAGGTTGAGTTACTCACAAAGAATTTTAGCTATATTCTAAAAGTGACCTTGTGTTTTCAAACATAAAGGCTTCTATGAAGTATTCTTTAAAAAAAGCCTGAATGAACAAGATAGTGATACTGTGATACACAGAGAATGTTTTTTATCATTCTTACACAAAGGCTGAATTAGGAGCTCTTAGAATATTGTCAGCATGGTTTTGCGAAGATTGTCCCTGAAGCCCAGTCTGTTATAAATGATTCTGCTTCCCCTTTTAACAGAAATTTGCCTCACAGCAGTACAATACTGGGATATTTTTGCTGATTTTGTTTGAAATAGATGTATGCCTCTTTCAGTTTAGCAGATGGTTAAAATTACAGTACATTGGTTGAGCTTGTCTGCTTAATTTAAATTTTTTTTGTCATTTCTCAGATCATGATTAGGAGTATTTTTTTATTTTTGGACCGCACCTATGTTTTACAAAATTCAATGCTGCCATCCATCTGGTGAGTCATCTCTGAAGTTTGTCTTTTACAAATATTTACACCATTGTCCTCCAAAGGTATATATACAACAAGCTGCTCCCCTTTACAGGGACATGGGTCTGGAGCTGTTCAGATTCTACATCATCAGTGACCTAAAAGTCCAGAGTAAAACTATCGATGGGATATTGCTGCTCATCGAAAGGGAGCGAAATGGCGAGGCAATAGATCGCAGTCTGTTGAGGAGCCTGTTGAGTATGCTCTCTGACCTACAGGTGACCCAGTGTTTTTGACATGTCTGTTTCACCTAATGAAGGAAAAGTTTCTCCAAATCTTTATTCAAAAGACAGAATTAGCTGAATTTTTAGATTGTGCTTTTTGGCAGCTATATGTTGTTTTTGAGTCCCACTTGCACAGGTTATAATAACTGTCAGTGTCCCTTTGACAAATTGTTTTAATGAAACCATTCTTTTCTCCGGCTGTGACAGATTTATCAAGATTCCTTTGAGCAGCGCTTTTTGGAGGAAACTAATCGACTATATGCTGCAGAGGGACAGAGGTTGATGCAGGAGAGAGAGGTAATTTATGTGATCCTCCTTTTATTGTTTCACTTATCTCTCTATTTTTCTAATGAATAAATGAACAATTTTAGACAGTATGCTTCCACTTCAAACCGTGAGTGCAGACACAAGATCTTCAGCTTATCAACCGTGGCATTGGGGTTGGAAAGTCTTAAAAAACACAAAAATTCAATCACAGCTACAAAAATAGTCATACATCACAGGAGAGAAAAGTGATGGACAAATTTTTCTAATTTATGGCTTCAGTAGATTTCAGAAGTGTTTAGATGTGCTTATTTGTACATCCTGTCTTTTTCATTTTGCAAAATGGTAAATGGAGACATAATTTCCTGTTATCAGATCAAGGTTTGACTGCACAAATTTGTGATATTGATAAACATTTACACTTTGGTTCTAAAATTATACACAGGGAGCTAAAGGTACCTTGTTTTATCACAATTATTTGCTTATTTTTTGTTTGTAAATAGAATGAATCCTCAGTTACTTGAAATGCTTGTTATTTATATCTGAAAGTGCCATGAGCAAAGTGTTAATTAGTCATTTTTGAAATTAACAAACTATGACAAAAAAGTCAACAAAACATGACCTGAAAATTACCTGACAGCATTACCTGATAGTATTTAGATACATTTCAATACATTTTATTAAACTATAAAAAGGACTCAATATTTGATAAAGATGTAATAAAATAAATGCCTATACATTCGCACAATAATAAGCACATATGTATCAGAAAACCAATGGAATATTGATATTGTTTAAGTCTGATACATGATGCTGTTTCAGAAATCTTATTATTCAGTGATTTGTTACTCATAAATTAGCATATAATGTGCTATCTATTCAAATGTTCCTCTGAGCATTTCAGGTATGGATTTTTATCCATACTGTCTTGACCTATTTTTCCCCTGTCTTTTGATTAGTCTGTGAACAATTTCTATGTTCTGCATGTGCATTTAATTTTTTTTTCCCCTGTAACTTTTCAAGGTACCAGAATATCTCCATCATGTCAACAAGCGCTTGGAGGAAGAGGCTGACAGAGTCATCACATATCTAGACCAGAGCACACAGTGAGTTTGGTTGTTTTTTTGTACTCTGTAAAAACTCAAGAGTCCAACATAACCTAAGCTGTTTTCTCTCTTAGAAAACCACTCATTGCTACTGTAGAGAAGCAGTTGCTTGGTGAACATCTTTCTGCAACGCTGCAAAAAGGTATATTGTCCAGTCTAGCATTGTGCTATTTTCTATGTTATAATTACCAGAAAATCATACATGTCAGAATTGATTCTGTCAGTTTATTTGCCTTGGCATCTGATCTGTGTTGTTTGAAACTTTCAGGGCTCACTCACCTGCTTGATGAAAACAGAATTCAGGATCTTTCTCTTCTCTATCAGCTGTTCAGCCGAGTACGAGGTGGCGTTCAGGTCCTCTTGCAGCACTGGATAGAATACATAAAGGTCTGTCATACTAAAAATGAGTTGCATTTGATTGTGATGCTGAGCCATTTCTCATGTTACTTTTTGACATTTGGGAGTGTCAAGTAGGCCATTGTGATCCAAATGAATCATATTGGTATTTCTAATGATCCAGTTTTATTGAAAATCATTCTGCCTTAAAGACAATCATAAAATGTTCTTGTGGCAGCTCTTAAATGTTGCTTCTCGTGTTCTATTGTTAAGGGGCATGATAAGCTAGGGAAGGGCCATGTTTAGCATTTGTGCATGACATTAATTTTGAAGATTTGGTATAGTTTTTATGTTTGTAACTATCTATTTATTTATTCATTCATTACAAAAAAGAAAGTTGTTCCCTCTAAGAAACGTCTTATTTGATATTCATATTATTAATAATTGATATGATAATTTTTTTTCCAGAAATCTAAAATTCAAGCTTTTCTTTATTTATTTTTTATTCAAGTCTTCGAACTCTCCCATTTTGTTTTGAATGTGAGGCTTTGGTTTTCACGGTGTCATTGATTTCCTCTTCTAGGCTTTCGGAAGCACGATTGTAATCAATCCAGAAAAAGACAAAACAATGGTGCAAGAGTTGTTGGACTTTAAAGACAAAGTGGATCACATAATTGATGTGTGCTTCTTGAAGAATGAAAAATTTGTGAATGCCATGAAGGAGGCTTTTGAAACGTTCATCAACAAGCGGCCAAATAAGCCCGCAGAACTGATCGGTTGGTGTCCATTCCAATGCTTGAAGCCACTACGCAGCTGATTGTTTGGCAATTTTGAATGAAATGCACTCTTGTTAATAAATGTGCTTTTTTATCACAGCAAAGCATGTGGATTCAAAGTTAAGGGCAGGAAACAAAGAGGCAACAGATGAAGAACTGGAAAAGATGCTGGATAAGATAATGATCATATTTAGATTCATTTACGGTAATACTAAGTATTTTATTGGTTTCAGTGTCATTTTGCGCATTGTAGTTGTTACATAGTGAGGTATATTTGCATTTATGATTATTTTTTTTTCAGGAAAAGATGTTTTTGAAGCCTTTTACAAAAAGGACCTAGCCAAGAGGTTACTTGTTGGAAAAAGCGCCTCAGTTGATGCAGAAAAGTCTATGTTGTCAAAACTAAAACATGGTTGGTTTAATCAATAAGCACATCCTCTCTAAATACTCACAAGTATTGCTGTTTAAAATCAGTCACGGGGATGTTTATGATTAAGTTCTGATCTCTTTGACTTTTCACCAGAATGTGGTGCAGCATTCACCAGCAAACTTGAGGGAATGTTCAAAGACATGGAGCTTTCTAAAGACATTATGGTGCAGTTTAAACAGGTAAGAGTTAAAAGTAGTTAAAATCTGAAAACGTGTTTGGGGAACACATTAATAGGATGAGTACATTTGAGCAGGAAGGAAATGCAGTAATTGTCATCGCATAGCAAGAAATTGTAAATGTGTTTGGTGACATAAAACTGGATTTTGAGCAATGCAACTGTCTCATCTCTGTTTCTGCAGTATATGCAGTGCCAAAATATACCAGGCAACATTGAACTGACAGTGAACATCCTTACAATGGGTTACTGGCCAACATATGTCCCAATGGAAGTTCACCTGCCTCCTGAGGTTGGAAAAATAAAAAAATGTTGGATTTTCTGAAAGTGGTCTTTTTATAACCTGCCATACAGTAAATACATTTAGCTTTGCTTCAAACCACCTGTTATCTTTGTCCAGATGGTTCGACTGCAGGAGATCTTCAAGACCTTCTACCTTGGCAAACACAGTGGCAGAAAACTCCAGTGGCAATCAACACTAGGACATTGTGTCTTGAAAGCTGAATTTAAAGAAGTTGGTGGCTTTATGTCAGAGAAATTAATTTCTCACTTTTCTGAACTGTCTAAATGATACCTATCGTCTAAATATTTATCAAACCAGGGCAAGAAGGAGCTACAAGTGTCACTTTTTCAAACTCTTGTACTGCTGATGTTCAATGAAGGTGAAGAGTTCAGCCTGGAGGAGATTAAAGTGGCCACAGGAATTGGTATAACATATGATTGTCATGACAGCATCTTCACATTGTGTTATTCTGCACAAGTGACCTAGAACCCAAGGTGTGTGGTTGTTTGCAGAGGATAGCGAGCTGCGTCGGACTCTGCAATCACTTGCATGTGGAAAAGCCAGAGTGCTCACCAAAATCCCAAAAAGCAAAGACGTGGAGGATGGCGACAAGTTTTCTTGTAACGATGAATTCAAACACAAGCTTTTCAGAATCAAAATAAATCAGATCCAAATGAAAGAAACGGTACAACTACTATATTATTTTTCTTTCCTCCCTTCAGAGTTGTCTCTCAATATTTAGCCATAATTTGAACTGATTTTTTTGCTTTTCCCCCCTGTAGGTTGAGGAACAAGCCAGCACAACAGAAAGGGTCTTTCAAGACCGGCAGTATCAAATTGATGCCGCCATTGTCCGTATCATGAAGATGAGAAAGACTCTGAGCCATAATCTTTTGATGTCAGAGGTGTACAACCAGCTCAAGTTCCCTGTCAAGGTGATTAGCACTATCCTGAATTATCTTTGGGCATTTTATTTGCTTGTGTCAAGTTGGGAGTACATACAACATTGATTCCAAAACTTGAAATGCCTTTGCTAAATGATTGCAAATAGACATCCAAGGTTCTTGTTGTTTGATTTTTTTTTCCTCATCAAGTGACAAATTGGTCTATATGCTGCCTCACCCATCGTAAAACAAGTGTTTCAATCGCCTTGTTTTTTGTACAGTAAGGAGGCAGACACCAGTCCTCAGATTGCTTAGATTTCAGCTTTCAAACACACAGTGAACAATACAATAAAATGTTTTGGAAAAGAAGAATCAATCAGCAAACCTACTAACACACAGGATAACAGTAAATGCAAATTATAACTAAAAGTATCAAAGTATAGTAAAAATTAAAAGTATTAAGATAGATCAAAATTACTTTGTCTTCACAGATATGTAAGCTTCAGAGCTAGAAATTGGAATGTAAACTTTCTCAGTAGTGAAGTATCTGTTCATGACAGTATGGGGTTAATATAACATCTTAAACTGTTAATATTGAGTTATGGAGCCTCATGGACTGATGGTAAGAGCTGCCTTTCAGTTTTTTGGTTTGTGCAGTCTCACCTGAACCATCTGCAAAAAGGTATCAAGAATGAAGGACTTGCTTAGCACGAAAAACTTGAGACTTGAATTTACTTGATTATCCCTTCTAATAACCACAAGCTTTTGTCAGTGATTGCCCAATGGAATTTCTGATACTGACTGAAGACACAAATTGGCACAATGAGGCAGCTGTAGTCTTCATCTAACAGTGAATCACTATCATCTCCCAAGGTTCATAGTGGTAAGGCTGCACTAGACAAGTTGACTTAAATACATTGTACACTGTCCTTGCCAAAACCTGCCAAATTATGATGAAAGTGAAGGTATTGATCATCTGGAATGAATGATGCCCAAAACAAAGATGGAAATGAACTTGATATAATCCTCGTACCTTTTTGGCTAAATCTAAACAGAATATTATTCATGATACAAGATTTTATCAGCTGTATCACCGTTTTCAAAATGTGGTTAACAAAAAGTATTGATAGGGTTTGAAATATCTAATTTTATTTGATAATCTGTCCATCGTCTCCAGTCTATTTAGTAGCTTCTTGTCTGCTACTGATTCATGTAAATGACACATTTTTTAGAGGAGCACCAAAATGAACCTGAAGCAACTTGTCCTGAGGAAATGGAATGGCCACCACAAATCAGCATTTCACTTCAAGAATAAAAATACTTTCTGCATTTCAGCTGTTAACATTTACCACCTCCTTGTTCTTCCTTCCAGCCTGCTGACTTGAAGAAGAGGATAGAGTCTCTCATTGACAGGGATTATATGGAACGTGACAAGGAGAACCCCAATCAGTACAACTATGTGGCTTAGAGTACAACAAAGTGACAGAAAAGGAGATGGTCACTTCAGGCTCAAAGCACTTCAGAGTGATCAGTCACCAGATCTTTTGCCCCATTTGATGTTCACCATTACCATCTTCAACCCAGCAACTGACCAGTGAATGGATACTGCTCCACAGGATTTGTCAGGGGACTTGTGATTCTGTGGACTGCATGTCCATTGACAATTTTCTCAATGGTCCGTGAGAAAATTGGGTGACCTTGGACAAAGAAGAAACACAGATGTTATTCCGTTTGCTTTTTTTAAATGGAGGGGGAAAATATTTATTTTCAAACATAGATTCTTTTTTGTCCATAGTTTGAATGTGTATGCGCTTTGTTATCAAGTCACGATTTCCATTTTTTTTTGTCCACTCAGTATGCTGACACTTATCATTGCTCTAAATGTATGACACGTTGGAAAGAAAGAGGTTGAAAAAATAAATTATGCTTGTTTCTTCAGTCACTCAAAACTAGAGACAATTAGATTAACATTTAATTCAGAAAAGTGAATACGGGGGTGGTGTCTGACAGCATCAAAGTTTTGAATTTTAAGGTCACATCCAATCTGAATGGAGAAGATTAAGTACAAAGTAGCATTATGTGCCAAAAAAGGAGCACCTCTTGTTTGCAAGCTGCTAACACAGTTCAGATGTATAAGTATATGTATTTTGTTTCTCATTCAATTCATTGTACATTTTTGTACAGTCCAATTTAAACAATACAATTACGTTCAAGTAGGTTTTGTTAACCCGTAGAAAGAATGCCGAAGGCAGTTTCATTTCACGTTTAACAACCCGACCCTCCTCCTCCTCCCCCGCCCGATTATGTCCAACATACTTATTTCCTTGTCAGCCTTTTTGGGCTGGACAGTGAGGGGAATCGAAACGATTGCCGCAACATTTGAGTGTTGACTGAGGAAAACATGATCAAGACATGCCCTTATTTGTATGCGTCTGATAGGTTTATCGCTTTAGATTAAAATAACTTTCAATCTGGTTTGCTTTCGAGACTCATTGCACTTGTGACTGTTTACAGCAACCATTCGGTTGGTGTTGTAAAAGGGAATACAGTAGAATGATTAACCCTGTTAAAGGGAAAGGCAGGGACACATATGGAGTCGCCCGACCCCCCCGCTCTGACACATCGCTCCTTGTCATATGACTTCCATTTCCTGGTACAGTCGGCAGCCGCTCAGTTTCCCCCAATTCGCCAAAGAGATAATATCGCTTTCTGGCACTCTCCACAACCAACACCAACACCACCCGGTCATCATGCTGCGATACGCTGCATCCACTCTGATCCTCATTCTCGGAATCGGTATGTATCATGAACAAATTGCCAATAGCTACAGCGAGCGAGGTAAAATCGAAACTGAAGTGACGTGATTCAACTTGTGGGACATCCTGGGGCCTGACACCTCGGGCTATCAATATTGTCACGCAGACTGGAAATTGGGAAAAGCCTTACCAGAATTCACATATTTAGCTCTCGCTCTGAGGGCGAGTCTTATGTGAAGTCCTTTACCCGAAGAAATATGAACTGTTGACCGTTGGAACCTCCCGATCGTCATGTTTTGCTAATATGGTTAGCCTTTTGCTAATTGTTACCTACGTCAACACAATCGGTCAGATGCTGTAAACCTGCTAAGCTAGGTCTAAACTGTATCAGCTTACACAACATTAAAACGTGTGGGATTTTGCTGTTTCACGGCACAATTTTGACTGAACAAACGCTTCCAATTTAGAAAATTGTGGTACGCATGACGTTGTTATGAAGAAATCTGTAAGGTTAAGGTATCTCGGTGCACATACGTTCACCCAGTTTTGAACGTTAAAGCGTGGCATAACAGTTGTTTGGATGGTCTGGGAAATCTTTGCTGAATTCAGTTTGTCGCAACATGCCGCAAGATTAACACGGTAGAAAGAGGGGGAAACGTTCTTGCCTAAATTGTGCAAGCTTCCCTAGTTAGCATTGTTGGTGTTTGGGGGAATGTACAGTGGACGGGGCAAAATTTCCCGTCATAGTCTGAAGCAACGGCACATACAATAAAGTCACATGAAAAAACTTTTGTCACCAGACGCATTTGGTCATCTTTCCTTAAGAATACGTATGTTTTTCAAGATCGTTTTGTCATTGATGCTTCACTTGAATTCCAGTGACTCCCTTGGATAAGCTGTCGTTATTTATATGACAATCGAGTTTCACCAAACTATAGAATTTGATACGCATTTCAGAATAGATATTTGGTCTATGGCCTTTGTGGAATTTCAGTTATGTTTTCATTGCACATATTCCTATCTTGTTTGACCAAAGCTTGCATTTATAGTTTAACCAAACTCTTGCATACAAAATTTAGACAGCAAGAGCACGATTTTCTGTAATTCATTAAAAAGGACTTGTAAAAGTTCTTGTGTATTATTTTTGAAAATCTGGGCATGTATTCATTACGTATGGATCATTGTACCTGTAATTCCCTAACATTTACAAAAGAGAGCTACGTTGTTGTCTCAAAATGATTGTATAATTACTATCAGTCCATACAGTAATTATTCTCCCCCAAGTTTTTTTTTCTATCCACTAATGTGGAGGTAATGCTAACATCAAAATGTAAAATATCTATCATACGCTAAATGAAATGGTATATCATTGTCGTTATTTAAGCAAAAACAATCTACTCAGTGTTCTTAACAGAGGCCAGGTCAAGGTTCACGGAGACAAACCACACGGTTTTGACGAAATGCTTTGTCATTGTCTTGTACAGTTCCTCTTCACAATCCTCATATAATATGCTACTGCAGCACCCAACATGAATTAAGAATCAAAATGGTGATCATGCAAACATGTTATTTGCTCAGCCCAAATACACAGTTGCATACCACAAGACTTACACACTGATATGTTATTGCTTGATTTAAACTGCACATTCAAAATGATAAATTCCATATTTTTAAAACAGTTCAGACTTATATTCCTGCCCTTGTTGGCAGCACACTCAGCAGAGAGACTGGATTGACCTTGATAATAAAACACACACACTGTAATAGAGATCATTCGAGTTATTTGTTTTTCTTTCCAGAAATCTACCTGTCACATGGTACTGAGGTGATGGTCTATGATACAACTGGCAATTTATGTGTGTATGCCAAGCTCAGGGTCAACTTTTCAGTCTCCTATGAAGTCACTGGTGATAAGGTAAGTGATTTTAAAGATCACATTAAGCACATCAGTATCTACTGTGTTAATGCAACATGAAATTGTTGCAATTTCAAACTGCTTTATAACATGGGGACTTACCAGAAAGCAGTAAAATTCCTACATGTCAGCGCTTTGCTTGGTTTCTTTTCCTGTGCTTATCCTGTCACTGTTATCTCCCTAGACCATGATGTTTTGCCACTGAAAAAGGAAAGCAGTACAGACTTTTACATTAAGAAATTTGATTTGTCACCACTGCAGGAATTATTTACTATATTTGACGTCACACAGATTCATGTGAAACGTCATCTTCAAACCTGAGATATTTGCAGGGGTGACAACTCATTTTGTTAGATATATAATTGTAAAGGCAAATATTTTTATTTTGTTCTCTTCATTGAACTGTAATAAGCTTCAGCACCTTTCAAACGATCCCGTTTTTCCTGGACTAACACTCTGTCTCTCTTCCCCTTTCATTTGTTTGATTTTTATGTTGTTCACAAAATTACTCAGGCAACTTTATCTGTCTCTTCCCAGAATGAGATGGCTAGATTTGAACTTCCCACTAATGTCACATCTAACCAAAGTGTATGCAGTGATACCAGCTCGCTGTTGAAGCTCAATTTTAGAGGACACTCTTGGAGCATGAACTTCACAACTAAAGGGAATGTATACCAGGCTGAATCCATTATGTTTTCCTACAATCTCAGCGACTCATCTATTTTCCCGAATTCTACAACAAATGGTAATTTCTACATATCAATGTAGATGAATGGGGTATTATAGTACATGTATTTTATCCTAAACAGGCAAGAGTTCATGTCATACAGTCATTTTGATAATACTTAGCAACCTCGTGTGAAAATGATGAGCGAAATAGTTAATTGCAAAAGTGTGACACTTAGTAAGGTTGTAACATTATGTACCAGGCTATGTTTGTAGAAACCAAAAATGGCATTATTTACCAAACAATTGGCATTCAGACGAAGTCTGTACTGTTGTGTGTTCAGTATTCAGTATTGAAAATATTAACAATATTGTCAAAGTGATGTTGAGCGAGACACTGAACCCCTAACCGCTCCCCTAGGAACTGGTTGACGGCAGCCTACTGCTCATGGTTCATCCATGATGGGTTAATTGCAGAGAACGAATTTCCCCATGGGGATTGATAAAGGATAAATTATAATTATTATCTAATTGTCGATAGTCTGAATATAAACTAAGTGGACCAAATTGAATTCCTCCTGATGTGCAAGGTGTATTAGACTTTTATGTGATTGATAAACGTTTTACTTGGAGTTAAGAAAAGTCAGAAGGGCCAAGAAACAAGGTCAAGGGGTATAAAAACAAATCATTTCAGAATCAAAGAGTGTGTTGACAAATCTGATATATTGTTCAATTTGGTCTTCTTTAATTTCAGGAACATGATTGGTTTATTATGAATGGGGAGAGAAAAAACAACTCAGAATCAGGTTGACATCTTGCCTGTTGTATTTGTTCGATGATTTTTTCTTTCGTTTTAAGAAACCAAGTCTGTGGCGGTGAAGCCTCAAATTACAGATGTGGCAATGGATACCTGCTACTCTTGCAATAGTATAGATGTTATCCAGGCTGATTTGGTCAATCAAACAATGTGGGACGTCCTTATACAAGCTTTCATCATCAACGGCACACAGAGTAAAAAACGTAAGAAATGACACAACTTTGCATTACATCAAACCTATAATCTTCTCCAACATCTACTGATGATTGACTCCTTTCTTCCTTTCTTTTCCAGTCACCTCATGTGCAGCTGATCTACCCCAAACCACCATAGTCCCAACATCACTTCCTACCAATTCTACCACAGCAGCTCCTGTCACTAATACTACTTCCACTGCCCCTCCTCCCCCCCCAACTACCACCCCAACCCCTACTCTTCCCACTCCCACCACTGGAAACTACAGCCTCTCAGAACACAACAGCACAGCTTGTCTTTTGGCAAACTTTGGCCTGAAGATTGGTTTCAAACAGGGAGATGTATGTATTCTACTAAGCAAATTGTCTTCTAGAAATAATGTTAAGAGGATTTAAGTCTTCTCTCTTATCGCACTGCTTTAGAAATATCTGGAGATGAACTTGGACCCCAACGAAACCAACACCTCTGGAAAATGTGGAACCAACATTAGTACGCTGGTACTGTCTTCTAACACAATGGTCCTTGGGTTCACCTTCTTCAATGTGAGTCCTCAACATCATGTCATCACACATGTTTTGACTTTTCTATCTGAATTCATGAAGATTTTCCAACAATATCAACAGGAGAATGTCCAGCCATAATTGTGTACCAAACACACTATATTGAAGATAATAATAATAATAATAATACATACGATTTGTATAGCGCTTTTCACGGTACACAAAGACGCTTAGAAGATGTTCAGCATTATGTTCAAGCTACAACAAAAGTTAATTTATAGCCATGGCCAAATGCATCAGCTTTTTAAACTTTTCAATTTCTTCAATCAAATTGTTATAAATACAATACCTCAGGATGTTTTGGGCATAATTGAACAGCATTTTTTCTGGAAAATGTGCAAATTGCTTTAGAAAATATTCATAATATTTAAAGTTTGTATGTGTCGTGTTTCATGGACTGAAGTGGGAGAAAAACCGTAATCTCAGCAAAAAGTGAAATGATATGGGGAAATAATGCTAGGATCTCATGTGATTTGAAAAACAACAAAGAGCGTGAGAGAAAAATTAGATGTCTAATAAAATCGTTCATCTTTGTAAATTTAGCCACTTTTGTCACTCAGCTTGAGAGAGACATCAGGGCTCCCTCCCCCTGCTTCCTAAAAACTACTCAGTTGAGATGAACCAGCTCTTTTCAGCACTTTAGATACATCCCACACTTCATCATGATTCAGACCAGTTGGGTTAGGATTCAGTCAAATGTACTGAGGAGGTGGGCAATACCGAATGAGACAAGTTTAAAAAAGGCTGATGATTAGTAACTCAGTAAATATGGATAATTTTACAGATTGTGAAAGAATGAATTATTTGATGTTACAGCAAGCAATTAAAAAAAAGAAATGCATATACATATACAAAGTCATTTTTGCTTTTATTTGATAATGAAGTTGTCAGAATAAGTTGCCAGAATTGCAGAGTGGATTATATTCTAAGACAATAAATGTCTTGTAAATTAACATTTACATTTTTTTTTTTTCATTTCCACAGGACACTAAAAAATTTCACCTCCATGGTCTAAATGTCACTGCAAAAACAGGCTCTGGTAATTATGGGTTCTTAATTCACTACATACACCACAGAGCAAACTTGGGAGATAGCTCATGTTATATTGTCTTTGCTTCAAGGTGAGATGTTTTCTGAGTCAAACAACACCCTACATCTGTGGGAGACAGCCGTTGGCAGCTCATTCATGTGTAATAAAGAGCAGACCTACAACATCACCAGCCTGCTCACCCTCTACATTTTCAATCTACGCGTTCAGCCGTTTGGAGTGAAGATAGGTTCTTTCAGTACAGGTAGGTTATCCATTAATGTGTAAATACATTTTTTAACGGAGACTGTATTTCGGCCAGGGGTCTCAATTTTAACCATTGCACATAAGGGCCTGTCCTCACCAACCTGCTCAATCAGACCCTTTCTGACTATGTTTGCTTTTTATACCAAAACGATAATGAGATTATCAAAATAGGTTGCAGACTAAAGTTTTAGTTGTGAGGGATATGCATGATAAAGAAATGCTCAGAATCAACGAATACTCTTAATTAACACCACAAAGAAGCATTTAAAGGAACTCGATGCGTGAGGAATGTGGGGACATATATATGTTATCATAGAGCTTTGTTATCATTAGCCTTGAACACAGGTGCACATCTGCAAGGTATTCCATAGCTCCCACCCCTTGAGTGACAGGAGCAATTGAAAAGCAGAGAGCAGTGTTTGAAGCATGTATACACCTTTTTCAGTTATCATTTGTACATTTTTAGAAAGAACTTCCCACACTGATACATGCCCCGTGTTGTGTTACAACGCGGATAAACATTTAAAATATAACTGAGTATGTCAATGCATCACGAAATGCAACAATGACATTATGATACAGCGATAGATGAGGAATCTCACATGGCAACATTGTTTCACAGTTTAAGAATGTGTAAAAATAAAATCTTTAATATGTTCATGCATATACGTTGAGGCCCATTACAGAGGCCTGCGCTTGTAAGGCCAACCTTGGCAAACCTATATTTGGGGTGTGTGGTTGTCATGGTGCTTCAATTTGTTTGTGAGGATGTTCTAGATCAGAAATTCACTGGTTCCGTTTTTGACTTACTCTCTTTTCATCTGCAGCCTTTGAATGTTCTTTGGATGACACCAGCATCTTAATCCCGGTCATTGTTGGCGCTGCACTGGCTGGCTTGATTGTCATTGTAGTGATCGCTTACGTGATTGGTCGAAGAAAGACTTATGTTGGATATCAAACCCTTTGAATCCAGTTTGCAATCACTCATGAACTATCACGGGGGTTCCCAAGCCTGGTCCTTGTGCAATTATAACTTGATAGAAAAACAACATTACAATTCACAAGCTAAAATCAAAGAGACCGCAGAAAAAGTGTTTTTTTTTTTTTTATCACATTAATCTGTTGAACATCCTAGTCATCTAAATGTACAAAGAACATTTTTTGTGTTTCTCTGGACAGTTAGGTCATCAAAGATCATATAAAATTAAGGGTTTGGTGTTACTGTCAAGGACCAAACTTGTCTGCTCCCCATGTCTGTCTTTCTATGTTGTTTTTTGTAAGAGCAAGTGCAAAATCCCCCCCCCTTTTTATCAATCAATCTCGAGTCACATCAGACGACCTGCTTTCTTCAATATGCTGAATTTACAGTTAGCTTGTAAGACATCAATATTTAAGGATCCTGCATTTGCTCTGCTGACACTCCCCTGTTTCCTTTTTGTCATCATCTAATCTTTGTGTGCATTTTAGTTTTTGCTCCCTTTATTGTTTGATTGGCAACCCCATGAATTCTACATTATCTGTATTATAATTGCCAATTCCCAAAGTAGTTCAGCAGCAAAAATTTAAGACTCTTAGTTGTCAGGTTATTGGCAGAGTTTTTTCAAAGTAAGTGTTTTTTAGAAGCCAATGTTTTCTCCTGTGGAACAGGAGAAACAGTTGAAAAAATGTCCCTATTTTTTGATTCCAGACATGTTAAGGACATCTTCTGTTCGAACCTCGATAGACCTCTTTTCCCACAGTAGACATTTTGAGACAGCATAAAAGAAAAGCTGAGGTCAAACGTACTAAGTTGCATCAAAATGTCTGCTGTTTAAAAGGTCTGACTTTTGCACAAGCTCATATCAGATCATTCATCTGAAAAGTGTTTTTTTTTTTTTTTGTTTTTTTTTGTTTTTTTTGTTTTGTTTTTTTTCTCTCTAAATGAGAATTCTGGCATTAGGTTTAGATATAAGGGATTATAGTGTTATATTAATGTTAACTTTTAGCATAGATAATTCTGAGATGAGAACATTTTACCTATAAATGCACTAAGGCACACCATACTTCTTGTTTCGAGTGTTGAAACTATGACATTATTCGACCTGTGTTGTGGTCTGGGCTCTTAAAAAAACTGCACTGCATCAAAACTTGATTTCAAATACCATGTTTCTCTTCATGTCTGAACCTTATGTAGTTCAGAGAATTTTTCAGGTGTTTCTGAACGAAGGCTCTTAATTCTAGATTAATCTGCAGTGATTAGTGTTGTAATTCCTAATGGATTTGCAGAACACAAAACAGTATTTCAGCATTAAATTGGAAAAATTGAATTGGAAAATTATTATTATTATTTTATTTCATTTTTTTTTATGTAGCAGACAATCGTTCATAAAGACAGTGCTTTCACCCTTTACCTGTTTGGTTCAGTGTATTGCAGAGTGAATTCCAGACCAAGACAAGCCCAAAAAATTAGTTATTTGGACAGTCTAATCACAGGGATTTTATATGACTGTATATATGACTGCATCCAGTGCAGGATGAGCCCGTATTTTTCCAGCAACCCCAAAATTATTAAAGGACAATAAGACTAAATTTTCTCTGTTTTGTTCAAAATGAATCAAATTGTAGGTGTGGAAGCAAATTAAGATAAGGAAACCTGTAGAGGTTGTAGCAAAGCAGCAAATGGAGCCTGATTTTTTTTTTTTTTTTTTTTTTTTTTTTTTTAAATGACAAGAAGCCTGTGTGACACATGCTGGTTGCTGTGTACTGATGCTTTATTCTAGCACTGCTGTTTACTGTTGGCCTTGTTCCCACTGGAGCAATGCAGGCAGTTCACAACTTAAAAAAATGAATGACAGCAGCTCTAATTCTCTACATTTTTTTTAAGTTAATCAAAGGTTTTCTTTCCTAGGATTTTCTTTATGTTTGAACATTTTCTCACAATCAAATGCAAGCCTGTGATCATTGCTGTCCTGCTTATCTCAGCTTTGTGCCTGTATGGTATCTGTGTAAATGAATGACATATTCTCAAGGGTCATTTATCTCCATAATATATAATCCAGTATGTTGATTTTCATGATAGTTGTGCCTTGCTCATTGCAAATGTTCAGTTTAAGCATTCAGTCACATTTAATTACAATGTTAAATCTGGCTCATGATTAACGCTGGCGGTCGGGGAGAGTATCGCACATGTTCGGTAAAGGGAATTTGTGATGCAACGTCTTCGCACCATTCATTCAATGTTCGACATGGCTATGAATGACAGCTGGTTTCATATCCATCTTGCACTATTAGCTGTAATGAATATGATTTTAACGTGTGTCTATCTGAAGTGGAGCTTTATAGAATTTGAAGATTTCTGAAATAAAACTGCGTTGCTGTCTTGGATATCTGAGTAACAGTGTATTTCTTTGCAAAATGCCATGTTGAATTTACTCAGCTAGTGTTTCTGCTCTTAACATTGGTTGGCGGGCTCCTTTTCATGCTGTCCATTCATTAACCATTCTGTTTGATTATATATCTGTCCCACCTATAAGATATTCACCACTCTGCTCTCTTCACTCTTGTCTAGCTGAGGAATGCCAGGCTGATGTGGAGAGCTTCCTTGTTCCCATAGCTGTCGGAGTTGCCCTGCTTGTTCTCATTCTTATCGTTCTGCTGGCCTATTTCATCGGAAGAAAAAGAAACATGGCCACCGGCTATGAGTCTTTCTAATTAGACTCAAATGTTTGGGTACAACTTTGTCAAGTGAATCGCTTCGTGCCTGAGTAATTTGTCAAAACTAACCATTGTGTTGTTGTATTAATATTACCATGTAGTGTTGATCGCTGTTGACTGCCTCTTAGAGGACAGATTGAGATTATGGGACAGTTATTTACTTGATAGCCAAGAGTCAAATGCCACTCCTGCATTTTCAACCTGGCATTCAACAGCCAGTAAGTCTGGTTTAGCAAAATGGGTACAAGTTCAGTCTCATTTTTTAATACATGTCAACCCAAAGCTGATAGGAAAATATAAGCTTATATTATAGTGCAAGGGTTTTATTATTTTTCCCCCAGGCTGTAGTATATTAATCATTTTGAGATACACTGGTTCATCCCAGGGATTAGAAATATATGAATATAAATAAAATAATGTCAAAGTGGACCAGTACATTGGGATTATCTGAAATTGTGATCAAGACATTGATCAGTCTCTGGTCTAAAACAAATCTCAGATTTGTTTTATAGGATCATACGTTTTCAGCAAATGCTTGAAAAACATTAAAAATGGGGAACAACAAGAAGCAGCATGAAATGATGTGCTGCATGAAACTACGTTCTTTGCCTGGGAACTCGAAAAGATTTTTTTTAATCATGCTGGATTAGGTTTTGCCTCGGTGTCACTATTGGTCAAACATTTCACTTCACACACTTTTGGCTGAATAAATGCCTCCTATTGTATTAATAGACGTTTCATAATTAAACAGTGATGTTAAACAGCCCTGACAGTGAAACCCAAAATCAACTGTTGGGTTTTCATATTGCATATTAAATCGATGAGAAGGAACTTGTTAGAAGCGCAGTCAGGTCCGCACTGGAAGGACCATGTGTTTGGTTTTTTTTTTCTCCATGCTTTTAAGCTAGTGAACCATATACCTTGTGGAACTCTTGGCAAAAGTGTAAATAATAATTTCCCATAATGTCAAACTATTCCTCTCAAGCCTTCCTTCTGAGGATTCTGCCCAAAATAATTGTACATAATGAGAAATGCCCATTCAGGTGACCTAAATTCTGGTGCCTTTGAAATATGTTTGACCCTTTATGACGATTCATCACTTTGTAGGATTTGATGTCCTCTGTTGCTACTTTTCCTTCATTTTAAAACTGAGCTCCATCCTTCTCACGGTCGAAGTGTGTGCCACTAACCTGCTGTCTCTCTCTGTGTCTGTCTCTCTGCCTGTCAGCCGAGGAATGCTTCCTGGACTCTGATTTGAGCTTTTTGGTGCCTGTTGCTGTGGGTGTGGCCCTGAGCTTCCTAATCATCCTTGTGCTTATCTCTTACCTGATTGGCCGGAGGAAGAGTCGCACTGGCTACCAGTCCGTATAATCCCACCCAGCTGCTTCTGCCTTTCACCTTTCAAACCCTCACAGCTCTAAAAAAAACAAACAAAAAAAAAAACACTCCTTTTCCTGGCTGTCGAAGCATCCCGAATTTCAGCTTTTTTTTTCCCTGTTCCTCGTGAGGCTGAATCTCCCTCAAACAACCTACAAATTTATCCCAGTAACCACCGCACTATCAGTTTTGCTTTGTTGCCGATGACTGAATTGAAATAATGCATTGTTTGATTATAGATTGCATGTGTTAAAATGAAAATGCTGGCTGTGAGAAGCCATCCACCTCCTCTCCAGAGACCCCGCCCATCCGAGGGGCATTTTCCTCTCTGTGCTGTATAATAGTATATGTGTAAATTAACCTCTTGTATAGTGACTGACATCAATTTTTGATGACTTGAATGTACAAGCAAACTAATTGATCCACTGCTGTCATTAGAATCCCAGAAACCATTGTTTTTCTTTTATCTGATTGCACTTTTTTTTAAAACGCTCACTAAATGTTGTATGTAATTAACAGGAAAAGTAAAGTGAAATGCACATTCCATCACTTCACTGTAGGCTGATTAAAGGGAAACTAATCTGAGGACATTTTACCAGCACCAGGTTTCGAAAATGTACTGAGTTGTAGTATTATTGTATCTCAATTATATTTGGATCATTGGATATTTTTTTTCTTGTCATTTAATTTAAAGTGTGAGTGTGAATCTTCAGAAAACTGCATCTTTGACTCCTTGTGCTTGGTATTTTGATGTTTGAGCCCAGTTTAACCTTTAAATTCACTGGTCACAGGATCAGATTCTGCTAAACTCAGATCTGCTCTTGATTTGACAACCAAAAAATATGATCCGATGCAATGCTGTGAAATGCACAGCACCAGCAGCTTGCTAACAAATTTCCTCCTGGCCTGTTTTCATGCATTCTCCAAATATGATCTCAGTTTTGCACAGTTGATCTCACCCTCTTGACAGTTTTGTGCCTTTCTGTTGTGCACTTCTTAAGTTGCTTGTCTGAATCTTGTCTCCCATCTGATGAAGATTGTGATAGGATGAGCTTGTTCAACACAAGTTGGGAACAAATTCAATAAATTTTTTCTTCTTGTTTTGTATCACTGTCATTCTTTCGCTCCGTTGAGTGAGCCACTGCAGTAGCTTGAACTGTCTATTCGGATGATCTATGACATGTTTATAACCAATAATATTCCCCGACTCGGGCATTTTTGACATTTGTGCAAACCTGCAAGGCCATCCAGATGCCGCCAGCTAAATTGACTGAAACTGGTTGAAAGAAAAACATTGAACCCATAAGAAAAACACTGAACCCATATTGTTGTCTTATCTGTTCAGCTCTCTGTCGTGTCATCAATGCCGCTACTGATTATTGTGAAAACGCAGGACTTTCTGTGTGGGGTTTGCATGTTCTCTTTGTGCATGTGTGGATTCTTTTTGGTTTCCTCCCAAAGTCCAAAAACATGGAAGAGGTTAATAAGAGCTATAAATATTATTTATAGCTATAATAAAGCAATATAATTTTAGCTATAGATATTATTTCTGTTGCTCAATATTCTTGCTGTAAATGAGTGGGGCCTACTGGCACAGTCCATGATGCAGCCCTGAAGAAATTAGTTTATGTTTTGCAGAATCAAAACAGAAAGCAAAAAAGTTCCTCTATCTGATTCAGTTAATGTCAAATATTGGAAAATCACTGAAGAGTGTAACTGCTGGCTCAGTCACTTTTCATCCCCATTGTCTGTTTCCCCTTAGTCCCTTTCAAAGCCACACTAGAAACACTGTTATTAATCTAAGACTACCGTAGTTCAACGGTGACAGAAAATTCTAGGAATATAGTGTATGAAAGGTTGTTCTTTTGAAGACAAGTAACATATACAATAAAAAAAATTACAGCACATACCTGAACATTTTATTATAAGAACTATAATGGGAATAAATACAACATTTATACCAGGTTTAGTAGCACAGATCAGGCAGGATTAATCACAAAAATAGTTACACTTTTTAAAATAGCACACACCTCCCAAAAACTATTTCACAGTAGAATAAGGCTTTTTATTGATCAGTCATGTGTAGCATTTCATTTTCATAAGCAAACGTTTTTTACAAAAGAAGGTCAGGAGGTCTTGCAACATTTTATCGGCTCTATTTGACAAAAGAAAAAAATATAGTTATAGTATTTTGCAGTATTTATTATGTAATTTCTTTACTGTGTAAGTACTGTGCAAGTCCTGCTTTCAGTGTTTCCTTTTGTCTTTGAATTCTTAAAATATACATGTTTGAAATATATAATGCAAAAACGAATTAGTACACTTGGTCACGCAAAAATCTCACAAAAACATACTCTAAAAGGACAAAATGATATTTCCTAATGCCTATTCATGTTTTAATTCTTAATTGGATTTGCATAGCCAAAAAGTCACTACTGGGCAGAGTGTAATTTAGTTAAATTAATTTGACTATTTATTATAATGTATCAGGAATTGAAAGTCACTCTGCTTGTGTGTTCAGCACTGTTTGTTGTGGCTGTAGGTGCCAGAAGCACGCTCAAAGATACATCAGAAACACAAAAGGAAATTCTCATGGGATTTGTTTTACAGCAGAACATAATACTGAAGTGAAAGATGAGACAGAAATTAAATGTTTTGCGTAAAATAATGAATTGACTTTTTTCCTCTGGCAAAATATTCTGCCTCATCATTGAAGGATTTTCCTGCTGGGGATCCTGTTTCCACCCTACGCTCCAACATCCAAGGAAAAGGTCACGCTGCCCAGGTAGCGGTCAGTGACTGAATCGTTAATGATGCCCTTTCCATTCAGTTGACATTGGATTTGGATGTGAGTGTCCAAATGCAATCCGATGAAACGCACCGCCACCACTGGAGAGGAATAGTTAACCTAAGGCACAAAAGATATGAAGATATGATGAATTAGTGCACACTTATGTTAATACATTTTCAAAATGGATCAAACCGGCTCTTACGTGTCTGAGCTTCCCATAGTATGGATAGTACTTAAGGTCATAAAAGTTCCTTGGGAAAAATTGGATTTCTCCCAAGGCTTCAGGTGGGCCTTTCTGCAAGAACAGGAATCATGCTTAAAAAACATTTTCAAAGCGGTTAATGCTAATATTGGCTGGGGTGCTGATGTTACGATACCTTAACTCCACAAGTCACATTTACTGGTTTCCCTTGGCCAGGAAGGTACCCAAGAATCTATCGAGAAGATATCATAACGAAGGAAGAAAAACATTATCTACAACTTGAAACTTGAGAGGACGGTCAACCTTTCCTAGGTCACAGAACTTCACGCACTTAATAAAGATCTAGCACTCTTCAACCGTTATCTCTAGCCTCTCTCTGATACGGCCACAAGATGTCACTAACTGCGGGGGCTATGTTAGGACAGTATCCTGCCTTTGTGGAGTGTGTGTTAGCGTTTGCGCTCATGCACATGCATGTGTGTGTGTGTAATGTTTGACAGCATTTGTTCTTGTTTCTGACTCACACTTTTCTTACCCGGTTCATGCGGAGGAGGATGCATGGCTTCCCCTGAGAATAGCCATAATGGGGGTCCTGCAGCCCTGAACAGTCCCCCAACCAGGATCTCTTAAACTGACACGCTTTCCGCTCTGCACTCTCATCTAAGTCATCCTGCATGAAGTACCTGTCTTGTGTGCAGTGGATGTTTTTCCTCTCCTGCACAGCATCATTGTATGCTGAAAATGAAGAGTGGGGAGAGTTGAGGGTTGGTAGGCATAATGAAACCTTGCAACAGCTTTTCCCTGCCAGACTCAGGCCTCTGATAAAGGAAGCTTGACAAAGGCGGGTTGTTAAAAAAAAAGACACACTGAATGGCTGCACTTTGCCCACAAAGAGGCTTCCCTTCCCAGCATGCAAGGACCAAATGGAAAAGAGGACAAAGGTGTGGAAGATGAGGATTAACTCCGTGAATTTAAAGCAACTCTAAAACCTCATCGCATTTAACGTTACGTAAAAATCAATGACTGACTTACGCCTTAGATATTCATCCATTGACCTTGCATACTTCTTCCAGGATTTGCGATCAGAGGCGTTGAAGGAGATCTCATGGCCTTCTAGGTGTGGAGCCATCGTCATACCTGCCAGTGGAGACCCAGAGACAGTCAACTGTGCAGAGACTCGCATTGACACAACAGACTGAAGGACAGCTGTGTAGCAAGGTGTGAGGGGAGTGGCAAGACGTGTGCAGCAGAGGAGTGTGAGCATGTGGGTATATTTACCTGGTGGCATCACTCTGTCATTGAAGGTGGGATGGTAGGGGCTTATTGACCACATGAGGCAAAACAAACAGCCACCAAACATGGCTGCGAGAAACATATAAAGTGCAGCATAGAAGAGAAGGATGAGGCCTAAAAGTAGAGAATGGAGACATGTTAGCCTTGGTTGCAGGATGGTAAAATACTCAGATTTAAGAAGAGAATAATGAACCACAAAGAATTCCAGTTTTTCTTTTTAGCCCGGACCACGGCTAATGTCCTTAATCAGGACAGTCACTAATTTGTTTACTCATACAAAAGAACTGTCCTACCCTCATGTCCAGACTAGTAAATCACTCCACAGCGTTTGGTATAGAATCCACCAATGTGAAACTACTGCATCAAAATAACCCTGCCATTGTTTATGCAATTTTCAATTAACAGTCCATTAGCAACTAATAAAGCCAAATCGGATGGCTTTTGCTGTGCAGGCAATTTCACAGGGAACCAAATTCAGCCAGCCTTGCGTCCCCAGAGCCACAAAGACCTTTCTGTTTAAGCCCAGTGAGAATTCCCCCAGCTGTCTTTTCACTCAGGAACACAGTGAACCTCCGGTTGCCATCGTAGTTAATTTCTATTGCAGCCCTAGAGGCCCAGCCAGCTCCAAGAAGCACCAATCACCCCACTCTGGTATTGTGTCCCCTTTTGCACACTCGTCTCACAGGACGCACAGCACACACAACACAGACTGCCGCTCACGGCCTTTCTTTAGCACACATATGGGCCCCATTCCTTCACAAAGGTGCATAAAAACGGGTTATCTGGCGGAAATGGCTTTACAGTTTTGCCGGTGACCCAGCATTTCAGAAAATTCAGGACACTATCTTCAATCTTCAGACATTTTCTTTACGTCATAGTCCATAGTCGAATTATGTTCGCCGTTGTGTTCAGTGAACAGGTAGGAGGGAGCTCAACAGCATCACGCAGCCATTACCATGGAATACCAAGAGGCCGATCCATTGTCATTACCTGGACAAACCCATCCTGTAAGGGGTGCTGCCAGAAGGGTTTACCTTAACAAACAACTTGAATTGGCAGCAGACTTAATGGATAAAAGAAGACATGAGCATCTCTGCAGGTCTTAATGCAGCAGAGGGGCCATACGCACGTCAAGGTCAATGGTGGGGTCATCAAGGCTTTGGGAAAGAGGCTGTGGAGAGCATGGTAAGATGTGGAGGAATGTGATTCCTGGCCAATGCGAGGCCTGGAACAGCGCACTCCCGCTGTGGATACGTCCCCAGGCAGTCTGTTTTTGTCGGGACACTCTGAATCGTCCCTGCACCTATGTAAACATCCAGCATGAGGACACACACACACACACGCACACACACACACACACACACACACACACACACACACACGCACACACGCACGCACACACACACACACACACACACACACACACACACACACACACACACACACACACACACACACGTAGCACAGTGACCATAGTCACTGGACTGGAGAGACATATCTCACCCTCTTAACTGTCCCAGAGTGCATCTTTTAAAGTAACTCTGCGACGCTCTTAATCAAAAGAAACGTGGGTTATTTGTGTCATAGCGGTGTCGCTTAAATTAGTTTAAATACTTATCCAAGCATTCCATCCCTTATCCGTAAAACATAAAACCTCTTTGCCGTCAGCAACTCACTCCAGCTCTTTCCAGAGCGACCCATGAATTCGTTGGTCTCTGCATTCCACAGGTATGTCTTCAAGTCATCTATTTTCTGATGCAGCGTCCTCTTGGGTAACGGCCTGCGCTTCCATCGCTCAAAGTTCAAGTCTTCCTGTTCCAGAGGCTGGTGCTCTGCCAACTCCTCCTGCTCCTCTTCCAACTCCTGGCCATGTTTGAGTATCACTTTATGAGGCTGATTGAAAGGAGAAGAGAAAAAGTCCTCACCACACATAATCTAATAGCTCTGCAGTGAACCTATTTTCTAATCAAATCCTTCCGGTGAAAATATAGCATGCCTTCTGATCCAAGTATGACCGACCGCTTAGCCTGACAGACACTGCATTGCATATTAATGGACATCACACTGATGGTCCTGTCCCCTGGTTCTGCAAATTATAAACCCGCGGGTGACCTTTGTGGCACTCATTGGGAGAGCTGACCTCTGCTGAGTGGACCCTCCTGCTTGGAGCAGCAGCTGCAGACAGCAGAGCTAGAGGGTCACTTAGAGAGCCAGATGTTAACTGACTTCCACAGGCCGGCACACACAGATCCCAGAGGAAACACAGGAAACACATGAATGTCACCGATGAATCGCTCCATGGGGGGAAAGTTTTAATCTCCTGATAGTTGTTTGACATTTCGTTCTTGGGTTAACAAATCCTCTGAACTGGTGAGTTTACGCAAGGGTGCTTTTTTTTATTTATTTTTATTCAAACTCTACTGAAAATGACTCCTGCATTACTGTTTCTACTTCAGTGATACATTTTACAGAAGAACACAATTGTTTTATTTATGTTTTATCACTCACTGGACTTGTTGGGTTTTTACGGGGTGTCTCCTCAGCTCCTCCCTCCGTGGAACTGTGCTCCATAGTCTTTACCGGGAGAGAAAAATAATTTAGTAAGGTGTTGTAATTTATTGCTAAAGATGCAACAGCATTTCAGCATCATCATCGCCACCTATCTAAAATATCTTAAGTAACAAACACATTGGGAATGATGAAAAAACTGACATACCTGATGCTTCCTTTCTCAATAAAAATCAAACCGCAGAATAATTTATATCCCTCTTGACCCCGAGAGGAAAAAAAAAATAATGTTGGTCAAAAAGTGTTTTGGGATTTCATTAGAAAGTTTTAGGCATGCATGGAGGTCCGGGTGCAGAAGAGCCTCCTTCAACTAGGCAAGCATCATAGTGAATGAACACTGGACAGAGAATCACTGGGGGTGGGATACAAAGTGCTTTTTTTTGTCCTAGAGACATTTTGGCAGGCCTGGACACTGCACTGTATTCTGCACACGCACAACATCATCCATTGTTCGCTGAGCTGGCCTAAGACCCGAATGAAGACTGAATACAATATTTATGGCTGATCCCAACAGAAGATTCCATCAATCATCACCTCGCCAGCTGCGTAACGGACGAGCGCAAAACGCCGTTATTGGTTTGTTAATTTCTCTCAATAACTCTCACCGGGTGACATTTTAATACCAACACCAGCATCATGACTGACTCGTGAGTCACTGGATTTGTTGCTAAACGTGCAGGGAGTTCTGTTCACCTGCAGTTTGATGCACTTTCGCAGCAACTGTTTGCCAAAAGCTCTCCTCTCGACAAGTTCAAGTGTCTCCGTCACATCAGCACTCCGGTCACGTCTCCTTCAGTTACCCCGAGTAAAAGTGGGAGAGGGTGATTTCTGAGGTTGTTTTTCCCCCCTGCTCTTACATGAAAAGAGAAATTGCGTCATGGAAAAAAATCCCCTCTTTGAGATTTCGCGCGGCAAATACGTGCGTGTGGTCGTGCGTCCCCGCGTAGACTGTTCAGTCAAAGGCGATTCTTCCTTTCGCCAAAGACCTCCTGTCCAGCTGAGTGTATATGACTAAAATCTCAAGATCATGCTTAGTTGATGGTTTGTGGGCTTTTGCAGCACAATAACCGTGTTTCAGTGCTTCTTTACCCATGGAAGCCATGTTCACTACATAAAAAGTTAAGATGCTTTCAAATTAACTTTCATACTATGAATGGCATTTGATCCGGCACACTAGTTTGGGGATATTTTATTTGGAAATAAGGGAATTTCAGGGGAAATGGGACATCTTCTAAAACTTTATTAAACTGGAAGTCAGAAGCAAGAACACTGCCGTCGCATCACAGATACAAAACACGTAGTTTGAAGAATTGGATTAAAAAACAAGCAAACAACAATTATTGCAATTATTCTCTCCGTTTGCTCCGTTTGGACAGGATTTCAGGTAACTTGATAGTCGTGAGGAATTACTATCCACATTTTCATTATTTTTTCATCTTGATTGTCCCAAAATACTAGAATTTGAAGAACAATGATAGCAGCGTTACAGAGAGCAGAAATATTTTATAAATACATGTTTTGTCAGAAAGATATTGATTACAACACATTTTATTTTATTTACTCTACAACTGAATACACACTAGATATACACTATACACAGTAGCTAGATACATTTATGTCTCACTGAATAGGTGATTTATTGCTTGTTCGTTTATGTATTTCATTTCAGGCAAATAATCATTTCTGGAGTTGCAATATACAAGACTGTCCCAGAATATTAGAATATTGTGATAAAGTTCTTTATCTTCTGTAATGCAATTAAAAAAACAAAAATTACTTTTTCATGATATTCTAATATTTTGAGGTAGGATTTTTGAGTTTTCTTAAGATGTAAGCCATAATCAGCAATATTAAAATAATAAAAGGCTTGCAATATTTCAGTTGATTTGTAATGAATCCAGAATGTATGACATTTTTGATTTTGTAATTGCATTACAGAAGAGAAAGAACTTTACTACAATATTCTAATTTTCTGAGACAGTCCTGTATCTGAACCTCCTATCTGCAAATTTTTCAATTTTGGGTTTTTGCATTGAATGGTGAGAAATGGGATGGCTCCACATTTTCAGTCTATCTGCAAGATAATCCCGCCCTTTGTTTTGACATAAATGTCACATGACAAAACTCCTATGTGCACAATGAAGCAGAGAGAAATAGGAAAAAAATCCTTATGTGCATTGTCAGTGGTAAAAATACATGCTATGTATTTTTAAATTATAACATAGAAATATAGTATGTGAACAATAGAATATTCTTGAATATCTTTAACAAAGACCATGCTATAATCAAATGAAACGTTTTTTTTCATTTCCTGAAAAAAGTTTTTTTTTTACAGATAGGAGGTTTTGCATTCTAGCCATCGATATATAGGTTGATGAGTGTTGACTGTCCTCAGCATCCTTGTTCAGCCGAAATTCACAAATTGGTTGCAGTTGCATGTTTCCACCAGGCGGTGGCGCTGTTCTCGTGTGTGCTCTGACAGCGTCCAAAACCGTGATTCAACAAATCTGCTTGAAACAGATGGCGGACTTCATGACCTCACAATTTACGGGGTTCCTCCTTTTTGTTTTTTTCCTCCCTCTCTCCAATCTCGAAATAATTATTTTCTTTCTCTGACACTTACTACCGGCTCATGCGTATTCTTCTGAAAGTATTTTGAATTTCAACTTAACCAAACCAAAAATTCCGACTGTTAATTTGGTGTTAATCGTGTCCACGTTCTAATTGATGTAATAATAATTAAAAAAAAAAAAAGCTTGTCAGCTCACCGTATAGCGTTATCATCTCAGAGTTGTATTATACATTGTAATGCCGAGAGAAAATTCCCACTTCCTGTAATAAAGTACGTCACGTAATTTATGCGGCAAGCTAACCGATAGAATGAAAGTAACGTAAGAGTTGCCGCGTTAGCCTTCATGTCGTCGCGGTGCTATGAGGGGAAGTACGGGTAACGGCAGAGGCGAGTAACGGCTGGAGGGGTATTACGTTTTCCCCCAGCATGTACATGACATGCGCACATACAACCAGCAGCGGCGACCAGCCGTCCCAGACCGACACACAGTGAGGACACAGACCGACAGACGCGCCAGTAGACACGGGGACTTACACGAGGCCACCTCGGCCTCATCAGGGACGGAGGGGTGGGGGGGGCAGCCGAGGAAAACCACACTCTGCGTCTGCATCCATTCATTGACAGCTGGCTGCGTTTGGTGAAGGGAAAACAACAACAACAACAACAACAACAGAGTCGTGATTATTCTGATTCTGCAAACTGCAAGAGGGAACGGTGGAATACGTTCTCCAGGCAGCCAGCGAGCCGGCATGCCCCCAAGTCAGAGTCTTCAGTCCAGCGGACTGACTCTGTCCGAGACCAGCATGGGTAAGTGTGTGTGTGTGTGTGTGTGTGTGTGTGTGTGTGTGTGTGTGTGTGTGTGTGTGTGTGTGTGTGTGTGTGTGTGTGTGTGTGTGTGTTTGCAAGGTCAACGGGGTGTCTGCAGCAAGGTGCTTCCTCCAACTAATGCTTTATTGCGGTAAAATGCTCACTGGCACGGTGCGACACTAACAATAAGTAATGTTTCATCGCATTTAAAAGAGGGATGAGATAGCGGTCCTTTTCTAGCACAGTGAAAGTAGCGTACAACATGCACGTTGCATCACCATACCGTGTGTGTGTGTGTGTGTGTGTGTGTGTGTGTGTGTGTGTGTGTGTGTGTGTGTGTGTGTGTGTGTGTGTGTGTGTGTGTGTGTGTTTTCGTACCACGCCGCAGCGCGTCACTGCAGGTGCGGCGACGTTGAGTAACCGCACCAGGCTCGATGTTTGGCTGTGATTTGTACTGGAAATCACTGCCTCCCTGACAATTTTGCAAATATAAAACGGATCAGCCCCTTTCTCTAAGTAGATTACTGTGCTGCTTCTTTTTTTCCAAATAAATAATGCTGGATTATTTATGGTTTTGTTAAAACATTTCAGCAGCATGTCTCGCATCTTCAATTGATACAACAATAAATAACGTTTCGGAAAGACTATAACTTGGTTTGAGTATAAGCAGATGGTTTGCTGTGCTTCTCTTACATGGAAATTATGTTTTTCCCCAGGGAAATTGTTGAGGTATGGATGTCGCATATTTCTACAAGTTTTGGAAAGTTTCATGATTCAATCAAAATATCAACTTGAGTACTTGGAATTTGCATGAACTCAAAGTTAACCAGTTGTTGCTTCATTTGGACGTCCATTGATAAACTTAGATAAAAGGGGAAACACTGAGACATGGCTGTTTAAATACCTCCTGTCTTGATTCTGCACTGAAGTCAGCATGAGGCTTACCTTTGAAAAATGAATTAATATTTTTCTAACTATTGTTTTTTAATGTAGAAACTCCATTCACATTCAGATGACATATGAAGTGGCACAATTACATCCCTTTTGATAACCGAACAACACTCAGTTCACTGAAATACAGAACATCACTCATACATTACTCATACATTTTCATTCACAACACTATCCAAAAGAATGGGGAAAAAGTGACGCAGCAAACAAATCCCAATTGACATTTTATTGTCATCCAAAAATTATTGTGATTTTAGAAGAAATTTCTTTTTTTTTGTGCAGTTAAACAATATTTTCTATGTATTATACTATGACTGAATTGAAACAAACTAAAACCTTTGAAATCACAAAAATATAAGTAAACATTGAAAGAAAAAATCAGAAAATGCAGAATTATCAGACAGAGTCCAACTCAATAACTGCATATTACTGCAATTATTCTGGGTCAAAGTGTACGGATGATCTTGTCTTACAAACATATTCTTTAAATTAGGTCAGCGAGTGAGTAAGTTGAGATAAATATTAACCCTATCACCATGCATCGCTTTTCTGTCTGTGTAGCTTCTTTCCACTTAGGACTATTAATCCACCAACCCAGACAGGTTACATACTTAGCAGTAACACTGAACTGACTCCACTCATCACTGGCATTCCTTGACTCTGAGAACACTAGAAGCCATGTTGCAGGAAGACACTTAATGCTACTAGGTCATCTAGGTCATGGTGAATTCTGGTCAAAATTTTCTTGTCTTGGCAAACGGACTTGAATTTCTTCAGTTGAAGACATCTCATCCCTCACCCGGGTGGCTTCTGCAATTTTTTAGTTCTCAGAACTGAAGAACGTCTCCAAGTGAAGAAATTCAAGTCCAGTTGTCAAGACTAGAAGATTTCGACAAGCTACTAGACTTAGCTCTGACTTTGGTTTGGTGGAGTAACAGGAAGAATTATTGCCCTATTTTTTTCATAAATATTTTGTTTTGATTATATATGTGTGATCTGTATGTTGCATATTTTCTTCAAGCCCTGTCTTCTGGAAAATTGTTTGTTCCTATATCTTGTCATGGTTTTGATCTTTTTTCTGAAATGATTTAAACTTGTTAATTCTTGTCAATATCTTTTTGTGGCAACTGGACTTGAATTTCTTCCCTTGAAGACATTAATCTGCTCATTTTAGAGGCTTCTTTGGTTGCCATGAAAATTTTTCGACAAGACTTAAATTTCTTGTGAGTAATGTGTCATCATTGTCAACACAATGCTCATTGCAGAGGCTATATCCTCCATTGGGACAAAGAATCTGTTTACTTTTTAATACAATCCTGTTTTTTCAGCCTAGTAATTATATACTTTTTCCCCATCAGAAATAGAATGTGTTTTTGTGTACACCTCTTGTTTTTAACTGCAATGTTGTGCTGTTTTAGGGTGGCATATTTTGCATTGAAATTAAAGAAATAAACAGATCAATTATGATTAAGATAAAAATTTGATGTGACAATACCAAGGTTCTATACATAAACTTAATCTTTTTTCTGACCTCTAAATTACTTACCCTATGTGTCTCATAAATCTAGTAGCTTGATTTACTTGATTTTCTAAATAAATGTACTCAAAAATATGTTGTCGTAAGTAATTTCCATAGTGTTGAGGTGAGCCCTAATTTTTTGAGACTGAAGGGGAAACTGAAGAAATTATTGCTGTCCACTAGCCACTTTGCTATTGAGGAGCCTAATGCAGAGCCTTCCCTATTACAAGTATTATCATCCCTATAAATCTTCTGTGTATTCACATGAGGGAGGACATCTCTGGGGATGATATTTCTGAAGTCCAGCAACCAACAATAAAACTATCTTGATGGTTAAATCGAATGACCGAAATTACAGTAAGCTTGGAGCTGTGCCTCTGCCAACCATATGCCCCAGTATATGACACCCAGTATAATCTTTTAGGTTCCTTTAAGAGGAGGAAGAGAAAATCCATAATCGTGACAGTGATGCTGCTTATTGTATCCGTGCTCATCCTCATCTTTGGCCTGGCAGCAACAACCAGGACTCAGAACATCACAGTGGGCGGCTACTACCCAGGACTCATTGTGAGTACACACACCTGCACAAAAGAGTAACAGGGTGAGGCCAGCACTTCTGCTTACTGTCAGCTTCAACAATAAGTGAAGTGAGAGTGGTTTCAGTGAGTGCCTCATGTTCTTTGACTCTGATCAACCTAATTACTGAAGGTCTCTGCAGGGTGATTCCCCCCCATTCATTATTTAGCAACACTGTCATTAGAAGCTGAGTGAGGTAAATAATGGTGCCCACAAATTTGTATTCTTCATTATTTAGCTTTTTCCATTCTTTTTCCAAGTAGGTCACCAATGTATCGTTGCAACATTTTCAATGACAGTTTTCAAAAACCTTGAAATTTTCATTGCAATAAAAGCAATTCCATCTAATCACAAACAGATTTTTTTTTCTGAGAACTTAACATAAACAATTACATTTTCATGTATTTGTCTGAATTAATTTTGTGTGGCCAAATGAGAAAAATACCTCACACTTGTTTTCTTTGTTTTCAGCTGGGCTTTGGCTCTTTTTTGGGAATTATCGGCTCTCATTTGATAGAGAACAAAAGGCAGATGGTAAGAAGGTTTATATCACCTTTGATCATTGAGATCAATTTCAATGCTAATGGTTTTGTTTTTATTTTGACAGTCAGAAAACAGTCATTGAGTCAAATATGAGTCCCAATTACCTCTAAGGGACTCCTTCCCCTTTATTCTGTTATGTGACACTATATGACCAATCCAGCATGTTACGATTGCTTGCCCTGCTGAGGTTTTATGTTGTGTATGAGAGTGAGTATCCTAGGCTTCAAGAGAGATGCGGCTAGAAATAGAAATAGGGTGTAAGAGGAGGAGGAGGCCAGATGTCCGCATGGAATGTGGAGAAGGAAACTGCAGATGAGAGGAGCAGGTGGGGGGGTGATGGGCTGGGTCTTTTAGGGCTCAAAATAAAAACAACAAGTTTGACCATTTTTTTCCAAAATCACAGAAAACATTATATGCTATGAGTCTTTGTCTGTGCCTCATGATAGATGAAACCCCATTGCCTTATAAACCTTATGAAAAAATATATTGCGTAGACTGAATCTCATGCAACTAAATGTCACAGAATCATTTCTATATCCTTCAATGGACTGATTGGTAAAAATTACTATCTATTAATCACAATACGCTTCATTAGAAACATGAGCTTCCTGTTGAATGTAAACAGTCAGAACATTTTTAATCTGTGAACAATGGAGATTGATGAAGATACATTGGACATGGCAGTTATAGAAATACTGAAAGATGCTGATGGATCTAAGAATTAATGTGTTGAATGTCAGAAGAAGAACTTAAATAAGTTAGAGTGTCAGATTAAAGTTAAAATGAAATGGCAATTTAAAAGAGAAAATAAATTCAATGAATTTAAGCTCCCCAGAAGTGCTGTGTAAATTGAACAACCATTCTTCTCAAATGATATTAAGAGATCAACTATGAACTTATATATTAGCTGTTATTTGATCTTTTATGACAAAGGAAATATTTTGGTATTTAGAATAGAATCCCCACTTTGGGGAGGAGACATCGAGACATATTTGTTAAGAGACAAATATGAAACAGCATCGTAATTATCAAGTAATTATAAGGACTCTAGAAGACCCTTGTTTGCAGAAAAGAACACTAAGCTAGAAAAGAACTTGAAATTAATTCTAAAGGTCTAGACGTCATGCACTATTCTCCATGGTAAATGTTACTAACAATATCTTGTGCATTAGGAGGAAAGTCAGATAAATGTATTTGTCTATAAATTGTCTGTGACAGTTTTTATTCTTGACACCCAAATTATGTCCATCACAACCAAAAAATATTTGACTTTGTGGAATTAATCCAATGGATTTGCTAGGAAATCTGTCACCAGGATCTGTGCTGTAATGATTCATAAAGGCAGTATCAATTCCGTTGTTCAAAGGTCCTTCTATGAAATGGCATAAGAATTTTAGAATTGATTTCAGAAATGCTGGCGCAGGCAGTGCCAGACAAAAACCTCTGCAGGGAGGACACAAACCCATCTGTTCCTCTGCTGTCCTTCATGCTGCCTTCATCCCCCCACCTGTTCTTTCTCTGAGCACTCAGTACTGAAAGATATAAGCTCAAGTTTTGAGAGAAGCTGCTAACAGTAGTGCTCTTATCAGGGCCTTTAGTAACTATCTTTTTCCTTGCATCTAACCCCATCATCCCAACACTCACAATTGTGCAAACATATTCTTCTCAAAGACTGCCTATATAAGCACATACAAATTATATATTATTTGCATTTTTCAATCAACACCAACACAACTTCTATAGTGGTGGTGTAACAGTCAGTTCATGCAGTCTCACCATTAGACTTGGGCTTTATATCTCTCCATAAGCAGACTGAAACCCAAAGCTTTCCACAGATAGTGTGTCTTCTCCACGAACCCACACAAGAAATGTAATCAAACACCGACACAATGTTATCAGGAAACCACCATCAATCCAATTAGAAAAAAACAAGGTCTGTATGCCAAGTATTTCACTGTACCGATAAGATCACAAAGGAATGAATTTGTGTGTGTGTGTGTGTGTGTGTGTGTGTGTGTGTGTGTGTGTGTGTGTGTGTGTGTGTGTGTGTGTGTGTGTGTGTGTGTGTGTGTGTGTGTGTGTGTGTGTGTGTGTGTGTGTGTGTGTGTGTGTGTGCGCGCGCGCGTGTGTACATGTCTGTAAACACATAATTTGAATAAGTACCTCCTGCTAGTTAACCTCTTATTGGACCACAAAACCTTTACTGGTTTTATAGAGTCCAGTTGCTAAGTTGGCTCATTAACCACCAAAGCCTCAACCCTTGTTTTGGTGACACTACAGAGAGCAGGCACATACACCACAGATCCTCACGAGACTCAGTTTTAAGATATAAAGTCAGATCTGATCAATTTAAAATCTGGTTGGTTATACAGTCATTCAAAATCATAATCCATTAGAAGCTGCAGGCTCCAATGAAAGAGCAATACCAAATACCTCTGTCACTGGTCCAAGGCACAGCCATATGTTCAGATGCCATTTCTAATATGGGCCATCCAAGATCAGCCACCCAATTGCTTCACTGTATTCACATTCTGTATATTGAGTCTTGAATTCACACAAAAAGCACGCCTCATAAAACACAAATTATATTTTTGACTTCGACAGGGCCAGCAGAGAAAGCCTCGGTTGCCCTGACTGCACACCACCTTGGAAATGTAATTCTTCTTTGTAGTGCATGTGTAGATTTGGTTTGTAATTTCCTACAGGAATGAAAAAGCTGATGCAGCTATTCTCTGTGTTTTTCAGTTAGTGGCATCTATTGTCTTCATTAGCTTTGGAGTGGTGGCTGCCTTCTGCTGCGCTATTGTTGATGGCGTGTTTGCTGCTAGGCACATTGTAAGTATAAATTACAGCCTCTAATCATTTAACTTAACTAATACATTATAGATTTTGGTTTGCTTATGCTCAGCTTTTTAATGAGCTTATTAATCAATGCCATCTACATTAAACTTTAATAAATGCTGTTTGACATATAGTGATAGGCATACCCTTCTGCAGGGGCATATGGAAAATACAGCTGCCACACCCGTCTAACAGGACAAATATAGTTGTTGAGAGATGATTCTCTGTGACGCAAATGATAGAAAATAATAAATAACCACTAATGCACTCTGAAATCAATTATGCTAAAACAAGTTATGACTGGGTGAAAATTGAGATCAATGCTGGTTTTAATTTGTTGTTGGTGTCAGTAACATGGAAAGCATATTTAAAAGGGCTTCAGAACTAATATAGAAAATAAAGAAAAACATAAGATTTGCTAAAAATAAGGTACAATTAGTCAAAATGGACAATTAAAAAACATACATAAACCAAGGGGCCATTTTTCTAGTTGTTTTTCAAAAGTGATTCAAATGAGCGTTCTCTAACATCCTTACAGCAAAGGGCCACTCCGTTCTTAACCAAAATGGACATTGGAGCAAGTTAATTTCTCAACCTGTATTGATCACCGTATTCAGTATGTAGCCACAATTATTCAGTGTTGATATATAGTCCACAAGGTGTTGTTTATATGGTGTGTTTATAGTCCGTAAGGTGGAGTTATGTCTCATTTTTAACTCAGATGTGTTTGATAAAAATAAAACAACAAAGTGCAGACAAATACAATTGCCACCAATTACTATGCTGTTCTTTGTACCACAGGACCTCAGGCCATTGTACGCCAGGCGGTGTGACTATCACTCCAGTGAGACTGCGTCTGAACGAGATGTATGAGACACATTTTAACTGTTGTTACAGAAACATGAAAAATATCTGGCGTCTGTTTTTGTCCTGAAGTGTGTATCTAAAGTGCCCTGATGAAATAGAACATTGAAGTTGAAGTAGGAGTGTCCAAAGATCAAGGATGTTACAATTTTTGAATCCCAGGTAACCTGCCAGACATCCTCACGTACATCCTGTAAACTGCGTGTGAAAAGCAACACATGTTACTGCTGTGACCTTTACAACTGTGGCAAGTGAGTATTTGATTCAGCAAGATTGCAACAGTAAACACTGGCTACTGGCTTTGCAGTGTCGCTTGGACTGTTTGTATTTCTTATGTGTAGTGCTGTTCCATTTTTGTGGGATTCTTTTGCACTGCACCTTCAATTGTATTAGAACAAGAATGTTTCTTTTCTTTTGACCTTTGTTTCAGAGAGCATCCTCTTATGGGACTTCAGAGTAAAGATGTTTTGAAAAAGTTTAGGAAATCATCCATGATTTGGAAGTAGGTTCCTTTCTTCTAGGCTCATAATGGCCACTAAGTGATGATCAAGTAACTGAAGTGTCTTATAACAGCACCAAAGACACGTGGTGTAGCTGCCATTTCCTCTGCATGCCTGTTTGTGTCCGACCAAACAAACATCTTCATCTGTGTTTGCAAGCTCCCTAGCAGCTTTCCCCTATGGTTTCTTCACTGAGATTTGAACTGAAACCATCCAAACTTTTCAAGTAACTGTCTGTGCCCAAAACTGTGTTCCTAACCAAACCATGAATATGTTTATACGTACAAATTGAAAAAAAAAATGCCTGTAATAATTGACTATTGTGGCTTGACTGTGGCTGTTTTCATCTCTGTTCCACCTGTTGGGCTAGCCGAGTAGAAGTTATTGGAGGCTACCATGAATACACCGATGTGAGAAGCTGCCAAGATGTGGTACACCTCTATCATCTGCTTTGGTCAGCTACCATCCTCAATATCGTGGCTCTTTTCCTGGGCATCATTACAGCCGCAGTGCTTGGAGGCTTTAAAGATATGGTTAGGATGCTATTATACATTTTTTTACTTAATGCTTTGAAGGTTATGTCTGTTGTGTTAATGAAAATTACAGTTTAACTTTACTAGTACGGTTCATGTTGTTGTCAGACACCTTCGGCGGCCTCAGAGAGTACATCTGAACCTGAAGCCATCACTGCCCAACTCCCCTCAGAGCCTCCTCCACCCACCGCCTCATATAACTCCTATTACAACACTGCCCCCTGTCTGCCACCTTACACAGCTTATGATGTGCAGGTGAGAAAACTGTTGGAACATGGGATATACTGGCAGCGATCTGAATTTCCAGCCCAAAACCATAGATAGATTGATGTCACCTCATTTGAAGATTTCAGAAATTCACCTGTGATCATTTTTCAGTTCATTTTGGTTAGTTATAAATAAAATAAAAATGTGCTGATGGTATAGTTAAGTGGGTACACATCAGTCATTGTATAGGAATCATATGAGTACAATTTAAAGGTTTTGTGGAATTGAAAGACATTGTATTTCTTTTCAGATGATTTATGTGATACTATAACTAAAGGGAACATTATAGAATTTTAATTGTTGTGATTATCTAAATAATTTAGTATAAAGGAAAATTTAAAAACATGAAATGGCAGATACCCCTACAGGAACTTTCAAATTCAATATTAATCCATTATCATTTTCATTGGAATGTTTTTCATGAGAAATATAAAAAAAAAAGTTCTGACAGAAAGACTGAAGAGATTTTTAGACACAACCGCTATATTTTTCAAACTGCTTTTGAACAGCTCCAGGCTAACTCCATACAAGAAGTTACTTTCATCTGATACGCTAAGAGCTGAAGGAGCCTATCGAAAGAGAGGTGAAGCATCTTCGAGGAGAGAAAAAAGTCCAGTGTCAGCGAAAAGTTTGACAACGACTGATCAGGACCAGGACGACAGAGATCCTTGACAGACATATTTCTGGAGGCTCTCAGTCGTCCAGGTCATGGTTAATCCTTGTCAGAATCTTTTTGTGGCAACCAGATTGGAATTCCTCCCTTGAAGATGCGTCACCTCTCATCCAAGAGGCTTTTTCACGTTGAAGAACAGACCCATCAAAGTCTAGTAATCATGGAAAATCCCATATTTGACCTTCGAGAAAAGGGTACCGGTAATTTAACTTGGCCAGTATATTCATAGCAATTTTGAAAACTTTACATAAATACGTCTTTTTTACTGCTTTTTCCCTTTATATAATTAATGTACTTGCAAAAAGTATTGAATATATCATCCCAATAATGGCTTGTGTCTGTTATGCAGGGCTCCTTTGTGTTCCCCGATTCCTCTGGCCTGTCCGATGACTCCCAGTCCGGCGCCAGTCACCTGTGGCCCACCATGATTCCTCCGCAGTACTCCCCTCCTCACAACCATCCTGACGAGAAGCCCCCACCGTACAGCCCCTGAGATGCCCGCAAGGTTATCAGCTGTCCAAACCCTGAACAAAACATTTGAATGCACAATGAGGATGGGCTTTTTTCTTTCATCAAGTGTGTTTTTTCAATGGCTGTGAGGAAGACAGTTATGGAGCATGACAGTTTTTGAGTTCAGACCCAACGGAAGGAAGCGAGTATTCTAAGCACCCCCTGCACTGTTGCCTGCACTGTGTGTGTGCACATACCACCTAAAAGAGACAACCTGTTTACATATCTATCTGCCTTAAAGCAAAAGGATCTCCTGCACTGAGTGGTCAGTCACCTGGATTCCAACTATACAAGATCTAATAGGCTCCTCCAGCTTATGCTCTCTTAGCTCAAGTACATGCTGCAAAGGCTTTCTGCCTCAAAAGATACAGATGATAACGTCGTCGCTGTTTGCTTTTCGAGGAGCTGGACTAATTAGCAGAGCTGCAAGCCATTTGTGAAATGAAAATCATAAGATAGAACTTTCGGAGAGCTAGAAGATTTAAAACAGCACAGTTTTAGGCACTGATGTGCATTACTTTTAGTGGATATTGTGTCACAGTATGTTGTCAAAGGCAATTAGTTGTAATGAAGGTATTACATGCTTATAATGTATGTACAACAGTATGATATACAGACGCTCTTTTAGCACAGTCACATTTAAGGTATGCATTTATAATACCCTATAATATATTTATATTATTGGGTTTATGTTCAGACTATCTTGTTATATTGGTTGGTGAACTTTGCAGTGGTAATGTCAACAAATGAGCTAAAGAAGTCGGTCAGACAGGATGGATTCATTACACCATAACTATTTATTGCATTTACACCAAATGCCACAAAGCAGGTAGCATAATGTATGTCTCTCTCACTGTGTTAGTACTAGTATGTATGAGGTGAACTGTCTTTGTAAAGAGTAAGCAGAGTGTGAACAGTCAGTGCTGGACTCACTGGCAGATCGTGACAAATCGCATTTCACCCATTAATACTGGGAAGAGAGCAAAAAACTACAACAGAAACTTAACTTTAGTCCACAAAACTCTTCTCAGCTGTATTTTATAATTTTCAAGTCATTCTCAGGGACTGACAATTCAGTTCCACTTTCTCTTGTCATTAAATTTTTTTTGTGTAATTAACAGTGTGTCTGTTTCTTTGAACCAATGTTAAAACTTGGTAAAGAACTCTTATCGTATCAAAATTTCGCTGTTACATGGGAGGTGAGGAAATGGAAAAATGAATATTTATTCAAATTGTGAGAACTAAATACACGCACTGCTAACCCTTATACTCTTAAAATAATAAAAACAATTTGGAATTACAGTGGCGCAGAGGTTAGCAGTTTTGCCGGCTCAGCAAGGTTCCAGGTTCAATTCTCATATACTACCTCACTTTTCTGTGTGGAGTTTGCTTCCTCTCCCTATGTCTGCTTTTATTTTCTTTAGTTTCCTCCCAAACGAGGCAACAGATTAACTGAAGACTGAGCCACGGTTGTGTGTCCAAATGTGGCCCTGTGATCGCCTCTGGGCCCCGGTGAACTCCGCCTCTTACCAATATCAGCTGGGATCGGCTCCCCACAACTTTGTGCTGGAATGAATGAATAAATTAATGAACAGTTACCTAGATTCCCAAATAAGCTGTACATGTGATTGTGAATATTTAGATAATTTTAATAGGAAATGAGACAAACATAAAATTGTCATGTTCATACAGAAACAATGGAGGTTTTTGATATAACAAATGTTTTTTTTCTCATAACAGAATAATAGTATTTGAATACCATTATTTAAGAGCTTTGAAAACAACTTGACACGACAAGCTTGAAAATATGACTTTACACAAATATATACAGTACATCACACAGTGACACCACAGTTAAAATGTTTATTAAAACCTTGCTTTTTCTCAATGAATGACGTGAAGTACAATATTTTTATTACCACTACTTGTTTACTTGCACTGATCATGGCTGAAAACAGAATGAAAAGATAAAAATGTAAAATAATAACAAAACCCTCTGCATGATCCAACAGCAAGTGCTATCTGCGGATTGAAAACCTATTTTCTGTCAATCCTAACATGTTTTAAGCAAAATCTCTAGCCTAAAGCACATAGAAAGCAGATTTTGGCAATGAAGTATTTCATTTATGAGGAAACATGATTAATACGAAACAATGTACAAATACATTAAAAGGAATATGTAATGAAAAAAATCTCAAAGTATGAATATTAAATAATTGTTGGATAAATTCCCTGCCACAAAACCCACATATGGAATTGCCATCAATCCCATGTCAAAATATATTTCGGTTCATATTATTCTCTGGTACAAACAAGGGAGAAACTGGTTTAAAATGGTCTCAAATGGGGACCAGGAATGATTACAGTCAAGGAACATCTTCCATCCAAAAGATTTGCAATTCATGTATTCATTAGTGCTGTGTTAATCTTTAATGGCAGCTAATTTGCTTATTCCACAATAATGGGCTTCACAATGACTTAAATAATTTTGAAAGTATGATCACTATAAATAATGTGTTCATAATAACTTCTCAAATTAAATAAAAGTTAGATTCAACAAAAACCCTTTGAACCACACTGAAGTTCTTTTTTTTTCTCTCCACACAACATAAAGAGCTATGGAGTAACATTTAAAGAGGAAACCCCTTTACCATTTAATGGAACTCATTGCCTGATTTAGACAAAACAGCCAACATTATAGCAGTTAGCCACTATTCAATGTTCTGCTTTTTAAGCTTCAAAATGGCAGACTACAACAAAATCAAGCACCAACATCATACTGAGCCTCTTTCCGCCATAACTTTACAGTCAAATATGGATATCCAGGTTCGACAAACTTTATTGTAACTGTGAAATCCTTTTTTTTTCTCCTCTTCTTTTTGCCATTTTGAATTTCCTCGCCTTTACAGTTAAAATGAGTGCATCCTTCTGCTACAGATTTAAGTCATGTTCTTACATCAACCAAATATGCAGAGGACCACAGCTTTTAGAAATTTGGTGTAAGAAGAGTCTAGTTACAGTCAATTCCTGTTTTGATCCACAGCCTGGACTTCATTGAAATGGCTGATTTCATCAACATTGTTCAACCACGATCATTCATGTTTCACTACATTAAGACAAAATATCGTAGCCCTGATCTCACAGCTAACAGTTTGTGACTGCTCATGCAGAAATTTTCTTGCCTCGTTGCAACAATGAAACCCCTTCCGGAGCTGATTGTGAAAAAAGTCACTGTACAGATAGGTGAACGTTACCACACCTTAATCTGACTATTGAGCATCAGAAGAGCAATATTGCTGACATGGAGTCAGAAGTTAAAAAAAAAGGATCAGGGGCCACCTCAAAGGCACGAGTAAGGTAGCAGTGAGGGCTGCTCAATAGGTCTCTGGTATTACAAAGTCAAACTCGGTGGAGCTGTGCGGACGATTAGTCATTTCTATCCCAGGCCGTGCATGAGTGTTAGGCTGCATGCCAGCATCAGATTCAATGAAAATGTCATCCCAGTTCAACATCCTACTCTGAGTGGAGGGCTGGGGGCCCTCTACAGGGGGGGTTATGTGACGCACACTGCCGTCCTGGGAGATGACGGGGAAGCCTGGCTCATCAGTAGTCCACGAGTACGACTTCATCTGCACCGTTTTACATGGCAGCAAGCGGTAAATGTTGTTATCTTTGTCATCTTTCTCCTTCCTCCCAGAGGGATCCTGGTTGTGGACTTGCTTGCAGTGGTTGGACAACACCTGGTAGTTCATGAACGTTTCATTGCACATCAAGCACTGGTATCGCCTCTCTCCTGTGTGGTAGATTTCATGTTTAGTTCTGTATTCTGCAAGAGCAAAAACCTTGTTGCAGTAGCGACACGGGTACTTCTTTTCCCATGAGTGAGTGTTGAAGTGACGGCGGAGACTTGTCAGACACACATAAGGGCGCTTGCAAACAATGCACACATAGAAAGTTTTCCCATCCATGACCAGCTCATAATGATCTTCAAGCTCTGTCTTGCTCTTTTTCTTGCAGGGGGCAGACTTTGGGGACATGGGCTCTTTTTCAGCAGGTTTCAGGGGTGTTGCCATAAACGATCTCTTCGCCTTGCTGGATTTGGAGCTCCCCTCTCCTGGATCTTCCTTCATTTGAACAATATCGTAAGTATTTTCCCCAATATTGGCATACACTTTACAGCCAGCAGAAAGTGAATCAATCTCTGCAGCTGTATCAAGAGTCACTGTCTGTTTTGCTGCTACAGTGGATTTTGGAGTGTTGGCGTGACTTGCTGTCACACTAACACCTTTCAGAGACTCCTCAGCGACATCCAGCAGCCTTAGTTTAAAATCTCCTTGCTGAACTGAAGCAGAAATTTGCTTTTTATGGACTCCCATTATATCCACATTTTCAGATGACTGACAGGCACTTGAGGGCTCAGGGGTGAAGCCACTGCGAGCTGGTGTTGTCGGACCACTTCCTGAAGAGACTAGAGCGGGGGAAGCAATGTTATTGGTGCTACTGTCAGGACTGCGGAGGGGGCTGCTGTCTTGCACACAAGTGTTAGGAAAACTGGTGCTTGGAGGCTCCACAGTCTGTGGTTTCACTAGAGCGGGGTCTTTTTCTTCAGGTTTTGAGGAATCTGTTTTGCTGGGATCTTTCTGCTGCTCTTCTTCGGCTTTTTCTGAATCAGCTGGCTTCAAATCAGTGACCTCACCAGACTTGGCTTTCTCATTGGCCGTTGAGCTTTGAGCATCCGTTTGCGAAACAAACATGACTTCACTATCAGAATCCTCATCTTCGCCCGCAGGTTTACTCGTTTGGCTGAATTCTTCTGCTGAAATTGAGAATGACTCGGAGATGATAGGCATCATTTCGATACAGGAGTCGCTTTTTTCTGTCTCCTTCGATAAACCAGGTAGACCTTTGACTTGTGATAAAGGTAACCCCAAGTTGGCGATGAATTTCACTCCCAGTACCTGTCCGGCATGGATAAGTTCCTCCAGCATGTCAGAGCGAACACGGACTATCTTTGAACTATAAATGTAATTAAGTATGTGCTCAAAGATTTCTGCTCTGATAAGGTTCAACTCAATGACTTGACCAGCTACACTGAAGAGCTGATGGAAATATGAGCTTGATGCACATAGGATGGTCTTATGAGCTTTGAATTTCCGATCCTGAATAATAATGGTGACATCGCAAAATAATCCATTATGTCTCTGCTCATTAAGTGATTTCAACACAGCGGTGGAATACTGTGTATCCGTTGCGGATATAAGCTTGAGACTTGGCATGCCTGCAAAGAGAAAAAAAAAAACAGCACTGCATCAGAATCTGATTTTAAAAACATTGAATCAGTCAGAGTTGGCTGTTTCCAAAGTCGGCCTTTCTCACTTAGTATTTAGCTCAGATTTCTGTACGATACGATCAACAAAATTGCAAAATGTGCTGTTGAAACACATGCCATATGATGTGAATACAAACTTATGTTATTTTTTTCCGTTTATGTTTTGTGTTATGATTTTTTTTCCCCCATTTTAAACAGACCAAGCTATGCTGTTGGCCGTATTGTATTGTAACAAATGGAGGTTGCAGTAATCCGTATTACTAACAACGGGTCTGCTTGATGAAGTGCTTTTCAATGCATTTACTCAATCCGATAATCCTACGGGGCTCGGGCCAATAATATCAGAAGTATGCGAGGTAATTCGAGACAGATATTTATCGGTAACCGCTGAACAATATGAGCGACGTTGTAGGAGTTTGTTGTTGCACAAGCTCACAGCGCGGAACGGCATCGGAGGATAGGCTACGACTCCATTTCAAAAACAATGTCACTTCAGCGACACTACGTGTCATTCTAAGCTTGTCAAAAGCATACGCTAGCGGATATTGGCGTGACAGTGAGGATAATTAACGTGCTTTGATGAGATCGAGTAAAAACGGATGAAGAGGCTTTAATATGTGTCATTCTTGGCCCGTATATTATGCTGATGAAATACTGCTGTTAGCAAGCTAACGAAGGGTAACGTTATCCAGTTTCCTTCCCTTAAATGACAGACGCATAGCGCGGCCTAATATTTGTTCGCGGGCTAGCTTTTGAAGACACCAAAGCAAAAAATTGCGAACCGCTCCGATGGCTCATTATGTGTAAAAAAGTAGCACATTAAGACAATTCTGTTTACCTGCAACCTTGATGTTTTCTGCAGAGGAAAGGCAACGAACGATTGTAGTTAATGACTTAGCTCGCAGGCTAACTGTACACAATAGCTAACAGCGTACAGCTTCGGCTGTCAACCGCGCTGCGTCCGCCTCATTTATAACACTTGCAAAAAAGTCGCAGCTGAGTACGATTACAAACATACATTCAAGACAATATAAAACACTTAAAACCCTTTTAATATTATCATGTTGCGCCAACGCTTGCACTAACACAGCAATACATCAACCACAGATCCTGAACGTAAATTCAGCTTGAAACGTTTCCCCCATTCGGACTAAGCGTCACAGTAACTACCGGATCATTACACTGGCCTTCAAAATAAAAGCTCCACTTCTACTCCACGTCGATTATTATAACAATGAAACATCTGCTCGAGCATCATCTTCAAGATAGTCGTGAAGATGCCTCGCAACATTTAAGGTAAACTTAAAATTTTGAAATCCTTCATAGTTCGGGTTGCCTCAACTTTTCCCATCAGATCGAAGTTATGGCTGCTGAATGCTGTAACGCGATTGGCTTCAGAAGGATTGTGACGTCACAGATGGCGCTCATTAGCCCGCTTTTGGGGATGACGTGTTAGGTAAATTAGTAACCGGCCTCCAATGTCCAACGCGTCCTACAGGACTGTCTCAGAAAATTAGAATATTGTGATAAGGTTCTTTATCTTCTGTAATGCCTTTACAAAAAAGGCATACATTCTGGATTCATTACAAATCAATTGAAGTATTGCAAGCCTTTTATTGTTTTAATATTGCTGATTATGGCTTACATCTTAAGAAAACTCAAAAATCTTATCTCAAAATATTGGAATATCATGAAAAAGTAATTTTTGTTTTTCTAATTGGATTACAGAAGATAAAGAACTTTATCACAATATTCTAATTTTCTGAGACAGTCCTGTATGTTCAGACAGCAGTATACTTTGAGAAGACAGTTCCAATGTAACCATCATTTACATAATTCATGATTACAGAATTCATAGTATAAAATGTAATGTAGTGTAGAGGATAATGTTAAGTGAGATACAATATATATACAAACATATATATGGCGAACATGTTGGAGAGCTGATCTTTTTTATCCATTTATCTGGATGTTATGCAGAACAAGCCATAACTACCTGGTTCAACATGTGTTTTGATGAGAAATGACAAGACTTTCAAGTGTCATAATTTGCAATATTTTGAAATGTGATTCGATAATATGATTAATTTTCCCATTATGTACGGTCAGTATGACAGTGTTTTCTCGGAACCCCAAAACCCGGAACCATCAAGTTTACCTTTGCGGAAACCGTTTTTTTTCTAACGAACGGACTTAGAACATACGTATTTCCGGTTGTCGACTTTTCCTTTACGCACTGAAAATAGCGTTGGTTCCTTCTCCCCCTTACTGGCGTTAAACCACTATTTTGTGTTTTTATTCTTGTGAATCGAACACAGAAGGCTGGTATGCCTCTATCCGACCGGTCGAACTCCGACGGCGGGATTCGGAGCCCTCGGGCTCGGAGACACCGAACTCGCTCCCGCAGCGACAGCCGGGATCGTAGCTTGTCTCCGGACAGCTTCGGGCCGAAACTGCCCAAACCCCGCAATCGGGAGTGGGAACGAGAGGAGCGGGAGCGTCGGTTCAAGGAGGCGAGGAATATCAAACGAATCCGCATCGGTAGCCCCCGCCATAGCCGGTCTCGCTCCCGGTCCAGAGACCGATACACCAATAATAATAACAGTCAAAACCACGGTCATTGGTTCGATCGGGATGGTCCTGGGAAGCAGGGCGGCTTCAGGGATGAATATTACTACGAGCAGCAGAGAGACGACGCTCAAAGACAGAGACAAGAAGCCTTTATTGCCAGGTAACAACACATAAAATTAACATTTCAAGAAACGTCGATAATAGTTTTCCACTGCCTATAAGTAGACACGTAGAATAGTCAATCAAATCTTTACAGTGTGGCGTTATATGTTCATTACTCCGTGTTTACTGCGCATGCCCCGTTAAGTACAAAACAAATAAAAGGTGCATCATGATGCGTTTTGTACAATTTCAAGGTCAAGCATAAGCATTATGAATCTAAAACCACAGATGCATGTCCATGTATCATCAGATATTTTGTTTACTTCAAACACACTGAAATTTATTGAAATAACAATTTTATTTAATTTATTCCTGCCAATGGAAGTTATTTTATTTATTTATTTACCCCCCCCCCCCCACACACACACACACACACATACTCATGAATGTCTCTGTTACAGGCGTCTGCAAGAGAGGGAGAGGATTGGCGAGTTAGGTTGTCCTGAAGTGTGGGGATATTCACCGAGAGTAAAGGAACCAGAGTAAGTCCAAAAACTCAGGGCCAAACAAACCAAATGTTTGTTTGTTGCCATGTATTTATGAGAAATCAAGCACTTCTTCCTATATTGTACTCAGCTCAATGTTTTCTCTTATTGCTCCACAAGCTCCGATGAGTTTACGCCAGTTGAAGAAGACAAGAAGAACAGCAGTTCAGAGTCAAACTCAGAAGGTACGAATCCTCCAGGGCTCGGATACAGCGGCTGTAACTATTTGAACATTTTTGATTCAATATGAATTTTTCACTTCTTGTTTCTAGAAGAAAAGAAGAAGAAAAAGAAGAAAAAGAAATCAAAGAAAAGGAAACACAAAAAGCATTCAGAGGACTCTGACATGGAGTCAGATTCAGATGGTACATTGCTAAACAACAAATGCAGTGATTGTCACAAGTCAACCAATAATCTCTGTTATGTTGATTGTGTCGTTAAGTGAACTGTTTTTATCGTCTGTCAGAGGAAGACATAAAGAAGAAGAAGAAGAAAAAGAAGAGCAAAAAGTAAGTTTTAACAAGCAGCCATCTCCTCACGCCTGTTTCACATAGAAAATGAGATAAATACATCATTTCTGCTTAGGTCAAAGAAGTCTAAGAAAAAGAAGGTCAAGAAGAGCCGCAAAGAGACTAGTGAGTCCAGCAGTGAAGAGTCTGAGGAGGATGAGGAGGAAGATCTCAGTAGTGTGATGTGGGTGGAGAAAACCTGCATGGATGAACACATGGTGGGACCTGAAGCTCCACTCACCCACATGTCCCAGGACGACAGACCCCTTGAGTGAGTCTATTGCTCTTTTTCATTCTATTTATCATTTTTTATTTACATTGCAATAGGAAAGATAAATAACGTTTTCTGATGGTGTCCAGAAAATAGCCTTTGCCTTTCTCTTTCAGTGCCTAAAACCTCCCATTTTTTTGGTCAAATACATACTAGCAAAAAAGTAATGGCCAGGAAATGTTTTGACCCAATTAGCTAAAAGCGACACATTATTTTGAAGTTGTATGCTATTAATGCTTATTCCTATCAAAGTATGAGGATTATCATGACAATCCAAAAGCTTCTCAAATGATTACTCGCTAGGTTCAAGGTAAACCACTCTTAATCAAACTAATTGTCCATATTTGGGATTATTTTATAATTCAGCGATAGGGAGGTTTGACAGATAAGGTGTGATTGTACAATCAGTTAACAAAAAAGTAGTTTCACCAATGTAACAACACTGTATTTCACATTTCTGTGTTTAGATCATGTCACATTCCTTGTCCAACAGTTTCCTCAGATGATTCATAAAAAACTGTTTACTTTTTTCCACCAGCTTCGGACATGCGCTGCTGCCAGGTGAAGGTGCAGCTATGGCAGAGTACGTTAAAGCAGGCAAGCGTATCCCAAGAAGAGGAGAAATTGGTCTCACCAGTGACGAGATCGCAGACTTTGAGAAGTCTGGCTATGTGATGAGTGGTAGCAGGTACGTGATCCAAATTAAGCTGGAAATTGCAACTTTTTTCACATTCCACACAAACTTGCATTAATCACTGGTCAAATGTATCTACTTCCAATTTTTAAAGTGTGATGGTCAAATATATTTTTGAATAAATACCAGATAGCTGTTCCTTGTCAAATCTTATCATGGCAACTGGACCTGATTTCTTCCCTCGTAGAAGTTTCACCTCTCATCCATGACCCTCCTCTTCTGCTTTTTCTTTCGGCATCTCCCTTCAGTGTTTTCTACAGCAAATCAATCTCCACCGTCTAATTTCTCTTTGGTCTTCATCTAGACGGCCTGCTTGGCAGTTCCAATCCCCTCATCCTTCTACTAATATATTCACTATCCCTTGTCTGTTAATGACTGAAATATCTCTGGCCCTTATCCCATTTTCACCATTTAATATTTGCTCATGACAACTCTGTTGTTGTAATTAACTTTTTTTTTGTAAACAGCAATTAGACGAGATAAGGAATTAACTAATGACATTAAATAGTTTCTACAGGAATTTACATGTGTTTTAGCAGTTATTCAACTTAGATCCCACAAGTCTTGTCTGCATTGCTGATTCTTGTCATATAACCACACAGGCACCGAAGAATGGAGGCTGTGCGTCTCAGAAAGGAAAACCAGATCTATAGTGCAGATGAAAAAAGAGCTCTGGCATCCTTCAACCAGGAGGAGAGGAGAAAACGAGAGAGCAAAATCCTTTCCAGCTTCAGGGAAATGGTGTATCGCAAGACCAAAGGCAAGGAGGAGAAGTGAAACATCAGGCCCACAGATATTTGTTGTTTACGATTGTTTTATAACAAAAGAAAATATTTTGTTGAAGATGGAAAAAGGAAGCTTATTGTATAGAGTAGTTGTGCCGTATTTGTGTCAAGCAGTGTGACTGGATTCTTTCTGTATTGACTTGGCACATTGGATTCTCTCCAGGTTCTTCAGTCACAATCAGATTCTGCAAAATTCTAGTGAATTTGAGAACAACTAAGGTGCTTAAGGACCTAAAATGTACTTGGTAAAAAGCTAGTTTGTTTAATTGAAGAAATGGCATGTTGTTCAATAATGTCACCTGTCCTTGAGCCTACAGGGCATATTTTCTGTTGCTGAAAACCAAACTGAGGGTCAATGGGATGGCTAATGAGCTGCAAATTCAGGCATTAGCAATAAGGGCCTGTCAAGCAACTTTTTTGTTAGTGTTGACCGTGAGTTTGACTGATTGCAAATGGCATTTCCTTCCAAGAAATCTTAAAATTCTTATAATTTTCATCCAGTTGTTTATGAGCCACCAAACATGGGGCCAAGTGTGTAAAAATGATTGTACTTCCTGAATGATAAAAACCTTGATTTTATAAACACAATTATATGTTGTCATTGCTATCCCATTTACATAAATACGTCTTTCAGTAGGGACACGGCCTGTAAATCTGGTCATACATGTTTACCAGTTTGTTGCAAATAAAGACTTTGATTTCTAATGAGAATGTGTAAAGCTGCTATTTCCTGAAATAAGAAAACATAAAACCAATGTAAAGCAGCTTCACATTCCTAATTCATTATAAAATATCTATCGCCTAATCATTGTCTTCATATTTTAGTAAACAATAATGTAAATATGAAAAAAAGCAAATTAGTAACAACTAAATGAATGCCCTTATGTTTTTCCCCGGAAACTTTGCTCTCGATGATATTTCGTTCTTCACCGTTAGACACAAAATAGTTCAGGGTTCGAATCTACCGTACTCAAATGAATGTTTGTGAAATTATTCGTCTAATTCCAATGAGAGAGAATAGTTGAGTAAGGTATATTGTTCATAGTCAAATATATTTCTGCTTCTACTTGTTATGATGAAATTTGGGGTGAGAAAAAATAATCTAAGCAAAGAATTTCATGGAAAATCAGAATTCTGCCAGATGACAGGAATGCAGAAACAGACAATATTCTGGACGCCACATACATCAAATAATCCCTCACATTATCAATGCTTGAAGATGGACTGAAACCCTCATTAAATTATCACCAGACTCTCATAGCAACTGTAAACCATTACTGTTGCTAATGGCATACAGTGAAAACAAAAATAAGCCCAAACCGTTGGAACAGTTTAATAGAAACAACTGAGACAAGGCTATTATATACATATAACATTTTAATTTACAAAGAATCTTCAGTTGGGGCGGGGGGGGGGGGGGTTGCTGACATCCGCTGACATTAGTTGATGTTCTCAAGACCCTGTTGAAGAAGGAAAAAACAATATTGCCTTAATTGACTTTGAAAAACAGGTATTTTGGCCCTAAATGTCTGAATTATTGTTAAAAGGCATAGGAACATTACAAAAACGAAAGATACTCATATGTCGCCGGCCTTGAATACCAGAGCTGATCAAGTATTACAAACTAATCAAACAAAATGAAGGAATACATCATTTACATACTTAATAACAGATTTCAGGTTATATAAAAAGGATATTTCACATTATAGTCAAAAAAACAATGCAGTGAATGAATATAGGAAATGTATTACTGTCTGAATAGCTTGGTGTCTGGGACAATTAAACTGTAATTAGGTTTTAAGTTTCATCAGCTGCATAAGGGTGTGTGTGTGTGTGTGTGTGTGTATATATATATATATATATTCAGGGGACAGACTGGAGATACTGAATACTCTGACGGAAGTTAGAGTTTTCAGCTTGTACCTTAAACAAGTTTGTGCTAAACATTTTAGATGTAACAATACTAAACAATGTAGTCTGTGGCATTTTTTGCTGAATGGGAACACAAGTTGGAAATCTCACCTTGGATTCGTAATACTTTCCACTTCCAGCCACTCGCCTGTCTCTCTCCATCAGATACCATTGCCACGGAACCCGAGCGATTCTTTTTTCCTTCATAGAAAGCATGCAAACCGTGACTTTAGCAGTGGACGAGAAGATGAGGTTCACACGTTATTGTTAGACATAAGCACTATTGGTAGCATCGGTCATACCTTTCCGCCGTTAGTGAACCTGTGAATCTGTGCAGTGGCAACACCAGGGATTATCAGACACGCAGTCATGATTGCGAAGCCAGGCAATATTTCATACCACATAGTCGCAGTGTTTAACTGCCAAGCAAAAAGGGAAGTTAATTTATGTCCCGATCCAACCAGCAAATGATTAGTTTGCTAAATTGCTAACAAAATGGCGCACGTCCTTCCGACCTTCTACTAGCGGAAGAAGAAAAGCACTTGTATGAAATTTTCACTGGAAAAGCCCTGAAACGTCAAGCAAGCAATTAAAATAAAATAAACAAATAAATAAAGAACAAAAATGAATAAAAGAACAAATAGGCATTAAATAAAAAATGTCCGTCTTTCATACTTTTGACGTTACAATACTTTTTACTGTGTCTTGTCAGCACATTATAAGTTATAGTGAAACAAGGGCTACGCCTTTTTAGCACCGGCTTACTAATGATACACAAAGATGTAAAAATTAATAATCTGCTGAACTGTCACAATTTTATCCTGATAAACTTTCGAAAATACAATTATAATGATTTGTAGTTTGTTATAAACGAAACCAAAATGACAATCACTTTAGAAGAAAGAAAACTTTTTTTAATGTCACATACAGTTATACATAGAGCACAACATTTTAACACTTTAAACACGTCATAAACATCAAAGGGTGAATTTAAGGGGTAAAAAAACGTCTGTGTTTTTAAAAAAGGAAAAGTGATTAATTGTCTTTCCGCGCACAGCGATCTCCTGTGGTGGGTGGCAGAAGTGCGGCTACAAGTATCAGGAAGTTCAACGTGCATGCTACTAGCCCGCTAAGTTGCTAAAAAGAAAGTAAACAACTCCTGGGAATGACGTGAAATTTGGTCGTGGTATAAGGCAGTGTAAATAAAGATGAAGGAAGACAAAGAAAATACACGACCCAAAGATAGAAGGGTGGAAATTAAGTGCGAGGATGGAGAAAAAATTGAGAGGTCGAAGGAAAAAAAGGAGGCCATGACAAAGGTAAAGTGAATAGCTAACATTAAGCTATATTAGCTTCCCAATGATGTATTGCTAACATAAATGACCTCAAATGTTGGTCAAATTTTATGTATAGAGAGATATTAGTCTCAAATACAAATTTGGTATTACGTAAACCGAAATTTTAACTGAAAAATTGTCATGAAAGGCTTGGGCAGCCGTCACTTCTTTGATTCATTCTACCGATAAACTGTTTACCACCTTTGTACTTATCGACGAATTCTAGATTGTGATTAGACGACTGCCTCCCAGCCTGTCCAAGGAGGAGCTGGAGGAGCAGCTCCAGCCACTCCCGGAGGTAGACTATCTGGAATTTTTCTCCAGTGACACCAGGTATGTCTTGACTCAAATTTCATTTGTAAAATTTAAATAGTGAGTATTAAAAAATATTTGTTCTCATTTTTCAGCCTTTATCCTCATCTTTTCGCAAGGGCTTACATTAATTTCAAAAATCAGGAGGATATAGTTCTCTTCAGGGATCGATTTGATGGCTATGTATTCATTGATAATAGAGGTAAATAATACATGATTTGATAGATATTCCTGTCTAAAAGATTACCACAAGAATTCAAATCTCTGAGGCTTCATCAAACTGCAAACACACTTTTTTTGAACAGGGCAAGAGTACCCTGCCATTGTTGAATTCGCACCTTTTCAGAAGACTGCAAAGAAAAGAGGCAAGAAAAAGGATGCAAAGTGTGGATCAATAAATGAAGGTAAATGCAATGTCTCATAGCATTTACATTTGGAGTAAATTTAGCAAGAGATTTGCACCGTTTTTAGAATTTTGCCAGTTAAATGGATTGAGGCGCAATTCATACTTGATTGGTACCCTACTTTCTGGAGTTTTTAATAAATATAGTGCAATCTATTTTATTCTTTACTGTTAAAGTAATGTCCAAAAGGAACATTTAATTGACAAATAATCTATTGGCATTATAATTTCTTAAGTTCATACTGATCAAGTCTTGTATGTGAATTTGATAAAGACCCACAACATTGCCATATCTTTATTTGTATACTGCATATGTTCTTTCAGATCCCGATTACAAAAAGTTCCTGGATTATTATAATGGAGATGATGAGAAACTGACATCCACACCTGAGACCCTGTTGGAAGAGATTGAGGCTAAATCAAAGGAACTTGTTGGTACGTGTGTATTTTAAAATATATACAACTGAAAAATTACCTTTTTGCAAGAGGAGTGAATTAATGTATATTAGTATTATTTTTTTAATTGTACTTTATTAATCCTTTGCGGGAAATTCCTCTCAGCATTTAACCCATCGTGTATGAGCCATGAGCAGTTGGGCGCCATCTTGCGGTGCCAAGAGAGCAGTTAGGGGTTCAGTGTGTTGTTCAACAACACTTCGACAAGCTAGGAGGAACAGGGAATCAAGCCAGGAATGTTCAGTTCCAAGCACGATCGCTTTACCCCCTGCACCTTCATCTGAAATTGTGCTTTCTTCCGTGCAGCTAAAAAAACAACACCATTGTTGGACTTCCTAAAAAATAAACAGGTAAGGCAAAACATTGGTGTGCTAAGAGGGTATATTTTTGATGAAAGCTTGACTTGTGTACTCTTTTGTTATTTTTTTAGAGGATCAGAGAGGAAAAGAAAGAAGAGAGAAGAAGGAGAGAACTTGAACGGAAGCGTTTGCGTGACGAAGAACGGCGAAAGTGGAGGGAAGAGGAGAGGCGGAAGCGCAAAGGGGCTGAAAAGATGAAGAGACTTGAAAAGTCACTGGAAAATGACAAGGACCAAGTTAAAGAGGAACCAAAAATCAAAGTATGTTCTACCCTGGAAAGAAGTCATTACAAATTGGTTATATTTGCAGCATAAACTTCATCCATCCATCCAATCCATCCAATCCATCCAATCCATCCAATCCATCCAATCCATCCAATCCATCCAATCCATCCATCCATCCATCCATCCATCATTTGCTGCTTATCCTGCACTCAGGGTTGCAGGGGGTGCTGGAACTTATCCCAGCTGTCATCGGGCGAGAGGCGGAGTACACCCTGGACTGGTCGCCAGTCACTTGCATGGCCGCAGCATAGACTTGTCTACATTTTATTTATGTTTTTTTTTTTTTTTTTTTTGTAGCTCCTGAAGAAGCCAGACAGAGGGGAGGATCCAGATTTTGAAAAATCTAAGGAAAAGTCCAAAAGAACAGAGAGGCAAAATAAAGAGGAAAGATCAACAGGAAGTGCTGATCAGAAGAGGCGTCAGAACTGTGAATATAAGGATGATAGGGGAAAAAAGTGGGTTTTTACTTGATTTTATCAGTTCTGTCTCAATTCCATGTTTTTCTGAAGTATATCCTTAACATTCAGAGTGGATGAAGACGGACGCAAAGAGTTCAGGGACCGCGACACAGATCGAGACAGGGAGCGTGATTTTGAGAGGGAGCGGCAGCAGAAGGAGAAGGAGCGTGTGAGGCGCCAGGATGAGGACAGGCGGAGAAGGAGAGAACGGCAGGATGGTGAGAATACCTACAGGAAGCGAGAGGAGGAGGTTAAAAAAGACAAAGAGCGTCTTTTAGAGAAGAAAAAAAGTGAGAAGGACCTAGAGTCTGCTCACATTGAGAGATCCGAGAGACCTGGCAAAGACAACAAGAAGGAGGATGGCGTTAAAAAAGAGCGTCTGCGAAATAAAGTAAGGCCTCTAATTTTTCATGTGATGCATTATTTTCATGCACTTTTTATTTAAATCTAACCCTCATTTGTTTTTATTTCAGGATCGGCCAGCAATTCAGCTCTACCAGCCAGGGGCCAGAGCTCGTAATCGAACAGCAGGAGGAGGAGCTGAATTCAGCTCTACTGACGTGAAGCCAGAAATCGATACCAAGAAAGCTGTTGATAAAGGAGACGATTGAGCAGATTTTTGCATTTTGACTTTGAAGCAGGATTAGGGGGAAGCTTGCATGGTTCAGAGCTGCAGCGTTTTGCTTCTCGAGCCCTGTGTTGCAATTAGAGGAGGACTACATCCTGGTCTCAGGTGTAGATATGATTATTGCAGCCTTTTGTGCCTGAATGTGACCCTCTGTAGATGAATATGTTAGGAGAAGCAATTGAACCCTTTGGAATAAAGAATGGCAGTGGACCACATTAGGTGAACCCAAAGCTTTCTTGGACCACAAATCCCAAAGTGACCTTAATTCAGTATTGGTTATTTGGTGTAACACATTGTATTCATTTGAACTATTCAATTTTACGTTCTTATCTAAATCTCTTTTACTTCTAGTCCTTGGATTTAAAACTAAAATTGTTAAATTGTTTTCTGATCAGCCAACATTGCCAAGCTCATCCAGATAGTCTCCACACTGCCAAGATGTATTTTTAGTGTGGCTCTCACCGGATTGAGATATACACTTTGAAATATGATCTGCCTGGTTAACCAGACAAAATTGATTAACATAACTATGTCTTTTCATGGTCGAAGACTAATTCTATCCCTACTGGCACAACTGTTATTACATGTATCAACAGATATAGTATGTGCTTACATGTTTTGGCAATTGTTTTTTCTTCATTTATCCCAAGATAGAGAGGAGAAATAACCATTATTAACAAGACTGCCATCAGACAGCCCTTCCTGCATGCAGACCCCAACCGCATCTCTTGCCCTATTTTCTAATGAATAATTGCCCTTTACCAATAATCCGTGATGCACTAAATTGAATACCATGTGGAGACATATCATCATTGAGGCTGAGACGTAAAATAAAAATGGTCTTGGTTAAACTTTCGTGTCTTTGCCAATCATTGATGGAGAACTATTCAGTACTGTACAATATTTTAATTTAGTTTTTGTTTTTCAAGTTTGTGGGATTTTTTCAAGTTTTAACAATGTTGACCATCACTGATTAAATGCTTCACGTATAACCATATTCGTCTTTCCTTTCTCTCCTTTCAGCTTTTCCCTTCAGGGGTCGCCACAGCGAATCAACCTTCTCCATCTAACTCTATTCTCTGTATCCTCCTCACCTTCATATCCTCTCTCTCTACGTCCATAAATCTTCTCTTTGGTCCTCTTTGAGGCCTCCTGCCTGGCAGGTCTAATTCCAGCATCCATCTACCAATATATTCACTATCCCCCCTCTGCACATGAGCAGGTCATCTCAGTCTGGCTTCTCTGACCTTCTCTCCAAAACATTCAACATGTTGTTCCACAGATAGACTCATTCCTGATCCCAACAATGTCCTGTACTCCTTGCTATTCATTCTGGCTGATAGTCTTCTATTGCATAGTACCCCTGACACTTTACCCATTCCAACGTGCTATAACCTGTCTCTTCACCTCTTTTCCACTCTCTCCGTTGCTCTGGACTGTCAACTCCCAAGTACCTGAAATCCTCCAACTTCTTGATCTCTACTCCTTGTAGCCATATTTGTTTTTCAGCATGATAAAAATTTATTTGGTGGCTTCTGGACAAAAAAAAAAAAAAAACCCAACAAAATCACGAAAAATATTTTGAAAACTATGAATCAGCATTATATAAAACCCTTAAGAAATTAGAAAGTTATACAATCAATTTTCTTCAGGATACAAATGCATCACTTTTCTGCTGTGAAAAAAAAGTATAGAAAATTATGTGAAAATAGAAGCAGTGAAGCTTTAGTTGTAACAGGGTTGTGTTGAAACAGAAAGTTCCTAGTCTGATTCCTGAGCTCCTGGCTTGTCCTAAGTACTATTGAGCCAAAACTTGAACCCGTAACTGCTCCCTTGATTAGTGGCTGCCCTCGACTCGTGATTCATCCATGTTGGGTTATCCAGACGACACATTTTGCGGCTGATGTACTGTATGTATAAATATAACGAAAAAATACTTTTCTAAAATAAATAATAATGATCGCCAAGACAGAGAAAAATTCAGTAATATTCGAATAACACTCCTGTAACAGTACTGACCTTTCCAGGAAGGTGCGATTTAGAAGTAGCCAGTAGGCGTCACTGTCGAGAGAATGAAGTTCTAGTTTACTGCGCGCTTATTGGATAAACCAAGTTTCGTCACCGCTTTCTTTCTCTTCTACTACCGCCATAGTGGGGAAAGGACTGTGGACAAAATGGTAAATATAAAATCCTTTAACATCCTTGAAAGTAACCAATATTAACGAGAAAAAGCAGACAAGGGTGACTCGTAAATACCTCACTCTAAACATACTTAATGATATATCACTACTAAAGATAAAATATATCGTAAAAATTGGTTGTTTCGCGATGCTAGCCGGTAGCCGAGTCTCACCCTTTCGCATGCTAGCTTATGTCTTTCGAGGTGGACTAGCGGCGCTGTTATGTTAACATAAACATGTGGAAACATAGGATTTGTAACCGTTTCTGTATAAACATTTATATCACGTTTTGTTCGTTTCTCATTTTGGTCACAGTCGTCCCACAAGACTTTCAGGATCAAGCGCTTCCTCGCTAAGAAGCAGAAACAGAACAGGCCAATTCCTCAGTGGATCAGAATGAAGACTGGCAACAAAATCAGGTTTCTGTTTTATATTTACGTTCTTAGTCGGACGCTTGGAGTTACTGTCCCCTAGAAAATGATGTGTACATCTGCTCTATGTCTACATGTCGTGTCTGCTCCTTTCGGCTTTTCCCTTCAGGTGTCGCCACAGCGACTCAACATTCTCCATCTAACCCTTTTCTCTGTATCCTCTTTTCACACCAACTACCTTCATATTCTCTCAGTACGTCCATCAATCTCTTACATGACATGTCATGCCTCATACTTACTAATAGAGCACAAAATGAGCAATCTATGCAAGAAAAATTTTTCTTTGAATTTATGATATGATTTTCTTTGAAACAGTGTTTTAAATGGGTGATACGAGGCAATGTCAAATTTCCATAAATTGACATGCAATATTGTTACTTTTTCAGTTCTGAAGGGGCAGAAGCACTAGTTAAGTGCCTTATGTTAACTTCAGTCTGCTTTTCTACATCTTTTTCTTATTTTCTTACCTGGTGTTGTCAATTCATGATCAGCAATGTTGTCTTCACAAAACTACATTCATGAAGAATTTTCATTGCAAAAGAAACAATCATATTAAATTGATATTAAAAGTGTTTTACTCTAAATCACTAGTAAAATCAACTGTTGAATGCCTGTCATAGAATGTCCTTTTTAATTAATTAGTCCTTTTTGTTGGGGAGGCAATTTATCTTAAGATACACCTATTTTTGGATAGCTCTTAATTGAGAACTCAACTGAAGAGAAATCAGGTCTTTAGTACCTATCATTCTATTGATCTCCTTGGGCTAAATAGAGAGGGTGTGGATGGGGTTTAAGTAATGTACAGCAGGTCTGCAATTGCAGCCCTCCCATGAAGTGGATTGCTGTCATTAACCCTGCTAAGAGTATTTTTCTGCTACAGAGCTCTTACTCCTGCTCACTGTTTTGGTGCAGAGGAAGCTGTGTAGTTGAGACACATCTGTAGCTCAGTTGAGCAATGCAGCTGATTAACTTCCCTAAAAGTGGCTAATTTGCTTAGCAGATTTTTTTTGTTTGGTATGTATTGTTTTTCGTGAACTAGACAAACTGCAGTGATTGCTCGTTATTCTGTCACAATACCACTTGGTGATAGCTGATTTCAAAAACCCTCAACAAATTTGTTTGTATGGAATTATAAGTGTTGCAAGTGGTGTTTTATATTGAAACATGAGACATTGTTACACCTGCCTTATTTTCTACCTTACAATGAAAACTAGCCACATGGTCCTGCATTATCAGTCGAGTTAAACACAGCCAGAATTTCTTTAAATTAACGATCTGAGATATTGCAGTAAAACTCACACAGTTGTAGTTTTGTTTTTTCACAGCACATGTGGACAAGATAAGAACAGTATTGCCCTATTATCTTGAAAAAATCCAAACCAACTGTTGGGTAAACAATTGAAGTTAAAAAGCCCACAAACTGCTGATCTGCAAGTCTTTTGCGCTGCTATGGCTCAAAAGCAGCAGCCAGATGCACTTTGCTGCTGTCAACACCCCTATTCTATCATTTTTGAGCCATCATTCAGTTAAGATGTGAAAAATAGCACAGGGCATCATTAAATTTTTGGAGGGGGGCTTTTGAAATAACACTGATTTTAGTGAAGGCTTCCTGAACTAAGCAGTTGAGACAATCGCAAAGTAGACATTTGACTCATCTTGTGTGCTCAATGCAAAACTCTTAGAACAATTACTCTTGTAATGAAAGTTTGTCTTTTTGAATACCTGTTGTTCTCAACAACTGTCCAAAGACTCCAAACAGCTGAGCTTAAGAGCACTAGATACCAGTCAGGTGTTAACTCCATTTCGTTTGACATGTATGCAGAAATCTTTTCCAAAATCCTTTCCATAGTAGATAAGATCAGTATTTATCCTGATTAGACATCTTTAACAAAGTCAGTGGTGTTTAGTCAGAACAAATGGCAAAAGGTACACCTGTAATCTCATCTTTGTCAAATGACTTTTCTGTCCCTACATGGTAGGACAGGAATTAAAATAAAAAAAAATTAGATTTTTCAAGAATGTCCTACTGCTTACTCTGCTTTGAACAATATGATTTTGAGACTCAAGTTTCCACACAACTCTTGAGAAAGCTGCCAATGGTCATGTTTTTCATCGGAGAATGCCGTTTCAATTTATCCATTGTCATGGATTGAGTCATGTTTACGCAGCAGAGGGTCCTGTTTACCGAAGGAAAACAATATGTTATATAACATTGCATTTTAAGCAACACACAGCATTCTACGAATTTGAGTACCTCAAAGTCTTGAGTTTTGAAGAAATTTATATTGAAATTAAAGCATGACCTACTACCTGGGTTTATGTCTCTTCAACAACTTCATTTTAAGTTGAATCTCATTTTAAGCTGAGGATAACCAGGTCACATGTGTAAAAGACTTCTCTGACTCACTGAATTTATTTCACTTAAGGTACAACTCAAAGAGGAGACACTGGAGGAGGACAAAACTTGGCCTGTAAATGAGAGGCTGTGGATCCCAGCACCCTCTATCCCATACATACCAGCCCTTCCAGCTGCTGGGCCTGACCTGTGGAGGGAGCAATGTCATCTGGAGCAGCAGTTTTGTACAGATACTTTGGTTGTGCTCATGTTTGACAATAAAAGATCTGTGATCAAACAAACTAACTGGCTACTGCTGTAGTTGTTGCCTTATACTGTGTGATTGAACCAAATATAACCGTGATATTAACAAACCAAAAGTGATAGTAACAGAGCTCCAACAGCTGGGACAGTCATGTCAGCAGTGACCTTAAAATATTGTAGCTGTCAAAAGCAGAACTGAAATGTTGAAAGGGGAGGATTTACATAGGAAAGCTAAGTATAAACTAACGGCTGATGAAGAAATCAGTCATTCTTTGAGAGAAAATGAAAGGAAGGCAGTAGCTTTTTAAGAGACCCGAATCTCCAGCTGCCTCTCTTTGTCCGATCAGAGAAGTGAAATTCTTTCTCTGCATCCAATTCGTCGTTTTTATCCACCACTGAGACGGCGATGTTGTTACAGTTACAATTCGCGTTCCCCGCCCGTCCGGAGCAGTGCTCGTCATCCCAGGTCCCCAGCAGTTCCCTCATCTCCGGCGGGGCGTCTCCCCGCAGATACTGCCAGGCCCTCTTCCCGTTGTAGTCCATGGCGTCGACGCTCGCCCCGAAGGCTCCGACCAGCAGCTTGACGACCATGTAGTGGCTGTGCATGCTGGCGATGTGCAGCGGGGTGAGCCCGCCGCTGCCCCGCACGTCCACGTTCACCGGGATCCGCGCCTTTTCTGCGTAGCGCAAAAGTTCGAGTAATGTGTCATCTCGCCCCCCCTTGGCTACCCAATGGAGAACAGAGTAGCCGCTGATGAAATCCCTCTTGGTGAGCAGGTTCGGGTCCTGAGTGATGAATTCTAGCAAGGTGTCGTAGTTTCCATCCACGGCGGACAGCATCCATGCGTGCTCCATCGGATACATTGCGCAGCGCGCGTCCTGCTCAGGGGGAGACACTTTCGGGCTTTGATAGGTCAATACACTGCCAAGTCCGCTGCTCGTAGAATTGCGAAAAAGCAAATCTTTCAAATATTTTTTACGCATGCCCGAGGCTCTCTCCGTAGCCGGTGAGTTGGGAGCGTCAGATGCGCGGCCACCAGAAAGTGACCGCTCCTGCAGCCGCAACCTACGCTGGAAAGGACTGGGCATGACCTGCATGCCATACTTGGAGAGTCTCTCCACAACGGGTACTTGTCTGGATGTCCCCCCGCAGTGGGAGTCGAGATAGCTGGCAGCTGGATCAGATCCAGCATCATCCGATCCATCTGCATGCATGTTGCTGCGTTCTCGGCTACTTCCTTTACTTCGGACAACACCCCGTGGATATTAAATATTTAGTGGCCTCCCTCCCTGTACAGAGGGTGGAGGCAGTAATGTCTAAGTCAAATGAAACGAGACCGCAATTTTGGATTTCAAACCCGTCTAATCGGTGACACCTACAATTGCTTTAATAGATGACGATATTCGCTTGCGTTCTCACCTGCTTGGTGTCCGAACAGTCTCGACACTCCGTTAATCTTTTTTTCTGTGCAGTTAACATTCTTCATGTGACAGCTTGAAAACAGACAGGGCTCAGGACAGCGGATTCAAGTTCTCTACGCGTACAGGTACGTTGCGACGCTATTCCCTTTAAATAGGAACTGAGAACAAAGTTCATTTCAATCTGAAGCAGAACCAGTGGCGAGAACTCATCACGTGACCACTGACAACTCAAAATCAGGAAGTGATAGTGTAGTTTCCAACCCTTCAGAGATGTTTATTAGAATTTAGATTGCTCACATATGGTTAAACAAAATGATTAAAAACATTAGTTGAATATAAAGAATATGGCACAAAAAGCAGAAGTAAATGAAGACTTAGTCAGCCTCTGGGGGTAGCTCAATGGTCAGTTGATCAAGAGTTTGAAGAAAGTCATCTAGCTCTGAGCATCGGTAATCTGAAAGAGATTAATCACAGTTAACTCTGTCCAATAGGAGAATGCACAGCTGCTAGAGGACAACGGTCTTTATTGGGAGGGTTTTGTCACAAACAACCCCTGAGTAAATATTGGCAGTACAGTCTTACTTCTAGTTTCACACACTGAAAATTCTATGTCTGGTCAAACACATGCTGTGACTACAGATCAGGCAGGAAAGGTTAATGTTTCCCAATCATATCAGTGACCAAGCAAAACAGCTGATCCGAAACAGACTTAACAATGTCAGAACACATGAATGTCTTATGCCGCCTCTTTTACATGTCAAGTTTCACTGTAGTTCGGAGAGGAAAAGAGATAAACTGTGAAATATAAAAAAGTAAAAAAAATATATAGTGTCTGTAGCGGCGAGCTGATGGTTCAACACCACCGCTGATGGTTCTGATACGCAGGAACCCATATTGAAAGCAAAACCTGTTTATAAAACCCGAATACAACATTTGTATCAGCACTAGATGGACTTAAAGCTTGTGAGGATACTCCTAAAGAATTATGCGGATTTAAAAAGTTTCCATACCTGAACTCTCTGGTAGTTTTAGCGGTGACATGTTCTGGAGTGGAATTAACATGTCTGAGTCTTCCTGAGAGGGATGTGGAGCTCTAGGTAAGCTAGCAAGACCAGGAAGAGCAAGACAGCTGAGAGGAATCAAATCTTCAGGCACGCCATACTTCTCAAACTCTGAGAAGAGATTTGAAAATGTTAACTATTTTTATGACTGGTATGATGTAGAAAAAATACTCTCCAATAATGAATGATTAAAGGGCTCTCAATACCTAGTGGATCATAAGGAATGAACTTTTCAATTTCTGGATATTTCTCCACTTGCTTTTGAGGAAAACTTTTGACTTTGGTTTCCTGTAAGGAAAAGGTTTTATTACAACATGTACAGTTTAAGGGGTTCAGCGTCACAAATGTTGTTTCCATATAACAAACCCTCACCTGTGGCTTTAAGAGTTTCTTATCTTGCACATTGACTGCAGGGGTAGATACTTTTTGGTTAACTGTTCCGAAAGCCTTACGCCCAGATGGAAGGGGAGTAGTTTTGGTCATTGCTGGTGGGGGTAGTGATAGGATTATTTATAAAAAAATAAAATAAAAAAAAAAAAGGAATCTGAACTTGTACATACAGCAGGGAAAAAGGCATGAATGCCATACCAGGGGCAGATTGAAGCCTCTGCCTCATCTTGGGTGCAGCTGGATTAAGGCAAGCATTTTCACGATCAGCAAAGTTTATGTTGGCCATTGTATCTGAAAACAAACCAACATTACCTATAAACAAATCACAACACTAAAGCAGGATTGAGCTGTTATGATGTCACTGCATAGTAGCGACAATCACACTGTGTCTCTACATCTCATGGATCCCTGCAAATACATCTGTGAACAAAGGCTGACTTAGATGGTTTGGAATCGGTTCAGAATGACTGAGAAGCTGGTGACTGAAATTCAAAAACACTTAGAATTAGGACCCAGCAGATAGGGATAATACAGTCAGTGGTGTGACCGCACCATTTTCAGCCAGCTGAACTACACCACCTAGTGTTTACATTAAAAAATGTGGGCAATTGATAAGCTATCCCTTAAATTCAGAAACAGACCCAAGTATCAAATATATGGATAAACCGTAATTCAACTGAATTAAAAAGGAGGTGTGCTACCAGCTGCAGGGTTTGGATTTTTCCATTAAAACTCAAATTAATTTAAGCAAGCAAGCACTTTGTGTTACAGATGGTGGAATTGAGGAACAGACTAGGAAAGCAGAGCTGGAGGTAGCAGAGATGATGATGTTGAGGCTCTCTTTGGGGAAGACAGGGATGGATGGGATCGGGAATGACAGAGGGACAGTACATACTATATGCTTTGGAAATAAAATCAGATCATGGTTCGAAGGGTGCAGATCATGAAGTGAACAGTCTTGTGTTATTCACAATTCCGGGCGACGCTTCAGCCGTATTCCGGTTTGTTTATCACGTTAGTAACTCACGTTTTATAAACTTATATACTCGCATTAATTTGACCCAGTTTAACACGAAAGTTTAATTTTTTAGAGATAATTTTCTATACCGACTTTTATCAAACGTTTATTTTATTAAACGATTAGCGTTATATGAGCACTGTTGAGCGCTAGCTACATCAACACCAGTTGCTCTAAACGTCGGCATAGCGATGTTTCCATAACTTTACGAACTCAGCAGGGGTATCATTCAAGTTCGCAAACAAGACTTATCGATTCAGACCATCGTAAGATAAATGTTATTATCGCTGTAGTTGTTATTACCGTTTCGTGCTAACTTCAGTCGGTAGCTCTAGTCCATCAGCCAGACGCGGTTTGGCTTCTACCGGCTCCTTTTTAAATTGTTAGCTTTTTTCCCATTGGTCAATGCGGCGCAGTGGTTTTTGAATGGGCGTCGCCCCTCAGAGATCAGCGCTTTCGCTTTGAGACCCGATGTGGAATGAAAATAAACTAACAAAACGACAGAAGTTGCATTGTGGAAGTAAGGATTTGCACTTGCAGTATAAACATAAAAAACCCTCTTCTTCTGGGGTGACGTCTGAAGGAAATTGGGACGAAATGCAGCGAGATGCATTACCTCCTCACTGAAGTACAGTTCTTTTACAGCGTTGACAGCTGTAAAAGTTATACTTAAAATCTTCTGTCAGTTTAACTACAATTGACCCTCAGTCCCCATGGATATAAGGCTCACTATCCTTTCCTGTCTTTAAAATAACAACAACAACAACCAACTATTCTACCGCCTTGGCACTGTCTCCTCCCCGCTTGAGGAACTTTTGTATTCTATTGGCCCTATTCTATTGAAAACGAGCGGAAGTCCCACTTCACTGCTTATGTGACCTGCAAATGTGTCTCTATGTCTATTTTTGTGTTTTTTAACCATGCTTACGAAAGCAGATGCATTCTTAGATTGCCACATGCAAATGATGAAAATGCTTCTTGACAGGTTTATATTTTAATCCTGCCTTTTCACGTTCATTCACCAGGGAAAGCGGACGCATCCACAAAGGCAACTCGGGGGTGGGTTAGCAGAGGATGCTCTTTCCTTTCCAACAGCAGCTCATGAGAAATATAAAATATGAGTCACGGCGAATCTTGCACAAATACTGTTGCACGTTACTTTAGGCTTTAGGCACTCCATACAAGTAATTTTATCGTGGGGTCATGTCAGATAAAAATATCTATTACATCGTTTTCAGTGGTACAGTCCTCGTGGACCATCTCTCGACGTAACCTCGAAGCCTCTGTTTCCTTTGCTAACAGAGAGCAGCAGAGGTTTCATCCTCCGGCTAACGGCAACTGCTATGGCGTCAACTGAGATAGCAAGGCAAGCGGTAAGAAGCTCGATTTACTCAGGATGCATTTGTGACTCTCGATACACACCGCTCGGAATGTCTAAACATTTATATCGACGTGTTTTAGGTGTCAGAATATCCAAGGGAAAATTTGGAATGGGGTTAGCTCGGTGGTTACCAACCGTGAATGTGGTAAACGTAATATTCTTCAAAAACAGTCTCCTGTAAATATGCGTCTTATAAATTGCGACTTTGCTTCTGCAATTATTCTAGAATTATCGTTCTACACGTAAACGCAGTTCTAGCTTTAATGAAGACAAATCTATAATTCCATTTCATCTTTGTGAGTGAACGCCTTGGTTTCCTGTAGGGGTAAGCGTGTATTATATTATATAAAATTGAGGTAGCTTGCTGTTTTTTTTGTTTTTTTTTTTGTTTTGGTCATTGTTCTTTTGTTGTTCAAAGACTGCCTGACGATCATGCATTATATTAAATAACGTTAAAACGACAACGTATTATACGGCAACCAGAGGCCATTCATTCTGAACGCCCCCATTTCAGCTGCTGACTTCCGTTATGTTGTTTGATGTTAAGTCCCGTTAACTTAAATCGGGCGTCGTCTGGTTTTTGGACAATAAAAAAAAACTTAAACAAAAAAATCATGCTCCAAGTCCAAGTATGTAAGCCTGTGTTTTGCAGCAAACGTGTTACGCTTTTGGTGTATTTTAGTGTGGCTCGAAAAAGAAAGCCACTGAACTCAGAAAGCCTTTTAATATAGCAAGTTCTCACCGTGTGATTTGCTTTTGAGGCTCAATCAGTGTAACGGTAACGTTTCAGGAATGTTGCACTTGCAACTGAAGAGTAAGGATATTTGTTCAAAGACATTTCTGCTCAGTTTAACAAACATTCACTCAGCTGTTTAAACCCAATTTCAACTATCCAAACAATCCACAACTGTCTAGTACCACCCGCTTGTCTGGTTATTTTAAATTGACCCTAAGATGGAATGTTTTCTCCTCAAGCTGAGGCCACATTGGAAAGCCACATAATAGCTGGTTGGCCGTAGTTTAGCTGGTTGCTTTGCCATATAATCTAAATTCTTTGCTTTCCTACACTTCACAATGTAGATCTTCCCTTCAGAAATGGGATTCAGAGAGAAGGAGATGGTAACCACTTGCTACCCACCCACACACAAGAACACAACAGTGATTTGACAATTAGGTCTTGGGTGTCACTCGTCTCCAGGGAGAGACTCCATACAAATGAGTGTATAATATTAGAGAATGGACTTGTGATTAACCGAAAATGTAGAATTTTGATGTCCAAATCAGTGAGACAACACATCATGATATTTTCCTATTTCAAAATAAATGAGAAAGAGTATTCCCTTAAAACTTTTTCCCACTATTGCATTAAATTACTGTATTAGAATGATCAGCAATATGTAGCTATAAGTTGAGGTTTACATGAGTCAACTATGCGCCGTAAGTCACCATCCAGGAAACAGGAAGTCTGCTCATTGTACCTGAAATATGTCTCAAAGCAAAAGAACTCAGCCATACAAGTGTTATTAATGTGTGCATCATTTAATGTCATGTTTTTTTTTTTTTAATTACCTGAGGTTTGCGATTCAAATGCATGATGTAATAAAGTACACTTTATGGAGCATCATGTTTAAAAGGGAAATTAGGGCAATATACGGGTTTTAGGATACTCCCTTGTTTAAATATACTACTTCATTGTTTTTTAATGTGTGTTTCCAGGGAGAAGGGGCTCGTGCTGTACCTCTTGCAGGCCATGTTGGCTTTGACAGTATGCCTGACCAGCTGGTCAACAAGTCTGTCAACCATGGCTTTTGTTTTAACATCCTTTGTGTTGGTGAGTATATCTAGCTTGATTATGTCTTACCATCTTTTGTAAGGTCAAAGACATCACATCTGCTTCAGTCTATTATCCTTATATTAGTCCTGTTGGGTAATTGATGATGCTGAATAGGTCTGGATTCGGAGAGGACATTTTGTTTTGTTTTGTTTTTTCTCCCACAAATTCATTATGCTATGCCATTATTTTGTTCTCATTTTTTTGCTCTAATTATAGTTTACATAAAAAAACTTTGTTAATGTTTCTTCAACTAATAAATTCTGTTGTATTTATATTTAGGAATTGTGCTTATGAAGAAAAAAACAACATGGAAACTTTCACAGTATTTGTTTTTAAGTAAACCTATTAAGATCCAAATATAAATATACCTTTTTGTGCTTGGGTTAAAAGAAGTTTGGGATGTCGGGACGGATCTAATTTCATGTCATAGATTTTGAAAATTTGAATGATATCCACCTGTCTTGACAATTCAACATGGGCCTATGGCCTCCTTTGCACAAAATGCCTATTGTAGAGTGGTCCTTAGTAACCAGGCCTTGAAAATAAGATGACAGTTTTTCTTTTGTTGCTTTTGAATCACAGATAATTGATAGACTTATTTGAAAATTGTAAGACTTTCTGCAAACTGGAGTAATACACTTGGGCTGTAGGTCAGCCTGTGATGAATAAAAATAGACATCCTTACAGAGGGAGCTCTGTAACAGAGTCATCTGACTGCATCCAGCAGTAAATGGATATCAGAATAGGGCTGCAAATAAGCAGCTATTCTTGCTTTTTCATTTGTTAACAAACAAAAGTGATGCTTTGTTTGAAGCATATACATCTTCATTTAGCTGCAAGGAATATTACTTGACTAGTGCTTGTACTTTTTTGCATTTGGGGATTCACAAAAACATTGTCATTAAAATTACATTGTATATACTATATACTACCATCATTTAAGGATTAAAGTGTCAGAGTAGCTTTTGGATTGATAGCAATTAAAAAATGTCAGTGCTTTTAAAATTATGTATGCAAGCTACGATAATATCATTTGTCCATAATGTCAAGGTGAAGATGGATGTTTACTGCATTTTAAAAGACTCTGTATGTACCGGTAATCAAATTAAACCTCTGACTGTCAAGCAGTCTTTGGCATTCTCAAAACTAAGGGACCCTCCGTCACACATAAGTTACTTTTGAAAATGAAGTATAATCTAATATTATACAATTTTTGCAGTTAAATCTATCAATTATGACCTTGGTGTTTTGAACTGTTTTTAGTTTTTTTCACATGCTGTGTCCTTTTTTTAAGAACACAGGCCAGCAGATGTAATACAATCTGCTTCTCACATTTTGCATACCAGAAACCGATGAAAATGTCAGAACTTCTTCAAACTTCAGTAATTATCACACTTTTTGGGTGATTATTCATAAGTGGCCACACTTTAGCATGCACTGGAGCTGTCAGCCTAATCTTTTAACTTTGACCCAATAATTGTGATTTTGTAAGACTCCACCATTATAGTTTTTTTCTTACTGTTGTCTAGGTGAGACAGGCCTTGGAAAGTCTACTTTGATGGATACATTGTTCAACACCAAGTTCGAGGGTGAGCCCACCCAGCACAACCAGCCAGGAGTGACACTCAAGTCCAACACTTATGAATTGCAAGAGAGTAATGTCCGCCTTAAACTCACTGTTGTCAACACGGTGGGCTTTGGAGACCAGATCAATAAAGAAGACAGGTACAGCATTCTTTCACACATAGTGAAGAGATGGATTAATTCTTTAACAAAGGATTTCTAAATAAAGTTTTCCTTATCTTTGTGTAAATTTCTCTGCCCCTGGAAGCAGAAATCCTAACATCAGCACCCAGACAAATGTCGCTCTCAGAATCCAAAAGTGTTCAGGTTTTAACCTCTATTCAGTATCAAGTAGTTCTTGACAAAATAGTCCTTTTTGCATTTTGCATAAGTTACTATTCTTAGTCATTAATTGCCACATGTAATGTTTTCTATTTCTGACTGGACAGCTATGTATTTTTTTTCCAAACCCCAAGGTGCTATTGATTGATAGTGAGATAATAAAAACCAAGCGTGGCTATTTGAGACAGTAAATCAGTTGGGGTTAATTCTAAAATTTGGTGTATAGAAGTGTCACCGCCAGTTTTATCTATCCTTTGTTGCTCAGCCTTTTTGAAGTGAGTTTTTATTAGTATCCTTCCAAATACAGTATATTATTTTGAAATGGTTGTTCTAACCAAACTATTTTTTCTTTGCTGCAACAGCATTTGCAACTCATTGATATAATCAATGATATAATCAGTCATTTAAATATGATTTTTAGATAGTGGAACTTCTACGGGTTATACAAATACGGATCATTAACATTCCAAATTGGTCAGATGGAATTCAATTTGTGTATTCATGAAAGAGAGAGTCCCCAGTTTCTGTCTGTCTTACAGCTACAAGTCCATTGTGGAATTTATTGATGCTCAATTTGAAGCATATTTACAAGAAGAGCTGAAAATTAAGCGCACACTACATAGCTACCATGATACGCGCATACATGCCTGTCTGTACTTCATTGCTCCAACTGGACACTCTCTCAAATCCCTGGACTTGGTCACCATGAAAAAGCTTGACAGCAAGGTGAGTTCTCAATTAACATTTGCTGATGGTGGTAAATAAGTCCCGCTTTCATTACTGGTAGTGTCCCATTAACTCCATCAATTCTTGTTTGCGTTTGAGTTACTAACAAGGGGTGTCTGAGGTATAAGAGCTAGTTTTAGACATTTAGATTTAGGCATTTAGATATATGAGATGGACATAGTGACTTTTTAGGAGAATGATACTTAATTCTGTCTATAAACATGGATAGTCTTACTTAATTGCATCAGAGACATGACTTTTAGAGCCATCCATCCATTCTAGTCATGGATCATACACTATTCCAGGCCATCTGCCTGAATTCTAGTTGGCTCTTGTCTTTTTAATGCGTTGGTGTAGGTCAGCTGTGAAATGCTGTCTTCTCAGTGACTGATGCCAAGTTTATGTGTGATCCTTTCCTCAGAGTTGTATTTGCATAAATCCTTGAGTCAGCTCAATGTTTGCCAGAGCAGCTGTGGCCTCCAGCAAACACACACATCAGTGTAGTCTTGAGTTGAGTCCGGTTATGTTCAAAGTCCAAAGCTGAACTGTCCTTGAGGAATTTATACGTTACCAGACTGGGAGAAAGTACAGCAGAGTTGTCCCCATGGCCTGAAGTAGTTCTGACTGTTGACTCTAAAGAGCTCTATTTGGCATTAAATAATTCTAGATTTTATTAGCTGAATGGCTGAAAGAAGACACAATAGTGTTCGTTAGTTCAGAAAATGCCCTAACCTGTCCACTCTGTATTTCTATCTGATTATATTAATGATAGCATGATATTATGATATTTAGGTCATGATAGCTTGAAATCATTGGATTGTCACTCGGACCAATTGACTAAAGAGCTTTCAAGTAATTGCAAGGTGAAGAATTGCTGCTCCCTATGCTGCATTTTCTATTTTTCTGTCCTAGCCCTGTTATGCACAAATTCTTGATTTGCAGAGATTTATTATTATTTACATGTCATAGTTCCAACTGACACAAGATCTTTATTTCTCAATTTTAGGTGAATATTATCCCCATCATTGCCAAGTCAGATGCCATCTCCAAGAGCGAGCTGGCCAAGTTCAAAATCAAAATTACCAGCGAGCTGGTGAGCAATGGAGTGCAGATCTACCAGTTTCCCACTGATGATGAGTCTGTGGCTGAGATCAACTCAACAATGAATGTAAGACTTGGCTGTCTTTCTGCTTTACAGTTCTGACCAAAAGTAAAGGGAGGTGGGCCTAGAATGTGGCAGTTGGCTACTTTTGTTCTGGGTTTAACACGAGGCAATGATGAAGTTACCCCTTACAGTTGTAATTTTATGAGAAAAGTGGCATTCATTCAATGTCTTGAGATGCTTCTTACTTTAAATTTTTACATGAATGAAAAGGCAAATGTTCATACATTTTAAAATGTATCGGAAACCCAATTCTCAACATAAGGATTGCCTCTATTGGGACCCATATTACAAGAATTATGCTCTGTGTAAATGTGAACATGTGTTGGTCTGTGTGTCTGCGTGTGCATGGGGCCCACTGCTTTCACTTTCTACTTCATACAAAGGAGTATCACATTGCATTACATTATGCAGCTGATTAGTTAATTGCTTATTGATAGAGCAGAAGTACAAATAAATCATGGCATTATGTCACGTCATAGCAGACGGTCAGTGTGAGGCCTTGGACATCACAGACCCCATGAAAGACGCTTTAAATCCACGCAGACTGAGGGATTCAACACATCCATCTTGGCAAAGATTTTGGCCGAACATGTTCAAAGACTTCAATGAGGGACAGGTCAGCAGATGTGGTAGATATATGGACATATATCTTAACTAGTGTGACATTTTTTTTGATAGACATTTATCATTATCTGGTGCACTTATAAACACATAATTAGGAAGTATTAACCTTGGAAGAAATTGAAGAAATAATGAAGAAATTAAGAAATATTCAAAGTGATATCCTTATACATGTGCAGGGTTTGATTACAATTCTGATGGAAGTTTAAGAAGAAGTTATTCGCAGCTGATGCCCTCTTCTCTCAGCGTGCACATTGGATTTCTACAGACTGTTTGACACTCTTCTCATTTAATTACAAACTTTATAAATGGTAAAGTTGATAACACAATTGACAACTGGGATTAAAATGTCAAGCCTTCTCTGTGCCCATGTTAATGTGAGGTGTAAATGGAATTGTTCAACTGCTTAAGTATTTGTCTAGAACTGTTAATTGTCAATGAAGTTGACTTTCATTATGACTCTTGCGGTAAGATGGCGAGTTCTCAGGACAAGAGGTAAGGGAGATCTGTTGGGTTTACATGTCATGAATGGCTGTATACTAATTCTTGACTTTTCTTCTGCTCCACAGAGCCATTTGCCATTTGCCGTGGTGGGTAGCACAGAGGAAGTTAAGATTGGGAACAAGATGGTCAAGGCCCGGCAGTACCCCTGGGGAACAGTACAGGGTAAGGTTGGATCACTTCCTGCACAGAAAAAAGGATGCATGCTCCCTATCACCAAGGCTGCTATATCTACCACCCCAGAATGGCTCTTGAATTCTAGCAACTGCAACAAAGTATTTGACAATTTATTATGTAATCCCATATAACTGCAGCTCAATAGACCTTTTGATGAAATGACAGATTTGAAGTTAAATTACTGAAAGACATTTTTTTTTTTAAATTTTGTGTTTAAGTCTGAAATCAGTAAAAATGTTAAATACATGAGGACTTTCATGGCTCCAATTACCATACAATAATAATTATAAATTAATTTTTTGAAAAAAGGGATCACAATGCATAATATTTCAACCTTCCGACTTAATTGGATATTTGGTTTGTTTACCCGAGATCGCGAACTTGCATGCATGTGTTCTCACATGGCATCACATGCTAAGTGGGAATGTGGAACTCAGCTCAGTCAATTATCAAAATCAATTGAGCGGCTGCCGGACATGAACACTGTTCTAGTTTGCACTGTTCTGTTGGACAGGGACTGCAGATTGCTCTCAGTATTACAATAACAATGATTACAGAAATATACCGTACATACTTAGCTGTAATTAACTTTTTGTAAATGACTCAGTATATGTGTACTTGTATGCATGGCTCTGTGCTGCTTGTTTTTCCTGCAGTTTTACATTGTCAGTTATATAATTCATATTAAATGAATTAGAGTCATATATGTTTGTTAAAGCCTTCCTGTGTCATTATGTTCCTTTACCAGTGGAAAATGAGAATCACTGTGACTTTGTCAAACTGCGAGAAATGCTGATCAGAGTGAACATGGAAGATTTGCGAGAGCAGACACACACACGCCATTATGAACTTTACCGGCGCTGCAAATTAGAGGAGATGGGCTTTAAGGACACAGATCCTGACAGCAAACCTTTCAGGTAGGAGACTCAAGATAACTCTCTATCTCTTGACTGCTTTTATACTTTGTCTGTTCTGTTTAATTTGACCATATTTACTTCTTTCTGAACTGAACTGAATTATGAGAGGTGTCATGCATTGCAGATGTGGGAATCTGTTATTTTTAAATTGTGTATGTAGTATTGTAAGAGCCCCTGAAAAGATCCAGACTGAGAGTTTGCAATATGATTTTCAGAAAAGAAAGCTACAATAATAATTACAAATATCCTGTTTTGGTTACAAGATAATAAACAATCAGGTGATTCAACCACTTTTCTTAAATTAGTAGGCATTAACGTGGTTACAAAACTTGGTTGGGGTGACTGTAAAATAATTTAAAAAGGTGAGCTAGTTAAGACCAAATGATTTGTAAGCTAGAGCTAGAGCAAACATTGTGAAGATTGAGGATCATGAATGTCTTTTTTGGGATTTGGGACCTGAAAAGCTGTGAGAATGCTTTTGGCAGTTCATGGTGATCAAACTCATTATTTTATTCTGTTACTCTGTCTTTTGGGCAGTCTGCAGGAGACATATGAAGCGAAGAGGAACGAGTTCATGGGTGAGCTGCAGAAGAAGGAAGAAGAAATGAGGCAAATGTTTGTGCAAAGGGTTAAAGAGAAGGAGGCTGAGCTTAAAGAAGCAGAGAAAGAGGTATGGATCATTATGTCACTGACATCATGTCCCATGGACTCTTCCTGGAACATCATGTGCATTAAGTTCTTTTCTCTTCATCTTCTCTGTCATGTCCTATAGCTGCATGAAAAGTTTGACCGATTGAAGAAGCTGCACCAGGATGAGAAAAAGAAGCTGGAGGAAAAGAAGAAGGCCCTGGATGATGAGCTCAACATGTTCAAACAGAAAAAGACTGCTGCAGAACTTTTGCAGAATCAAGCTCAGCAGGCAGGGGGCTCCACCACACTCAAGAGGGACAAAGAGAGGAAAAAGTAAGTATTGTTCTCTTTTCTCCATGTCCTTATGTCACCTCACAGGTGGGAGAGACGTCCTCTATGAAATATTATAAAGCTCTGGTCCTGCAATCCTTATATGACTGTACATTTTTGCAATGGTCTTTCAGGATTAACCTGCACATTTACAGATTCACCATATCATCCAGATGTTTTATTGCTGCCTTCAGGATTTAGCATTCACCCTATTCCTCCCTTAAATTGTATCTCAGTACCCAGAAAAAAACTCATTTCTTTCCACTTTTTGCACACATGGTACAGATAGATTTTAATTTTAGTTTTTTTTTTTTAATTCAACAAATTACTTTTTGTGTTCTTTCTCTGTTAACAAGGTAAATTGGATTAAACAAGGTAAAATGGCCAGCTTTGACTGTTCTAAATTTTAATCAAATGATTTTGATAGTCTTAGTAAAACACAAATCATAACGTTGAATACTGTAAATTAACCATCATATGCTTGTCATGAGTCAAACTGTTCTGTCATTGTTCTGTTTTTTTGCCTCTGAATAATCTGTATTTCCGATCGTGTCCTCAAAACTTGCTGATTTTTTTTTATCCACCTTTCAGCATAACGTTCAGAATTCAATTTGATTCATATATTTAACATTCATGCTTCATATTTCCTCAGACAGGGAGACACAACTTATTGCTACTTTTATTTGGATTTGATTTTACGGTATTGAAGGGGTTAAGAGTTGGCAAAACTACTGGTTGTGTGTCGAACCTTTTGTCCTGTTAGGAATGAATGAATTTATACTGAAAACATTCCTGTTTGCTTTGTTTCTCTTTTAACCGATTCCCTTTACAGTGGAGGGTTTTCTGTGCCCAGAAAACCATTGCACATCTTTAGCTTTGTCTGTGAGCCACTGATCAAAACTAATTAAGGATGATAATGATGTTAATCTTGATTTAACCTTCAGTATGAAACCAATGTTTTTATTTGACCCAAGCAGCACAACTGTTGAGCTCTACTTGTTGTATAGATGTGAATCTGTCTTGTGAGAGCATGTTTCACTTACATTGCATCCATAAAATTTTCCAGTTAATTCCTCCTTCACTTGCTGCATGCTGCATGAGGCACCTTCTCTGGTAAGGCCCCTTTTTAAGTTACAATTTAATGATTCATCCACTAATTTGCATCTGCTGTACCTAGTTTTGGACTTGGAACGTACAGTGTGCAGATGACACCTACTTCCTCTCCTATTGTGTCAGATATCTTTAACATTTTGGCAATGCTAAATTCAACTCTGATGTCTTTTAAGCTGTCAAAATTCATTGATTTGCCTGTCAACGTTGTTTTACAGTTTGAGAAATTTGTACATAAATGCAGAATGCTGCAGACGCAAGAAAAACCAGTGTCGATCATATCCTTGAGATGGAAATGTTTATCCCCCTTGTGCCAGCTTTGAAATCAGCCAGTTCATTAGATCCTAGTGTAGCCATTTAATGTGCTTCCCATCTGTCTCTCTAAGTCCACAACAGTCTTCTTTTTGTTGGCAGGCCTTTCTCCCTCCCAAGCTATGCCTTTGCACAAAGAGCAATTCAAGGCTGAACTTGGACTATCTGGTCACACCACAACAGCAATCAGCCTCAGGGACCATCTCTGTTTATGGAGATGACATGTTTTGTTGACTCCCCCCAGTCCAGCAATACAAAGCCAGATAGAGAGGGAGAGAGAGAGATGTGTGTAGACTCAAGCCTCTGCAGAGGATAGAACTGAATGTAGACATATGTGTTCTTCAAGCAGCTCATTACTAAAAAGGATGAAAACAGCTCTTATATGACAACCAGTCACAATGTTCAAGGTGCATAGGTAGAAAATCCAAATTTATCATTTTTGATGTGTGTTCGGCAAATATCTAACCGTTGAGCAAATGCACTCTCATCTCTGTAAACTTAAAATGTGCTCAGAAGCTTGCTCTTTTCTAAATGTCATATTGTCTTGAACGTTAATGTGATTTAACATGTTAACCAGTTTGTCTTGGAATTTTAACTTAAAGACTGCAATAACAGCCCTTCTCTCTTATTTCCAGAGAAGGATTCCTGTAGAAAAGTTCCTTCTGGCCATCCTGCTGTGAATGAGTTTCTACCCCATCATCCTTTGCCGTGCCCCTCCCTACTTCCATCCTCACCCAACCCTCATAATCCAACCTTCCACATGCCCCCTGCTCTATGGAAGACCCTGGGCATTGCTCTATTTGACTCTTTTTACATACCACTTTTTTGCTGAATGATGCTTATCTAATTATGTGATTTTGAACAAGCTATTGTTCACTTTGTCTTTTTATGCAAATTCATAGATAATGCATTCCATTTTTGTTTTCTATTATGTGAGTCTTTGCATGACTGAGTGTGCTTTTTTAAAATAACACACATGACTACAATTGACATGGGCAGAAATATGTTGGGGCTAAACCGAAACATACATCAGACACTGGGACCCAAGTGTACATGTATGGTGCCTACAGGTGCCATATGAATAGGAAGCTTAGCTGCTATTCATTGAGATTTCGATATATAAAAACAATCACAGTAATGACAATTACAATTTCTCCAGTTACTGATTCACAAGGACAATGTTAACCAGGGTGTTTGAAAGGTATGATTGGCTTTGGATTAAAAATGTTCTGGTTTAAGGAAATGGGATTTACTGGTATATCTGTAAATACAATGCATTGTAATGAGACCAAAATTGTCAATCGATTACTTCCTCTCAAAAGAAGGGATGAAAAGGTGAAAACCCATTGTCTAGTTTGCTACACACATTATGCCTTTCAGACAACATAGTGGCACATTTGGACTGATTATTTTTTCATTTTATTGTTTTTTTTACTGGCCAGCAGCCTCTTTAAATACAGTGTCAAAATACAGCAAGCTAGACTTTTACAATCTTTTAATATAAAAATGAGAAAAATGTCACATTACTAAATTTGAAGAGAAAACAGGACAGAAATTATTGAATGGATATGAAATTAAGTAGAAGGGCTGTCTACCTTTCATTTTCTACCTTTTCATACTCAATTAATTTCTCTTTTTACCCTAAACTTAAAAACTGATATGTTGTCAGAACTCTGGGTGAAGAAGCGATATAAATAAATGACTGCACACAGTCATTCATAAATAAATAAAAGCCACCCAATAGTATACCCCTTATCTATCACATTGGATTAAATATATTAACCCTAATTTTAAAATTACTTCCAACTAATTCACAGTATTTTATTTGAAATTGCCAAAAACAATTGCTTCTTGATTAAAACTACACATCATGTACAACACCTTTTACATTATCATAGAAATTGCATAATATGGCATTTTAAAGATAATGAGTCAAACATACCATAAATCAAATACCTCAGCCATATGCTTTGAAACCCTCAAGTAATAATTTGACCATTAATGTATTAATTTCTAGTTGAGTATTTTTGTCCTTAAACAGATGATCTTTCGGTTTAACTGTGCATGGAAAGTTGTGAGCCTAATCTCTTTGCCTCTTCGCCCATACCTCATTCATTGTCATGTGTTACCTGCATATTTGTATTAGCTTCCACATTTGCACTTTTTTATACTTTGATGTGTTTTCTTAAATTTAAATCTCTCTTTCTCTCTCTTGCTCTCTTTCTGTACTCTTTATGAAGGCACATTTGCAAGTCATTTATCATGATGTCCACTGCCTTACAGGAACCTGTGTTGTTTGTATCAGTTTGAAACAGAAAAGAAACCATATATGAAGTTAATAAATGCCAACATTTTACCAAATAAGTTAACTGTTGCCATGATCATTGTGTATGACAAGTATTTGTTAAAGCTTGAACATGCAAACAATATCCAGAATCGGATGAAAATTGCATACGTTAGACTTTTGCTCATGTCTCCCCATTTCAAGACACACATACAGAGCTTTTCTGAACGATATTTTCAGGTTGGTTGACTTGTAATCCAATGTTTTTTCATACCTCTGGTACGACCTGGTGGCAGAATCAGAGTACATGAACAAAGCTGTTTGGTCATCCTGGTCTTCAGCTCACTGGTCTGTGTGTATTCACTTTCCTTTGCAGTAATCCCTGGCTCTGCACTGAGTAGGTCCTCAGCTCTCAAGCTTTGCTAAGGAGCCATCCTCTGGGTACTGAGTACCTCAAATGTGACCAGAGGCTTTGTGGACCCCATCCTTCCGGGTCTCTTAATCCTTCCCCTCTCTGCAACTACAGTTTTTTTTTTTAGCCTGTTTCACCACTGCTCTAACCTAACCTTGTCAAATCTAATTCTTGCCTTGTTGCTTTGCTTATATGTATACATGTACAGCTATTTTTTTTTCTTAAAATCTTTTTCACATTGTATGTATTTGTATCTTAAGTGATCCATACAGAATATAGACAAATCAAATAGTACTTTTGCACATGTTGATATGTATTCACTGTTAAAAAAAAATCAAAATAATGTCATTTGGCTTTATCTTTATATACTTTGGTGAAGTGCTTGAAAACTGTAAAATCATATCTTACCACCTGAATTTGTATTTTCTAACCAAATCTATTTCTCTCTGCTGCTGGATGCACTTCAAGTCTTTTTGTACATGTTTCTGCTTCGCCATCCCCACTAACAGCTTGCTCTTTCTCTTTGTCCCTTTAGCTTCTTTTAATCTGTACTGACCACCTGACGAGGGGATGCAGCTTCCGCAAGAACTAAGCACCCTTTACCTCTTCCTGTTTTTCTCACTGTAAACAACCTTTTTAATTCTCCCATTGCATCTCTTTTTGTTGAACATGGGCTTATGTGGACTCGCATGACATTTCTGACCACCTAATGTATCTTTAAATCTAGGCTGGTTGGAAACTGGGCACAATAAATATTATGTCTTAATCAGGGATGCACCAATTGTGAAACTTCAGCTGATACTGATGTTCATCACAATAACCTAATTTAGGTTTTTTTCTCTTTAATTAATTTATTTTGTGCATTTACACCTTTTGGGTCATGAAAACCATTAAGTAATCACAGCAACTGCATTTAAAAGTGTTTGACCTCATATCAGATTTTCTTTGAGTGAGTGCAAATTAAACACAAGGATAGATTTCTATTACTTCAACAAATAAACATTGTCTCTAAGCATCACTGGACATCAGTTACTTTGACTGGTGAGTGATGGCAGTCAACAGGGCAAATATCAGAAGATAAGTTAGCGCATCTCTTGTTTTAATGTAGAGAGCATTAAAGAAGTGATGTGATTTGCTACGGGCTACGAACATACCAGGAATTATAGGTAAAACCATTCTTTGAACTTTACTTGAAATATAATTGCAATGGCCTTCACTATGCACTCATCTTTTCAATGGGAAGCTGACACCTAATACAACATGTGCATTAAAATGAAAAGCTTCAGAAAGAGAAGCCATTTTAATTTGAGATAAACTCAGAAGGGACAGTAGTTGCTGTAGTAGCTTGTAAACATATTTGAAATACAAATTCCTCAACATCACTACCATAATGACAAAATCGAAAGTCATAAAATAATGCAAAAGCCAAAGCAGATATATACATTCAGCATTTCATTTGATGGTGCATGTGTTTACGTGCCACTGTTGAATACCATGGAGGTCACATGTAATGGCCTTTTGACACATTGTGCTTTAAGAGTCACCAGCCTATTCTTTATTTTGCATGCATTTTTATTACCTCTGTGATCTTCATCTCTGCCCTGCTTGTTTTCAACCCCCTAAATATCTGGTTTGCTGTGTACTACAGACTCACTATTTTCTTCAAATGGTGCATAATATTAATGTATATTTGCTCTGTTCTATGATTTAAGCTCCCCTTTTGCCAAATATAAGTGTAACACGGAGATGAGGTAAATGCCAGATAGGAGTATTTAAAAAATACTCATGCATTTATATAATTTATAAGGATATATTTTGTGTATTGAAGTGGAAACTTGTTGTTTATAACCTATGATCTTTGGACGTGAATCGAGTGTAAAGTAACATTTTGGTGTCAGAAAAACCCCATGCATTTTTCTAGTATCAGTCTTTACCTCTTGTTGTCAAAAACTCTCCCACACTACAAGTTAATCAGTATCTTACTTAATTTCAGTTCCATTGCTGTACCTTTTCAATAAAACATCATGATCCAAATGTATTAAGCCTTTGCTTTTTTCTGCTGCCATATACAAAGTAATTTATGTTTCGTTCGCGCACCACCTTGGTGGAAAGTGCTCTATAAATATATTCATTACATCAGTCATTGCTAGAAATATACAATTCTTTGGCTGAAAAATATAAACCTCTCAGTGTTCTCAGCTTTTTTTTAAAATTGGTTTTAAATTGGTGTCATTATACCGAATTGAGGAAAAAATAAACGTCATCCTGTCAGAACCCTGGCAATCCTGACACACTGTCACATAAATGCACATTGTGTATATCAAATCTGAATTTATTTTACCACCAAATAGTGAACTTTAGGGAAGAAAAGTCAGTTGGGAAATGACTATTCAAAACAATAACAACATTGACCCATACTCCAGACATTTTCATTGACCTCTTTGCAATCTGAAATCAAATTCAAATATGAGACTATGAAATATACAAATGAATCATAGTGGGTCTGTAAATAAAACTTGACATAAAGTTCATATTCAAGGTTAATTTTGAAATCTCTATCATTTCAAAAGGCATTTTCCTAATTTGGTTTGAACTTGACCGTGACATCATCATTTTACCTTGAATAAATTAGTAATATAAATAGATATATTGGGGGAAAAATACACAAGAATTGGGAAAACTTACATTTCTGCATGACCATCACATACCCAGAAGACAAACAAAGATATGGGAAAATAACCTTGAACCCTTTCTGGATAAAATGCGGTAAGTACGAATTGCAAGTCCGGTGGCAAATTTAGAAACTAGCACATTGGCAAGGTGGACCTTCACTGAGACGAGCTCTTACACGAAGATGGTGGAGAAGCTGGGAACTCCAGCACGGATAAAACTACTGTCCTCCTCTGCAGGGGAGGGGGGTCAACGTCGGATACCGGTGATCGTTTTTTTTACGCGTATCGACTCGACCCATGTAGCCTGCTCGAGTTTCTCCGCCACAGCAGATTCACGGTGACCGGCGAGGGCGTGGAACTGGACCTCACGAGGTTTCCATAAAGCTTGTCGAAGAATGTCCGGCGGCGGCAAAGCATGCTGGTCCAGAGAGGTGACAGACGCCATGACTGATTTTGCTGGACCAGAAAATGGATGCATCCTGTTAGCGAAACGCTCGACAGTAGCTTCTCGGCAGGTATCGCCGGTGCCACTTCAGCAAGAACAATTTGATATCGCTAATATCGAGAAAGATTGATTCGATAGGAATTTATTTGACGCTCCGGTAGTTAGCTAGGGGGCTACCGATCTAGCTAGCTTTCCTCAGGCACCGCTGTGCCGCTAACGTTGACTAGCTAAAAGTAGCTAGCTCGGTAGCAGACTTGCAACGTTTATAAAAGTAATCCGAACAGCCTGCCGTTTAGCAGATGCAGAGATATTTCTGGGATCGGAGGCTGCCTACGCCAAAAGGTAAAACTACGGACGGGGCATCCAATCCAACTCCAAGTCAAGTGATAGCCTATTTTTCCTCTGTGTATTCGCTCTATGAGTTAGGCTAACATTAACCGCCTGTCTGTACTGCGTCACTATGTCAAGGCCCCGTGTTGGCATAAAACATAATTTCTATGACACATTTTATTAATTCAATCGCACTTAGTAAACGGTGCTTCGTGTGGGGATCCTCTGGGCAGCTTTTGGTAGTATCTCGCGTCTACGCTGGTGAGTTGGTAATGCGTCTCACCACTGACACAAACGTGTTTGGATTTCCAATAACAGGTATGGCCTGGATTTGATCTGGACGGTGCTGGTAATGGCAGAGGAGACTGACCCTGGCGAAATGCCCTCCTTTGACCCAAGTCCTAGCTCTGAAGCAAAAAAGAGACGTACTTCTTTTGATGGCAGTAAGTTTGCACCATCTCCTGCATCACTTGAGGCAAAAAATTACAACCAGTTATCGTTATCCGAAGGAAGTATGGCGTTACGTATCTTGTACAAATATGCTCTTTATAATTGATTTAAGTGTATACATGGCCTTAGAAAATAGTATTATATCCACAGGCATGCTTTGATAGGAGTTCATTTATATGCAACTGCAAAAAATGATATGCATAATCTGTAGGACAATAACTGGTTGGCACTTTTCAATTGGGGCCACATTGTTTTGGAATGAAAAATAGCGTTAATCCCCATTTTGTGAATAATATGGAACAACGAGAATCATTGTCCAAATAAAGATGTGGATTTGTCAAAAAATGACATCATTGTGCATCGTTTAAACATTGGCATTTCTGCATGTACAAAAGAAACATTCTTAGACAAATGTCAGAAATATTTTAAATTTGGTAGCACTAGTAGTTACAATGTCTTATAATTTGACAACAGGCCACAACTCTGCCAGAAGCACTGCAAGTGCCTTTATGCAAAGTATTTGTTGTCATCGCTTCTGCTCAACATGTCTTGTTCAAGATTTGAATTTTCTTGTTTTTCTGGGTACTATTATCTTAGCAAACAATATGTTGACAGCAATAGAACAAGTTAAGTTTCTTTTTCCAATTTTGTCTGAATATACTTATTCATAATAATGTAATGGCGATCACATTAATCCATCTGTTTCAAAAGAGTCCCCAAACCCATTGGTTTCTAACTGTTTACCTGTGTCATGTTGTTCTAGGAGAAGAGCCCATGAGGAAAATGCCTGTGTCAAAATTTGGTTCGAGACCTCGTTTTGAGCCCGTACACTTTGTAAGTGGTGGATGCAGTGGAGGTACTGGAGCTGATGAGAAAGAGAATGATAAGGAACCAAGGAGGAGTGCATCAAATGTTGTGAGATACAGGGAGTCCGACAACCCTCCCTACAGCAGCACCAGCAGAGCACAAGGCTCTTCATCCCTAAGGCCTGCATTTGACAGAGTGCCATCATTCAGTTCTGACTCTTGGGGTTCCCATAGAGATAGAGATCAGGACAGAGAGCGGGAGATGTCTTTCGGCAGTACAAGCGGTCTAGGTTACGGAGGCCGGGGGTCAGCTTCAAACTTCATGTCAAAAACGCAACAGGACTACACAGTGAAGTATGATGCTCACACCTTTCGAAATTCAGATACCTATTCTCAGCCACACAGATACAATGGATATGGGGGAGGGAACAGATCCAGTGGCTGGGATTCAGGTCGCCAGGGGTTTGGGTATGGTCACCAGGATCGGTCGTCTGCAAGCAGACCGTTCAGTCGAATATACAACAGCCCGGGCAGGAGCAGTCCTACAACTTCTCAGTCTGGGCCTTCATCGCAGCCTCTTCCTATTAGCCAGTCCACAATTGATGAGAAGCAAAGGCTGATTACAAGTGTAGCATCTGCATTGGCTGTTACCTTCCGGGATCCAGTGTATATGACTGGAAGTGACTCTCCAAACTACAATTTCATGTTGAGCCGCAGTATCCAGGCCTGCAAGACCAATCCTGAATATATCTATGTCAATCTGAAGGATATTCCTCAAGCTGACCTACCCAAGAACCGAAAAGTACCAACAGATGGCTATGCCTGTGAACTTCGATGTCAGGGTGTCTATCTTGCTACGGGATACTCTGGCAGTAAAAATGGAGCAAGGGACCGTGCCTCTGAGCAAGCTGTAAAACTGTTCCTGAAGCCAGTGGAGGTTCGAGTGGTGCAGCGTAGATACAGACACTCCATAGTCAATGACATAGTTGTGTGCCAGATGCACTGTTGTACTCCAGCTTTTTTACCAGCGCTTCGCAATCCAGAGGAAAAACCGACACCAAGCTCAAAAGGCCAGTACGAGCCTGACAAAAGGAAACACTGGACAGAGTTTGTGGTCATGGACAATGCTCACGATGCCATCTGTATACTTAACAATTCTGCAGCATTTAACCGCATGAAGATAGACTATAAGTTTGACCTGCTCCCCAATAGCAGTGCTTGGCTGTGCAGTGTCTTCCTGCAGGACGAGCTGGTGGCACAGGCTACTGGCACAAAGAAGAGCTCAAAGCATGCAGCAGCAATAGAGGCAGTTAGGAAACTCCGTATGAATCAGGCAGCAAGACAGCAGCAACAACAGCAGCAGCAGCAGCAACAACAACAACAACAATCGCTGTACTACAGAGGACATAATCAGTCAGATTCTGGAGGACGCTTTGGGCAGTCCGGCGGTAAAAAGAAGCATCTGAGTGAGTTGGTCATCCTGGAGAATTCAGACAATGCTATTTGCATCATTAACGACACCGCCCAGTTTAATAAAGTGACTGCTGATTACAAATTCACGGTTTTGCCTGATCATCGCTGGAGGTGCGAGGTGTACCTGGAAGGACAGTATGTGGCGGCAGGAATTGGACCCAAGAAAATTGTGAAACACATTGCAGCAAAGGAGGCTTTGACTACTTTGAAGCAAACTCAGGCTGTAGTGAAATCTAACCTTAGAAAGGAGGGTCATGGCGATGCCATATCCCGCTCTCAGATCCTTGCTCACTCTGGTGAGGAGGCAACAAGACAGGAGATAAAGGAAGATAACATTGGAAACCAACTGCTGCGTAAGATGGGCTGGAAGGGAGGCGGTTTGGGACGAGACGGGGAAGGAATTGCAGAGCCCATCAGAGTCAAGGAGCAGTTCTCCCGGGAGGGTTTGGGTATGGACACAGACAGAACTGGGAATCAGCTCAGTAAGCGGGACATTGAGGACATAATTCGTAATTATGCCTGCTCAGACCGTCAGGATGATCTTCGCTTCTCAACTGACCTCACTAATGACGAACGCAAGCAGATCCATCAGATTTCTCAAAAATACGGCTTACGAAGCAAGTCGTATGGACAGGGACGGCAGCGATTTCTGGTTGTCAGTCGAAAAGTACACCGAGATCAGCTCATTGGTCAGCTTTTACAGGAAGGACAGGTGGGACGATATGAACTGGTGAAACCTCAGGCCTCACACTGATTTGCATGTAGGGCAAAAATATTAAGTTACCGGTTCAGACTTAAAACATGTCACACCCAAGTGTAACTGCGGCATTTATGCTTGCATGTGTGACATTTATAATTCACATAAGATTTTTTTTTGAGTATTTCAGGTAATGTCAGTGGTTTCTGCATTCCTCGATGAAAAGAACTAAATCTTTTGCAGGGGCCTCAGGATGTCATACTTTTGTTTCCTGCCATTCCACATATCTTTTTTTTTTTTTTTTTTTTTTTCCCCAAAAGCTTGTGTTCAGTGCTATATGTTTACATGTCTTGATGCTTGTAATTTGTTCAACTAAACACATTTGGTTCCACGGTAATTTAAGGAATCTGGCAGAAAAAAAAATTCTGTGTGTTGGTAAACATTTGTTGACAGTTTAAAGACAATACAGTGGCATCAACATCAAACTGTGATCGGTTGTGCTTATTTACTGCAAAACCTGCAATGTTTGCTGTCAACACCTGGGCCCAGTTGTTCAGAAGTAAACAGATTAGATCAAAATCCTAAAACTATTTAGTTGACATAAAGTCATCCAATATCATGGTTTGATCAAGATCAGACATTCAAAACCGGTTTGAAGCAAAAGGTGTATTTTTGGAATGTTAAGTTGAGCTGTGATGTGATCTTTTCTTATAAATACACTTTGTTAAATGACGTGAATAACGTAAGGCTTTATTAGCCTTTCAGTAAAGTGGGACAACAAGTAGTGTGTTCCTAGAAATCTATGCCTTGAACAGCTGTCATTCTGAAGTGAGGCAATGTATCTAAATTTTCACACCATGCCACTACATTGAAACAGTTTCTTGCTAATCTGTTCAAAGTTATGCTCTCTATTGGACTTCAGGTCAGTTGCTTATGATGAGGAAATGATTGAGGATCATGTGATGGTGGTCTCAGGTACTTCCCTTCCTTTTACATGTAGTTCAGGTAGTACTCTCAATATGCCCAGAAAAGGTCACCAGCCATAGTGAGTAGAGCAGTTGTTTCATTATTTCATTTTCTTCTCCAAATTGAAAACATGTTTCTGAGGGATACTGGCTGAAAGGGTAACTCAAGTTATTGGTCAAAATCTTGGTAGTCTTAAGGTGAATGTTGTAGGTTTCTTTCACTTTGATAAAGTCTAACACATTTCCTGACCCTAAATAGTTTAACACTGGATTTCCATATCTGAATTGTTCTGTTTTTGAACAACTGGACCCAAGAGATCATTCTTCAAGTTACATGTGCGGTTAAAAAATGTTCACATGGAAACTGTAAACTGTTATTTGTCAAATGTGTTGGTTTATGTGGAAACATAAATTGTCTGCTTGTTTTCACAGCTGTAATAATCAAATAAATTAAACCCAGTTAAGAGTGAAGAGGCCTAACTTCATGGAGAACCTTGTCTAATCTATGTTTAGATAAATGGCAACTGAGACAATGTATATTTACTTTATTTACAAGAAAATGTACAGTTTGTTACATGGGTTACCAGTGCAAAGTTTTATAATCTGGAGGACACCATTCTGTGTGAACAGTGCAATCAGCTCATGGCAGCTAATTTATAAAATGGCGTAGAAATATACTCACTCTGCCTTTTGTCAGCATTATGAAAATGTGTGAGTGGTAAGAGCACCTGGTAGGGATGCTTTATATCATCTTTCTAAGTTAAAGACGGACAATTTTAAAATGATGGCATGGCTGTCCAAGCACAGTTGAGACAAAAATGACACCCAAAAGGCATCTGTTGAGTCAACTACTTTTTAGAGGGAAAAACATCCATGCCAGGTTATATCTCTGTATAAACTAACCCTCTAACAGGCTTTCAAAAGGCAGAACCAACTTATAGCAGTGAGCCCCGTGAAACACCCCAGAATAGCTTTGTTGTGAATTAAAAATGTTGGTATGTACACAGCAAGCACATTAGTAAATTTGCCACCATAACATCCAAACATTTGACCTCACTTTTAAATGAACAAGTAGAAAAGTGACATTTGAGCAACTGGCCTTGTCTTGATCACAGAAAAGAGTTGGGGCAAGTAGCAAGTAACCCAGATATAACAAGGTACATTAACTTCGACAAACATTCGGTTTTGCCCAACAATAGCATTCGGCAGGAGTGAATGCCACAACACAGCATACAAACTTAGCGACAGTTAAGGGACCACTGTACTGAGAAGGATATTAAGATGTGTCTTTATTTCTGTGACATGGGTTTTCTTGATTGGTGGTTTGATGATTCTGGGCTGGACATGGTTCATTCTGAAACAATTAACTAGGGTCAACAGTCACGCCAACTCTGTTCAACAATCGCGGAAACCCTCTTCTCATACTCCCGCTTGTTTTCCTGGTAGAGCTGGGCAGCTTGGCTGTTGGCAGGACTGTTTGGGTTCGGCTCGTCCAGTAACGACTAAATACACAAAAAAGATGTCAGTAGTTTAATTACCTACGACAGCTTGGTGACATAACATGCATTATTATCGTTATAATCAAGCATTTCGGAGCAGCTTTCAGTTTTTTTAACCAACGGTGTAATATACTAAAATCAGATGACAATTACCTGAATTGAAGTTAGGATTGAAGAGACGTCATAGGTTGGGCTCCAACGATTCTGAAGTATATCTAAGCATATGCTGCCATCCGCATAGACTGTGGAAAAACAACAATGCTTTAACTTTAGGTCAACATTGTTCAGCAATAATTTTACTGTGATAGTAACTGTTCAGAATAAATCCAACTGTATAGAGCATGTGGATAGACTTGTTTGACAGAGACTTCATAGTGTAATTGTTACCAAGACCACAGTAATTATTTTCTGGGAAAAATATGTATATCAACCAGGGTGTGATTTCAACCTGGTTGTGTCACAACCAGATTGTGATTTCTTTTCTCCCTCGATGTTGATCAACTACAATCAGCTAAGCTTGCTGCAGAGGTAACAAGTGCAAAACTTTAACAGCTGTGATTTTAACACTGCAATGGTGTTGAAAGTGACTTATTGACCCATTCAGAGCAGTTAAACAGTAAGCAACTTGTTTATTAAAAATATTTTTACTGCAGCCTGAATAATTGTATAATTAAAAACAATAATTTTAAGCACCAGCAGTTTGGTTTTATTACAGATTTTGTTGAGCAAAAGAGTATTGCATTTATAATTGCAGTTTAAATAATAGGCAATCAATAACTTACCATTTGGATGAAACATTTTGGAGACAAATCGCACTGTTGGAGGTTTATTTGGATATTCCTCTGTGAATTCAATGGTTAGTTTGAAGGTTCCTGAAAAAAAATGGCAGAGCTGAGACATGAAGTAATATTGAAACCAAATACACGTTGTTTTTTCCCAGACCAAGTTGCATGTAATGGTTATGTCAATTTGACATACACATATTGGAATGAATATTTTGAGAATATGGGATTTTTTTTTTTTTACACAAAATCTAAAGTGTCTGGACCTATTGATGTATGTTGATGATTCTGACACTGCAGGTCAACTCAAGTTTAAGGTTTTCACTTTTGGACAACAAGCCCCCATTGGGGTTTTATATTACTTTGAATTGAAGTTATGAATCATACAAATTTCATCACAGTAGACAAAATATTTTGTAGTGAAATAGTGGAGATGTATTAAAACTGAAAGGCCTCACAGATAAACAAAATAAAAACATAAAAGTCAATTTGATGTTCTTTCTATAACTACTTTTGAAGCAGTGGCAATGGGAAGAAAAGTGTATGAAAGTGTTTTGGCGTAGACTTACCATCTTCAAAAGGTGTTCCCTCTGGTCTACAGGAGAAGAAATATCAAAAAGTGGTCAGTGACCTTGCGAAGTGCAGACTATTTAGTAGGCATATATCAAACAATAGCTGTGCAACTTATGATAAATGTGATACATCATTAGGGATGGTAGTAACACTTCAAAAATACACTTAGGTGAGTTAAAAAAATCCTGTTAACTTACCCAAAAATGACAGCATTCCAAACCATGATATTGTTTTCTGATGGTGCCCCACTCACCCCAGCTGGGGGATCCTCTTGCAGCCTAAAAGATATTGTGAATTCAGATTAATAGTAACAATGTTACAGCCTTCATCATTAACCATTTCGTGGAGATGGCATTAGCCTTGCAACAAGTCTGCAGGCAGGTATTTATAAGAAGCAGAAGCTTTGATGAATCACAAACCATTGTTTTAGAGCAAAAACAGTCATCAAACCATTATGTTCATTGTGCGTCAACAAGGAACTATTTCTCCCAAAGTCAACCGGGGCATTTTAAGATGAAGAGGGATGAGTAAACAATAACTTGAGTACTTTGCCCAAGCAACCATAGTCTTTTGAAAGTATTGCTATAAGATTTGCCAGGCTTTGCTTATGGGTAGAACAATATAACATCATGGACTGTCCAAAATGTTGAGACACATAATACTGTAGGGGATGGAAATCCATGTGCCATAATGAGTGATGGCTTTCTGTGACAGTACGGCAGATGGTAAGCTTATCCTCAGTCTTAGACAGTGATCCCTCTTCCTTGATAATTGGCTTGAATAGTTTCAATCAGGGCAGCAGAGGTTACCATTAGTTTTGATTCGGATGTGAAAAGCCATTCAGGGAGAATGATCATGTTCCGATAGCAGTGAGAAAATCACAATTACAACCGCCCATAGTGAAGTCTTTTAATGAAATCGTCAGAATAAGACTAGACCGAATAGGACTGTGAAGTTTATAATTAGTGTGGAAAATAATTACTTAAAGCGAGCGGTAACTGAACAGCCTTACAAATCTGATTTGCCTTTTTAACGCTAGTCAGCGTCTATTCAGTGTCGTTATCACCGGCTGTTATCTGTGATACCTTACCACAATATCCTTAAGTCATTACATGCAATAACTTCCAAATATGGCGATTGGTGCACTGTTACTGTTTGACACTGATAATGTATAAAATGCGGTATGCTAACTAGCGCTGAATCGCTAATGTTAGCTTTAGCCATTTCTCTACTGTTTTGTATTCGCTTACCGTTTAAAATCTCTCATTAAACGTCGTCTCGCTGGCGTTGACATCTTGCTGACTAATTAAGCGAAACGTCGGTATTACAAAATCGTTTTCTACTGAATGAGTGGTGTTTTTACACGTTTATTCACAAAGCTCCTAGCTGACCGAACAACGAAAGCTAGTTTGACAAATATTTGGCTGCCTCTGTTGGTCTTAGGAAGCTACCAAGTGGTGGAAAAGGGGGTGCTATACATCGTCTAACAAACAATTCTCAAGCTTCGCCGTTGGTCAATCGCCAGTCATAGTATATCTGATCGTATTGAAAAGGTATAAATTGGAGTGAATTTGTGAAACTTTTTGTTAATGAAGCCAGCAATTGATTTCTTTGTATATATCGTTGGCGACGGGCAGTACAAATTGGTTAATTCCACCGACAATTACGTCATATGTTTAGCGCCCACTGTATAGCACAGATTCGTGTGATTGAAGGTTTTGATAACCCACTAGCCGAGTTCTCATTTTCTCTGCAAAATACAGAGACTAACTCTACCCTCATTGGCGTCATGGTCTCTGTAGCGTTGTTCCCGAGAAGACCCCTACACACAATGCATTTGCGTTTCCTCTTTGCCTTTTTGGAATATTAAACGACCACAAGATGGCATCTACCCTCCAACTTTTGTAGCTCATTGTTTCTGTTTTGAGACACAGTGATTTAGCATACATGCTAGTGCAAAATACGTTTAGGTGTGTAGACTGGAATATATACATATATTTTCAACAAACCCTTAGACCACATTGCAAGCATAGTCGTGGCAGTATTGATTTTATATATAATAGCCTCCACGAAACACGTTAACTGTCCCATATGGTCTAGCGGTTAGGATTCCTGGTTTTCACCCAGGCGGCCCGGGTTCGACTCCCGGTATGGGAACAAGCTTTTTTTCTCTTATACATTAAATTGCTATCTGTTGTAATATTATCACAAAAAGTGATTTTGATTTTGCGTATTACAGTGATATTGGATATTTGACATCGATGCACAGTTTTTAAAGAAACCACTTTAAACCCCGCCCGCATCTGAGAAGTCCTCAGTTGCTCCCTTCTCTCATGGACTCGGTGGATCCCGGAAGATGGCCATCTGCGTTAAGATAACGCCTTCATTTACCGGAAAACTAACCTGAAATCACAAGAGGTTTATTTTGGTCGTTGTTTTATTTATTTTTTTCTTCCAGAAGACTATTTGCAAAGTTGTGATGTCGTTAAGTACTTCTTCAATATGTAATTTAGGTATCTTTTTTTTATATATATATACATTTTTTTGTAAATACAAACTTAGCTGTCATTGCTAACGACTTGTGAATACAAAGTTAGCTGTCGTTGTTGGACGTGAGAGTAATTCGCCGGAATCGATTCAGAGCACTTTGTCGTTTATTACCTCCTTGCGGTGGATTTACCGTGGAGATCCCCCCCTCCCTCCTTTCACCCCAGCGTCATTTAATTGAATTATTTATTTGGGATTTTAACGCTACTGCGACCGCAGTCTGTTCTGGTCTCTCGAACCCTTGCATTTGCGAAAACTTGCCCCCTTGCTCACGATGATGCTTAGGCCGTAGCCCGAACTTTAATGCCCGGCCAATGATTTCTCAGGAAAATGTGACTGTTAGGAATTCCCCACGCATCAGCCCCCGCCGGAGAAAAGTGCAACCTTGTGTCAGGGAGCTGACGACAGCAGCAGCGGGAGGGTGAGCTGACCGCTGACTGATGATGTAGCTCCAGTACCCTTGCTCTCCCAACCGAAGTCGCACCGGGGATCATGTTTTTCTAGAGACTTTTCAGGATAGTCTGGGCCTGCCTGTATGAGTCCAGGGAATATGCTGCTGTGGTGACAACTCCGACCAGGGTGAGTATTTATCACCAGCGCCTTCGCTGTGTTGTGACAGTAAACAGCGACGGCCTTATTAGCCGGTGTTGACTAAACAGCGATTCACACCGGGGCTTTTGAATGGGAACTCATAACAGAAAGCACAGTTGGTGGTGCGTTCACGGCCGGGATACTTCAAGACTACTTTGTTCGAGAGGGTTGTTCTTTTGAGATAAAAGAGAAGGAAGTTTTTTCCAAGTACAAGATGTGTGTGTGTGTGTGTGTGTGTGTGTGTGTGTGTGTGTGTGTGTGTGTGTGTGTGTGTGTGTGTGTGGCGGTGCTCCTGGGACCCCACTCCCTGCCCCCCCCGTCACTTCAGCGGCATGTGACTGAGTGATGCGGCCCGATGCGTTCGCGGTCGCATATCTAAAGAGGAATTGCCCTCCAGTGTTGTGTTTTTCTATTGTCAACATCCTCCATTGAGTTATGAAATGATTATGATTCATGCTGTCTGGGGCCCAAGTCTGTGTTTTCAGGTGGGGCAAACATAAGTGGAAAATGTGAGTGTAGTTATAACTGTTAAAACACACCTTTCATATTAGCATTTCCACCTTGCCGGACCATATGTTAATTTGTATTACAATAGTAGAATGTAATAGTTCTATTGTTATTGTTCTGTTCTAAAACTGTAATGAATAAAAGAGTAATCTAGCCAACTGTCAAAAAAGGCATCAATTTTGATCTAAAATCCACCTGCCCAATCCATGCTCGTATCAACAATGTCTATGTAATTGACAGTGACACAGTAAATGTGAATATATAAACTAATAGTATAATGCTGCAATAACTCTGTAAAGTCAGTTAGGGAAATACTTAGTGCACTTTATCAACTCTCATAATATGCTTTTTTTTCCCTTAGAACTAAAATAGGCCTGAAGAGAGGCTTCTCCCTGCCTATGCTATCTACGTTGGGATGGAAAAATACTTGACTGTTGCACAACATTTATAAATTCAGTCTGCCATGGGGAAAAGTAGGCCGTTTTCTCTCTTGTTTTTATGAGGAACGAGAGTATATGTGAAACTTTGCTGACACACCCCTGATGATGTGACATTTAACCTCAAAGTAACAATTTTATTTTCTCATTATTCCAAGACAATTTTTTACATCTGCCTGGAGATTTTCTCACCAGTTTTCAGAAAATCCTCTAGGGTTTAAGGAAATCTCTTTCTAGGTTTTTGAGAATTTTTAAATCAGTTTTGAATAAAAAATATTTATTTGAATATTTTCTTGATGCACTAAATATATGTTTTTTTTTTCCAAGCCTTAACATTGATTCATTTCTTATTTAGACTCAACAGTGATCTCTGTTCGGATATTAGATCATATACTGTATCTCATTTTTTACACGGAAAAGGTCTATGATACATCATATCATAGCTTGAGAATATTTTATGTACATTGATTTATCACTGAGCCAGCATCCAACGCATCCTAAAATAAAGCATCAACCTGTGCCAGCAGTAGTGTAATCCCTGGGGGAGCTAACCTGTATGTCTGGCTATGACCAGAGTCATGTTTTGAACAGAAGACCAATGTTCTTCTTTGCTGTGGAAACATGGGATTGCACAAGTGATGATGAGACTGTTACGTCTGTTTACGAACTAGGGTAATGTATCCTAATTCCATTTAACGGGATAAACAGTCTGCGAAGGGGCAGTGCATTAGCTAGAATGTAGTTAGCATTTGCTGCTGTGTTTAGTTCATCTGTATCCTGTATCCTAAGACTTTTGGTGAAATAATCCAGTATGATGTATGTCGTCTCTCCCCTCACTCTTGCGTCTCAAGTTGCTAATCTTTATAAATTGTAAATTATAAAAGCAAATGAAAAAGGAAGTCTTTTTTAGCTGCTGGCTGCACTGGAAGGCCTGAAATTTTTGACTTCACTGCTTGAGGCATATTTTATATGATGGATTGTATAATTAATGCAAACCTACCCCATAACGGGAATCAGTGACAATTTACTTCTTTCAAAATTCAGATATGAAGACGCATAGTTTGTTGTTGTAGGAATTTGAAATATGACTACAGGGTCTTATTTATTTGTTTGTTTGTTTGTTTGTTTATTTATTTATTTATTTATTTTGAATGTCCTTATTTGATTTGGAAAAAAAGAATCACCCTTTTTCGTATCCATTAGGTTTAAAATTGCAGTCTGGAAATGAAATACTGCAGCCACAATGAAGTCCACATTGTGTCATCCATTTCACTAAAGCTGTGACAGACTTCAAATTTCACCATAAATGGATTTGAAGAGAGATCTCAAACACCCGCTGAGCTCATTCTCCCCAAAAACAAATCTAAATCAATATTTGCATATTATCTCTACTGATACCAATGTATGTCTAGGATACTTGGCAGCCCCCTTTTTTTCTTAGAATAGTTGATCACACAGCCCAAAGCTGTGGTGAGTCTTAATGTTTCCCAGATGTTTACATTTTTGGGCAAAGATGCTTGTGTCATGGGACATACAAACACAACCTCATTGGCCGAGTGCAGTCGCTTCCTTCAGAGGAGCCAGCTGTGACGCAGGAGAGAAGGAAGAGTTGCAAGCATTTAGCTGTCCAACAAGACAAGACCAGCTGAACCCACCAACCCATCACCCACCCATGCACCCCTCCCCTGCAGTTTTCCCATGATGGGAACACTGGCAGGCTTGTGGATAATTGGAAACTTCAATCCACTGAAAGCAATTATTCAGAACAAGACTTTCCAAACGTGTATTGCCTCCAGTGAGAAGTTGTCTTTTTTTGTTTTCCAGGGATGTGTGTTTTATTTTATCCATACTGCTGCCCACATGAATTTTTTTTAGCTATGCTTCTACCCACATGCTCAGCCTCTCTCGGTGCTCAGGTCTCAGATGATATGGACAGTTCCACGTGTAACTGTCCGTATTATCTCTGACGGAGATAATCGATTGGAGATAGAGGACTAATGCAGTTCCTGCTGGCCTTCTTATCCTGTGACAATGATGTCACTTGCAGCAGTCTGAGCAGCTGAGGAGTGTGATGATGACCAAGGACCACAATGGAGAGCTGTTTTGTGTTGTGTTCTCTATAATAACGAAGGCTCCTCAATCATCTAATTATTATTGGACATCTGTCTGCCCGCCTGCCTTAACGGAATTCTGGATATTGATTTGTCTATACAAAAAGAAGAATTTAGTTTCTGTCCTGTTTCGATAGCAGCACTCATGTTTTACAAAAGCTTACAAGGTTGCAGTGAGCAAAAAAAGTAAAGAAAGAAGAGGCTCTGTTTTGAAAAAATTGAACTTGAGGAGCAATACAGTTCCTGTCTTCAAGGACATTTGATTCTTTTAATTCATGGCGCTAATGCAATTCAATTTCAAGAATGGTGGACACATAAACAAAAATATACACAGACTTGGCTCTAAACTTTACACGCATTGTTATCCATATAATTGTATTATTTGAGGGTTTAGACTCTAAACCCTCAAAAAATACAAAGGTTACCCATTTCTTCCTGGTGCAAACTGTTTTAAATTGGTGCCCTAAAAATTACCACAAGATGGCAATGTTCTTATGCTTTGTCTAAACAAACAACCGTCGGAGAGGGCTGAATCCTCAAATTACTTACATTAATGTATGAAACAACTTGCTAAAAAAAGAGAAATAAAACTGTGTCAGTTCCCTTTTAGCTGAAGAAAGAAACCTCATGCCGGTCTATTTTCTGGTTAGGCCATGTAGGGAAACGGTCTTAGTTCCTTATTTGTATGCAATGCTCTTTCATAACCTCATGCTGTTCAAAACCATAAGTCAGTCTTGTTAGACTTGTGTGAGGGTGCAGCACTGGTTAACTGATGTCTTCGGTATGACGGCATAGGGAAAGAAGAGACGAGGGAAATTCCACCTGTAACTTTATTCCTCTCTCTACCTCTGTCCATCACAAGCATGTGAATTAGACATACTATGAGTTTCTTTATTTATTTACGAATTTATTTGTTGTGATATAATAATGTGCTACGATTTAAACTGCTTTAAGCTTGAGATAGAGGACAAAGAAGCTATTTCAAATGTGAATCTGAGAGGACTCATTTTTTAAGGTTCAAAGAAAAGATAATCACTTTATCATTATGATGATACTGTATTAACTTGTTTTTACCTCACCACGGGAAGGTGAGGTTTTCGTATAGTCTATGTGTATTTCTGCGTTTTAGCAGCATTGAGTTGTGGTTGAGGTAAACAAAGTGAAGCACAGAGGCATTAGCAACAATGGTAATTGTAGAACTTTTGATTATTTAACTTCTTTACTTACGGGAAATCTAAATTCTATATAAGTATTTAACATGAACATTTACACTGGCTGCTTTAGATAAAGCTGGGAACCTAATAAAATTGAATATATTTGGAAAATATAAGATAGAAAGGAGTCTGTGTATTGAGTTTTTAAGAGTTTTACATTGTGGGGCAGGGTTTGCTAGTCTGGGCTCTTCATATTGGGGTTTTTACAAATATCAGAGCACAGAAAATCCTTCGTAGTAAGGCAGACTGTATGGAGGATCCTGCCTGAGGAACCAAGACTAGGTCAACTGGGTTCCAGTCAGTCAATGCTGAAGGTATGTGGTGGTTTGTAAGATATAACATGATATTTGATAGCTGCTGTCGCATATAATTGTTATTGAATTGATATCATGTTGATAGAAGAAAAAAAAGTGTTTTTATAAGAGCCTGGCAGGTGCGTTTTTAACAAACTGATGTCGAGATTGATTTTTCACGGCACGTTGTGTCATGACAAGGCACAATGAATTGACAAAATGCACAACTTGCTGTAAAGGAACAAATAAACTATTTAATAAGGTAAACAGAAAATATCATGTAGGAAAAAGGTTATCAAAACATGCAATTGTCAAACTGAAATGTGAGGCAAAGTACCAACTTCAGGATTTCTAAATTGAAATTACCAACCATCTTCAAATGCAAACTACAATGGAAATTTTTTCACAAAAGATATGTAGGTAAAGCTCACGAGACAATAATTCCAAAATTTGATGTACTCAACTATGGCCATGAGTGAAGAGATAAGACTGCAATAGACAAGCCACTGACAAGAGGAAAACACAGACTATATATATGTGTATGTATGTATGTATGTATGTATGTATATATGTATGTAAGTATAGCTAGATACTTTATTGATCCTAAAGAACAGTCTGTAATGATCCCAGGAAAAATACAGACACGCTCACTAAATGAAAAACACGTGGACAGAATAGGCTGGGGACAAGGAACAGGTGTTGGCAATTCATGGCCTTATGGTCCTGACACTGAGAGACTTGCAGCTGTCTGAACAGTTAAGATTCATTTTTAAAGGCCTGACCTACTCTTTAAATACACTATTTACTGTATATTTTAAATAGGTAATCAAATCTGCCATTACCTTTCACATTACATTTTATATATGTACATAATGAATGCTTGAAATTGTTCCCAAGATTTGTGCACAGGGGCAGAACAAAAGCCTCTGATTTTGCCTCTGATACTGAGTTGGAAAAAAAATTGTCACCCAATATTTTTTTGGCAGTGAAACTAAAAACTAGGAAATTGCTTGGCTGTTCTATGACTGACTATGCTGGAATATGTAAATAATACATAGGTCTTGAACAAGAATAGACCCCTGTGTAACACCATATGAGCCAGGGTTTGAAATGAGCTGTGTTGTCCCATCACAAAGGAACTTGTAGGAAAAAATACTTCATGAGAGGTATCATGAGAGTTATACACCGTATACCACCCAACAAGAGCAGTATCTTCTCTGTCATCATTATTTTCCTGGTGTTTTGCAGGAATTAAACAGCCAACAGTATTAGATCAGTCAATGGCAGTGCTCTTGTCATGGAGGAATAAATTTGAGCAAGCCCCAGAATCAGCATCAAACAGTAAACAACACACACAGGTATCATTAGGTAGGTTTATGAATGATAAATGAGATTTTATCTAGATTTGCTGTTTCGCCCTCTTTTTAGTCATTATGGGGAAGTAAGTTTATTGGCTGCTTACTGCAGTGTCACTGTGAACAGGGAACGTATGTCTACAATACAGACATTCATACGTTATTCTTAACAAGAAAGACAAAAAGCCAGTATTCAAATTGTTAAGATATAGGTCTCATTTAAGGATAAAATTTAAGAATTGAACAAAATCATATTGTCTCATGTAAAACACAAGCTTATCACTTGATTTTGCTTGCAGGGCAAACTCTGATAAACCAATGTGTGACTTGTGAATTCTTGCAGTGTGCTGACATCATGAGATTAGCTAATCACATTACAGATATATTCTGACGCTCGCAGGAGTCCAATGCCAGCAGACAGTGAAGTAATATTCATCTGTTTAATTATGTTAAGGAATGCATCAGTTTGTAACATTGTACCACATAATCCAATTTTTCCTTAAATCATTTAATATATTCTTGCCAGCCACTTTGGCATATTTACCCCCTCCCTTAATATTTGATGTCTCAAATGAGGCAGTACTAAATGGTTAATGATTTAGCTCAGCCACCATTCTTAAATTCTGACAGTGAGCCTTGTCCAAAGAAACCCAACCTCTTTGTTCAACTTTCAAGAAAAAATAAGCAAACACAGAGCTGACAAATTTTTCTTTTCGTTTTTTTAGCAAGTAGCAGGTGCTCAAGATATCCATAGGGAGGCCTTTTGATCAGCACGTTATCTGTTATCTTCTTTTGCTTTAATTTCAAAGCCATGGGTAGTCCTCAGGCTTGTTGAATTATTTAACTTCATGAAGCCAGTTGGTAGTATAATCAAAGACCTGACTGACAGAAAGTGATATGTTGGTTGGGTCCTGTGGGATTTGAATGATCTTAGAATGAACTAGGGGCTCTTCTCTTAAAAAACGATTCCTGTAGGTACAGCAGTCTTGCTTTCAGACCTGAATTATGTTGCTTAAGATTTGATATCTAAAACCCAATGAACTGTCATGATTTGTTTCAATGTGCCGAACCAGTGATTTTGGTGGTTGGTGTCTGTGTGCTGGATGACATGAATAGGGATCTTACTCTATATTTTAGGTTTTAAGTTCTTGACCATTTCAGTTCTTCATCCACAGAGCACTTTATTGGGTCTGTAGTCATCCTCGCTCATCACGATGAATCATCTCAGAATCTAGATCGGCAGAATTATCATTGTCCGAGAATGCTCACATAGAGCTATGATTAATTCGCCTAAAACCCAAAGACCTAGCCATCCGCAGGTGTCTCTTAACTTATATTTTGTAGATTTACAATGACTTTTTTCCCTATACAATAATTTTCAGTTGAGTTATTAAAGCCCTTGCTTCTCTTTTCTTTGCCTCATTTATTATCACCATTGCTTCTGTTAGTGAGCAACAGACAGCCTCAGCCAAAAAGCCGTCCCTCTCTTTGGAGGAGCAGCCATTGAATGACCTCTAAGCCACATAGATAATTTTACATGTACTCCTTACTGTCAAGGAGTATTTCAAAATATTTATCCAGCTTTATGAGCTCCCTTTACTCTTCTCGAGGACAGTTGTTGGGGGCAGGCGTCGACAATGTGTCGTGAATTAAAGCTTGTTGGGGAAAAAAAAGGAAAGCAAATCATAATTATCATTGGTAAATGTTCTTTCATATAAAACAGTATAGTATATAGTACACAGTACTGGCTTCTGAAGGCTTTTAAGAACACATGAACAATACGGTGGTGTTTATTTGTATTTATTTTACATTCCATTAACGACAGTTGCTTTAGACCACTTTCAGATTCATTTTAGGGGGTCCTTTTTGCCTCACTTGAATTAAGCTGACCATATTCAACATCATGCAAATCAGCAAGATATCCAATGTACCCGCTCCAGATCACCGTTGAGGAGTTTTATCACAGAAGCAATAAATTACTAGTGGTGCACTAGCTGATGGACCAGCGCAGCGGATCACAGAAATAACAATATGTCTTCCTTTGTTGCTTAAATTACTGGTAAGTCATAAATGCTTTGCTTAATTTCTCATTGTTATTGTCAGTATTTATGTCTTCTTTTAATCTGTTGCACTCCTTTATTCTGGGGAGGGTGGGAGATAAACATGGGAGAGTAAAAGATCTTGATCAAAATGTCAATAAGACTTGAAAATATCAAGCAGAGTTGCCCACCAACACACTTACTTTAACTATACCACAATTTCTGCAATGCTAAGTTATGCCTTTAAGTTGGAAAATACCATTGAAAATGGGGGCTTTGTGGTCTTTTTTTTGTGGTTTCTGCCTGCTGCCTGTTATGCACAGCTATCACATGAGAATAGCCAGTGGCCTATTTTTCATTCTTGGGCTGAAGAAGAAAGGTGTGTGTCTTCATTGAGTCTGCCAAGTCATGTGATTCTGCAGTGATCACACATTTTTTTGCTCTTGTAAATACACTGACCCTTCAAGACTTCAGAAAGAACAAAATGCTCTGTATGGGACAGCAATTTTTTTCCATTATTTTCATCCTTGTGACTCATCCAGAAAGAACAGCAATCATAACATCTTTTTGTGAACAGCTGTCACCACATTTTGAATTTTTATTTCCTTTATCAATGTCAGCAAGTTTGTCTATTGTATGACTGAAGTTCATGGGAAAAGTTATAACTCGCGGGGAAGGATAAATGTCAAAATTTGATTTTTTTTAATCTTTCTGGCACTGGTGCTTTCTTTGTCCCAATTCGAATCCATAAATTCCTATTGCCACATGTACAGTAGATGTAGAAAAGAGACCAACAAGATTACCATAGTATTGATACATTTAATCCTGAACTGATATTCCTTTGGATTCAGTTCAATTTTTTGCCCAAAAGCCAAAAAGCTGCAGTACCATTTTACATTTAGTTTGTATCTCAGGGTTTAGTTTAATACTTTGAACAGGAAATGTTTTCTTTTTACCTGGCAAATTATGAACTCGCTTGAAAATTCTCTTGATAAATTAAACTTATTGTAATTCAAGTTTGATTCGGAAGCCATTATTGAGGGCAGAAGGGGAGTTATAATTTGGCTGGCTTGGTACATTCAATTCACTCTGAAGTACTGTTTTTTCCTATGTCGGAATTGTCATTACTGTTTGTTCATGGTCACCATAGTTCCTCTTTCATTGTCTCATAGTTCCTCTGACGTTAAAGTGCATTACCACTTTCTTTTGTATCAATACAGTGAGGGTAATTATGTTTTTTTATTGTAGTTTAGCCATTAATTTATCAGCTTGGCTTTTGCCAAATACTTATCCAGAACGTCTGGATTTTTGTGTTTGATATTTGTAATTGATTTTTGATGTTTGATCCTTATTTGCATGAATTTCCATCTCAGGTTTTGATGTCCCAAAAAGCAAACATTTTGGGGCTACCTTTGGCAGAAAAGGTAGCGCTAATTATTGTCATCATAAATTAAACCCATGCACATAAAAGCACGATATTGACAGCTATTTGAGAAATATTCTCTTTTAGAGCCAAGTGTGTTTTCAAGCTCATCAAATAATCTGGAAAGGGCGGTGCAGGGGGATAGTGATGTCATCCATGAGGCCGAATATTTCTGGTTTAATTCCCGCGCTACTCCTTGCCTGTCGAAGTGCTGTTGAGCAAGACACTGAACCTGCCAAGCTGCGTTCTGCTCTTGGCTCATCCATGGTGGGTTAAATGCAGCGATCAAATTTCACTGATGTTTTGCTGGATGTGTGTATAACTGAATGGGACAAATAGAGCGATATCTGTTCTAATAAAAAATAAACAATATAGTGGTCATTCAAATCTGCTCATGCACAAGTCTTGATATTTTATATAATTACTTTTCAATATCCAAGAATAAACAGGGCTTGTTTGGTTGAACATTCCCCTCTCACATTTTGGCGGAAATTATTAGTGCTTATAATTACTTAAGTTGATTAATTTATAAACACAGCCTACGGTTTCTGTCTGCATTCTAATCTGTTGCAGTTAAGGCAGCCTGTTGGAATGCCCTTGTGTCTAAAATATTTCCAGAACAATATTACTAAAAGTTTGAAATATGAAACTAACAGCTTCAGTATTATCCAAACCCGATGGATTTTGTGTTGGTCTGACTGTCTTTTGTAGGCAACCATACTGGATTTTGATTAGATTTTATGTAGTTTGATTTAATCAAGTTTGTTTTAATGTAATTGTGAGTAGAAAATATGTGTGTGTTATGGTGTCAGAATGGGTATGTTTAATTTCTCTGATTCTAAATGAAATGAGCAGGTGGCCTCCCCTTGAAGAATATCAAGTAATCAATAACTGGCCTATTGACATTGTCATGATAAATATGATGTTACATGCAGGGACTGCATATATATTTTTGGCTAAATATTGAAATATCAATTTTTAAGTCCTGCTATCAATCGTTTTTTTTCCTCCTCCAGTGATAATAATTTATTGAAACGCATTTTAGTGAAATGTTTGGCTTTTTCAAGTGAGTTTCCAGTGAAGATGATAAAACAGAGTGCAGAGGAAAGGCAGTAGTTTTTTACATCCACCACAGGCCACTGCTTCCTGTTTGTTTGAGTGTCATTGCAGATAAATGTTCTTATCGGGTGTCACCTCTTTTTATATTAACTAACAAGTTATACATCAAAATCCTTGGTCACAGAAAACATGTAACACTTGTTGCAAAGTAACTTTGAACTCAGAAATGTATGCAATTGTTTTTACCGTTCTCTTGTTTCAAAATGCAGCTGCTTTTTGGTTATATTCTTGTCTGTCCACGGTAGACATTTTGAATGGGGTTTATATTTCAAGGGTATGCAACTCTCCCAAAAAGTCTGCAGTCTTTACCTTAGTCAGTTTTTCTGATCTCATTAAATTATGTTTCGAGTAACCTCTCAAAAGGAAAATATACTGTACATAGCTTGTACCAATTTTTACTTGTAAAATACCATATCATTTAGAATGTCACAGAACCCTTTTTTGGTTATCAGAATACCCTTGAAATATAAAAGCTCCCACTTGCAAATTATACTCTGGTGTGTATGGGCTGTATTTAGAGAATTAAGTAAAGCTTAAATGCACCAAGTATCTGGCAAAATACATGTGATATTTATTGTACCGTGTTACCATGTTACCTGCGCAGCTTGCTTGGCATAAAGCAGTTTTAAAATGAAAAAGTAGTTTGCTGCATTTTCTTTTCCTGGACACTCATCTGTTAAGGCTCAACTGTCCCCTTAACTATAATCCACTGGATGGTGGTGAATGGGACAAAGGTAGAGCCATAATTTCTCTATACTATGTGCAAATTGTAAAATATCTCCAGAATTGTCAACGTGTTTACATTCTACTCTGAAAACCGTTCCTCTACGAGAGAAACCTGTCTCTCATCTTCCATGGTGCTTAAGGTATGGTTCGCTACTCGTTCCTCCTACCATTCTCCCCTCCCCCAGCATGGCTCCATCCAATAGCCACCTGCCATACAATTCACCTGAAAAGATTTGCATTTTGGGCGATGCTGTTCGCTGATTGGCCAGGTGAAAGCTCTCTGCCCGAGGGCTCCCCAACCAATGGTGACAATGCTGTATGACTCATAGGGAGAGGACTTGTTGCTTGACTTTACTTCTCCTTTCCGTGTCTCAAACCGTAGCCATTGTGGTCTTTTTTTTTTTCCTGCCCCTACAGTTTCATGTTGTCACTGTCAGAGCGAAGGTGTGGAGTTTTGTACACCTTGAGACGGCCTTCTCTGTCTTTATATGCTTTCCTTGGATTATCCCTTTGTTGCCGTATGCTTTTTTAGTCTCATTTTATTTTTTCTAAGTTTTATTGATTTCCGAGATCTTCGCTTGTTTAGTTGCAGGCGATTATGGACCACATAATTCGAATCCAGTGTCTTTGAGGTCAGTGATGAATTCTGTCTCTTCTCTAAATGTATATGTTTGTTGGTGAAATCCTCGTGTCACTGCATTGGTTCTTTGGCTTAGAAAAAAAGCTAAACAAGAAAATACACATAAAATTAGGTTTTTACATGAATTACGGACATATTATGTATGTCCACAGGTATTGCAGTAAGGAAGTTAGTGAGTCCTAATGTGTGCCTTTGGGTCTGGCTAAGCCATTTCACTGTTGCTATGGCCATATCAGTTAAGACAATTGTTTTACCAAATAATTTCAGGGATTTAACGAACTATCTTCAGTTGTGTCATTAGTCTGGAATTTTGCATTTATAGTTTTAATATAAGAATGCACATATCCGAGTATTTTTCAATTCTTTTGCCTGAAGAATTAATTATATCAAGCAGTAAATTTGAGGACTGTGTCATGAAAGCCACAATAAGACCCTTACTTTTGCTGATGTGTTTCTTTTATGAATTGTTGCCTTATATGGCCTGCTGGAGCAAGGGCGGGAGCAGTGTTTTGCAAGGCCCTTGACCAAGCCCACATACATTCTCAATGGTGTTGTGTCAGTAGATGTACATTGTGTTAATTTTCCTCCATGCTTAGATTGAGCTACTTTTCAAATGTCGAGGTGTTATTGGAAGATATGAACTACTTCAAATTGGAAGGCAAATGAAGGCCTTGGATTTGTGGCTTTCCATGGTCTTGTATGTGGAGTAGGTCATGGAGTGCTTGATGTACCAGTCTAATTATTTCATGAGAACAGAATGCTGCTCATCTTGTTATGTGAAGAACTACAAGGCCTAGACCTGAGTTCACAAGCAAACCTTCAACAAACTCTTATTCCATATCAAACCGTTTGGATCATTCAACTCATCGTCAAAGACCTGTTTCAACTTCCCGTTTTACTTTTAGATACCAGTTACACCACTAAACAAACACAGGCAGAGTTTCAGTACCTTTGGGGGTTTACACATTTCATCAAACCTGCCCTCTTCAGATGTTGCTGCAATATAATGTATGGATCATGTTCATTGAAATATGGTCGGATTGATTTGCACAGCCATAGATAAAATGTCTAAGCTTGTAATTATTTAAACTGTCTAGCATTAATACCAGATATGACTTGACTCATTTTGTTGCTAAAATTACTGTGCTTTTATTACATCTGAATCTATTTGTCTTGCCATGGAAGGAAAAAAACCTTTTTGTTTTTTTTACCCATAGCATTGTCATGTTTTTCATTGAGTGAAAAGCCCTGTTGAGCCAGTGTGGGTTTACAGTTGATGTTTTCCATCATACCATGTGTCTGCCTTGATTTGAATGGGTAATGAGGCCTTTTACCTTAGAGGTTGAAGTCATGCTGTTTGTGCAGTTTAAGGAGGGAAGGCTGATGACGTGAAAGGGAGAGGGAGTGCTAGATAGGCCGGTTGGCTCCTCTTTCAAAACAAAGTCAACAAGTTTTAATCTGTATTAGATCACTATGCTTGGACAAGATGTAGCAGGCACTGTAGAGAGGAGCCTGACAAACCAGGTGGAGTTTATTACCTCAATCACTACAAAAGGTTTGAGATGAAAAACAAAGCAATTTATACCTCTGATATGTATGCATTGAAAAGAACATTAACAGTGCCAACACATAGTCAGGTACAAAATGTCCTTTGAAAGGTAAAACAGCATACACCCAGTTTCAGTTCAATTTTAGCAGAACATTCAATTATATATTTTGAACTTTGCATTACATGGGCTGTGGTATCAGTCTAAACATCAGAATTTTTTTTATTTGGGTTCTATCTTATTTATGGAGGTGGAGGAAGTTGATCCTTTTGCCCCAGAACAAAACTTCATAGCTATAAATGTCTTTGATAGTCATTTTTCAGAAACCCATTTGGAACATATAAAACATAAATGTGCTTTCACTTCGTGCTCAAGGATTTGCATTTTGCCATGTGATTTCCTCAGTTACTCCGTAAAATTAATTTCCAAAGTTCTTGCTTCTTTTTGAGTAGATGCAGACATAAATGTTACCTTACCTAGCCCTGGGCGGAAAGTTTGAACTCTTATGACTATCTGAGAGAATTGGGGTGGGGAAAGTTAATGTGTAACATTCTCCACTGACCAAATGAGTGGGTTTCTGCCAAGGTGTCAATAAGCAAGGCATTTTCTGTAGCTCTCGCCGATGTGTGAATTTAATGCAGATACACCCAAGAAACATCTCTGTCTTTGGTAAAGAAAGATAAAAAAAAAGAAGAAAGAAATGAAAACAAGACTCCGTTGAGCAACTGGCCACCAATGTTGCAACTTTCATACACAGAGCATGCTTGGACTGGCAGCCCATTTCTCAAGTACATGTTCAAAAACAGTGATCATCATATTTGAACACAGAGCCCTAAATGCTCTCTTTACACATGCACATACATTGAGTCTTGAAAAAAAGGCAATTTTCTCTTGTAGCAGATAAGCTGTGATGATGCTCCCTGGGCTGCCTGAGAACTGAAAAAGATGAAACGTACTCTTTTCTCAAAGAGGCATTTTTGACTCACGGAAATTTTGTTGGCGACTACATAGCTGTAAGAATTGTATAGTTGCATATGCCGTACTTCCTTCCTTAAATAAATTTTAACCACATGAAGTTGAATTAAAAACTGTGACTGATGTGAACTTTAACTGCCGCATTTATGACAAGTAGGTATGAGTATTTAACCCCTAACACTTGCAAGGGATTAGACTACAGAGTAGGTAGTGTGTGTGAGGAACAGAGAGAGATGATGTGCGGAATATCAAGTCACACCTTTTGATAACACACACTCTTGGTTACGCAATGTGCCGCCCTGTAAAGGGCACAGATGATTTGATAGCAAAAGCCAGACTATCATTTTACATGGCTGCTTACTTTTACAGTATCACTACATTTACATACTTATTGTGAGCCACTTCAAAGTAAGCAGTTACTTTTGCTTCATAGTGGCAACAATGTTATATATACTCTGGGCTAAGCCAAGTGACAAACGTTACATTGTAAATCATATTTGATAATAAGATATTTTTCAGGAATGAATATTGTGTATGTTTCAGAAAAACGCTCGCTGACATTGATTTCTTTTTTTATTGTAATGTGCAATAGCTTGTTTTTTTGTTTATTTACAGGCCCTCAAATGTACCAAAAAATGTGTGCAGTGCGAGTGTCTTGTAAGTGTGGCATTTAGATTGTTCTAATGACTGAACAAAATGTGAGTTTTAACATTCTGTGGAATAGAATAACGGAAATATTTCTGTAATATAAGCAAATCAAGCATTTATGACTCAAATTATTAGGGTTTAGGAATATTTATTCATGAATATTGAAAATGTGACTCTTTTGGGACTCAATTCATGAATACCTTAACGCCAGACTCTTGTAAGTTGAATCGAAAAAGAGTTCACCTATTATTTAATTTTAATTTTGAGTATACATGGGCGAGTGCTGGTTTCAAGTGTAGGGTTAGTTCGTGCCTGATAAAGCCACAAACAGAAACGCATTGAAAATTCCATCACAAGGTGCTGTAAGGCTATGCCTTTAAAGCATGTTTGTTTCAGTTGTTCGATTTTTCAAAATAAAGATAAGATATCTATGATGGCTCTTAATTGTAAGCAGTTTTCTCTGTAATGTAGTTTTCTGAAAATACCCTCACTGTCCAATGTTTTCTTTTCTACATTATTACATGAACTCTACCCAGAGTTACCATGGCTGATAATATAGATTTGCTTGTACACATAAAACATTCTTAGCATGGAAAAAACACAAAACAAAGGACTTTAACCCAATGTCAATAGGCCAACACGCACCCTAAACATCATGTTGGCTCAGTTCAGCACTGCTTGGAAGGAAGAAACAATCTGACACTGAGGAACAGAGGGAAATGGATATCCCACATGGTATTCTGAAGCACTAGTTCCAGACACCCAGCTTCAGCGGTATTTGTATGGAAACTTTTCAATGCCCATTATGACCTGGAACATCACTGATCTGCTTAACTCACTGGAGTCATCCTCTGTACTGGAGCTATGGAGGCCAGAGTTTCAGTTTATTCCTTTATTTGTTTATTTTTGTCTCAAAACCTACCTCCTTACTGGGTGGCATCACTTTGTAACCATCATTTTGTTAATGTAATTGGAATGACAAGAAATGACAGGGCTGTGGCACATGAGCATGTATCATTTGGCCTAAATTGAGTCCCAAAAGAGTCACATTTTCAAGCCTCATTGTGCTTTTTTCTGTGAAGATTTGTAGTCATGTGGCTGCTGTGGTGGACAGGATGAGCGAAAAAACAAAAGGCTAAACCATAAAGTTGCCAGACAATCACCAACAAACTGAAATGCAACTTCTGTTTAACATTAACTCAACACTTTGTTTTATTTTATAACTTTGTTATTGAACCAGTATGTCACATGTAGTGCTGTCACATATTGTGCTGAAATGGTCCCAATTACTGATACCTGATCACTGTTTGCCATTTGTTTCTACATAGGAAGGTAGTATTTGATTTGCAAGTTATTTTTAATAGACATAATTTATGTTTAACATAACTTTTTCTCAAACTAAAAAAATATTTGGAGTCATCAACTCATCTGAGGTTAGACTTAGAGCAGAAAACACCTTGTGTGGCTCTGCTAGAAACAGAATCAATTCAACAGCTTCTTTGGATGGCCTCATTTGTCCTATGTAAAGTTAAATTAAGGGTACATTTCAGTGCTTAATACTAGTAAACCACAGTATATTCTCCTTTGAGCTTCAGATATGTTTTTCCTTGACAAAGAGGGAAATTAATGCTGTCCCAAAATGCAGAATTATTTTTTAATGAATTTCTTTCTTCTTTAAATCTTGAAGCTGTCTAAGTAGTTCAAATCTTGTTAAACCCTTGAAATATAAATGATATGATAATGCCGTTAATAATGTTATCATCTATTTCCCCTATGAATAACAATGCCTGAGACTATGGCAATTTTCTGCTGTCCTTCCTGCTCCCTCCTTGCTCCACATAGCCTCCTTTCTGAGCGCTCTCCCTGTTTGTTCCTAAGCAACAGCCACTCCTTGTTTACCTTGGAGTTTTTGCATTGTGCATTATGTCAGAGCAACAGGACCTCAGCCTCTTGGGAGAGTAATTTTCAGCCCTCCTTAATCAGAGTAGTGCTAAAGCAAAGGTTACTGTGTACAGAAGCCTGTTATCAATGTAGACGTATTCCTCAACAAGCAATACATTTAGAGCCTTTTTATTAAACCCATATCTCTGGCTGCAAGCAAACCTTTATCAGAAATCCCTAATATGCTTATATTGTAACATCGTGTAAATAATTTGTTACATAATATGAACACTCTGAGATTGCTAGTCTCTTTGCGCAGAACCTAGTTTATTGTGCCCATCTCCTGTGCCCTCGCTGCACCTTCCTCATCATCTGACTGTCATAAATGAGTGTACTTCATAAAGCCTTCTCAAATATTGATCAGCATGGAGAAACTATTTTTATGCAGAGGGGCTCCAACACTTCCCCACAATGGCGTAATTGATGATAATACACCAGATTGATTTTTATTAATATATTCTCGTGTAATGTCCAACCTTTACATTAATGGTGTTTGGTTCAAATGGATTTTTCAAGATGAAATGATTATTCAAGTAAAGAAATGCTGTAATAGCTATGGTATGCAGGCGTGACTATGAGTTGTTATGTAAAGCATGTCAGTCCTCTCAAAAAGCTTAACAGCTTTTCCCTGGTGCATGTGCTTGACATTCTGAAATGTAGTGACTCTGCACTTTAGCTCTAAGATCCAGAAGTGGAGCACATGTTTACAGGATTCAAGATTAGAGAGAAACATTGGCGGATGATACCTAATACCACACTGACCCAGTATCAAATTGTGTGAAATCAGATAAGCTCTCCTGAAAGGGCTAAGCTCTCTCAGTGTGAGTGGTCCTATCTGTGAGGCTTTGCAGGGGATCAGATAGGAAGAGCTGATTTAGCCGTTATTAGCTGTTAAACTGAAGCTTGATCTGTTGAAATCTTACAAAGAGCTTTGGCTGAGCTAACAATTAACAGGCTTTATGATGTTTTAACCTATCCAACAGAGGAAAGGTTTAATTAATCCTTAACATAAAACATTGTGGTTCAGCTGGTTATTCTACAATGACATATTTTTCTTTTTTGTTTTAAGGGCAGACAGATACACAGATACGTTTGAACTTTTAATATAAGCTTAAAAACTAGAAAAACAGGAAACAACTAACTTTCAGTGCCTGAAACTACATTGTCTTCTTGATCTATTTTTATGTCAGACCTATTTCAGGGGGGGGGGGGGGGGGCAACTGACTCATAAGGATACCACAATACGGGAATAAAATCATCTGAAGATATTCTCCTTGGAGGCGTGCTCTGAGTTACAGACTGTTGCATGCCTGACTATGGGTGGACACATCAGCCTCATGTGTCTGGACCTGTTTGGTATGCACCCTCCTCTGCAGCAGCCGCGTACCTTGTTCACAGCCTTGACTAAGACTTCGACCACTGAAATTTCGCGTGGTATGTGAACATGTCTTCCAGCCCTCGTTGCGCAAATATTTCGCCAAAGTTGCTTAAGTCAGCGGTGGAATTGACATGGTTGTATTGGCCTTATTTGAAGGAAAAAAAAATCAGGCATGTCATCCTTTCTCATGTGTTTATTCGAGGTTGGTTTAGGGAATGCTGCTGGTAATTTTCTGGGGTTATCTTTTTTTCCCCTACTGTTAACACTGTCAATTTGTTACACATCACAGACAGGTGTGTGAATAAACAACTACAAAAACTTTGAAATTGCTTTTGGATAGTCTGCGAAACTTGTTCGTATAGTCCTTCTTAAAACTGTGTGTCAGATTGGTTGCAATATATGCTGTAGATTCCCTTACATGTTCAAAGTAAGGTTTTGTTTGAATGTGAGGCCTGCATAGAGTATAAATAGAAGAGAATTTAGCTTTTCCAGTGTAGTCATGTATCAAATTGTTCCCACACAGCAGCCAGAACAACAGCAGTCAAGATGAAGCATTTCAAATATGCCTGCATGAAAGGAATTAACAGGGTAGTGTGGGGCAACTTACACACTTGCACAGACCTGCATATGTTTCATTATTTCTACTTTTTCAGTGACCTTTAAGTCAAATCCATATTGAATTTTTCTCCTTACCATGTATTGACCAACTATGAAATAAGCAGTAACATTTGGTTGAACTTTGTAAAAGAATTATCTTTTCATGGCCACACATGACAATTAATGTTGATTGATAACTTTCAAAAAATAGGTAGCATATTGAACGTCAAATTTTTAATTATGCACTACACCTGATCTTTGAATATTTCCCTGATGGATTATTTTTAAAGAGTACTCTCTCGTTGTATAAGCAATTACAAATTGCAATCAATAAATACGATTGCTATGACTGCCCAGATCAGGGTGAAAAAAATAGAACTAAAATTAAGAAAGTGAGATAACTAAATTTACCAATTTGTTTCACAATTTAGTTTGCTAATAAAATTCTCCTTTGTTTTGACTCTCAAAGACAAATGGAAAACATCCCTGTCTAAAGCTGCTCCTTTAACTCAAATTTGGTTGTTTTCCATATGCAGCTAAAATTATTACTGTGAGCTGGTTATATTAGTGATGGGATTTGGCCCTTAATTTAATCTGTGTCAAATCTCCTAAATTGTTTTAATTTAAGAGGTTATTTAGAAAACATTTTCCTTCAATGACTCACTTCAGTAGACCAGACAATGTTCTCTACCTTACCAGCATCCAAATGCTTCAATGAAACCTGATTTCCTTTTTGTAGAAAACAGGAGAACACAGCTTTCAAAGTGCAGTGTATCGGAGTGTGCGGATTCCTTTTTTTGTGAAACCGAACTGCAATTTCCTGTGTAGTTTTCACAATTTAAATTGTTCTCGCTACTTGTGGCAGCAATAAATGACATGTCAGATATTTGAAAAGGCAGTTGGGGGTTTAACAGATGGACTTCATTTAGTTTGAAATTGTTTTTCTTTAGTTTCAAATCCATTTATCACTTGAGTTTTAATTTATTTTGTTTTTATAATGATTTTGATTTGTCAGTATATATTTCCAACCATATTTGTCTCATAACTAGAAATAAGCAGCACCAGTGCCATTATTTTCCAGGGTGCCTTAACTTGCCTCATGTTCTGACACAAATGAACACAAAGTGACAGGAACTTTGTTATTTCTTCTGAGAATTTCTGTAAAACCAACTCGAGAGGCCGTGTTAGGGGTGTGTGTGTGTGTGTGTGTGTGTGTGTGTGTGTGTGTGTGTGTGTGTGTGTGTGTGTGTGTGTGTGTGTGTGTGTGTGTGTGTGTGTGTGTGTGTGTGTGTGTGGGGGTTAGTAATTCCGTCTGTGTTTGCACGCCTTGTGTCATCATTGCAGGGAAGAGATGTCTGCAAATGGCAGCTGCAGGGTCTGTCCTTTGCTAAAGAAATCAATTATGTAATATTGGTCTAATAGCTGACAGATAGGAAATGTTTTGTTATTTAGAGAATATTTGTTAACCTGTTGTTCGCACTCTACTGGAAGTTTTAATATTTTTCTTTTTGTGAATTTGTTTTGCATAGATGAGAGGTGTGTGCATAAAATATTGTATACAGTAACTAAACCCCATAGATTTCTTTCTTAGCACCTTGTGTAGTTATTATTCATCACCTGTTATTCTTTAAAATGCCAATAGAGCAACATCTTTGAAAGTATTGTGTTGTTAGAGGAGAGAGAAGTTGACAACTTTCCGCTCTTTCTTCACAGAAGAAAGAAAGAAAGAAGAAGAAAGTGTGGTTTAACAGACAGGAAGCAGCAAAAAACCCACTGCTTGGTGATGCTTTTCCTGTGAGCATAAAATTTGCAGGTCAGTTTGTGGGTGTTATTCTTAAAAAAAAAAGTAGTGTAAAAATGATTTTGCAAGTACTTCTGGCTTTTGTTATTTATTGAGAAGATCAGAGACCAAAATCCTGTAAACTCAGCTCTGAAAAGGGTATTTTAAAAGAGACTGCATGCCAAAAAGGAAAACCTCTCGCAAATATTTGAAAAATTTGAAGAAAATCCCCCAAAAGAACTGGAATTGAGGGAAAGGTCTAAACGTCATCCTCAAAATGCATTACCTTGTAGCACTTAAATTTGGAAGTATTTATAATTACTTTGCGGACTATTGAGGTGCCTTGCCCATCAGTAAGTTTGAACCAACAGCTGCTGTCACAGAAACGCAACAATTCTCAAGGCTGAGTGGAAAAGTTTAAGCTTTGCAGAAGATGAGATTACATTCCATTCTCCTCTTGAAGGCTGTGCTCGACTTGACATTTTTCCTTCAATCTTCATTTGGCCATGCCACAGGAGAGCAAAGCATGCCTCCAAGTGCAAGGCAGGCACAGTCAGTGCTAGTTTCCACACCGAATGCTCTTTATCTTCATTACTACTTCCTTGTGTTGTGTCGCTGCATGCTATTAATTTGTCTGCCTCTGTAACAATTGTTTCTATTTTACAACCACGCCAGGGCAGTTCTTGACAGCGCTCAAGAAAGTTTGAATCATTCTGCGTGGTGTGAGACTACAAGGAAAGGCATTTTCTGGTATATGTGATGGGATTTGTGATAGGATGTGGCATTAAGACCATTATCAACAGCCCATATAAACCTTTATTTTCTTAACCTCTAACTTCTGTGTGTGAATAGTTGTTTGCTTTGTATAAGTTGAAGTTTAGCTATGTATTGATTTACCAGCATTGTTATGTGGTTTGATAGCAGATGTGTGAAAGAAACTTTCAAAAGAAAACCACTGTGCAGAAATGACTATCAGGATCCTCTGATGTCCATTCTGAGTACCAGAGGGCCTTAAGAGTGGGCTGTAACCTCATATCACTGAGTCATTTCCTACACCGGAACCAAGCAGATCCTGCAAGAACAGGCCACTATACTTAAAACTATTCAACATAGCACTGGTAAAGCCAAGTATTTTACAGGGTTTTAATAAAGAGTTCATTTTTTCTCTTGAGTGTCATCTTGACAACCGAATCACTGCTTGTGTCACTTCTATAGCCTTGGCTGTTTCCAGTGGCTGTGCCTGGACTTTTGATTTATGTTGAATTTGTCAAAAGCAACATCTATGTCACCCCTACCTATATAAGATAGTCATTCTAAGCTCTAGCCATCACTATTTGCTGACACCAGCACCAGTCATCCCTCAGTCATGTGAAAGTTGAATCACATGCAACTCACTGCACTGTTGAAAATTTATCTGGCCCCTCACAAATCAGTATTTTTGTAACCTGAGCTGAAAATGGCTGATAAGTAAAGTTTGCTCTGGTGCCTTTCTTGCATCTTGCAATGTTTGCCTTTACCACATGCAGGGTGAGTCATTGCATAGTCATTCAATTGGCTTAAATTGCCTCCTTTCATGGTCAACAATGAGCTCAGCTGAAGAGACTAAAGCGGGGGATGTAGGGCCTTCTGGGAACGCTCCATTTGTTCATGAATCCTGACTCTAATTGGTTGTTATTGCGACTGGCAGTCACCAGGCTATTGGGGTGGAGTTGTTCAGTGTATGCTTCATGCTCCTCCTCTGTCTCCTCCACACTAAGACGTGACAACATAATAGACAGTCATACTTACCAGAAGGGAGGAGGTTAATAGAAAAAATCCCATCAACATCACAGTGTATGCTATATATTGTCACATCCCAGCTGCCCATAGTTTTTGCTTATTTATGAAACCGCTGATGGTTATTTCATGATAATCCAACAAAATGGTGATTGTTTCATATCACTCACACATGGCATAGCCGTAACATTAAATTCAATAGCCTTTAACTTCTGACCTATCCAGTTTAAATAGGTCATCTTGGGCTCATGGAAATCAATTATTAATATTTTCCTTACATATTACTGTTCTTCAGTTACCACTGATATTTTTTGTCCAAGTCAAGAAAGTGAGGATTCTTCACATCTCGCATAGGAAAAAAATATCAGAAACAAAGACGATAACTGAACACTTTTCGAAGAACAGACTATATTTCTTGTATTTGATTTTCTTTATTGAGAACTGATTAAAAAAAAAAAAAACAATCGTCACACGTGGAGATGCTGTTTAAAACTGCACTGGCAGCTTGCCATGTATAAAACATATCCACTGAGTTTTTTTTTTTTAAATATGGTTGTTAGTGAATACGCAGCACATTTTACCACAATACCTTGACATTGTGTCCTACATTTCCTCTGCTTTGCTTCATGCTTGCAACCTGTTTTGTAGCAAACCAAATGAAAAACAAAAGTACGGTTTCATGCCCAACATCAGACAAGACGCAAAAAATCCATGGCCAGCTGGTGAACATAGCAAAGCATGTTCAAGTCTGAAATTTCTGTCTGGAGTTAAGGGAAAAAAAAACAACCAAAATTGGTACATAAGTAACATCAGCTGGCTGGGCAAATCCCTAACTCCAAATTTGGAACATGTAAATACACAACTGTTCAGTAACACATTCAACAATTCGGTAATATGGTAAAATAACATTTTATTCGCATTGGTAAATTCAGAGGAAATTGTTGAAATCCTCCATCCAATGATGCTGTATCTTAACTATTTATCTCACTCTATGTCATCAGGAGTACAATCTTGGTTATCCTTCTAAATGTCTGCCTGTACAAGGACCCATACCAGAACTAGTTTTAGACAATATGTAGTCAGCAGGCTATTATGCATTGCTTAACATCCCAGCAAGACCCTGCCCTGCAGTTACAACCCAGTCCCGGGCTGTGACAAGCCAGCAGCTATCATGTGCTTTGGATAATGTTTAGGCTGTGTCTGGCTAATGGCTGCTGCTCTTGTATGCCTGTCTGCTGTTAGCACCACACCACGGGGCTATCCTGATCAGTGAAGGGCTGATAGGAGGGCTCTGAAAAATACTAATAGAAACACAGACATTGTAACATGGATTCAGTTAAAATTATAATCTGACATCCTGAGGGGAAAAAAAAAACTTATAAACAATGAGGGATATCTTGATTTTCACAGCTTTACTGCCATCTGATACCACATGTTGATTTGTTTGTCATTTACCCAAAGTACTCCCTGTGGACTCACTGACTGAAATTCCCTAAATAGCTGTCTGTGTACGTGCATAAATCTGACTAAAATGGCTTTTCAAAAAAGAGAAATGTTTTTTTCTGATACTCTGCCTGATTGTGTTGCGTCTTCTCAGATCTGTTACAACCCCTCCCTCACAATTCTTATTTATTTTTTGTTTTTGTTTTAGAGATGTTTTGTCTTTGAATTTCTACAGTCAATACTGTGTGCGCGTGTGTGTAAGCTTGTCACAGTCTGTTGTAAAGATGCCCAGCAGTGACACTGAAGAGGTCCAGACAGATGGTGGTACTGTCCAGGTCTGGCAGAGGTGGACATAATTGCTGCCGAGCACCACGCAGCCAGAAAGACTGACTGGAGTGTAACACTAGCTCTACTTCCTTTATCAGTGCTCCCAATGTGATACTTTTTGGACCTTTTGCCACATGTTACTATTCTGTTTGGATGTTGAGAGGAAAGCTGGATCTGGTCCCTGCACTTCACAAGCTCTACAGGAGCTCAGTATCTTCAAGTGAACCCTTGTTCTTTTACAATACATCGCTCAAATTAAAATTAGGCCGATAGCTTTGTCAGTCACAAAGGCAATTCACAGCAAATAAAGTCCACCCCGCAGCAGGGGGAAGAGCAGGGCGTGCTGCTGTCAGCCCTTTGGTCTCCAGGAAAGAACGAGGGTGGGTGTGTATAGCCTTGGGGTCCATTCATTCTTTAACCCCAAAACAGCTCCTCCCTTCCTTCAGCGCTGAAATCTGCCTTTGGATATCAGGTTGTTGGGACACACCCCGACACACACAAACTCACCATAAAACATCAGACCCCCGTGATCACAGTTACTCTCTGGGGCTCAGCAGTTCGGAGGTGTATACAGATGTGAGATCTCTTGTCTGTTTCATGGATTTTATTAAGCTCCTCGCATGATCATAGCATTGTGCATTTGAGCCTATGATGTGCTGAGAGGTGTCTCACTCTGGGGACGGAGACGGTTATGAAATGAGAGGCATTAGCGAGGTGTTAATGTTAAGGATTTAATTAAAGTGAACAGTGCACAAGGGCCTCCTCACTTTTTCATAAGCTGGTTTGCTCTTGTGCTTATGTTGCAGATGAGTCAGGTCTTCTACTTCACTTGTGTACAAAAACCACTGTGTGAAAAATCAATTAAGTTAAGGTAATATCAGTGCCATCAGCAAAATGAACTTTAAGTGTGAAATGCGAATTGTGTAGTAAAATGGTGCATCAGTGTTTTACTTTTATAAAGGATGCTAAAGGATTTCTGCTGCTGGTACAGTGATGTGTAGACCTGACTAGCTTGTTAAACGGATTAATAATACAATATATATTGTGTTATATACATATCTATATACTTTCACTAATACGTTTACTTGATATGCAATAACGTTTACTTGTTAATGCAATTTTCATAATCAAATAATCCAAGAGTTTATTCAGTCGTAGTTTCCATTAATCAATATTTAATCCTTCAGTTTGGATATAAATTGCTTTTGAGAAATAGCATGAAACATTGCTGTCTGAAAAGAAACAAGTAGCTTGGGTTACATATTTGCTTTGCATAATCACACCTGTTTGACAGAAAATATACGGCCTTACGCATTTTCATATATTAAATCTTTATAGCAAACTTGATGTAACATGTTTTTTGACAAGTCTCATCCCATTTTTTTAAGTTCTTTAAAGTTCATTTCAGCTTGAGGACAGTTAAAATTTAATCAGCTAGATGTCAGTGTTCAACTCTGATTTTAAGATGTCAAAAACAATGAGAAGTTTGGTGTTGTGAAGAATTGTTTGGATGTTGTATGTTCTGTAACTTTTGTGCATTGTAGTAAGCAATCAAAAATAACACATTAGCCTTGTGAACAGACTTCTCTCTGTACACTTATTGGTCCTCAGTGTCCCTAAGTGTCTTTCACTTCCTCACCTAACTCTTTTTCTATGCCAGGTGTAGATGCTCCAGGTGCAGCGGGACCCAGCCTCCGTGTCAAAGAGGGACGAGGCTGCTTCTACCGGGTCACACAGATCCTCTGACACAGTCTGTGGTCTCTCACTCCCGTTGGTAGCTACCCAGGTAGAGAACAAGGGCCATTTTGTGCAGTGAAATTCAGCTGCAGCCTCTGTGGGTTACTCTGTGAGGAGAAGGAGCCCGAGTTGCCATTGGGATATTCAGGCTGCTCCCAGGCTTCTCAACTCTGCTACCATGACAACTGCAGTACAACCCACTGAACTGGTTTTTGAATTTGCCAGTAACGGGATGGATGAAATCAACCAGGTATGCCTTACTCAGAATATATTATATTTTATTACTTTTGCATTCTAATTTTAGATAACTGTATTTTCATTGTGCGGAAATGCACTTTAGTCTCCATTTCTGTTCAGTCAAAACTGACCTTTGAGCCACTGTTTGCCCAACAGTCTTATACCAGACGTACTGTGGCTCACAGAATTTTTTTTTCCCCGATAAATGAATGTGAGTGAAACCTGGGAAAACAGTCTGGTTACTCGAGGCCTGTGATTGTTCACTAACAACATGTTGGAGAGGCAGCCAGGCCGTTGAGAGGAGGGAACAGAGGTGAGGTCTTGAAGAGTAGTGTGGGTTGATTGGAGTGTAGAAATGGAAAGTTTGAAAAACCTGTGGTGAGGTTAGGGTGCCAGGGAACGACTGGGTGGGGCTTAGCAATGAATGTGTTTATGGCACAAAGGTTACTTTGTGCCTATATACTATGTGAACCTCTGCCTTTGTGCCTTTTCAGGTTTGTAGTTTTCTCACCCCACACCCATGGCTGAATCCTGTTGAGCAGGCTTGGTTATAAGTGTGTGGATTTGTGCTGCTGTCAGTATGTGTGTATTTCGAAGGACATGGTGTCACTGGATCCCTGTGTTACACTTGTGCAGGCCTAACCTGACAGACCTGTTAGAAGATGGCTTAGAGTGAATGGGATAACTCAAATGAGTTCTTGCATTGTTCCAGTGCTTTAGTTTTGTTCCTTGCTGCACCCACTCTGTCTGCTTTGCATGCAGCATACCCGTATTTACAAAGACCTCGACCACCTTGCCATTTTGTTTGTGCTGGCTTTGCAAAGATTTATTTAGTAGTAGTAGTGGTAGTAGTTTAATCTCTACTAGCCTTGCTGCATTTTTAAAAATAAATAGGTAGCCAACTAAAGTGTTTCTGTAGAATGCTCCTGAGTTTTTTGGAATTTCCACATAATCATGTAGATATGATCAGATGTTGATGGAGCCAATTGCATTTGGAGCTTAAACAACCAATGCAATCTGTAAACTACTGGAAAAATATTAATAAAATGTCATTTGTCAAAAAAGGGTTCATTAAATGTCATACTGTTGGTGTCTGTTACAGCTTAACATCCGTAAGACATCGAAAGCAATCATAAATTTATTTACAACCGGATGTGCAGGTAAAGCAGAAGAGAGAGATATAAAGGGGAACATCTTGCACAAATGCGAATGCTCTTACTGACAGAATAGGGAACTTAGAAATGCAAATTGCTGCAACTCTTATTGATCTTGTTTCTGCACGATGAAAATGATCGAAGTTAGCAAAGAAGATGCAGTGGTTAAAACCTTAATGATGCTTAATATATTTGGCAGATTGTTACATGTAGGGTTTTTGTTCTCATGAGTGCCCAGATTTCTCGCTGCTCTACCCAATTTAATACGTTTGTCATAGTTGTTGACTAACATATTTCAATGTACGCTCTTTAAGCAATGAAATCAACATTAGTTTGAATTTGTTTCCAGAGAAAACAGAATAAAGTTAGCTTAAAAACAATGCCTGAGACTGAATTTTAGATGTCTTATGCTGTCAGCAAAGCTTGCGAGATTTTTCAGCATTTGAGGTTTGAGGAGTTGTTCAGGAGTGCATCAGATCAATTGTACAAGTGACTGACACGCATGCATACACACATGCATACACACACATAAAACTCTATCTGAAGGATAGATAAGGGGATTTGTTCGCTGCATTGTCACCCTATCTGATAATATGTCTACCAAAGACTCAATTTAGTGGGAAACATTCAACGTATGTCAGTGAGACACTGATAGCCTTTGTAGTCAAAGCAATATTCAGGGTTGTTAGTCCCACGAGGCCTCTCGATTTTACCCTGCACTGTTGTTTAGATGATTCAAGTTGTGCATTTTTGATCTTCCTAGCTATGATCTACAGTATGTGTCTCCAAGAACAGCAAGCATCCAGTGTATGTAATTAACATAAACGCAATCCTTAGGTAGCAACTGCTGTTTCCGTGGAGGAAGCCTTACAAAAACAATATGCTCAAGTGATGAGATGATCTTTTAGATTCCTGGTTAAAGTGTAGCTGAAGCGGGCTTGATGCCAAAGACGCCACTGCCCATGTTTCCCACTCACACAGCTCAGGGCTCAGACACCTGGTATGTCCTAGAGGTCCAAACCAACAATGGACACTTGTGCAAAGAGACTGATAAGTCTTTGTTCATGTTTGCAATACTACTACATTTCTTTACCATTCCCGGTTTCAATCAGGTTGTGATTGTAAGCATGTGCTGTGAATTTTCTTGTTTTGTAGGCAGTTATTTTGAAAATGTAATGCATGATACACAAGTTCATATTAATAGAGGCGAAAGGCCAAGGCATTATATTTGTATCATTTTCTCTATTATTTCTGCTGAGCAATGTTTTTTGTGTAACATGACAATTACTGGCAATATTGCTAATTTTCCTCTGTGCCTGTTTGTTGCTGTTTTTAACAGTAGCTATAGTACAAATTTTATTGTATTTGACATTTTTTTTTATTTTATGTTTATATGTTGGGATGTAATTTAGGTTTGAACTCACATCAAATCTAGAAATATTCTTTTACTACTGCCTTAATTTGATCCAAGCCTGATGTTCCCAGGTCTAGGGTACAGTTTTTAAGTGAGTATATTTTAAGTGTAGTCTGCTGCCATCTCCTGGTACTCATTTACCCTGTATAACAAACCCCTTGTGACCTATTAACCTGGGAACTAATATTGAAGTATAAGGGTGCAAGTTCAAATCTGTTTCACCCTCCATCAGTCACTTTGACTGTCTATGCATACGTTTTTTGTCCTAATACCTTTGCGTACATTAAGTTGCCCGCTGAGGTTTCATGCTGATGCTATGTTCTCCACATGGTTGAAATCATTCAACAACAAAGAAAAACAAAAAGAGCATGTAAGTTAGCAATATTCAGGGAAACATAAGACTGACTCTTTCCAACGTGTCCATGCCTCCACCCTCTGATACGAACCCAAATTGAACATTAAACATAGTCTGTGTTTGAGGAGCTTGCGGGTATGTAAAGCTTCTCTCAAGTTCTCAAGTGGTTTGGCTCTAACTGATAATTCTGTCTTCTCCATCCCACCTGGAATGAGATGTAACAAGTCCCTGAGTGATACAAGCAAACAGTGAAGAGGTTTCTCGCTAGCAATTCATTATTATTGAACTTCCCAGACTGGAATCATTGTCTCCGTATAATTTGGCCAAATCTGAGAACGCTATCCATACTTCAGTGGATCCGAGGAAAACTCCAACACAAAAGAAATTATTTGTACTTAACTCTGTGCAACCTTCACATTTGCTGAAATAGCATCTATGTCTACAATTATTTTATTAGGCTATTAATAGGCAGACCAATATCTTTTCAATCTTCACGTTAATTTGTTTATTTCTCAATGGGAATGGTGCATATTCTATGCGGTTGTCTTCTGGCGTACTCTCAGTGCATCAAACATTTTTCCTTTCTTTGAACAGCTGGATGACCCGTCAGTATTCCCTGCAGTGATTGTCGAGCAGGTCCCTGCAACAGACCTGCTGCAGGTGTATTCAGGTCTGGAATCTGATGAGGTGACCAATGGCATCATGGTGGACAGTACCCTTCATGTTGTGGAAGCACCTTCAATCTTGGCTCGAGGGGTGGTCCTTTCAGGTTACAATCTTGTTTTTATTTATAATTCAATTTATATATTTCCATTATATTCATAGTACCTAGTTTTAATCGATGCACATCAGATCATTGGAATCCTGTATTCACAGGCATATCATTCAATTCAGGCAAAATTTCCATTGTCAAATTAATTGCCAACTGACATGACCTTCTGACACGATCAAAGGAAATATCCATTCATTCATTCACTTAAAAATCTTTTTAAATAAGTGATATCTATTCAGAACATTTGTTGGTCTTTTATTCTAGCCTGTATTTCTACCAAAATACAAAAATACTTTAACCATGTGTTATGAAATGGTGATAACTTTTTGTCCGTCTCTTTGATAGAAACAGCAGTTTCCGGTGCAGAAGACAGCATGGAGACAAATGAAGCGGCAGCAGCTCTTCTTAACATGGAGTCACCGAACAATATATTGGATGAAAAGCGTATGCGTACGTCAATGCTGTTTCTGTTTCAATAATGATACAGTGCTGAAAATATTGAAGAGAAGTAGATACACATACCCTTTTGTGGTAAATAGTTATGTTTTTATTTAGGTTGTATGTTTTTTTTTATTTATATGGCAGCTATCTCTTGAAAGATGACCAAATAGCAAACTCTGACATGCAATGAAGTGAACTGGAAATGTTGCAGTAACATGTTTTAGAAACCCCAGAAATGTTTCACAAGACACATCTCTTCTGATTTGCCATTTCTTTGGCTTGTGTTTAGTTCATACCTACGGCACTCTGCTGGAGTCAGACTTGACTTATGCCCCTCTGAGGCCTGACCAGATAGAAAATGGTGCCCTTGACTTGTCACTAGATGAGGACACATCATCCATGGATGAGATTCCTCCCAAATGTCTCTTAAAACCACAGAAGAAAAATAAAGGTGAGAGTTTTGTTATCCATTTTTTTTTTTTATCCTAGATCACATAAATGAAATGTTCTAGTAAATTCAAACCATAGTCAGTGTTTGAATCGTCCCACTGTATCATTAAACCTTGTTGTCCATTATTGTCTACACATTGTCTCTTAATTAAAATCTCAGTGCGAAAGCCAAGGACAGTGCGATCCTGTTCACCCATAACTACCCCTAACCTGCCGTTGAAGAAGAAGAGCAAAGAGGGCAAAGGTAAGCCTAACAAAGTATATTCTGTATTGGGGCGGCCTTAGTTCAAGGAGAATCCCAGTTTGATTCTGACAGGTGACCTCTCTGTGTGGAGTTTGCATATTCTCCCCCTGTCTGCATGGGTTTCTTCCAGGTTCTCTGGTTTTCTGCCATCGGCCAAAAACACACAGCAGGGTAATTGGAGAAGATAAATTGGCCAGCTCTTTGGTAGCAGGGTCCCGGGGGTGGATGAGGTCCGCCCTGCGTTCCTCAAGGCTCTGGATGCTGTAGGGCTGTCCTGGCTGACACATCTCTGCTGCATTGCGTGGATGTCGGGGACAGTGCCGCTGGACTGGCAGACTGGGGTGGTGATTCCCCTTTTTAAGAAAAGGGGAATCAGAGGGTGTGCTCCAGCTATAAGGGGATCACACTCCTCAGCCTCCCTGGTAAGGTCTATTCAGCGGTGCTGGAGAAGAGGGTCTGCCGGGTCGTTGAACCTTGGACCCAGGAGGAGCAGTGTGGTTTTCATCCAGGTCGTGGAACAGTGGACCAGCTCTATACCCTTGACAGGGTCCTTTAGGGGGCATGGGAGTTTTGTATGTGCGTTTTGTGGATCTGGAGAAGGCATTCGACCATGTCCTGCGGGCAACCCTGTGAGGGTTGCTCCGGGAGTGTGAGGTACCAAACCCTGTCATACGGGCTGTTCGGTTTCTGTATGATTGTGTCAGAGCTTGGTCCAAATTGCCGGCCGTAAGTCAGACCCATTTCCTGTGAGAGTTGGACTCCGCCAGGGCTGCCCTTTGTCATTGATTCTGTTCATAACTTTCATGGACAGAATTTCTAGGCGCAGCCAGGGTGTCGAGGGGATCCGGTTTGGTGGTCACAGGATCGAGTCTCTGATTTTTGCAGATGATGTGGTTCTGTTGGCTTCATCAGGCCATGATCTCCAGCTTTCACTGGAGCGGTTCACAGCCGAGTGTGAAGAGGCCGGGATGAGGGTCAGCAACTCCAAATCTGAGACCATGGTGCTCAACCGGAAACGGGTGGAATGCTCATTTCGGGTCAGGGAAGAGGTCCTGCCCCTAGTGGAGTTCAAGTATCTTTGGGTCTTGTTCACGAGTGAGAGAAGGATGGAGCGGGAGATCAACAGGTGGGTCAGTGTGGCGTCTGCAGTGATGCGGACTCTGTACTTGTGATGAAGAGGGAGCTGAGCCAGAAGGACAAGATCGTGGACACAAGTGCAAAATGAGCTTTCTCCACAGGTTGGCTGGACTCTCCATTAGAGATACGGTGAGAAGTTTGGTCATCTGGGAGATCCTCAGAGTAGAGCCACTGCTCCTCCCCAGAGAGAGGAGTCAGATGAGGTGGCTTGGGCATCTGGTCAGGATGCCTCCTGGACTCCTCCTGGGGGAGGTATTCTGGGCATGTCCATCTGGGAGGAGACCATGGGGAAGACCCAGGACATGCTGGAGAGACTATTTCTCCAGGCTGGCCTGGGAACGCCTCGGGGTCCCCCCAGACGAGCTGGACCATGTGGCGGGGGAGAGGGAGGTCTGGGCCTCACTGCTCCAGCTGCTCCCCCTGCAACCTGACTCCGGGGAAGATGGATGGATGGATAAATTGGCCAGGCGTGTGAATGACAAAGTCAATGGTTGTCTTTCTGTATATGTGGCCCTGTGATTGACTGGTGACCAGCCCTGGATGTACCCTGCCTCTTGCCTGATGATAGATGGGATAGGCTGCAGCACTATCCAACCCTGACAGCAGAATAAATGGCATTGATAATGAATGAATGAATGAATGAATGAATGAATGAATGAATGAGTGAATGATTTAGAACAGATCAAGGTACCTCCTGTTGTGTGTACTTTGTCTCCCACTGTGGAGTATCCAAAGACCAGTCACCAACCCCCACAGTCTGGCAGGGCTTGATTTGGATGAATTAATAATTTGCATTGTAAAACAGTTTTATACCTTTAATGTTTTGGAGTTTTATTCAGTGGAACACAATACCACAATGATGCTCGGTAATATGAGGGAAACTGTGAAGAATTTGTAAATCTATATTTTCAAATATTTTCCAATAAGTCTTGAGATTATAAACTTGATGTCATTCCCCCATTGACAGGAAACACCATCTACTTATGGGAATTCCTCCTGGCTTTACTGCAGGATAAAAATACCTGTCCTAAGTATATCAAGTGGACTCAACGGGAAAAAGGCATATTTAAGCTGGTGGACTCCAAAGCTGTATCAAAGCTTTGGGGCAAACACAAGAACAAGCCTGACATGAACTATGAGACAATGGGCAGAGCTCTCAGGTGAGGAACAACATTGTTTTCATTCATAGAACGCACGCCAGATCAAGGCAAATTAGCTCCTATACAGCTATTATGGGCTTGACAAAGTACAAAAGATAAATAACAAAATAATTGAAGCAAACAAGTAGCTCCACGTCATTTAGCAAGGATGATAGTGTAGTTAGAATTATCTCAAGGCTGATTCTAGAGACACAGCAGAGACTACGAGGACTCCTTTGGATGTGCTAGATAATCAAATTGTTTGGTAACAAGAGGTATCAAATATTATTAACCGAGGGTGCCTGTTTTTATTTTCTTTAAAGTGTTAATTAATCTCCTGAACACTTCCCTCTGGTTAAGCTGTTTGGCTTTAGAACTGTGAAGGTTGTGTATTGTTCAGGGCAGACCTCATTTGCAAAGTTTTGAGGAAGTCATAAATGTTAGTTCAAATACAGTGCAGTTTGCAGTCAAGTTCTCTCTTTATTTAATCTTAACATACTCCTGTAGCTGCTGTCTTTTTATTCAACACTACAATGTCAACTTTCTTTACAAGGTACTATTATCAAAGAGGAATTCTGGCCAAAGTGGAGGGGCAGCGGCTTGTATACCAGTTCAAGGAGATGCCACCTGATTTGGTGGTGATCGAGGATGAAGACACGGGGTCTGAGGGTAACAATGCCTATGGGAACCAAAGGTCTACAAATGGGCGGTCAGGATCTAAAGGGCACGGAAGGAACCCCAGTCAGGTCTCCATGAAACAAATGAAAACAGAACCAATGGATGAAAGCCTGTATCAGGAACATGATGGCAGACAGCACCACCTTCATGTTTTGCAGAACAACCAAGTTGCAGCTGTTCAAGATTCAACCCAAGCAATGAGGTATGAGGACAGCAAGAGAAATGCTTTTATATTTTGTGTCATTGTTAAATAAGTGCCCATTATTGCTTGCTCACTCAGCCTGAATCCATTCTGAATCTGAAAGATTGTTATTCTTTCACATAGTTGTAAAGTCTCCCTGAAAACTCTCCAAAATGAGGTTATAACTCATTTCAATTGAACTAATTTGATAAATGAAAAGAGCAATGGACACAGTGGTTGTACGTAAAGCAATACTAGGTGACTGAAGGAAACAACTTACTGGAGTAAAAAACATCACCAAAAAAGGCAACAGAATGGAAAATAAATAGCATCTGTTTGGCACCTGGAACCCCAAACTGTGCCATTTTCTTCTTGAACCTATATTCATCATTCCTTATTATACACAGAAAACCTCCCTCACAAACAGTATGCTATTACAAACATCACTCTGCCATTTGAATCATACATAATGAGACTTATCCCTTAATGAGAATCACTACACAGGATGTAGTTCAACAGGTCAGCGTGAGAAGCACATAAAAGGCCTCCTAGATAGTAAGTCTGTTTTCATCAAAAACACTGTAATAGAATTAAGAAATGATCTGTATGTCATTTGGCACACAGCAAATCTTAATACTCAGTGTGATTCTAAAGAGAGTCCCTGACAAATGAATCATATTCTCCAGACCAAACGTGAGACATACTCGTTTGGTACACCACATCAGTTGTTTTTTCTCTTCAGTTTCTCAATGAAAATGGGATGCTAAACTTAGATTGGTTGTCGGTATTACTGAAATAGTCTTAGTAGGTCTTTTTGCATTGGTTTCAACAGATGAAAATATTACAAAGCATTTATATCTGCTCAGAGGTTCATGATGATGTAAGTGTTTTTTTAAGTTTACGTCTGGTTTCCTCCCAAGCATACATTGATAGAAACATATTTGAATATATGTCTTACTCATTATATACATGCACAAAATATATGATTGATCAATTCATGCTAGAGAACTGAATTAACACTAATTGCTATGTATGGTCAATGTCATTATATCCTAAGTTACCCAACCTAACTAGTATCCCAAGTATTACATGCAAAAGTTTTATGTGCTGATGAAGTCACTGTATAACGCAATCAAATAAGATGTACGTGCAGAAAATTTTATTTATTTGTTTTATTTGTTTGTTTGTTTTCCAAGTGCACAGTGGTGTCTATGCCTGAGCGGGTTCTTGGCTCTGCTGTCTGTATCTGAGCGCAAGTAGTTAAACATTGTCTGCAGCTGGGAAACAAGGAGAATAATGATTTCAGCTGCACGGCTGACAGTGCTGTTTGTTATATTAATAAGAACCTTAATATTGCTGTTTGGCATCACAGCTGTTCAATGGTTAAATGATTATATGATTCAATCAAAAATAATCCAAGTCAATTTTTGTTAAAATAGAAATTGAATATCCAACGGCTTGAGCTCAGTCATAGAAACTGAAAAAGCACAGGAAAAAGTTGCGGTTATATGTGGTCCAAGTCACTCTGTTTTTACCTTTTCAGAACCATCAGTGCATCTGCATCCCTTCCCATGGTCCTGACATCTTCTGGCTCTCTTCAGCCTGTGCCACTCCCCACTGTTCTGAGTAGTGGGGATTCCAGCAACTCACCCACCTCGCGAGTTATTCTCCATACCATGCCCACCAACACTGCAGGAAGTAAGGATGTGGTTGCAATCCATACAGCCTCTGTAGCAGGTGGAGCAAACAGCCTTCAGGATGGTCTCCCTCAGCAGCTCCTGGTCACCAGTCTCAGCTCCTCCACTCTCCCCTCTGCCACATCTTCCAGCGTTTCCCCTCCGGGAGTCATTAATACCACTTCTTCAAACATCAACAGTCTCCCCCGCCTGGTCACAATCAACACAACCTGTGGGCAGACCATGGTAGCACAGCAGCCTGGCTCTGTAATAGCCACTGTGCTTAAATCCAGCGACTTCCCTGGGCTGCAAGTCAAGGAGGAAATGCTGGACGGTGGCTATTTCCAGTCAATGGTGAACAGTGATCCATCACTCTTGGCAAATACATTTGTGAAGGAAGAGATGTTGGTAGGTGAAGCGGAGTTGCAGTACAGGACTGTGATCATTGATACCAGTCAAAGTCAGGGCCAGGAGCCTGACAATGAAACTATAATTAATGGACATAGTGAGGGCCTGACCCCTGTGGAGGAGCTGGAAGTACGTGGGGAGATGTCACTGCAACCTGAGCAGGGAATCAAGCGCCTGCAAGAGCTACCACTCTCTGTCCAACTACCTGCAGACTTTATCCAGATGAAGGCAGAGCCTCAAGAGGCCTAGGACAGAATGACTCTTTGTCACAACCACCTTCAACCAAAACCGGAATTTGAATCTATGTTGACCGCAGATTTGAGATTTTGCTTTACCACTGTGATCTGATCAAAGATCAGAGCCAGGGATTTTGTCGTGTAGCTCATAAAGGTTGTTCAGTTCAGCCTCAGGATTTAATTGTTTACTCTTATATTTCATGACGATGTGCCTAATTTAAAAAGAAGAAAATAAAAGAAATCAAGGGAGTGTTTAATATTTTTAAATAACATTTCAGAGTTTCAGCTATCCCACAGGAACCCTTACATTACGAAAAAAGATTCACACGAATATGCATGCATACAGAACTTCTTCCCCTCCAGGAGAACAGGCATTGTATAAACCAGGGATCCTAATGTACCATGTGCCAGTTTGTCATTTGCACACCATACATTGGACTTGTATTTCTCAAGGGGCTTTTGTTTTGTATTCAAGAACGCAACAAACCGTAACAGGGGATCTAATGTGAAATGGTGCGATGACATGACTTGTGAGGACATGCAGAAAGAGTACATTTTCAAAACCCCTCGCTGTTTCCTGTTCTCATGGATACATGATGGATTCTGTATGATAGTGTCAGATTCAGAGAATAAAACACATCTCAGTTTGATTGAAGAGTGCCTTACAAGAAGTTTCAACAACTTTATACTCTCCTTTGTAAATGCCATAACAACGGACCAATGGGTATTCTGACTTTCAGACTTTAAGAACTTGTTGTTGATTTATTTTCACAGTAAAGATAACGGTATACACATCACTTCTACAGCCTCTGGCCTTAAAACTCTTGTGTTACTCTGGAAATGGGCATTTTCTGTAGACCATGAACAGTCACCATCAAAAGTGTGGCTGTGGCTACAGACCAAGGCACAGCAAATTGGGAGGCATTTATAGAAAGAGACTATACGAGACAAAACAGATTTTAACAGCCTCTGACACAGAAGTGTGTATCTCACAAAGGTTTAAATCCCGTTTATATGAAATGGAATATGTACAGTATGGATCTCCCTTTTGCTCTTACCCTCTTTTCTCTCTCTGGCTATCTCAGTTTCTCTCCACAAACACATTCCTACACTCTCAAACTCGCGCTCTGTGTTTTTGTGTGTGTGTGCGTGTGCGTGTGTGTGTAGTCTCTCCTGCTTTCTCTTCTCATACCTTCACTTTCCCTCTACACACACACAAAAACATGTATACATGTATTTGTGTATATATGTATATATGTATACATACACACACACACACACACACACAGACATGTATATGTATGTGAATATATATATATATATATATATATTTATATATATATATGTGTGTGTGTGTGTGTATGTATGTATATGTTTGTGAAATGTAATTTTATGGCCATAGCAAATTTATTTATTTTGTGAATTTCTAAATTCTATATAATATAGGCACATTTTATTATATTTTCATGTGTAGACATGAGGGACTATACAAAGAACATGAGTGTTAATATCAAAAAGCTTAAATGTTATTTTTAAGGGCAGTTTTTCAATTGTGCAGCCTTTCATATAATCCGTCAGCTTTAGTTTTTTTTTGTTTTTGTTTTTTATTAGTCAAAGGCTCAAATGGTGAGAGCTTTCTCTTATATCCTATTGTAGATATCTTCGGGCGTGTTTGTTATGAACACACAAATTATGTTCGTTGGTTCCTCCTTTTCAGCAGACATACTGTACCTCTTTAACATTTTTTAGCTGTCAGGGCAATACTTCAAATATTTGATGATCTGTGCACTTGGTAGGCCTGAAGAAAAGTAGCAAATGTATTAATCAATAAATCTATTTTCCTTGGTTATTTGGTACACAAATGTATAAGTGCTGCTTCAAGGTTCCCTCTCCTCTCCACTCTTGGTCCTGTACTTGGGTCATTCAAATCTGTGCCTTCTCTATTTGCTGTTCCGACACGTTGAGGACCTCTCGGGCCAGCTATTCGATTGGTCCCGTGGCCCGGCCGAGGATGAAGCCACGCAGACCCGTAGTGGTACCAAATCTGCCTGTGTTTTTCTTTAGAGTGTACCTGCAGACATACTGACTTTTATCTACACTCGCATTCAAGGACAGTAGTTAAACACTGCTTTACAACCCTGTATCTGTAAAGTGGTTTGGGGTCTGCAAAGGCACTCTGAATGTATACATACGTTTCTGTCTATGCACACATTTTGACAATCAATAATTACACTGGGTATATTTTGAAAAATCTGGAAGTCTTATTGCTTTTTTGCTTTGTATTTGTCTTTGATTCTACCCAGTCTCCTGCTTAAAGTTCAGTGTACGATGTTGAGGTCTGTCTACTGTTTATTCAATGTGGCATCTTTATGACTTGGATTGTGAATGGCCTCCTATATGCTGAATATAGAATTGAGTTTTGATAAAATCAACCAAAACTATAAAAACTTTTACAGATTAAAGGAATAATATTTCTTCCTTGAATATCTTTTTGTTTGTTGCACTACTGCAGACAAATCATTTATTTTATTTTATAAATTATGAGACAAGGAGAATGGATGGATGTCTCAAGATATATTTGCAAATGAAATTCAGTTTTGAAACTAATGGCTCATAATGGGTTGAAAGAGAAATTGAATTTCTGTTCCCCAGATAACTGAAGTTTTTTCGCCTTAAAATTCAAAGTGATATTTGCTGGGCTGTTATCAGCTTCAGGGGACTACATCCACATGGCATTTGAAGAAAGGAAACAGCTACTGTTGGAAGCTGGATTGGAACCATTACCATATGCAGAGACTGATTGGACTGTATTTAAGAGCACTGCTTCTCTGGTTGCTGTGGGTGGATGAATACATTAGCATGTGACATGCCCAGAGCTGAAGACACTCGAGCCTGTCACCACAACCGCAGAGTGAAACTGACTTACACTAATTCTGTTAGAGCATGTGTAATGTTGGTGTGTGTGTCTGAATGTGTGTGTGTGTGGTCAGGGTGCTTGTGTGTGGGTACTGAGGGAGCTGTCTGGCAGAAGGGCATGCATGCTGTGCCTGGCTCCACCTACACACACACACACACACACACACGCATACACACAGCTGTGAACTAAACAATCCAAACTTGCCATTGAGTTCACCGTGCATGCATGCATGCATGTACGCGTGCGTGCACACACACGCACACATAAACAGAGGTTCAATGATGGTCACAACTGCAACCTCTTTCACTCCAGCATGACCCCATCTGCCTTTTACAAATGGCAAAAAACACCACATGAGTTACACACATTCATTAACGAACAACCCACCATTACATCCAGACACTTTGCTTCACTGTTCAGTGGTTTATCGATTGCCTGCCAAATGGTAAGCGGCGGTTGTTATGGATAACTAAAATAACGAAAGGCCACTAACAGCCATTATATCTGAGCTATTTCTTTAGTTAATGAGTCAGAAACCCTGAAGATGGAGCAGGAGCCAGGTCCTGGGAGAGGAGGACTATTTCTGTGTCGCCTGCAGCCACTGACACAGCGCGAGTGTTTACTGCTGTGCCATGCTGCCTCTCACAGCGGGAACAGTTGAAGGATGATGGCTGACATTATTGTGCCTCTAGCCTGTAGCAGGAACAGTACAGGGAGAGCTTATTTAACCATCAGGTCACAAGACTAACTACAACATTAAAAAGAAAAGAGGGTAACTGCAGTGCTCCAGCCACCGCAGCTGTATATTATTTTGAACTGACAATCTTTTTTTTTCTTTTTTTTTCGTTTTGCTTTGATTTTTTTAAACCCAGGATATTAAGATGATGAAATAATCATTTATTAATTAAATCAGGAGAAAAAAGTTGAAAAACAACATCTGATTGCAGTGGTTTTTTCTGCGTGAAGAACACTTTAACGCCACAAGATGGCACTGGTAATACACCTGCTGTATAGCAGAGCCTTCGTCTCAGTCTGAAAAGGAGTAACTATTCCTTCAGGTCAATAATCTAAATACACCCTCTTTATACATTAGTTTTTGCCCCTCTCCTCCCCGCAATAGCAGCTCACGAACCAAACAATTGATCAGTTATTTGAAACGAAAATAACCACCGCATTTTTTATCGGTAACAAAAGGAATCAATTCACATGTGAGCTTCATTGAAAGAGGCCGTTCCCCGAACCAGGTAGGGGAAATTCCTTGAACTACACTAACCTGTTAGGCACTATGTCAAGTAGGGCAGTCAACCTTGCTTCCTCCCCTCATCAAACACGTGATAAAAAAATAAGTGCTTGCGGCCGCTTTCCTAGACACTGTGTAAACACATGAGAAAACTGTGAAAAGCTTCATTTGAGATTAATTCTTGCATTATATCTGCAAGGGAGGAGTATTACAGTACTATCACAGACTCAAAGATATTCCTCATATCTAATGAGAAACAGTACAGATCCTCTGCAAACATGATAGGGCTGTCAATTCACCGCCACATTTTAAATAGACTGACATGAACAATCAGATACAATTTTATTTTGAGTTATTCATCATCTTTTTTCCATTTTCGAAAGCTAATCAAATGCCACCAAATAATCTGCCACTCGAATAGCCTAGTGCTGTCTTTTAATTCAAATTCATAAATAAATGTAGTTTTTTTTTTTTTATCATAGTGTCTTTTTAATTTAGCAGCACTTAAAGTGATTAACACCTCATCTACACTGCATTTCTTCAACCTCGAAACACACCCACACATGCACACACATACATACTCATGCGCTCACAATCACTTGGCAGAGGCTGTCTTGCAAGGTGTTAACAAAGTCATCTGGGATGTTTTGCTCACAGACATTTTGATATCAGGAGATTTTTTGTTATTTAAATAAGCAAACACGAATCCAGATCAGGACTTTATCTTTATGGTTCATGGTCCTGTTTTATATTGAAATCAGTATTCATGCCTTCAATCTCTCATCTCTTCTTGTCAACGCCTATTGCACAAATAATCACCAAACTGTCTCTGCCTCTATTTAAGCCCCTGTGCCACACCCATACCTTGCTAGATTGTCATGACTACCAGTGAATCCCGTGCTCCCCCATGCTCCCCAGTGCTGCATGTAAGTGTATGATTTAATTTTGTTGAACTGTTTTTTATCATTGGACTACTTTCACCTGTATAACCCTGCTGGTTAACTTAAGTAAAGAATTTTGGAACTTTGAATGAACTCTGCCCGGTTCAGTTAATCCATTTTACATAAACATATGTTCAGATGTGAATATAATGTGTTGGAAAATGTGTTGGAAAATTCCCCACAATTGTACTAAATAAAGCATAAGTACAGGTTGATCTCCTATCATTTCGTTTTTTTTCTGTGGGAGGAGGACTAATGCCATGAAATCTAAAATTTTCATCAAAAACATTTTCAAAAAGACTTACCAACCAAGCTTTAACCTGTTGTTATCTCAAAGGACTGTATTTCTGAAAGTCAAGCCTTGAACACTAGATTATACGGATGTTGAGCTATAATTCTTTTAATAAGCTCTAAATTTCTTCTGGAAATTTGCAGGGCATCAGTTTTCCTTATGAATATTTTAGTATGATTTGTTTTCAAGCGTAAACATCTGTACTTAAAAGCTTGACTTTTATAGTTCTTATTTAACCTTTGTCCCAACAGACACAAGATGCTCTTAGGGAACCAGCTTTAATATCTGTAGCAATCTCTCCAGTCAGGGTAAGCCATCCCATTCAAAATGACTCTCAGGGCTTCTGCGGCAATTTATTCTCAAAACTACACAAAAGAGTCCATAGAGTCTGCTGAGACCTTGGCAGATAGAAAATCAACAACTGACAATCTTGCAAAAAATATCCCTTTATACCATTCCTCATCACTGTGACTGCAAAGCATACTGGATCCGTCCGTTTACTGAATATTTGACAAGCTGATGTGAAATAGTGCGTAATTAATTATATGAACCAGTATTGTATGAACTTTATTTTAGAGCGGCCTTGGGGGCTTTGCCGTATACTCAACTGTTTATTTGAAATATGTTTGCAATTATTGTATTTGTTAACCCAAGCTTTAATTTTTTTTGCTTGACATGTTGCTCTGGGCTGTCTGACATTATTGATTTTAAAAATAACCATTGGGTTGTAGTCTGAACTTTATGTGCATTTCCATAAATCACTTATATGGAGTAATATGTTTTGCCCTCACAAAATGCTTTTTGCAGGAAAATATTATTGATGACACTGACATTGATATCATACTGACAAGATATGATTCAACACCCTGATTCACTTACCGAGAGAAATACTTTTGTGTTGCTGTACACAAGCATTATTTTGCATCAGAAACACAGGAGAGCCTAAGAATGAAGTACAGACAGTAACATAGTATTTTTCTCTTTTTTTTTGCTTCACAGCTCTTAATGTTTCTACTAATGAGCGGTGTGTAACGGACAGAATGAGATGTCTTTTCAATGAATTGCATTTGTTCAAACCCACATCACATCAGCTTCACTCCAGGGTATTAAGTTTCTTTATATTAAATCACATTGTTTCATATAAGGTAGGACAACTAAGGTTGTTCATACAATGAAATTTTAATTGGAAGAAGTATACAAAAGACTTCAAAACAATCTATGACAACACGTGTGTCCTCGTTTGGACTGAATATATCATATAGATTGGATACTCTGCTACCGCACCTTTTGTCATTCTGACGAGAGTGTGTCTGTGCCTCCCTCAGTGACTATTTCAGCTTGACAGATTGAGTTGTGGTGTTTCAGCTTTAAAATGTCTCTGCAAAAACAGACTGTTTGAACAGTGGCACCATGTAAAGCTATGCGTGGATTGGAACAACAACGAAAACAAAGGGGGATAACTTAACATCAAAAAAGGACACCCTAGATCTGTGCATCTCTGATCCTGTGACTTGTGTACCACAGTTAAACAGAGAAGATTTGTCAAAGCATGAACATGAAAAGATGTATGACCATATTCTTTGTTTAGCAGCTTAATTGCTGCAACTTTATTGACATAATGCTCACATTCTTTTTTGGTTTGGGTCTTCTTTTTTCCTCCCTAATTTGCATAAAGTAAATTGAGTCATTGAATTCAATGCTAGTCCTCTTTATAATATAGACATATGTCAATCTCTGCTTTTGTGTATGCATCTTTTAAACTTGAAGACTTCATTATGTAACTTTGAATCCATTTGAATTGACAGCTTTCATCTCTAAGACTCCATTGAAAATGTTAAATCTTGAATTCATATTGAGTGATATTTATATTATATTTATAGTGAGTGTTTACAAATGCAGTAATTGCACTTAAAAACAGTGACAGCTGGTACAACGTTAGCTGGTGTGAGAGAAGAGGATGCAGAGAATAGGGTTGGATGGAGCCAGATGACTTGCTGTGGCTACCGCTGAACGGAGCAGCCGAGAATAAAGAAAACAAATTATATTTATAAACATGTGATGTAATTTGATAGCACTTTATGAAGTGTTATGAAATATTCATATCTATAACATGCCATTGTGTATATGTACATATAAATTGATTACAAAATGAATAAGAGAAACAGAAATTATGCTTTGGTGTGTATATATTAAGAAAAACAAAAAGTTAATCTTTCTTACTTAATTATAATCCTTACACAAAGTAAAATGAAAGGAAAACCAAATAAGCAAGAAAACGGCTAAGCAAAAGAAACATACTGTATCAATACTACACTAAAAAAAGCTCCAAATGGATTTTTGTTTGAATGACTGACTGGCACTAAGTTTTCAACTTTGACAGTTTAGTTAACAGCAGACACCCTCATCAAACCCTCCCGAGCATTCGGGCGATCCACCAGTTACAAGGCATGACAATCTGACAGATGACACGACCTCCTTGGTAGTAGTAAGGCCATGGGTTGAATCCACCTAGGGGTTCATAGTAACGCCGGCAGAAGCGGTAACCCCGGCGACAGTACTGGCAGCAGTAACCGTTATCATCCAGACGATTATCGAGCTCCGTTTCAGCATCTCGCTGCAGAACACACAGGATTGGGAGAGGTTATGATTAACGCAGAGGTTGAGAAAGTACAGCAACTCATAGTTTAAATTGATGAGCCTGCGCTCACTTGCACATCATCAAAACGTATTGGAGGGAAAAAACAGGAGGGAAAAAACTGATTTGATGTAAAATCCAAAGTTGTGTTATGGCTAATGAGAATGACAAAGGGATTGAGATAGCAGTAAAAGTGAGAGAGCTTGATTTAAGCTCTAGGGAATAAACCATGATATAATACTCTTGACCTTTTTATGCCAGAGATAGCAGTATTTCTGGATCCAGTATCTTCCATCCAACAGCTCTAACGTTGGATGGAACATAGTTACCGGCATAATTACACTATTTCTTTCATCTCTGACCTCTTAACTCCCTCAACCGAAGCTGTCTCTTTGCACCAAATGGCAGCCCCTCCTCCAATAGAGCATTCAAATTAGAGCACCACATGTCTTGGCACCCTCCCTCTGACCTTGACTTTAAGTGCGTGGCACATTCCTAAAGCAATTAGCAGACTAATGATCGCCTAACAAGGATTCTTTCATTTGCTCTTCCTGGCTGACTCTGAATTTATAGAGGGGCCAATTGAAATCCAAACGAAAGGTAAATTGGGTAGATTTAATGGGCCTTGGATTTTTCCATTGTGCTGGCTGGTTCGTGCCCTCGTAGGCTCGTGGAGGCTGAGTGCCATGCCTTTGATCGCGTGCAACTCCTAATGGGGTTCGGAGAAGTGCCACTTAACTCACCGCGAGAGTTGAGATGGCAACTGCCCTCCGTCTGCATTTGACCACATTTCAATCTCTTTTAGTAAATTAATCCTCAGAGACATTTTGGCTCTGTCTTGTTAAACTGCTTGGATCCATGGGTTGACGGGCCTGTGCTGCCTTCACATTCAGAACAAAGTGGCATAATGCTTTGAAAGCATTTACAATGAGTAAGCTACAGGCAATAGTGCAGAACAAAACATATCCGCTGCTGGGAATACGAGTGTTGGTAGTGTTTGAGGAGACAGGACCTGCAGGAACATATGGCTGAATCCCTTTAGCTTAAATAAGGGAATAAGTGGCTATTTTAATTTTCCCTATCACGGGAGAGTTGCTCACAAGAGGCCTACACAGATTATATCTTTTGCTTAGTTGTCATCCTGTATTTTCATCACCAAACGCACATAAAAATAAGTAATGGCATTCAATGTGATACATGTCTGTGGAGGCTCTCTGTCATCCCGGTCATGATGAATTCTTGTCGAAATCTTCTTGTCGTGGCAACCGGACTTGAATTTCTTCACGTGAGGACATTTCATCCCTAGTCTGTGGGGCTTCTTCAGTTCTAATGACCTGTGGGGAGTTTCTGAATATAACTGCCAGGGTTTTGGGCGGGTATAGGGTATGGTGTCATGCCAATGTAAGAGTTGAATGGCAGAAGCTAGGTTTAAGGAGGTTGTTATGCGGGGTGTTGTTCGTTGGGACAAAGGAGCAACTTTTGTGGAATTACCTGGATTGTAATGTGAAAAGTTAAAGCTAAACAAAGGAGTGAAACCTGTTGAATCACATGAACTGAGGCTCATGTGGCTGTTACGGGGGGGCTGCTTCTGGTGGTTAATCTTTCCTGATTGTTTGGAGAGTGCAGATGGGCCTGGTCTGTGTGTGCAAATCCGTCTTGGTATCGATCCCAGTCAGGCATTATACGTTTTTGAAATGTTTACCAACCTTTACCTTATCTTACCTTGCTTACCTTAAAGCAACCGCTTTACCTTTTCACATTCCAATCCAAGTAATTCGACAAAAGTTGCTCTTTTGTCCCAACGAGCGACATTAGCATAACAACCCCCTTAGACCTAGTTTTTACCAATCAAGTCTTACATTTACATAACAAGCCACCATAACCTATATCCGCCCCAAAATCCTGGCAGTTATTTTCGGAAACGCCCCACAGGTCATTAGAACTGAAGAAGCCTCTTGGATGAGGTGTGAGGGGTATTCAAGTGAGGAAATTCAAGTCTAGTTGCTGCGACAAGAAGGTTTGGAGAAGATTGTGATACATGGAGTAAAATGAGTAAAAAAGACTTTAAGACACACCCAACGATTGTGTTTTGGATCGGCGCATTTGATTTATGACTACAACAGGTGCAAAACATATTTAAGATTTGTTCAGTCAAATTTCAGGTCAAAGGCTTGTTAACAGCACTCTTATTGAAAGCTGTCAGTGGACCAAAGATGATCTTATTTGCTTCTCATACACCAAACTGCGATGTTACTAAAACTCCAACTCCAGCATGAGAACGGAAGAAATATTCAAAAAATTGCTGCTTAAAAAAAGCGGGATCAACAGGCTGCATTGTGCCTTAAAGACAATTAATCAGAGCTATCCTTTTAAAACGGAGGGCACATATTAATCACTTTGGCTTTGAGTTGCTGTCTCTAGAGGGATGCTGCTGTGATAAGAATGGTTCACCTTGGGAAATCTAGGCAGTCACTCACAAACAAGCAGCATTAATGAAGAGTAAAAGCCATTACCCTCTTGCTGCATCTGATTTCATCACACAAACACCTGCAAACACATTCACACACACGCTTGCACACAAACACCTCTATGCATTTTATGAGGCGCTGGATATGAATGAGTCTGCAGAGTAGAAACCTGCCTAAGCCATTCAATAAGATGTAACGAATCAAAGCACGACTCCTCTAATCTCCACACTTGTTGGCGTTATTTCACACACACTGCTTACAGCTCTTCATGAGCTTGAAGCACATGCCTAGATGTGTTATTAAATCTCATAGCATCCTTTCATTCCAGGATCAAAACAGCAGAGATAAGATTTCTGTCTCATGCCCTGCTTTGTATTTGAAAAGGATTTCATGTAGACACACAGGACAGTGCGACGCAAGAATGATTTGCTGCTTGTCCTGAACTCAGATTTTGATCTTACTGTGCTCTGCGGAAGGGTGGAATGAATTTAGGTATAATTGAATATGTAGATAGTCATTTCAATTCTGTAAATTCTGGCAGTTTACCAATGTGATAAGGAGATTTGGTTTTTCTATGTAAAGATTCCTCCGAAGGCCCAACGAGTCAATGTAATGATCTATTAATTCTATCAAATGTTCCATACAGGAAATGAAATCCAGTCTGACCCTGAATCTCGCGGTATTGCAAAGTATACCCACTATAGTCACAAAAGCACATAGGCACAGGTAGAATCACACACTGAAGTTGTTTGCATGGTTTATGACCATTAACATTTTTTTTTTTTTTACAACGAGGCCGTCTGTTATTGTCAACACATACTTGCGTTGTGGGTCAAGGACAGAAGCACCATCCGATCAGCCTTGTCAGATGGTAGTTATTCAGTCTGAAATTTTCCAGGCCACCACTGAAACCCACCGCTTTCTGACGTAGCAGCTGCGCAAGTGGTCAACTTCATATATCTACCAACCCGTGTCCCAAGGACCAAGACAATTATCCCACTTTACAAACGTGCACTGTGGGGAGAAACGGCATCAAGGGAATGCTTGTTTTGGGTTTCTGTGGGTGTTTGATTATGATAGAGGAAAGGATTCCAAATAAAACACACATACACACACACACACACACACAAAATGAGAGCCAGTGGCAAACCGTGTTCTTAGAGGAAGGTGTTTTCTGACTGTGCAGATTTACATGAGTTGTGGCTCTGAGTGAAGAAGATGAAGAAAAAAAAATTGGATTTGCTAACACATGTGGCATCCCACTGGCATGAACTGGAGTTCAGTCTACCAATTACAGTCTACTGCCTGGCCTCTGCTTGGTCACAAAGCCCTTTGTTATCACCAGACTCACAAACGCTCTGCTTGGATGTTGTGCTGGGATGGATTGTGGGGTATGCATTACTCAGCTGATAGAGGCAAAACATTTCAAAAGGATTGTGGGGTTTTTCATCCCCTGGTATGTTTTAATTGCAGAGCACTGCTTCCCTGTCACAGATGATGAAGGAGAAGACATGGAAGATGGGTGAAATTTAAGAATTGGGGAAAGGTGTTTCTGGAATAGACCTGATAAATGTCCTCATTATAGAGCGTCTCATTTCTATATACATCTTTTACCGTTTCTTACTGGTTTGAGAGAGAGAGATAGAGTTTGACTTTGCTTCAATGAAAATGTGTATGCATGCTTTCGGCTATCTTTGTGCCTGTGCGCAATATATTTAAGGCCAGAGTCAAGGATAATTAACCATACAGTATTGAGTGCTTTGTATGCGGTATGCCAAACGATGACACTTAGCCTTCATATTCTTCTAATACGTTTTTATAATTAAAATTAATAATTAATAAATGATCTGCAATAATCTGCACTGAAATAAGTGACCTCGATGGTTTCTGTCTGCACAGTCCTTTTGAGTGGCTCAAAAGACTTCTATCCTTTTTAAATAAAGGTTCAGATAATAAATAAATAACTCACTAAATAAATAAAAGAGAACCCAAAAAAAAGGTACCAACGGGCGCTCTAGGCATAAGTTGCTTCCTTTGAAAGCCTGGATATTCTTCTCAATTAATGGAGAGACATTAAGGGAGTCTTCAATGAACTGGCCTTACTTAAACAGATATATAGAGCTATTGCTCTGCCCTCTGGTGCACAAAGTCAGTTTTAACATCAATTAGTGAGCGATTTATATGCAGAAAGAGTCGGGGCAGAGCTTAAGCTAATTGAAGTGGCTCCACTGTATCTTATGATGGGGTCCTTCCTTGATATGTTGCAGAGTGGCCACACTTACATAATCATTTACTGCAGGGTGGTCCAGAACATCACGGGTGAAACGTTGACCAGTGACCTCTGCATCCGGCGTGTCCACATTTCCCACCTCATGAAATTCAGCATCTGAATACGGAGGAAGGCAGAAAAATTTCGTAGCCTCGCGACTTTTGTCAGTTTTGAATTTTTGCAACATCAATTATGACGCTCTGAAACAAAATTTTGGTGTTAAAACAAACATTCTGTAGCAGCAGGAAGTCACTTTTTCATGCTTAAACCAAAATAGTGCATCAACTGTGATACTAAAACAACATTTTTTGTAGTACTCAAATTGTCAAATGATTTCATGAGATTTTCCTTAACAACCATGAAAAAGATTATCTTCACTGATCAAATGAACAGTGATGTTCATTTCAAAATATTCTACGCAATTCCATCAAATATCTTTTTTGATTTGCTTGATAACAATGTGGATTCACATACCTTGAAATACATTAATGACAAGTTTTACTTTACTTAGAACCCAATGACTATATCATACTTTGTATGTTTTTTTTCAATAACATACAAATCAATACTTATGCTCATGAAAATATCTGATGCCAAACCGTATATTATATTACTTATAATAGTTGAAAAATATAATTACATAAATGATGATATATTACGAGATGCTTGCCACACCATACATAATATGCATGAGGTGCTTCGTGGTCACTGGAATTTCTATGTCTTAAACTTTTTAAAATTATGCTTTTGCACTGTTATCTGAAGACTATTCAGGATTTGAATGTTTTCATCACTGCAGTCTCCATGGGCATCTACAGTATATGGTCTTTCGGATGCCCCCCACTGAGAGTATAAATAGGATGTGTTTAGACACAGAGATGCCCTCTGCTCTTACCACCCAGGGGATGGATCCAGTGTATGGGCAGCGCCTGGCAAATCTCCCAGATCTTGGAGTTGAAGAGAAAGGCTGGGTTAACGATGGGCTCCTCGGCAGGAACCCACACTTGGGAGTCCTCCATCTTCATATCCATGGCTTCTGTCTCATCCACTTTCTAAACCACACACACACACACACACATACGCACACGATATCAAGGCCAAATACACCAGGGTTCCACACTATACAGTACATGCTTCTGCCTTCGCAGTTTCATCCCATGAGCCAAACAACATCTCCAGCCTCATTGTTTTATCTATCACCTCTGTGTCCACGGCGAGCTTGCCAACTGCCTGACTCCTGACTCCCACTGCCCTGACTCCCTCCTCTCTCTACCCCTCATCCGCTTCTGAACCCGCAGGCTCGCTCTTGCTATTACACATCATTGATATTCACAGACAGTGATGATTTGACTTTTAAATGACTTTAGAGAAGATCTTCATTACTCTGAGTGTGACTGCAATATCGTTTAATGTGACAGACACAATAAAGCCTTGCAGCCCCCTACCCCGCCCCCAACCCCTCAACCTCACCACCACTGCTACCATCACCACAGTGTTTCACTTGCCATCAAGCTCTATCAGTGGGCTTAATTTGTTGATTCTGTATTTCATGAGCTGTAAAGTAAACTATTATTGCTTAATGATAGGGACTACATGTCACTGTGGTCTAATAGAGACTTATGAAAGGGATTTGGTAATGCTCACTCCAAGCTATGCAGATGTTTTTTTTTTCATGTATATGTAAATACATATAAACGGACCCCTCTTCCCATTTGCTTGTTAATTAGCAACCCAAAACAGAAAAACAGCTCACTTGACAAATGTTTTTACAAGGTGATTTTCTCTCAGTTTAAAGTGTAATTGCACATTAGTGAAGGTTGATGTAAAATCCTAGGGCTATAGGAGGACGAAGAGCCGTTTGTATTAGGTCGTGCACCCTCCCATCCCCTCAACTCATCATTCCTGCATGAAATCAAAAATTGTTGTCACTACCAAGTACAGTTATGACCTGTGGTGGAAAGACAACCAAAGAAATTCAATGAAAAAATTCTGTCCCATCCAATATTTTAGAGATGTTAAGCCAAACGTCATGGCTCATGACAGACAGGGACCATAGAAAGGGGGAATCAAAGAAGAGGCATTGAGGTGTTGCGGCCCCCAGTGTTATTCTTTCCAATACAGCCCCAAATCCCCTGCAGCACCCCTGGTGACGGTGATGGAGGTAGTGATTTTTGGTAGCTGGTAGGGGAACTAGGTAGTGAACCGGCTGAACCAGACAGCAAAACACCCTTGGTTAGAATGATTCAAAGCAAGCTTGAAGAACACATACAGTACTCTTTTAATTGGACCTCTTAACTAGTGAAACCAAGTGAGTCTTCTCTGGAAAAGCAAATGGAGGTCATGACACAGGGCTCACAACAAGAATTTGACTTTACAGTTGAGAAACAACTCCAATAACTTGTAGGCAAGTGTGCCCAGGGGAAAGTGGTAAAGGTCAGCCTTTTAGCAAGGGCGGAGGATTTATAAATGCCAGTTGACAAGCACCAAGACAGCATGATTATAGCCCCTCTGTATATACACAGTTTTGAAAGGCCTTTCAATTTTGCGATTGACAAATGGTATATTACAGAATTCAAGAAATGTTTAAACAAGAACTAGACCCTGGCAAGTATGATAATTTATTGTTTGTAAACCTCCCCTGGTATATCGACAGTACAGTTTTAGAAGAAAGAGCACCTTTATTGTCACTATTTCAGAGCCACCTTACTGTTTCATACAGCACAACATCAGCAAAATTTGACCTCTGCTTTTAACCCAGCTAGTGGAGCAGTTCGGGCTTCAGCGCGTAGCTCAGCAACACCTCGACAGATGAGGAAAAGCACAGGAATCAAACCATTAATGTTTGGTTTTAAAGATGACCGCTCAAACCCCCTAAGCCATGTTGCCCCTTAAGTTTGTGTCCACAATCCTCTTAACTTAATTAATACTGTGGTTATTTGTACCATGGACTGGTTTTAAACAATTCACTTAATCCATTCCAGTGACGTGCAGTCAGTAGAGGCAGGGGAGGCCGGGCCTCAACTGTCATCATGGACAGAACAAAATGCAAAATGAAAAAATAAAGTAAATGGTTATATTATTCAGTGATTTTATTTTTGTGATTTTCCGCATAGTTTCACCATTTTTAGTTATTTTTTCAAAATCGCTAAAAAAAATTCACATTTAAGAAGAGACGTGCGGTGACGCAGCAACCAGATGTGCCCACTATGGATTGCGCAATGATTCCGCTAACTATGCTACCATGCAATGCACTGAGACTTTATTGCTGTCTCTTTGGATGTCATTATTAAAAAAAAAAACACTTTTAATATATGTACTAATTTTCCATAGTTTTGCTGATGTGTCGAATGTTTTTTGTCAACAACTGTAATGTGTTTCTCGTAAACATAAATTGATTACAAAGAGACATTAAGTGAGGCAGGCAGTGACGGTGCCTCATGGTAGGGGGCACCGCTGATCCCAGGGATCCTTCTTACTACTCGGATACAGAATAATAGAATTAAAAATAGCAAGCCACAGTAAACAGTTAGCAAGTCAAGTGCAGCCATACAGCTATTATTTTGCCGATCTCATCGGGCTGTATAGCTCACAAACGGTGATGGATGAATTTAAATCTCCTGGTCAGCCTCTCAACTTTTTATCCCAAAAGGATCTCATTTAAAGTGTTTCTAAGGCGACAAAGTTGCTCCAGCTGGTGGTCACTGTTCCGGCAACAACAGCAGCGGCGGAGCGCTCATTCTCGGCACCGAAAAGACTCAAAACAGACAGTCGGAACAGGACCGATCAAGGACGACGGTCTTCACTTGTAGCGATTTCCATTGAGACAGAGAGACTTTTAAAACTGAAGAAAGAAACGGAAGACTTCTACAAGGAAGTTATCGATGCTTCAGAATGAGCGGCGCATGGACTTCATTTATAAGTAAAGGTAAGAGATAAAAACGTTTTTTTACATGTGCTTTTATATACTCTACAGTTTGTATATGCAAAGAATGCTGACATGATATTTTAAACAAAACACGTCAACTGCTGCCGATAAAATGGTGGATCTATAGGGTTCATGTTTGTAAATCTGACTGTGATGACGTCAGTGCCTCACCAGCCATGAACGTCACTACACGTCACTGATCCATTCATTGCTATCCCTGTGTTTATGTTCTAGAGGTGAGTTTGTCCCAATCCCTGATAAAACTGAGTGAAAGGCAGAGCCACAAACAACTAATCTAGCTTCTATCTTCAAAAAAATGTTTTTGATCTGTGTGAGGGAGCCAAAGCAACCAGGGTGGGATCAACCAAAAATGACAAAATCATCCCGAAAACCTATAGCTATCCTGCAGTGCGACCAAAGTGCAAACCACTGCACCATCATACTGGTCTTGCTAAACCAGCGTTCACATGCTTATTTTTTAAGGTCATATAAGGATAGAATTAACAATGTAGGAACCCTTCATGCCACAAGTCATATAGGTTTTTTTCTTTAAAAGACAGAAAGCGATGATGTTTAGTAAAAAATTGTAGGTCTGTTTTTGGAGTTGTACTTTACAAGAAGATTGAAGGAGGCTTTGACACTTACATGACAGCTACCAATCAAAATAAAGTATGAATACAAGACACCTGGAAATCAAATTTTTCCCACACAGCTCATAAATCAGCAGATCACACCTTACTAATATTGACCGATTCAATTATTCCTTTTTGATACCAGTTTGTAATTTAGAACATGACTTACCTAGGATAATTAATCTACAAATACTGTTTGAATAATTCTTCGGCAAATTCATGTTTATTCTGGTACCACACATTTTTTAGGGGATGTACTGGTGCATTTTACTTGTGATCAATCACACAACTGAAAATGTCAGCTGGATCATGCTATTATTTGCTGAACTTGAATCTTCATGTAGACAAAAGAAACCATGCTAGCGGGACATTTGTGTATTCAAATTCTCTTCACTGTCTTACTGTTTGCAGTCACCTGAGTGGGAGGTTTTGGGTTGCTGGGTGAGCTGTAGTCATTCATATGAAGTGGCTGTTTAATGGAGCAAGCAGCATCCATTGACAATGTTAAAGGGTGTGGGGGAGGCGAATGATGACCTCTGTGTCAGACAAGGGAACTGGAATGAAGCTCAGGGATTACTCCCTCAGACATTTCATAGAGGAGGCAAATTGAAAAGGGAAGAAAAATACTGGCAAACAATTCACGTTTGTCACCTGGTTCTCCGTTGCAGGGGCTGTATATCCTTATCAGCCGCTTGCAGTTTTCCTGCAATTTTTCCCATTGTTTTTCACCTCAGCTCTGAAGCCCGCCACGGCTGCTCGGAGTCCTCAGTACTGAGAAGCCTGCGGCTGGGTTAAGCTTGGAACCATTAGTGGTTGGTTTTAACCCCTGTGAGCCTCATGTGTTTCACCACCTGAGGTGGAACTTGTGTTCATCTCCTCCAGGTCACATGTGGGTGGATTCTCACAGAGGACAAACGAGGGGGTGCTATCTATTGTTGGCAAGGTCAGGCCAAGGCCACTTTTTATTACCTAAATATGGTCCCCTTGATATCAAGAGCATTTCTCCTGTGCAATCTCCTGTTTATGTGAGGGGGAAAAAGCATTGTCAACAGCAATGAGCTATGGCACACGATTGTATGTGGAGTGATGACAACATTTTCCATCTCTCTGGAACTGAAAGTATTATTTCTCTCAAGATATTTTAACCAAATGAATATATAAAAATCAGACATTGATTTTTTTTTATTTTGTTTGCACAGGCAGTACTGCGAAAACTTGGTTCAGTGTGGTCTCTGGAAGAAAATATTGTTTTGGCAAAATCCTGAACAGCACATCTTCAAACTGAGCTGACAGTAATGCATTTTTACTCCTGCAAAGAGACCTTTCAGGTTGTCTGCTGCCAGATTGTTTTTGTTTTTTTTTCAGTATCCCTTTTCTAGCATTCTAAAAATAAGGGTTTATAAATGTTGAATTAATATCTGTCACTGAATATCAGTATTTACTAAGATAGTATATAGATATAGATATGTTGTTTATGGAGAAGGGAACATTTAACATTAATAAATTAGATGCTCATGCTTGTTTGTTTTTGTACAAATACTGTTTAAGGAATCATAATGTAAGTAAATACATTTTACTGGAGTGAAGTGCTTTTTTTTCTTATATTATGCATCTGTGACTTTTTATGTTGAAAAGGATACCAAAATGCACGAAGGTAACAAAGTTCACCGTTTTCATTCCCCCAGGGGGAAATTTTTTTAAATAAGAAAAACAACACCCTGCTTTATGTTATGTTTTTTTCATGTTATGTCTCATGATATTTTGCATACAAAGGCATTAGATTAAAATTCCTGGACGTTCAGCACTTATAAAAGGAGTTTTGCCTTTTCCATGGAGCAAATTAGTAGATGTGATTTACATGTTTTGAATGAAATGCTGATACTTATAAGCATATTGAGGGCTGACCTGGTCCATGGTGTATCAGATTATAATTTCATAAACACCTTACTGTTAATTACCTCTTTCAGAGGCCTCTCTGAGTTTCTTCGACTATTTTAAAGATTTACTCATTTTACTCATCGCTGTTGTAGTAAGGGCTATGGTTACTCTTGGTATCAACCCCAGTCAATTTTCTTGCCAATGATGACTCACTTTGGAGCTCTGAATTAAGCCAATTAGGCTTCACAGAGCAGAAAAGAAGACTGAGAATGGCACAGACATATGGTGCTTCCTGGGCAATTAGTATCTGTAAACACTGATCAGACACTATGAAGATAAGAGGAAAAGAGACCAGTGTTTGGTTTTTGGGTGTAACAGCTTGTTCTTAAAGTTAAAACTGCGGCTCTGTTTTGCCTTGGCTGACATTTGGCTTTTTCTGTTTTTTTTTTTTAAACTGAATCTGTAAGCTGGGAGTGCCACATATATGCCAACTTTTTCTTCTTAGACACAATGTGAAATGTAAATGAGAGTATGCCAGCAGTAGAGACATTTGAAAGAAGGATTTTTGCTTTGAACATACGGCCCACTCAGTGAATTGCACTGTGACATAGAAAAATTGGAAATTTTGATTGATTGAATTTCCTCCGTGCCTTTTACAGAGTTCACGTACAACTGTAACACTCAGACAACTAAAATGAATCACTCTACACTTGGAGAGGAGCCTTCTGAAATAAAGCACATTTAAAAAAAAAATACAAGTTTAATGGCTTACCACTTACTCAGACCTCTCTTGCACACTTCCCCTTTAGGCTATTTGGGTAGAGCCTTTGTAGGACATGATTAAAAATTAATATTGGCCCAAGATTGACAGCAAACACTATTTGATGTGAGCCACAAAGAGGCAGTGGGTTTGTGGGCAGCTTTCTGATGGTTTCACAGACACTGCAAACCCAGTTGATTCTTCAGTGAGAGGGTGGAGGTGTTCGGAAAAAGATGGACAGGCAGAGAATTTGTGTGGTGCTCACAGTGTTCCACAGTGGTTATCACCCTTCAATATGCGTGACAGCTTCTGTAGGAATACAGAGACAGCTAAGAGGAGAAGCATACCAGCAATTCTCTGTCTTCGGCGTCCACCTCAACCAGTGTGGGCAATTTCTTAGTTTGGGTCCTGATGTAGCACCTCTGATGTTTGGCAAACCGGATCCCAGTGATTCCCTTTGAAAAAAAAAAAAAAGAAATGAAAAGATACTCATTTATTCAGATATATGTTTCATTCATTAACTGTGTGATGTGGATCTCCCAAAAGCATTGGCGCAATCGTGTTAAAAGGCTTCATTTTTTGCTGATAATCAAAGCTCTTAAAAAAGTCGGAGAAGTTAAAACCTAATGAGTGAGAAGTGGATTTTTTGATCTTTTTTTCAGCAGGGCATAAAATTGATGACTATGTTACCCTCACAACACAGCTCTCGCTGTAAAGCTGAATTGAAATTAAATACCAGGTGTGTATATTTCATAGCAGCAGAACTCAGAGACATTGTTGAATATGAAGTGTTTTCTACGGAGTGCCCCTGTTGAATTAGTCAGTTACAGGTCACTGTCACTCTCTTAATCTGTGCAGTCGAGTGTGGAGTCACTCTCTTTAGCTCTACTGATGATCCTCCATCGTATGGAGCTCTATTCCATCAGACACACGGGGTCTCAATACGCAAGAAACACTTGTTAATTCACCCTTGGTGCCATTTGGTGTTAATCTGAGATATGCAGTCGGAGCATGTCTAAAAGACTTTCTGTAGATCAGATTTTATTCTATTTATTTTCTGCAGAGAAGAGCTGTTCATTCAGCTGCATTTTTTTTAAACAGATGGCAGGATCTACAACTGCAGCTGCTTTAAATTTGTATCAGCTGAAAACTGTAAGAGCAGCCCCATGAAAATTGACTCAATTCAATTTAGATTTAATTGCAGTAACACAGTGATTGCAATGATATGTCCTTTGAATAATTTTATTCGGTTATGTGGATGCTGATTCTACATTTTCTTTGATGCTGTCACTCTGAAAAGCAGATATACCAGGTCGGCAAGACATGATACAAAGTGATGCCTGTCGTAATCTAACACTCGTATTTTCATCTGTACAGAAATGGATGGAGCAATAATACTCTCAAGCATATAAGCATTGTGTTTCTGTCTCGCTTTATTGTGATGAGTCTGTTTAATTTTTGCCTACTGTATTGGTGAGCTGCAGTGGGAAAGAAAAGGGAAATGTTGTGATGAGATACAATGAATGCTGGGGTTATTCAACCAGAAAATGAAGAGAGACACATTAACACTGGAATGAGAAATGGAAAAATAATTTCCTTTTGAGATGCATTGTTAATGTATTACTTGGCTTATCCATATGCAAAATGCTCATCCACACTTACAGTATTTGGCAGGACAGAGGACATCCAAATACATACATCCTTCACCAACCGGGAATAGTATTATTGTATTGGGTAATATCAACATCATTTTTTAGCTTTACAGGAAATGCGTAAAATACATTGACAGTTTAGTATATTGAAGCTGTCGCAAATTTATGACTCTTAAACCAAGACCCTATGGGAAAGAAGACCGTTTGTTGATTATGATTTCTTTGATCTATTCTATTGCAGCAATAATTTATTTTATATAGTTCACTGCTGGATCTTGGGCCGGCTTTTTCATTTAAAGCTTTGAGTGATTGCCAAGCAACAGCAGTGGGTGAAAATACGTTATTAAGAACAACGACAAGACCTTTTAACTAGTTGTCATATTTTCTATAGGATTGAACTGAACAACTGCTAAAACAGGGATATGCAATGAATCATGCTGCTGGGCAAGAATTTCAGAAACTAAGGTCTATCCAGAGAACTGATAACCTATGGTTTGAAATTAACAGATAAACAAGCAAAATGCCTTGAAAATCAATTACATATATTTGGAAATTAGCAAAAGGATTGAAAAAAATGATACAAATACCAACAACAAAAACATATCTTATAACATCACATAAAGAAACACATTTTCTCATGTGTGTAGCAAATCACATATAATTTCAACATTTTTCTGGCCCTGCTGTAAATATTTTGTGCGAAAATAGAAAATTACTAATTAGCAACATGAATTTAGTAAGCCGAAAACATTTAAGATTACTTTTCAACCAATTTAACTAAAATACACAAAATTCCCTTTTGACATTTGTAAACAGTTTGATGGAAAGACAAGGACAAACGCATTTAAAACGCGGCAAAAAAAAATTCAGCAAGCCAGAAATTTGGAGAACTGGTGTTATTTAATTCAGAAAGCCGACCAGTGCATCATCTCTTTTTACTATATAAGATTATCACACATTATCATATTGGACTTAGGGCATACTGGACACTGGAATGACTTCCAAATGAATTCCAAAGACGTTGGAAGGCAGTGAACGCTGGAGGGCATTTTGCTGTGTGCATGTTGTTTGGTCTGAGAAAAGTATGCAACGGCTGAAGAAAAAAAGGTCTGTTTTTTTTTTTTTATTCCCATCTGACCAAAACATCCTTTGGCAAAAGGTGGACTGACATGGAGACTGTAGACTGACTACATCAGGTGCAAGAACTGAGAAACCTACACATTTATTATACAGTGAAAGTTTTTGGTGCTTTTAAAACTCGAGACTGATGATATGGAGAGATGGTAGCTGATCTGCTACTGTAGCAATTCTTTTAGTTCCTTTTTAATCTATTTATTCTTTGATAACCTGCTCATGAGGATGTTTGTTACAGTTTTTTCCAGCTGTTATGTAGCAAACAGATGGGGTTGATACTTATTTCAGTGTGCCATAAAACAGCTGGCAAAAGATAATATGTACAACTTTATTTTATTTTTTGTACATTCACTCATTACTAACTCATTAACTCATCACATTTACATTAACTAATCAATGCATGCTTATTTTGGGGCCCAAAAAGTATTTTTGAAATCCCATATTTGTACCAGTATAGACATTTTTTAATTGTCACATTCAAATATGTTTGTTAAAGAAAAATCTGCTACTTTTAAGTGTACAACACAGAAATGTAAAGATACTCAACTTAATTTGTTTTGACCATCACCGTATACTGCAGCAGAATTGTAAAAGGAGCATGATTAGGCATAGTATGTCTAAGTTATATATTCTTTTTTTGGCCTCTCTTCTGTGATGCGTTCATACAAATTAGTAAATATAGTTAGTGAAATTGTCCAAAAGAAGTCTGATTCATGTTTGCAGTAAAAAACATTCAGTGCGACACTCAGTCCTGGAAGTCTCCATGAAAGTCTTAAATCAAGTTATCATGGTCAAATTTTACATTTTTATGAGACTCATAATATGAACTAGATCTCATGCAGGTTCCTCTCATTTTTTATTTTCAGCAGGGAAAATTGAAACAAAGTACGAGTTTCAAATGACCATTTTTCTAGCAGACATTTTGGTATGACATTGAGGGGTTATAGGTCAAACTATACAGAACTATTACACGTTACTTTTGTTCCTCCCATGTGTCTGTCAACTTACCCTTGCTGGAAGCAGACAGTCTGCAATGATATATGACACCTTCACCCATACTTAGCCTGTAGATAGGTTATACAGATGGTACTGTATCAGCAATGAAAATATTGTCAAAAAATAATAATTCTATTTTAGAACACACTTTTTTGACTTTCTCATTCAATTCCCTCAATTGATGAAAAGTTTCCTTTATATGTTATGACTTTTCTTGCGTCCAACTTTACCATTATTCTTTTAAAAACGAAGCATGACAATCATGTTTGGAAGCGAACGTCCTACACACATCGGATGTGGTGTTACACAAGCAGCTACTGAAATACAAATACTCGTACTCGACTTCCTGGTAATTTGAATTAACATTTTTGCACATGGCTGTTTTCCAAACTCAGCATGTGATTAAATTTCACAGATTGTGAAAAACTTAATGGGAATTTTTTTTAAAAAATTGTTTCTTTAGTTTTAAGTCAGTGTTTCGCTGTACTTTTACCCGCTGATATCATCATGACATGAATAATTACTGACAAATCCAACAGGTACATGTTTCAAGTTAAAGTCACAGTGATAAGACAACAGTACATGAGGAAGGAGGCTCAGAGGGATGTTAAGAAAATACTCTGTTGACATAACATGTGTCATTGGAGATTGCCAGCTGCTTCCTCTAAAGTCTATGGTGTTTTTTGCAGTAATTTCAAGCTCCAGGCTAGATGTTTGAAGGTAGGCTTATAAAAAAAGATGTTTGGAAACTGCTGCAAAATGAATCCGAGCAGAACCAGCTCTAGCATAGCCACATGACTGCTGGCTGTTATGCTGGCTGCTTTGTGATTGTTTTTCTCTTGTAACAAGAGCCGATATGCAGTGCAGTTTTGCATTTTGAGTACCCTGATGATCAGTTCAGTGTCATAGGCTGATAGGTTAATTGGTAACTGTGGGCACATAAGAGTTATGCTCTATGTGTACATGTAAAGAGGACATGTGTTTGAACCCTGTTATATTTTGGTGACCTGTCGTACGTGTACCCCAGGGAGAAAATGAAAAATACTTGGTGATAAGTCAACTATCTCTCAACAGGACATTCTACTAAATGCATGTTTTAGAGTTTTTGACACAGATAGATGATTTTAAAACCAGCTTGAGGGCCCACTCCAGGTCTTGATGGCTCTCATGCTGACTCAGTGAACCTTTTGAAAACACTGTAGATGAGGTGACTATATTTGTATTGCTTGTGGGCTAGAAAAATTATTACTGACCCTTTACGCATGCTGTACTCAAAATATTAACTGCTCCCATTTGGAACTTGCTACAGGGTTTTCAATTGAAAATAGGACAGGATACCTGAAAGGGAAAAAAAACGATTCACTGGTCTGTCAATAAAGCGGCACCACTCTAGACGATGTATGATGAAAGACAGTTACATGTCAGTGGTAGGAAATATTGTTTTCACTGATGTATCCAGGTTTGTGTCCACATCAAGTGGACAATATACAAAGTTTGTCTCCTTTGGGACAAATTAAGCAATCAAAAAGCTCAATACAAGCCCCATCGTCATGTGGTTTGACATAACACATTTAGAAATATTTTAAATGGGAAAAAGGGATCTCATCAAATGCATTTTTTGCAACTTCAAACATCCATCCACTGTCTGCCATTTATCTTACTCAGGGTCGCGGGGGGATGCCGGAGCCTATCCCAAATGCCGTTGAGCGACAGGCGGTAGCGGTCACATACCTACACAAAGGCCATACTCTGTGTGTAGGTGAACGGATTTGTGCTAATGTGTTAATGTGCTCAAAGTGATCGTCTTTTCATGGATTCAGTCTAAGTGTTCTTCTTTTTCCAAATCTCACCATCACTCATTTTAGCTTTGACTAAACCAGCCGGGAAAGTTAGAATATATTCTTGACCCTACCCCAGTGGTTTTTACCTTAATACCAAAATGGAATAACTGGAGGATTATGAAGTCTCTATAATATATATCCATTTATGGATGGATTTATGGCACTTATTAGTGGGTGGAATATATTAGGCAGCAAGTTAACATGTTGTTCTCAAAGTTGATATTAGAAAAAATTGGGAAGCTGTAAGGATTTAAGCAAGTTTGTCAAAGATTGAATTGTGATGGAGAGATGAAAGTGCTGGTCTTGTGGGATGTTCAGACGGTCTACAGTGATGAGTGTACACAACTTATTGGCCGCTCAGTGCAAAAGTTCTTTATAATATTCTTCCTCTAAATTTTATGTTTGCTTTGGTCAAGAAACTCAATTTCTTTTCATCTATTTGCTGTTCCCATGATTTGTAAATGCCCATTAATATGGTTCCACTCCTCTGCTATGTCTTACATCATGCCATTTGGTGAAAAACAATTGCCTGAATGATCAGGCAATTGTTTCCTGGGATATTTTTGGTGGATGAATTTCTTTTTTTTGCAAAGAATATTTGATCAAACGCATTAGCATATTTCTATTTGGCTAATAAACCTAATACACCTAACCCTAACCACAATCTTTTTGTCATGACATTGTCATTTCAAGTGAATTCAAATCCGCTTTCATTTGTTTATTTTTACAGTATTTTGCTTAAAATGATATTCTGAGATTGATTGATTAATAAATTGTTGGTTCACCAATTAACCATTGAAATGTCTGTTCAAATCCTAGTGAGAACATTTTTCCTGTTGCCAAAATCACCACAGCCCTCTTGCTTCATGCACACTCTCTCAGGGGTGGCCTTAATTTAAAAAGAATTTTATAAACCAGCAAGACCAACAGTAAGCCCAACTTATTATTATGTAGGCGCCTTATGCCCTCCCATATCACAACCAGATTTGTTGGTTTTTCGTTGTTTCCATATAGTCTTTCATGGTGTAGCTCTAAATCAAACATGTGTCCGCAGGGGATTTCATTCAATAGCAGAATATGGAACAAGCAACAGTCATATGTGTTAGTGCATTTGTGTTCTGTGAATAGCTCAGGGACACACACTTGCCTGGGTGAGGGAAGCGAGGAGGAAAAGGGAAGAAAAAGGAACAGAGATTGATTGTAGGGTTTCAGGTTTGTGTCTTCCATTATACAGCTGTTTCAGATTCTCAAAGACAACCGTGACAATAAAACAAAAGGCAAATTCACTACAGGTTTGTTTTTGATTTGATCTTCTTCTTGTGACATTTCACACTAAATAATGGTGTAAGAATAGACACATTCATTGCCCAGTCAAGCACAACACTTCTGTGAGGTGCTGCATGTGTAACCGTCTGCACATTTGAGCAGGATTTAAGAAAGAAAGGTAAGTTAATGTGTTCTGCTGGGGACAAAATTGCTGTTGAAAAAGAAACAAGAAAGGATCAGAAATGGGCTTCCTAATGGTGTTTGCCTCAAAGCTGTGAAAAAGTTATCATGTACAATTAGTGGAAAGAAGGCATTTCTTCACCGGTTGATACTCCAGTGTTTTTCTCTGTTGTAGGTGAACAAACCGCAATACGGATGACTGCATTTCAATGTTCTTCTTTGGAGTTTCATTACTTATAATTTATTTATCTACAACAATGGTATGCACCCCAAATGAAGCAGTGACAAGCAGTGGAAAAGGTGTCTCATACTCATATGGCATCATTAAGTAAAATCTAAAGGTAGTAGTTGGACTTTCCATTTTTGATTTGACATTACGTGTGCTTCCACTTTTCTGTCTTTCAATCTTACTGACTACTGTGCAATATTTATTCAACCCCTTCCCTAATCTCCCAATTGCAGTTTATGTAAAATAATTAATTCTGTTATTCTGGTGTTGAAATTAACAATGTCTCTATTTCATATGCATTTAACAATGTGATTGAAATGTTCTATATTAAATGTTAGTGTTAATGCATTGAAGCTACTGTCACCAAGGCTGATGCACAGTACGCATTTCCTTTAATCAAAACAATAACAAGACTTGAAAGTTTGTTATAATATGATGTTGTATGAAGCGATATTATCTGTATTATTTAACTTTATCAGATACGATTCAGCTGACCTGTGGTGATTCAAACAGCTTTCAGTTTTTTAATATTCATAGTCATTGCATTTCCTTCTGGGAAGAAGCAACTTGGCCAAACCCAACATGAACCTGCTAATATACCATTTAAATCCTGTGGTGAATAGAATCGTGGAAATTCAAGACAGTGATATCATATTTAATCGAAATAATAGATGGAAATAACCGTGAATGCATTTGTAACTCTGTATTTTCAACCATTCACATAATTCGTTCAATGCATAGATCAATATCTTTGGAGAAAAGCAGAATATATAATTTTTTGTTGCTATGCTAGACTCTTGAATGCCGCTCAATCAAATAACGGGCAAGGATTTCTTCCAGGGGGTAATGCTGTTCAACCATAAATAAAGGGAGATATAGTAGATACCAAGATTCAGGTGATGAAATCATATGCCCTGTATAGAATTGGAAAAAAACACAATTTTCTACATTTGAAAGAGAAAAGCATAAACCGTGTGAAATGATTTTTTTAAGAGGTGAGATATTAATCCACCACCTGCTGACATGTTGCAATACAACACTTTCATATCAAAGAAGAGCGGTTTAAAATGTCTCACTTAACCTTCACTTACACTTTTGAAGTCATGCACCTCAAGAACCTCTTCACTCCCATTCCCCATCCTGAAGATTTCCACGTGCTGACCTGGGTCGATCTCCATCAAACTCTCCGTCTCTACACCATCCAGCACAGCCTTGTAGTGATGGTCATAGACCTGAGATGACAAAAAACAAACAGATAAAGCAAACAGGTCAAAACTGCAAGTGCATACTGACCAATCTTACCGTCCCCATAAACCGCACAAGAATATAAAGACTTCTTTTCCATAAAGTTTATCCTGAATGACAGTTGTAATACATAATTTCACAATTCACCAGCTTTGCTTTGGACACAGGATAACCTGCTCAGCCCTTTCAATTGCTGCCCCAGATCTGAGGTGATTTTTCTATTCAAACTAGCCTAATGTTATTTACCGAAAGCTATTTCTGTGGAACAATACAGTCAAATCAACCTGTGGTTTGTAAAGCACGATTATAGGACGTTATGTCCCTGCATCAGGAAAGTGCATTTATGTAAAATACACACCGAAAAACCATGGCAAGTGGCTGAACAGGTTGCTGTGAGTTTTCATATTATTATTCTAATAGACAAGAGGTTTAAAGAATCATATTGTTAGGCTTCAAACTTGAAAATTATAGTGTGAATATACAGGACTATTACAGTAATTTTCTACCTAGGAAAGTGTTAGCACAGGGAATATATACATTATCATTTACAAATGTATTCATTATCATTGATCTAATCGTTAGAAATTGTACCTTCATTTCAATTTTGAACCAAAAGTGCCTTATGCTATGTCGACATAACTGAAAATTTACTCTTTATAGTCCAAGAAAGATTCAATTACATGTAATGAATCTGAAAATGAAATGCATGATTTCAGGTTATTTATTAAAGAAAACAAAATAAATAATTTAATAAATTATGCATGATGGGAAATTGTGGAGATAAATTTCCATCTTCAGGTTAACATCATCATTTCAAAGGGCTTCTCTTGCCTGATAAAGGTGATAGTTAATATAAGATGAGTGTTGTAAACTGTTAAACCAAAACAATTCAACTATGGAGATGCTTTCCATAACAGAGGGAGACCAAGAGATGGGGGTTGAATCTTCGGGTTCACGACTGTGAGTGATGCCTTTCATGTAAAGCACAGCATTGCATCTCTGTAAATTCTCCGCAGCAATTATGGCGACAGTGTTGAGGTTATGTCTCAAGTAATATCACTCATGAAAACACATTAAGCTACACAGACACAATACCAGCTCTTTCAAATCTCCAAACACATAACCCCAACATCAGTTACAGCACATCAGTCGTGTGATTGAAAAGTGTGTTGACAAACTTTACAAAAGAAAAAGGAAATCCATTCGGAGGTTTTTGCCCTGAGCTGCAAAAATTAAGACCTGTCATGTGCAGTCAAGGCTTTCTCTTCAATTTTGCCTCAGACCACTGTTGTTTTTCCTGACTGCTTGCAATATACTGTTGTCAGACATGCATAGTTTGCTGTTAAAAGTCCCTGTCTGAAAGGATTCATGCCAACCGGCTCAAAATATGTAATTAATATTTATGTAAGGAATGGTATGTTGTGATGAAAAATATATTACCGAGTTCATCTTCATTTTTCTCAATGGAAAATCAGGACCTTGTCGATGAGACACATTATTAATGAGAAAATCAGACGGAAGTCTATCAGGGTTACTATAATTGTACAGAAACATCTGAGTACTCTCTGACTCACTAATGCAAGGGTAGCTGTAGCCCTACATATGCAGTACTTCATGTTTTTTTTTGCTTCATTTGCTGAAATGCAGATTTAAAGTTATTAATGCTGTATTGCATTTATGAGAGCTTCTTTACATTCTTTTTTGATGAAAGAACAAAGTAAAAGTGATCAGGTGGGATGTAATTTTTAAAGGAAGATCATTTAAAGGTTGGTATCAGACTTTATGTCTCCATTAACACGGGTCACAGAAGCCTCACTCCCGTTTAGAGCTCACAATTGCCAGGAGAAGCCAAATTAAGATAAGCTTCAAATTCAAGTGTCTATTGGGCAGCTATAGACAAAAATTGGGGCTATTAAACAGCCTGAAAGCCTGTGTGGCGAATTACAGTTCTCTCTTAGCATTTATTTTATATTAACATAAAGGTGGAATGAAGGGAATAGATTCTAGAGGCTTATTGATTCATACTAAAACAGTGAATTACATTTTCAGCAGGCTATCACTTTTGATGAAAATCCAGCAGTGAGACTCTCCCCTCCACACCATGCTGAAATAGATAATAATGTATTACTCTAGTTTGACTTTAACTGGTTCAATAACCAAAGCTGCTGCTGTGCAGCATAATTGGCATTCTGTAAATAGAAAGAAATAGCCTCTGTAAGGCCTCTTTTGATAGTTATAGAAGCCGTGTTACATTGAGAAGCTTGGACTCGGATTTATGCTTCTGTAACGGTAAGGTTTTGCTTCGAACACAAAATCTTGCCTTGCTTGAATGAGGTTGATTGTGAGGATCCCTTTTAAATGCTGATTTTCATTATTACAATTAATTTTTGAAATGTAGATGTAAAGTGAATTCATTATTTATTTATCTTGCTCAACACAGCAATTTAAAACTAATTAGCTTCCCACATGACACGGGGTGAATATATAAAAGGTCAAGCAATTGGGGAGGGTCAAATTAATGTTACGCTTTCAGTACAAGGACCCTAAAAGACTTACATGTGAGTCATTTAAATTTGAATACTTATTCAAACTGTCAAAAAATATTCCCCTGTGACATGGTAGCTGCTCAGATTAACAATAATCTACAATAAAGGTATCATAGATTTTATTATGATATATATTTTGATGTAAAACAGCAACATTGAAAGACTTTAGGCATGCACTGATTTTTTATTGATAGATATTCTTAGCAGTAACTGCTGAAACGCACTATAAATAGAAAACCGCACATTTGTAAGTGTAAAGAAGAGCCACGGTGTCTCGGGGCTGGGGTGTGGGGATGTTGGGGTGTGGGGCAACAGATTCCATGCCAAATATTATATGCAATTAATGTATATGATTGTGCAAACCACCTACAGAGCAAATGGAGTTCAGACATGAAGATGCCGGAGCACAGTTTTTGTTCATTTACTTAGCGAAAAAATGAGAAACTTGTTACTGACTGCTATTGTATAACCACCGTTTTCCCGTGTCTAGTCCTCTACTCATGGTAATTATCAAAGCAGAATTATTATTAAAGAAATGGTTGGAGTAGTAGGTCAAAATGGCACAAGAATTTGTATTTTATTCACACTGCCAGTGTCCTTAAGAAAAACACAGACAAGGGACAATAGTATTTTTTTTCTGCCTCTTGAGGGCAGCACTGCTCTCTGTGACTTAGAACATTTAATTAATACATTAATTCCTTCATCCATTCATTCATTCATACATTCTATTTTACAGTCATCAGTTAACCTCCTGCTTTGTTTTGGTCAGGCACAGAACCTGGAGAAAATGCAATCTTCAGCCAGGGGTTTATATGCTTCGAAAGATGCTTAGATTCTTTGACACGCCAATTTTCATCTCTAAAATTTCATCCAGCAAAAGTGTGGCCTTGTGCTGTTCAGAGGCCATGTCTGCATCAGAGGGGTGAACCTGTGTTTTAAGGACTTAACTGGCTTCTTTGGGCATTACTCTGAATCAGACGCAGAAACACAATTCACCGCTAAGTCTCTTGTATTATATGTCAAATGTCCTCATAGTGTCAAGGTCTCCAAAGAGTGAAATCAGTTCACTATGGGCTTATTTTGCTGTGGTTATTATGACGTCACCTTCTTATATCAGATAATACTGAGCGGACTCTTCTGGTACAGCAACCTTGCTTAAGTAGTGATCTTGCTTGTAATTCGGTGTGGTTATAATCATCCTGAACCCACTAACCTGACCAGCAGTGAAACACCATGGCCCTGACACCATCTTATTAATATTTGCAACCTCTCTCCAACAGCAGGGGATAATTCCATGGGGTTCAGGGGACAGTTGTGACCTACGGGAACTGTGAAGTGTTTCAATGCCCAATGGAGGCCTAAGTGGCAGCGAACAGGAAAAACAATCATGGGGAAATCCATTTTCTGCTAAATGAGTGGTAAAACACTCTTTCAAATACTAATCGGTTGTTGTTAACAAATGTAAAGTTGTAACAGTGATTCAAACTTCTGCCTCCAGCTGGAGCTAGAGAAGTTAACATTTCATTATCTCTCTCACTAGATGCCGAGCCTTCAGGAAATATGCTTCCACCTTTGGATTGGAAATAAAAAAAAAAAAAAACAGGCATGATCAACCTTTACATGTTAGCAAATAGCTTTGTCTTTATTTGACAACTGTCTTTAAAAAAAACAAATGAAAAAAAAAACAAAAAACAAATCACCTTAAATTAACTTCTAGTCTATGAATATCCACTGTTTCAATAGAGGTGTTCTTGCAAATGAAGCCGGGCACTTTTGGAAGTCTGAGCAGCTCTCTGAAATCACATTTCTTGATTGTAGGGTTTTGACATTCTTAGAATTCAATAGTGTTTCCTGTCAGCAGTTTCCAGCTGTGACTTCATACAGCCAACTCTGAAGTTCAGCACCGACTCCCTGTTGTCTCACCAGTGTTACATCTTCAGAGAGCATGCTGAAGTGTGAAAACAACTCACAGCAATAAGAACAGTTAGTTTTTAAGGAAGTAAAGTGGCAACAACAACACAAGATATCTTTGACTGTCATTCATGTGAACCAAACCTTGTTAAAATTATATGAAAACTGCCTTCCGTTATGTCCAATAGCCCTCTGAAACAACTGATGTTCTTTCACATCACAAGACATCTCAGACTGCCGTACAGCATGAAATAAAGAACTTAGACCTCCACAGCTAGGAAAACATTCAAGCTGAGAAGTGTGAGGTGATCTGTGTGGATGCTTTCACAATGCTTTTATTTTTTATTTATTTACGCTGTTCAAGGTTTCTGTCTGAAGTGGTTCTTAACAACTGCCCCAAGATGGCTTCTACCACAGGCTTGCCATAAAAACACTGAATGAGAAATGGCAGGCACAGCCAGACCTGTATGCTAGTCATGAAACTGGTACCTGGTGTGGCACGTGTAGACATTAAGAAAGATAATATCAAGGTCAACTCGCTGCTATAACAGGTGGGGGTTACAGGTTTGTATTATGTGTTTGTGTGTGCAATTGAGAGAGGGCATGTCTGTGTGCTGGTGTGTGTGGAGAGGGACAGTGTGCATATGTTCGGCTGTGGAAGAGGCGACTACTGGAACGGGAAAGATGAGTTGATGACAATATGTCTTCTCAGTTGTCCTTGAGGGTTCGGAGATAGAGGCTCCAGTCAGGCGGAACTGGATGGCTGTCACTCACGGCAGGCTTGTGATGGCATAGCTGGTGAGTGGGTGGGAGGCTTGGAGGCGTGGGAGGAAAAGGTGGTGTTAGGGCAGCACAGTGCACCGTGCCTCCTGGGAGCCATTGGCTGCCTCGTGATGGATTGAGGTGGGCAGCAGCTTAGACAGTTACACCGGTGAACACTATGTCCTTTGGTTTTAGTCCTTCCAAAGTCCTTTCAATTTCTAAACTGGGGACTCAAGTGTTCAAATTCTTTGTGGGGAAAAAACCTCTATAGATGTAACTGCAATCTTTACAGCTATTTATGTTCCATTTTTCCAGTAAAATCGCGGGGCTCTCAAAGGTTAGGGACTGACACATCTTGAACAGTTTTCCTGAGAGTTTGTCTCTTGAAAATCCCATAACACAAGTTTGGTTTTAACCTTATGATGGTTTTAAGATGTTGGGAAATGAAATGTTGTTCTGTTGGTTACGTTATTGTAACAATAGAGTCTTTTTCTTCTTCTTCTTCTTCTTCTTCTTCTTCTTCTTCTTCTTCTTCTTCTTCTGTTACATACATTTTGTATGTTCTTGCAGTCTTATATACCATCCTAAATGACAACCAATAATGAAAAATGTACCAATGTTCTCAGAGGTCCTATATCTTCCGTAAGCTGTGTGTATAAACAAGAAGTTTAGATTTTTGCCTTGCTGAAAAAAAGGAACACCTTTGTGATATTGTGGCAGACACTAAGGATGTGGCCTCTCACCCCACAGGACTAGGAGCTGGGACATGGTTTTAGGTCCCAGGCATTGTGGTCCAAAGAAGTTCAATGTCAGTTTGGTTTGGTGTTTGAGGAAGTAAGTTTGAACTCATCTATGGTTCTGCCATCTTTCTGTCTCTGCCAAATCATTGGGGCTGAAGGTTCATCGTACTATGACCACCCTCAGGGTAACACCTGGTGTGAATGGTTACAGCGATCCCTCAAGGCAGCACTGTGCTGTGCTCTCGGATGGTGACCGGGTGGGCCATTTACTGTGTGGCTATGCTGGGGTTACGTTCGTCCCCTAAAGACAATCTCAATGCATCGCCCGCCGAGCATGTTTTTGGTCAACCGCTACGAGTCCCATGGAAATTTTTGCTAGAGAGATCTGCTTCTCCACCCCATCCGTCTGCAGATCCTTTCTTGCCCAGAAGCTCTCAGGTTCCAGGCCCCGGTCACCGCTGTTTTCTGCGGCCTTTCTTGCCTGCAGAGCTCATGTCAGCTCGGTTTGTGTCTGTGTGACTTTATGCTCCCCTGCTCGCCTCTTCAATCCCCGTACGATGGGCTGTTCCAGGTTCTCCAGACAGGCATTAAAAGTTTTATGCTGGACGGGTGTAGGGAGCAAGTCACGCTGGATTGGCTGAAACTAGCACACAGGGTGGCTGGGGAAGTTGTGTTTCCTTTCCAGGTTCACAGCTGAGGTCCCCCACCTTCCAGAACCCCAGCAGTGCCTCCACGGGTTCAACGTCCGGTGCCTCCTAGTGCTTCGACCGAGGGATGATACAGTCGTTATGGCAGGCTGGTCAAGCCTCCCATGAGAAACTAGTTTGTTTTCGGAAGTACCTTCTGGGTGTTTGGCGGCTGTGTGGCAGACTCTAAGGGGCGTGGCCTCTCACCCTGGGGAAGTAGGAGCTGGGGTGTAGTTTTAGGTCCACAGAACTTTGTTGTCAGTTTTGTTTGTTGTTTGCGGAATAAAATTTGAACTCATCCACGGCTCCGCCATTTTTCCAGGTTGCACCACAATATGGTCTTATTTTTTCATGTGAATGAAGACCATGGATTGCTGACCTTTTAAGAACACTGAAACACCCTTGTTGTTATTTACTGGATTGAATACAAAGTGTGAGATGATGAATGAATGTTGAATAATGTGTGACATTTATTTTGAAACATGGTTTTCAGTGAACACTAATATTACTGTAGTTTGAAACCATGACCTGCCTTCAAATGTCTAAATCCACTTCAGCCTTTCCTTGCGAATAAAAGTGTGCTTTGTATTTTGAACTCTGCAGACAAACCTGCTCCCCACTCAGTTGACCTAGTTATTCATCTTTTGTCTATTCAGTATGTGATTTGACTTGCCAGCTTGACTGAAAGGCTCTGATGTGCAGGATGGAAAGAACCTCAGCCTGAAGAATGCATCTGCAATTAGTATTTCCACTTTAAAGTGCTTTAAACTCAGATTCCTCTTCAGCCCAATTCTACACATTATTCATTCTTTCTACTCCACAAAATACACCTGAACTGTTATACCCATTAAGATTTCACATGAAAACAAGTGTTTTTCATAAAAATGATAACATCATAATAGTAATGATTTCAAATATACAAATTGTATAGGTATGCACTGTATGTATGTATGTATACAATAAAATATTTTTCTAATATACTTAAATATTACACATAATTTGTGTGTGCCTCTATACAATACTGCTCAGGGACAGCTCTTATCTGAGTCTTATTTCAAGGATTTAGACAGGCTATGATATTTTGCAGTGGAATGTAGCTTTTGAAAGCATCAAAAAAATTCAAAGAGAATTACAGAGCCAAAATATGTCTTCAAGGAATAAAAGGAATCATCAGTCTTTTCTTACAGCCGAGCTTAAATCCCAAACATCTGGTGAGTTGATCACCTCAGCTCTTCTTCAAATGATGCACAGGGAGCCTTCTGTTTCCTCTGTCTTCACTTTTGGCTTCTGTGTCCTCAAGCAGCCTGTACTGTGCTTATTATTTAGATCTAATGTCTCTCCACATGGTCAGCCGCCTGAGAACTACTAATGTCACTAGATTGGTATAGTTTTTGCAGCTTCTTTGTTGTAAAGATGTACAGACCCTTTATAAAGAAAAGATATGCATATTTATACCATTTCAATACAAGAAAATGTTTTTTTTCTCAGATTAAACCACCACACTATAGTGTTGATGAAAAAGAGACACACCTGAAATGAAATACTTATAAGTAATGAAAACCTGGGTGAAGTCAAATAATGGGAGGAGGAGCACCAAGTTTTTGTTCAGATATTGCTTGAACATGGGAATCTACACAGAATGTAATTAGATACTGAATGGATTTTCCACCCACAAATATTGGTACAGGTTGCTTTCGCATGTATACACCTGCTCTCTATATTGACTTTCAGACACTGCCTGCTATGCAGATTTGTGTATCTGTTGTCATTTATAAAGTGATTTGTACAGATTGCAAATATGAAATTTGAAACAGTATGGGGTGGGCAGAGATCTGATTGTGTGGTGTCTTGAGACATGGGGATTATGCTTGTGGACACTGATTACGAAGCCTGTCAAATCCCAAGGCCTGGAAAATTCAGATAAATGAAGTAAGAATACTCTCCAGCTGCCAAATATATGAAGAAGGTGCTACTTGATGATGCCTGCAAACAGCAGCCTGTTCAAGACAGTGTCCAGCACAGAAAATTTGATTTTCAAAATATACTGATCAATTACTTCAGTGGGATCCAAATCGCATCTCTCAATGCAGCTCCTTTAAAATACTGAAATTCATCAAACCTATTTTTCATCTGGTAAGCTGACAACACTGCCAATCTTGGAGTTTGTTAGTTTCTTTCAATCTACAGATACACTCATGAGTCTTATATGAAACCAAACGACTTTTGCAGTGTTTTTATCTTACATCCACACCAGTTTTTGGACAATTAAATTGTAGATGTTTGGACATATTGTAAATGCCATATTAGCCTGGAACATTGCATTTAGTAGAGACAGGGAGTCTAATTAAGATATGTCATCTGTAGACACTAACCTCAACCACTCGAAAATTATTGAAAATTTAAAGTGAAAGGAGGTGACACTGAAATTAAATAGTTTATTGCCAGCAAGTGTGCATTGACATACTGATAGACGTGTATGAGCATCTTTCAGGAAAAAAATGTGACTATTGAATGGATTTAAGATTTGAGAGTCTAAGTGTTTATTGTCATGTTGTCATATTTTCTGTCCGGAAATGTATTTCCCTGTATCATTAAATTCTTACTTTGCAATCCAAAGTGCCTCCAAAATGAGTGGTGAGCTGGTGCTTATGTTTTTACTAAGTAAATAGAGAAAGAGAAAAGTAGTCAGCATTTTAAATAAGTACTTCAGAGATGCAAAGTTCTGTAAAAAACAGAATGGAATGAAAACCACTCCACCCACATTAATATAATCATTTCCCATAGACGAGGTAACTCTTTTGCTTCTGAGAATATATTTTTTGATTTCATAAATGAAAACATTTCAGAAAGGAGGCCAGTGTTATTTTCAGTAGTAACACAAATTACAGAGAAAACATTGGGAATGGCAATGTTTTTCTTCTCTCTAATCTTAAGAGAAATCAGTGCTGACTGGCATATAAACTGAGCTGTGGATGTGATGAAATTTCAGACACCCGTGAAGAAGGTACAGATCATAGACTGGGCACCCAATATTAGCATTTCCAAGCTCCTCTCCTTTTTTTGCATTGAATATGGTCTTAAAATGTCAGCTTTTAATTTACATTTCCTGGTTTTTGATTCCCAAAATGAAATGAATTTAGGACGTAGCTGTGTTTTGCAAAAAGTTGTCTGTATAACATTTTTTGAAATCTGCCTGCCAATTATAGGAAAGAAAAAAATGTCACCTTTCTACAAGCATACATTTTTCTTCTATGTGACAGTAATTATTTACAAAATAGCCAGTATCTAAGTTTGTCTTTGAGTAAAAAAAAAATTGGAAAAAAACATTGTTCAATTGTAAATGCAGCAAGTGAAGAAACAGAAAGTCTATCATGGTTAAGATTTTTGAAAGCAGTTGTGGGAAATAGGAACTAAAAAAGTGTGAAGGACTTTGGAGGACTTGAATAAAATGTTTTTAAAGTGATATTGTCCTTCAATTAGTTGCAGTATTATGCTCAAGATTAAGTTCCAAACACATGGGGGATATTAGAAGAAGTAGAATTGGAATATTCTCAAGCATTCAGTCTCAACTTTATCATGGAGCTCTATACTTGTGTCCAATTGGTGTGTAATGAAAGGACAGGAAGTCAGAGTCCAACTATAAACAGAAGGCTTTTTAGAAATATTTCAGTTCCTTACATTGTAATTAAAACCACTTGTTTTTGGGGTTTCGTTTTATGTGGAAGTAAATAGCCGGATGCAAGCAACAAAGAGACAGTCAAGTATACACTTACTTTGATCTCATATAGAACAAACATATGCCAATGGATGTTTAATAAAAACTTAAATGAACTCAAGATTTAGTGTTTTAACAAAAAAAAAAAAATAATACTGACTTATTTTGGGCTGCTTCAACCCAAGGTGCTGTTATGCAGTTGCACAGGAACAGTAGCTGTTTTTGCTATTCTAATATTTTTGAAGGCCCATCATCAACGTCTGTGCAGCATTAAATGGAACAGTAAAATATGTTGGCATGGTTTTTCAAGCACTTTAGGAATTCTCCTTAAGCAGTTACTTTAGGTATTAGTTTAATGAATGTTTCTCCATGCCAACAGCTAGTTAAGGGTCATTAACTAAGGTCTTATGGCTCTCACAGGATAAACTATGTAAACATGCAAAGCTTAATGGGAAGTGTTTTCTGATACAAATACACTCAATGAAAGCAGCCACCTTCAGTGTACTGCACATGAGCCTGCCTCCTGGAACAATATGATTTTTATGAAAGCAATTTTTGTTTTTGTTGCTAAACATGTAGGAACATAATGGCTTTCCAGCATGTTTCCAGAAACAACCAAAAATCGGGTACATGCTAACATGCTTTTCAAACTATCTTTTACTGATGATAGATAATCACAAATCCATCCTAGAGGAAAAGAGGTATGAAATCCCTGCCTTACTGTCACGTCTTTTCTGATGTAAACAGCAACTAATCAAAATGAGGGAATTTTTAACACCTCATCCCAAATGTATTCCTGAAGTTTATTAAACATTTTAAACCAATTAAATTTGATGGCATGAGTGCAAGAAAGATCACATTATTCCACGAATGGGCAGATGCCTGGAAAACCCTTTTGCCCTGAGTTAGAAACTGATCCCTTTGAAAAAATTGTGTCTTTTGACATTTTAATGGAGGAGAGGCTTCACTGTGGAATGCCTTTGAATCTTCTGCCCTTAATCAAATTGATATGAGACAGATTTCAGATAATGCAAATGACCATCTGAAGAATTAGTCTGAGACATTTGAAAGCTAATCATGTTAAATTATCTAGAGAAATGCAGTCATTTTTGTTGATACGTGTGATTAATTTGAAATCCATAAATGAACATTTTGCCATTCAGGGAAATTCAGGTTAATAACTATCTTTCCAGGAGCCACATTTCCCTGTGGTGAATTTGAAGCTACAATCAAGGAAGTTAATATTCTTAACAAGTTCTGGATGGAGGCATCAATTGATTCCAGCTTGCAGAGCCATGCACACTTTTCAGTTTGACAGAAATTGCAGTCTGAACTCAGTTCAAAGATATAACGATTTTGGAGGAGTTTTTTTTTTTTTTTTTAACACTTATCAAAATCAAATCTATATCAGACAATCTTTTGATTGCTAATTTAAAGATAAATGGTAATTGTTGCATCACTTTGTTCAAAGTTAAATTCTGATGATGTTAGGCAAACCATTACTCCTACTTCAGTAAAGTTAAAGTTTGCTCCAGCTTAAGATGACTAAAGATGTAGTTTGTCCAAAACAAAATCTGTCTGACCATCTGCCCAAAAACTCCTGTGGTTAATTTGAAATAGCTGTGTTATGATATCTGAAAAGTTTGTACATTTCTAATGAACATCCATCCATCCAGCCATCCATTGTCTACCGCTTATCTGGGATTGGATCGAGGGGGCAGCAGCTCTTTCCCCAGCCACTTGGTTCCGCTCTTTTGGGCGGATCCCGAGGCGTCCCCAGTCCAACCTAGAGACAGAGTCTCTCCAGCTTGTTCTGGGTCTTCCCTGGGGCCTCCACCCGGTTGGACACGGCCGAAATACCTCACCAGGGAGCCGTCCATGATGCATTCTGACCAGATGCCCGAGCCAACTCATCTGACTCCTCTCCACATGAAGGAGCAGCGGTCTACTCTGAGCTCCTCCCTGGTGGCCGAGCTCTTCACCCTATCTCTAAGGGAGAGCCTGGACACCCTGAGGAGAAAGCTAATTTCAGCTGCTTGGATCCGTGACCTTGTTCTTATAGTCATGACCCACAGCTTGTGACCATAGGTGAGGGTAGGAATGTAGATTGGCGGATAAATTGAGAGCTTCGCCTTTTGGCTCAGCTCCTTCGCTTCACTGCAGATGTTGCAACGATCTGCCTTTCGATATTCTGTTCCATCCTTCCCTCACTCGGGAACAAGACTCTGAGATACGTGAACTTCTCCACTTGAGGCAGGACCTCCTCCCTGACCCGACGTGGCCACTCCACCCATTTCCGGCTGAGAACCGTGGTCTTGGATTTTGCGGTGCTGATCCTAATCCCGACTGCGTCACATTTGACTGCGAACCACTGGAAACCATCAGAACCGCATCATCTGCAAAAAGCAGAGACCCCATCCTGAGGTCACCAAACCAGCTTCCCTCAACACGCTGGCTTTGCCTAGAAATTCTGTCCAAGGAAGTTGTGAGCAGAAACGGTGACAAAGGACAGGCCTGGTGGAGTCCAACCCTCACCGGAAACATGTCCAACGACTATGCGCTGGTCAATTCATAGAATGAATTCCAGAGAGGACTTGCTAAAAGCAGAGGTCAAATTCATAAACTCAAACCTTGATCATGCAGATTAATGTCATGTGGCAGGAAAAACATGTTTCATTTTAAATTTGGGGGGATTTTTCCTACCAAGTCCCCTTCCCTTGAGGCCTGCTTTGTTCTGACAAGACAAGACAAATCGTTGAAGGACATACTGGGGATTGCATTTCTGTTACTTTAAAGTTGCGTGCATGTCAAAATCATAGGTAGCTAATTTTTCCACATCAACAGTGTCAGGCCATTATTGGAAATTTTTTTTAGAAATCCTCTATGGCTGAGGACTGAAGTGTCTACTCCAAGCTATTATGATCATTTATAAATATTGATCCTATTATCTGAATCATAAACCTCAACTAAATTGCCTTGGACTATTGAGACGCACACACCCATATACACAGGCACAAAACACTATTTTGACGAGAATAATGGAGCGTAGCCTTACCATGAAGCTTATGGAATATGTGGAGCATATTAAAGCAGTAACTCAAGTAGAATTTTGGCAGAACGTTCAGACCTCTGCAAGTTTCCATTTTGCGTGTGTGTTAATCGCAGAGCCTCTGAATCTTGAACATGTATCACTTCTGCTTTCTGTCAACCTACTCGTACCTCAGAGGAGTGCAATGACACATTTTCCCTTTGTCCCCGAGCAATTCTGCCACTTTTCACATTTGACCACTTGCAGTGGTCGACTGCAGCTGCTGTTCATTTACAGGAGCATTGTGTGTTCCTTTTTCAGCTATCAAGCATGTATGACCAATCACACCAGTCATTCTAAACAACTTGAGCTCTCTCTTACAATGATATGTACTACTGTGCCCATGACAGTTACATCCTTGAGAGAGAATGAAAGAGGGAACTTGAGAATATATTTAGCTTTGTTGAGTCACAAAGTCAGTAACTCGGACACATATTTGATTCATTTTGATTTTTTTTTCTATGATCTCAACACCGTTCAGAGTGAAATAGGCACCCAAGGATCTAATGATTTTCTATCGACCTGTACCGTGAAATACACATTTTCTGCTTTGAAAAATATTTTTGTGATTTTGTGTTTTTTTATTTCTTTTTATTTTGTTTTCTTCTTTTTTTTTTTTTTTTTTTTTTTTTTTTTTACTAACCCCATAAAACGAAATGGTTTTCCTCGGAGACTAAACACCATCTTGTCACACTGACAGCATCTCGGCTAAAAATGAAATGTTACATCCAAAGCAAAATGTTTCAGCAAGTTCTGTAAGTTTAACCCAAACAAGAGATAAAGTAGAAAGAAGAAAGACTGCCCCATTTACCTCTATAACAGTGAGAAAAAAGTCACTTTCAAAATGGTCAAGTGTATATATTTTTTATCTTCAGCTGACAACTTCGAGCAAAAACAGAGGAACTTCCCAAGGCCTTTAAAATGTTTAACTACTCCTTTTTCAAGATGGCAAATGATGTAACTTCCTTCAAATTGTACAGATTGATGTAAGATAGATTTCTTTTACAATGCACAAAAAACAAAACCCTGCACACTGTTGTGGCTACGACTGTATGACTGGGATGTGGTAGTTCTAGTTACCTCCAGTCATAGGATTGTTTCATGATGCATCTTTCCTTTATATCTTTCCCTGCCAAGTAATCACAGCACTGCACTGAGGAACAATATGCTCTTTGTCAGGAGTGCTGAATGAATTCTCTGTTGCTCATTGTTGAGGTGAGCGTGCCATTTGAATATGAGCAGTTGTATTAGAGGGGCCAGTGTGGTGTATGAAATGCTCATCAAAGATATCCCATTGAGAGTCACATGAATTCAGAGATAAATGTCCAAATCTAAATCTCTTGTCAGATTTTCAACTGATAAGAGCTGTGACCAGTATCTTCAAGAGTGATAATAAATAGACATGCTATCACAAGAGGAATGAACTCTGCTGGTATCATAGTGAGAGGACATGGAAAAAATGTAGTGAGTGTCCATAACTGTTCAAAATTAAAACCTCTGAATAATGAAATCTAAATTGTTGTGATTAAAACCAGTATTTCAGTCAAGAATGTGGTACTAATTCCTTAATAGCCAATTGGTTTTAGACCCATTCACCTCCAAATAATCAGCAAAGGGAAACCCTGGGTTTCAGCAGCTAACTAGCATTTAGGAAATGGTTTGAGAGCTCTAATGCTGCAATTGGGATCATTTAGACTCAACCACATTTCGGCCCGATAAACAGAATTAACAGTCATCAGAAAATCTTTGACACAACAAAATTAAGAAAAAAATCTGGCTTACCCTAACCGAATACTGACGTTCCATGGTTGAGAGGGACAAAACAATTATATTCAGGAACAGTCCAAAATGGAGATGTATTTTATTTCACTCCCCATTCACCAACAAACATGAAGATAAAAAAGACTAACAATCAGATTCAGTGGGTTTGTTTGTGCCACATTTCTCTGTATCCTAACAAATGCACAAAATATTTACAGTTTATAGCCCATACAACCCGGTATACATTACAGTAGCTGCAAAAATCACAAATTTCTGGCTCTGGTACTGACACCAACAAATGCAGCTTCAGCAGCATTCAAGGTTTAGGATGATCAAAGTTGGATCTGCTTAAACAAGAGCCCTGCCACCTTTTATTCTTTTATGACCACAACACTGGTGATATACCCAGAAGAACAAATCCCTCCAGAACTTCTTCATCAGCGCCTTCTAACATATGCCTATAACAAGGAAGACTGTTAGAACAATTCCCAACAGAGTTGCTAGGAGATATACAGGCTCATAATTGTTCAAACATTGTTTACACCATGCATCTGCCTTGGAGACACAATAAAAAAGGGGAGTGATAGTCTGATGCTGAGACACGGGGCTAATATTGTGGGTCTATGGACACTGATGCAAAGCTCTTGTTCTGTTGCCATGGCCCCGTTTGGGTAATGGGTTTCATGTCAGTGCTGGTTTGCACTTCTTTTTAATGAATACTATGGACGCCTATTTGGGGACCAAAAAACTTAAGCTCCCTGGGTTTAACCGGCAATTACACAGCACAGCTTTGCCCCGATCTTTAAAAAGAAAATGAGAACTTTCATGATTTATTTTAAGGGTTTGAGCACATAATTGTCAAACATTCTTCATGTTTGCAGGTCATTTGTATCAACCACAGAAAAATCTACCATTTGATTCAATCTAAAATGATAAATTTTTGAATTAAAATGCTTTAGATTAGTGTATAAAGTGAATGCATAGCTTTTACTATAGACCTATGTCACTTTCATATAGCTCTTCATTTTGTGGAAAGAATTTGAAACTCACAACACTTGGCAAGTTTCTTTGGGGATAATACAGTAGTTCTTTTTGAATGATTTGTTGGAAACCAATTACTTGCTTAATTAAATAATTTCTAAATCCAACCATAGGTTATCTTAAGCATGAAAAGTTGAAATCACAACAAATCAGTACATTTCTTATTCAGTGTGCCTTTTGAGGAATATGTGAAGTATTAGTGTCTTAAATGTAATGAAACAACCAAAGAAATGATTAGGCACGCTTGAATTTTGAGCCATTTTCTCTTATTATACTCGAATTATACAAATACTCAAAAAATATTCAAATACTCACCTCAGCACACAAGCAATTGAGGACAAAACAAGGAATTTATTGTTGAATTGAATTCAATTTCCAATTAAATCAGGTGCTTACATTAACATGGAAAAATACTAATAGCACTATTTCATAAACAAGATAAGAAAATCAGAAAAAGACAATATAGCATTGCAAAATAATTGTGCAGGACCATTTCAAAGAAAGCTAAGACCTCAACTGTTTTTAGATTAAATCATATGAATGTACACTGGGAAGCTACCAGAACTATAACAAAATGCAGACAAAAATACATGACATTTCTTCATGGGTTTTTGGTGAAGTAAACAATTGATTACCGGTTTTCTTGATAATGTTTGCTCATATAAGAATGTGCCAATATCTAACCTGAGGTCATTAGCCTGTGTGCCTCTGCATACATTGGGAAAACAAATGTTCTCTGTAATGGCCTTTGGTCTCTGGTGCAACCTCCCCTTAGAGGAAAGACTGCCAAGCTCACTATCCTCTCTTAAATCTCTGTTAAAAATATATTTTTATAAATGGGCAGTTAACAGGTCTGACGCCTGAAGCCCCTTCTTAAACCCTTTTTTTATCCTGAAGCATTACCTTACTTTTATTATGTTTGATCTCAGCATTTTTGTCTTTATCTTTGAATCACCACCTCATAGAGAGCTCCTTTCTTAATTTCTCAACATATGAAAAAATGTCTTAATGCCTGAGTAATGGAGAAATGTGATGGTGCCCATTTTTTAAGAATAAGGGAGATGTGCAGAAATATTCCTACAGAGGAATAAAAGAAAGAGTACTACCCATGCAGTATTTAACTTAAGAATGCTAGTAGAGAAGTACATAGGTCAGAGGGAGCTGCGTAGTGCCTTTGTAGATCTAGAAAAAGCTTATGATAGGGTGCCGAGAGAGGAACTATGGTACTGTATGACGAAGACTCGAGTGACGGAGAAGTATGTTAGACTGATGCAGGAAATGTGTACAAGCTGTGACAGTGGTGAGGTGTGCTATAGGTGAGACAGAGAAGTTCAAGGTAGAGGTGGGACTAGTTCAGTGGTCAGCACTGAGCACCATCTTTTTTGCAGTGGTGATGGACAGACTCACAGATGAGGTTAGACAGGAATTTCCATGGAGGATGATGTTTGCAGATGATATTATGATCTGTTATGAGAGAAGGGTTGGTGAAACGGGGTGATTGAGATGGGAAGTACGTGCAGCAGGTTCGGGTGATTATACAGAGGGAAATCTATCGACAGGTGACAGAAGAGTGATGGGAAGATGTAAAGAGTATTTTGAAGAGCTGAAAGTCAAAGGATAAAAGAGGTGACTGGTGTAGACCACGAAGTAGCAGGGATTGGTAAAAATGAAGTGTGGAGGAGGGGGGCTTTGAAGAGGATGTAGAATGAAAGGGAGTTGGTCCTGACACCTGCGGAGGTTTGGAATTTTCTAAGAGACAGTAGAATTTGAGAGTAGAATTTGTGGCTGGATTATTCAATAGGATGTTAGTGAGTGAGGGGATGCCCGAGGGATGTAGTGTCATGTTTAAGGAAGGGGTGCCTGACCCAAAAACAAAAGAAGACTCAGGAGGTAGGGGTCTTAAGGGGTCTATTTGACGAGGAAGGTGAATGGAGAGCTGTGCTGGGGCTGGATTGTCTCATGAGGAATGTCACAGGGGTCTCAGGAACCAGGGGCTGGAGAGGAGAGGTGTCAGGGTGGAAAAGCTGGGTGGTGAGAGAGGAAGTATGATACTGTAGGAGTAAGTCTGGAACGCCAGAGAAGTATGTTAAACTTGTGCAGGACATGTCTGACAGCAGTGAGACAGTGGTGAGGTGCACTGTAGGAGTGACAGAGAAGTTCAAGTTAGGGAAGGGATTACTTGAAGGATCAACTCAACCCCTTCTTGTTTGTGGTGGTGATGGACAGGCTGACAGATGAAGTTATACGGGAATCTCCAGGGACCATGATGTTTACAGGTTAGATTATGATCTGTAGTGAGAGAAGGGGACAGGTTGGGGGAAATCTAGAGCAGTGGAGGTATGCTCTTGAAAGGAGAAGAATGAAGGTTAGTTGCAGCAAGAAAGAATATGTGTGTGAGTGAGAGGAACTGTGAGGCTACAGGGAGTGGAGATCAAGAAGTTGGAGGGTTTCAAGTACTTGGGGTCAATAGTTTAGAGCGTAGGAGAGTGTGGAAAAGAGGTGAAGAAACGGGTTCAAGCAGGTTGCAATGGGTGGAGAAAAGTGTCAGGGGTACCATGCGATAGAAGACTATCGGCCAGAATGAAAGGAAGGGTGTACAAGGCAGTGGTGAGACCAGCAATGCTGTATGGCCTAGAAACAGTTACAATGATGAAAAGACAGGAGGCAGAGCTGGAGGTCGCAGGGATGAAGATGCTGAGCTTCTCTTTGGGAGTGATGAGGATGGATAGGATCAGGAACTAATCTATCAGAGGAACAGCACATGTTCGATGTTTTGGAGAGAAGGTCAGAGAAGCCAGACTGAGACGGTTGAGTCATGTACAGAGGAGGGATTGTGAATATATTGGTGTATTGGAAGATGGATCCTGGAATTGGCAGGCAGGAGGTTTAGAGGAAGACCAAAGAGAAGATATGAAGGTTGTTGGTGTGAGAGAGGAGGATACAGAGAATAGGGTGAGATGGAGGAGGTTGATTGGCTGTGGTGACCCTTAAAGGGAAAAGCCAATAAGAAAAGAGAAAAGAAGATGTATGTACAATATGTAAGTATGTTTTTTTTTTTTTTTTTTTTTTTTTATTCATTTGTTTAATTAAATGTACCATTAAAAACAATATTCATATTCTCAAATCTCAACACATATGATTACGCATTTGGTATCTTCAACTTCAGGAGAAGAGTCTGTCAGGACTCCTGTATATCCTACTAATATGTACTAGTGGCATTGTTGTTAATTAAACCCCACAACATTTCACCTTGGCTATTATTTGTTCCTGTCATGCAGCTAATGAGCCCCAAATTATCTCAGTAAGAGACAAATCCCAGAGGATACATTACACTTCAAATAGTGTTAGACCTGTGGTGTAATCGGTAACAAGAATAATGTTTCTTAAGAGATTCAGTATCTGCTCAGTCTTGAGGAGACACCAACATCATGTTCTTCGAGTCAGGTAAGAGGGAGCCTTTCATTTTATCAAGGCAGTATAAAGATATTGACATGCTCTTTCCTCTTAAGATGAAAATGAGACAAAGCTCCTGTCTTCCATCTAATGCATGGTTTGGAACTCTGGTATTCTACATATGTGCTACACATACTGTATGAAAAGAAGAAAAATCCCAAATGCCCACTGCCTTCTAGAGATCATTCAATACTTCAGAATTTATTGTATTAAAACAAGTCTGTGGCCTTCATGGAAACGGATAAAATATTGTATTGCAGCACTGACCTTATAACAACATAAATTGCAGGTGATCAGTTTGATTTTGAAGGCGGGCCATTTGGTGTTAGAGGAAGCAAAGTAATGAGGTTGTCCTAGCATGACATGAAACCTTTTCCAGCACTCACCACTTTTGACACGATTTGGTTATGAATAGAAATGTAAGATGTCCAACACAAGTGGGCCTATGTTATGGAGTAATGGCAGGTACAACCCTTTTCATATGAGGATATAATCTTTCTTATTCAATAATCAGACAAGGGAGGGCTGCTGTTGTAAGAGTATCAATAAACACCACATTTGGAGCTGCAACAAGTATTTGAGTTGATGTCTAATTTTTAAAAGGGCTTCATATAATACAACCTAAGGGAAAGCATTGCTGCGTCTTTGGGCTAGTACTCTTTTTGTCATACATATACTGTTACCTTGCACTGGAAGATGGGCATTTGATTTACTTGTCAAAACATTATGTTTTTGCAGTTAATTATATAGCTATCACAAACATGATGCCTCGTAAACTGTTTTTTTTTTTTTTAACTTCATCACATTTATATGGAAAAAAAATGTAAAAAAAAATCCATGTCTCTAGTCCTAGTTGACTCATTCAATCAAAAGTGAATCTGTCAAAAATAATTTTGTGTTATCATGTCACTAGTTACTCCAAATTCTGAAATTCAAGACCAATGTTTACTCTCCTTTGATAATTGGATAATTCAATTATGTGAGGCCAATATCTACTTCAAAAAAATTCTGGGCAGATCTAGGTGTTCTCTCAAGATGTTCAAGATCCTGATAAAACTGAACTATTAACAGGTTCCTGCAGGTTGAAGAAAAGCTCAACGCATCAGAATTATAGGGGCATGGCAACGGAGAAATGCAGACTCTGGGAACAGGCGGTGGCTCAGAAGATATGATTGTCTAGCAGACTGAACACCATTGGACAGAGATCATGGTCAAATGATTTGGCAAAGTTAAATCCAGTTCACCCAGTTGTTTCTGCAGGGGCTGGGCTTGATGCACCAGACATGTTGATCAATGCTGAATATCCTGAGCTCTTGCTTTGACACCCTGGCAACATGATCAGATGCTTAAGGGTTTAGCACATGTCATACGCATATGGCTGTTCCACAGCAAAAACACCACTGTGGCAGTGTATGACATTTTTGAAAGTCAGGGAAGGGCAGCAAAACAACTGCACTACAACTAGGGAGGCTGCTGGCAACGGCACGCATTTTGCAGATGAAGGTAAGCTTTAGGAGACAGCCCAAGAAACCCAAGACTCTACCACAATGACCACAATCAGACATGGTCAGATGGTTTCTCTACAGGATATGAGCTACTACAAAAAGCCAGCAGGAAAAGCTACCACACAGAAGCCATCAAGGTGACTAGAATCAAGCTTTGCAATCTGATCTGATTACCCTTCACACGATTGCCCGGGGAGAGGGTAACTGATGTTGAAAGATCCAAAACCCTACTATGACAATTGCAAATATCACTGATGTGTCATAGAAGCAGTGCTACAACGCCAATGGAATGGTATTGAAAAGTCTAAATATATCTGTATAACAACATCATTGGAATTTTTCAGATAGCTATTTGAATCATTTGCAAAGAGCTTAGGTATGGAAGACATTTTTGATATTTCTTAGTTTACACAAAAAGTACAAATTGTAATAAAGAAATGTGTAAGTTCTTTTTTTTCTCCAGTATTTCACTGACATGCAGTTTTTAAAAGGTCAAACATCATTTACACTTGTGCTATGAGGCAGAACTGTACAACTTCATTTCATGTATTCAGCAAGGCTTGTAAGGCTTATTCAGTTTGGTCAACACCCCTCAAATGGATTCTCCTTCTTTGACTGTGTTACAAGTAAATGTCATGAAAAATGTCACTGTAGGTCACTTTACACATTCACTTATGCAGATCGGAATACATTTTTTATGCTTTGTCTTATGTATTAATAAAATTATAAATAATATTTTGCACCAGTTGCAAAACATTGTAATGTGCAGTGCAAATAAATCTGTACATTACAGACTTATGCAGATAGCTTTCTTCTTTGATCAACATTGAGCTTAAATTTAAACAAAATTGTCAGGCTAGGTTGGCCAGCTCCATTTGTTTGAATTTGTATATTTAGTTGATAAAAGATTATATAGCTCACGTGAAATATGATTTTTATTTTTTATTTTTTTTCCTGATTTCTTATGTCTATTTTCCTGACTAAAGTGATTGTAAATAAGCCCGAGAGGTATCATCATCATAGATACATGTATTTGAAATAAAGACACTATTTTGTCTATTAGAAAAGTCCCATTTGGTCTGATTATGTATACGAGTTGTCTTACAGCGCACTAGACAGAAACCTTTGGCAATAACTAGATCTCACCTCTCTTCTTGCATTAAGAATTAGATTACTTAACTGCCCTATAAAACAGAAAGATAAGGCAAACATTTAATGAATCAATTTTAGTAAGCTGCTGTCCATTATTTAGAAAACATATTTAAGCTTGAAAATTATTCTGTTGGACTATGAAGTGACATACATAAATGATATTTTAATTGCAACATAATGTGGTGCTGGACTGCCCTTTCTGTCTTCCAAGCCTGCTTCATAAGTGAAGCTGTGAATGCACATGGAGGTTATAGGTAATTCAGAGCTACCAGAGGAGTGAAAGTGGATGCGAAAGCTCAATCACATTTTAAATTGTACAAGAGAACAGAGGAGTCTACTTGGCAGCCACATTGGTGAGATAGTCTAGGAAAACAAAAGCAGGCATCTGTGTCTGTTTACCCATTGGAATGCACATACAACATGCAGCACATGAGCTGCTGGTAGCTTGGCATGATGAAGTATTGGTAATTAAGATGTTGAGCTCCTGCTCACTTTATCATGGCTTCCAAAAAGAAATTCACAGCCATTCTGAAATGATCTATTGCACAATGAATAACTCACCGTGGGCTATAAAGTCGTGTCAATGTCTCAGCTGCTGCAAAAATATTAACCCTTACTCCACTGTCATTAGATAAGAACATATCTGCGCTCCTACTCTGCATACCCTGCCCTCTGACCCATCTTGAGTAGATGGCATCATGCATTATCTTAGGAGGATGCATTTGGCATACGGCGAAAGACACCAGTGGACACTTGTCTGCTAATGAATAAATGAGGTTGATGTTTTAAATCACAAAAGATAATAGACTGAGGAGCAGGCGTCCCCAAAGGTCCCGCCAAACTAACAGTTTAGATAAGGCGTGTTGACTCCCCAGAATAATAATTCCTCCACGCAAGAGCAAGAAAACAAACAACAAACATTGTATATGGAGAAGTCGACGCTGTGTTTTTTCTTTATCGAAACAAACGAAGATGCAAAAACGACAATAATCATATCATGATCAAATCTGTGTCCCTCTCCAGATACATGTTGACATCTGGACACGGAGGAGACTTTTGGAAATACAGTGCCTTTGAGCAATAAATAAACAGAGGGGAGGCCTTGAGAGCCATACACCTGTGACCAGTGGAAAAGCAGCAGGCGGAGCGGTGTTCATTAAAGAAGACGGTCCTGACAGTGAGGCCTTTAAGAGGACATCAGGAGCGACAAGTCAGCTGCTACCTTGGGACTAGAGAAGGAAAGGCATCAAGGTGAGCAATGCAATTTCAGCTTGAATAATGGAGCACTTTCCTCTGGTCTGACATTCATGTATTTCTAAGGCAGTTTTGCTATACAGCCCAGCCGTACCTGTGTGCTATTCAAGGTTCCTCGGGAAAAAATGGTTTACAACATTTAGAGCCTCACAATTATCCTGTGCCTGCCTGCTGGTCTGCAGATAATCTCAGTCAAAGTGGTTCATGAATTAAAAATAGCACCAGATAAATCAAATATAATGATATAAATATTTTAACGCTTTGCCCCGCAGATTTGTTCTCACATACATCCACATCCAGATTTGATCATTCCTCAAAGATTTTTTTTGAAAATCCATGTTATCACGGTAACATTTTTGTACTTTCCTGTTGCTTGCACCAGCCAGATTTAATTTTCAGCGAGTTGCTGATGTAAACTAGTAATAACAGAGGATTAATTTACAAGGAGGAAAAATCCCCTGGTGCGACTTGTGGCCCAGAACAATAATGAGTTCATAGTAAACAGAAATTTGCTGTAAGCCAGAAGAGAATGCATGCACCTATTGTACGCTGTGAAGAACGCAAACGCATACCCATGCGATTACATGCACATGTGTACAACCCCGCCCTGACAGCAAACACAGGCAGAGAAAATTATTGCTAAATATCTTTGTTGGTCCTTTACATAACATATGTCTGCATGTAATTAAAAATGAATTATCCTATTATGTTGAAATACTATGGTGCACACGGCCATGTTGCTGTGGTGAACTGTATAAGCAGATGAAAAATGTTTTGGGCCGCATCAATAGAATGATGTTGCTGACTTTTGATCGGTGTCCCCAAAAATGGTGGTTTAGGTTCAGGCTTAAGCCATTCATTTAGTAACTTAAGTTTCCTGATCACAAAATGTAATTGATGCTTATTCTCCTCATCCAAGCTTTGTTTGATCCATTTAGCATGCAGAATTGTGCTTCCCAGTGGATCAGTATTACTGAAGCACAACCAGTTCAGTTGCACATGTGTAACATAAATAACCATAAATCAGGAAGGGGATACAAAAGTGGTCAGAGGGAATATCAAATGGCTGAAAATGTCCAAATACATTTCAAGAAAGAAAGAAGAAAATACATAACCTACACACAACATGGTGATTTTATTGTATTCTTAAACTGTTCCTCAAAAACAGCACAAGTTAGATGCTTCAGTGGTTGCGTGAAAGCGAAGCAACCAGCCTGAAGCTTAGCTGACACAAGCTTGTGGAAAGTCCACCTTGGATGACACTGTGATTCATAATGAAAATCCTGGTTGAGAATGTTAATGGGAATTTCAGTATTGAAACCTTTCTATTGAGTTTAATTGCCTTAAGTGGTTAATAGTCCATATGTGTTTGTGTTTTGGGGCCTCAGAGAAATAATTCCTATCGCTCCAATCCCACAGTTGTGCCATTGATACTGCTACGATGTAATGTGTGTTTGATTAATATAACTGCCCTTATTTGGCAACTATGACAGTTGGCAGCATTATACAACTGAATACACCAAGATTTCACAGGGTCCAAGAATTACTGTTTGAGGGCAAATTTTAAAACATTTTGGATTCTGTCTTTCCAAAGCTGGTGATCTCCACCAGTCATTTTGTGAATTGATCCTTCCCATTATGTCAGAACCTTGACTGAGAAAGTCTTTTGAAGTGAACCTGGAAGCTATGTCTTTTCAGAAGTGCCCACTGCTCCATCATTCATTTGATAGCAACTGTTATATCCTGTTATATACTCCTAAATACAGTTTATCTATTTGTATGTTTGTTTGTTTGTGGGCACGCTCGAGCAAGTGTGCAACAATGTGTCTGTGGAGGTTCTCAGTCATCCAGGTCATGGTGAATTCTTGTTGAAATCTTCTTGTCTTGGCAGCTGGACTTGAGTTTCTTCACTTGTGCAATAATGTGTTTTGCAAGTTGGTTCAGTCGCGAAAATGAGTACTTCCTGCTCCTACTTACATGTTTCAGATCCTTATATTAATTTTGAGATGTCACAAAGATGCTTAAAGATCACACAAAATACCCAAATAGAAAAGCAATCTGCTTTGATGGCCTTATTAACTGTTTAACCAATTTCAAATGGTACAAAATGATACCAGTGTTATGAAAGCAGCGCATGATAGCGCAAGATACTAAAAACAAATTGATGAGAAAGCTTTGAATGTGGCAGATCTGTAAAGTTATCACCCTGAAAGATTATGAAGCTACTAGATTATGAGTTAGTCTCTCAGTTAGTCAAGATCTAAAAAGTATGGAATATAGGCAAGCCTTACCAGTTGTTGGCAGCCTACTCATACTAGAGCAAATGGATGTATTGTCCCATCGCTCACAAAAGAACCTGTGCAGACGTCTGAAGGACTGTGAACCTCGCTTTCGTCATTTAAAGTTGGTGTGGATCGTTCAAGAAAAATGTAGAATTCAATGGCATGTAGGAGAGATTTGCAGGGTTCAAACAAATGCTGGTCATAAAGAATACATGGTTGTATCACATTTTCAAACTTAAGGTAGAACATTTTTAAAAAATCGGGCCACGTTACATTAAGTGTAAAGGTCATTCAACGCTCCAAAGTGGGAATATAACATTGATGTCAAACATTTCGGTGGTAGAGGGTATTATTCTGGAAACAAGGGCTGCTTCAGGACCCTGTTGAATTACCATAATTGATGAAAGTATGAATTCACTTCTTTTAATTGAAAAACCATCACGTTTGTGAACAAAAGCTCAAGTTAATTAAATGAATTAGAGGGAAAATTATTCAAAACACAAACACACAAGCAAGCCTGTTTTGAATGCACAAAGATTTTGGAGCAGGTCAGGAGAGTCCACATAGAGTCTGCTTGAGCTGTTGTGGCAAGACCTTTAACAGACACTTCATACTCAAAAAGCCACCGGCTGAATCAAAACAATTCTGCACTGAAAAGTGGGACAGTATTCCACAATGATTCAGAGGGCTCATTGTTGCAAACATTTTACAACAGTTATTGCTCCACGCTGAATGGCAGTCAGTTATTGGGCTCATGTTTTTTTTAAATTTTCATATAAGTAATAGGCTTTGAATAACTAATTCCCTTCTGGTAATGAAAAGATAAATTAACAGGTGTTTTGTTTACTGATTGTCGTTATCTTTCCTTAGGACAATTGGGATGTTTGAAATACTTAAATTGGACGTGAAAATAGGAGATTTATTTTGGTAAGGAAATACTTTTTAAAAACATTGTTTAGTGTCTATGATCATGTACATATTAGGTGAAATATTATCTAAAAAATCCTGATAGATTGCTTTTTATATGCTTTCAACAGACACAGCGCTTCCTCAAATATTCTGCAGGTGGATGAATCCATGTATCCAGCAGTAATAATTGGTACATTTAATTATCCATGTGAAGAAAAACTCCTACAGGGATTTGGTAAATATATGTACCTGAGTTTCACTGTCCTACTGTGTGTGTGAAAACTTATTTTCTATCTGATAGACAAGTACTTCTCCTTTTGAAGTGGCTTCTTCTCACTCACTGCTGTGAAAGTCAGAGAATGAGCCTCCCCCTCAAGACCCCATTAAAAGAAAACCCAGGGTCTGCAGGTTTCATATTCATCGCCTGGGCAACCTCTGCCATCAACACATTTTGTTCCTTCTGAGAATGATCACAGCTTATTAAAGTGGAAGTAATGACTGAGCTACCTCCGGCATGAAATATTTAACAAGGACAGAGGAGATGGCTCAAAGGTGATTTGGATGTGGAAAAGAAGGAATGTGGCCGCTGACGTCTACACGGGAAGTGATGATGAACCTTAATTCACCTGAGCTTACAAGGGACTGCCACCAAGAGAAATTTGTCTCTTAATAAGATAAAATGTTGAAGAGTCTTTGAGTTAATATTATTTGCATGAGCAGACATTGTGCATCAAAACTATTCATATATACTGTTAGGGTACATCTGAAGTATTTTTTGAAGTCTCTGCTTTTACATATACTTTGCTGTTTTCAGACCACATTATTTCCTTCTGAGACAGGATAGAATCTTTATTTGAAATTGACTGGTAGAGCAAATCATTAATAATTAAAATAGAAAAACATTTTTGCAAGCTAATTTGATTAGCCCTAAAGTATTGCATCTGTGTTTATGTTGCCAGTACGGATCAAAACCCGATAACAATTTTCGTAAATATAAAAGCTGTTAGAAGGGTAATATAGCCTTTGAAACGACTTAATGTGAAATTTTATCTTTCTTTTAATGTGTGATTTTTTTTCTTCAGTTAAAAAAAAAACAAACGGTGTGAGCCAATCTTAAAATGAATAGATATTGAACACACATACACACTTAAAAAAAGTGAGTGTGTCCTTTTTTTCCTTAAATGCTAAAATGTATTTGAACAATGTCAGCATCCACTTTGTGTTATTTTAAAAAGTTGTCTATTTCTTACAAAAAGTACTTTTCATTCAGTATAGATTGTGAAAGATAAGCTTCTGCTATGGCAGAACTTTTGGTAAACAGGAAAGGCTTTGCTCGCCATGAATCTCACTGCAATTCAAGCAACTATAACTAAAAGTCCCCTGGCGATTGTCGATGCCAAGCTCCCGGCTTTTTTATCTTACCTTTGTAAATATACCCTTTATTTTTATTATATAAGATATATTCAAATGCTAATTTCAAATAACTTTACTTCTTGCAAGTAGAACAAAAATTTGGCGGCAATTGTGAAATGTATAAAGGGCTTTAATGCAATGACATGTTTGGGATGTATGTGCTCCCTTTAAGACACTGTTTAGTACTAATTATTGTCTCTCATTCTCAACTGTGCTCTCTTCAGCCTCCCGTAACTGCTTGTGAAATTATCAGCGTAGTTTCCTTCTGGCTGAGGGTAAATATGTTTTTTTTGTTGCTTGGGAAAATAAAGAGGATGAAAGTGGTCCGACTTGAGTGTGATGGAATTGGATTTTTATAAGATTAATTGCCCCAACAAGAGTTTAGCCATGAGGTCTCAGGCCTGCAGCAGTTACTTGGGTCACTATCAGCGCATTCTCTGTGGGATGTTTACAGTGTTGACAGGAAGTAGATGGGTACCGCAACTGAACATTTACAACAGTAAAATGTGGTTTGAGGTATATAATCTAGATATTCATAGAATTCATGAAATTACAGAACAGGAGTGGAAGGTGCAACTGGGGGTTCCACTCATCTTTTATGTAGCTGGTGACAATACAGACTGCCCAGATGCTGTGGCCATTCATTTCTCTAACTTCTAGCTTTCTGCTTAGATGTATGATTTGCTGACATGGAAAGTCTTTCATCAAGGGTGCGCTTACTACAGACCGTAACATGGCTGCTTTTACTCAGGCATTGCAGATCTAGGTGGGAGTTATTTGTGAGAATGCAAATGTCGGAATAAGTTGGATTAGATATTTCATGGGGTAAACCTGCCATTTTCCGAGAATTATGTAAATTAACCGATCGAGTTGATGTTTGAATAGTACAGGTATTGACCTTGAGGATTCACGCATGTATTATTGGTTACTTTTTGATTACTTCTCAATTGATAAGATGATAAGAGCATGTCAGACGGGGATAATCTACAGGCATGAAAAGACATATCAAGACAATACGCAATGAACTGATATTAAACCTTACCTTTTCCTGGGTGCCACCCCATAGGTATCTTAAGCTGAAAATGCAGAGAGCCAAGATAAGGAGGACAAGAACCAGGGCCAGAGCCACCCGTTGGAAGGTCTGGTACTTGTTTTTCTTCTCATTTCCAGCCTCAACCTGGAAACATAATAGGTTCTAAATACACACAAGATTCATTTATATGTCTTAAATACTACACCAGTATGCTTAAACCGCAAAGTGGCATGCAGAGTAGTCTGACATTTTCTTGACAAGCAGCCAGGGTGCAGCTTTACGCTGCATTTGTGTCTATTGTGTTTAAATCACATCTTATTCCAACAGAGTGGAAACAAGCGGTGACAGCCATCCTCACTCTCCTTTGAAAGAAGCATACAAACTTGTGAAAACAAAATGCTGATTAGTATATATTACATAGTTTGTCAAATTTACCCCAGATGTTCAAGAAATTACATTTTCAGGTTGTGTTTAATGCTTTATGCTAGGAATACGTAGCCAAAGAAAAAAATTCTCCATGAATCGATCAAAGATTGTCTTAAAATGTCAAGAATTTACATGAAATTGCAACTTATGTCTTTGGATAAGCTGGAAATTATCCCTGTTCTCTGAGAAATTACACATTGCACTATTTAATAGCGCACACAAATCAAATCCTTGCAGTACAAATTATGTACATGAAACTGGAAACCTAGTAAATGTTTGCGTGTGAAACATTGCATATCTTGTACATATCTTTATTCTGCACATCTGCACATATCTCTACGTCCAGAATAAAATAAGATGAATCTTTTATTACATGCCATCCGTTTCATTTTTCAATTTACAAGTACAGATGACCAAATACCACCAAATCCACATTGACGGCAGTGAAGAGTTCACTGCAACAAGTGCCACAGAAAGGTTACATTTATTAAAGTTTCACACAAATTAACAGTCAGACCGCTGCAGTTTATTCCCCAGGCTTAAGGCCACAAATTAATAAAGTGAGGCCTTTGTTCCAGTAGAGACACAATGACAGCTTCTCATTCACCCTGGACCACTTTTAAAGGTCTCACAGGACATCAGCATAGCAGATATGGAAAAAAATGGCACCAACTTCAATTAGTGAAATTGGTATTGCTATCTGTGCGTCTGTTAAAGGTATGATAAAACAGCTTTCCTTCTGTATTCTGCCTCAGTTTGTTACAGCAGTTAGGGTACAATAGATTAGATTAGGTGCACAGTACCTTCATATAATTTTATGAATCATTAGACAGAGTTCCAAATTATATACACCTTCTTGACTCATTTTGTTATTCAAAATTACTCCAATTTGAAATCCACTTTAAATTTTTGAAGTCCACTGTGTAGTTGGCATCACTATCAGACCGAAAATGATATAATAATGGAAAGTGGTCAATTTTCGACTCATTGAAGGTTTTCGAAGGTTACTTTCATCGACAGTATGATTACAAGGAAGGCCCCATTATTCAACATAGCTTTCTTTGTCTTAAAATTTATCTCCCCATTGACTGCTTTGAATTCACAATCCCAATTGATGTGGTCTTCAGGTTGATAACAATAATAACAATGACGTACTGAAGATGGCATAACCTGATGAAAAACAAAGCTACAGTCAGGGGTCAAGCACGGAATGCAGATAAATCGAAATGGAAACACATCAGTGGCATGTTGACAATGTCTGGATGTTCCTAAATATACTTGTCAGAAGCATGATGTTACAGAGGAACTTAGAGACTACCCTATTTTGTCTTTTTTGATAGGAGAGTGAAATTAAATTATGTGGGATTCTTTTTCCATATGAATAAATCACCTCTACTTTGAATCGGTGATCCTGTTATTAAAATTATAAAGGAACACACAAGATGACTGCTGACAGTGTTTTAAAAAAACAAAACAAAAAAAAACACCAAAAAAAATGTCTTTAAACTACAAGAGAACACAGAGTTCTCTGTTATATAGTTGATCCCTGCTGCACAAAAACAACACATTGAGCTTGCAAAGCAGATAAAGAATAAAAACATCTTTGCTACACATCCAACTAGTTTGTTTCACGCAGAGAGTATAAAAAATTACCAAAAAAGTAAGTCAAGATGAGATGGTTAATTGATTATGGGGACAGATTAAAAAGCATGACCAAATAAGATACACGACACCTTCCGTCACAGCACCTAAGCAAAACCCCAAACATTGTTTGTCCTCAAGAACTTTAAACCCGGTCTAATTTATAACTTTTTTAGTTGAATAATGAAATACGAGTGAGTCTTTTTGTAACTTTATTTTACTTCTTTTATAGCATATAATTAGCTGAAATGCAAATTCTAGACCCTGGCTACCATTCATGAGCCATAGATTCTTTACCTGGTGAAATTCCCCACAAACAAACTGTAAAGGTGGCTGAAATCATTTGCTCCTGTGGCAGGTTTTTTTTTTTTTAAAAGCACTGGAACCTGGAGTGGAAACTCATCTGCCTTTACTCTGAGAAAAGAATTCTTGGAAGAGGGTGGGATTGAGAGAGAGAGACAGGCAGGAGGGCAGGCAGACAGGCAGTGATAGAGACAGAGTGCACAGTCTGCATGTGGAGCCAAATGGTCTTTAAAGGTTTAGGAGTCCAGATTCAGCTCGGCAGTTGCTATTTAGTTTTGTGAGAATGGGTGCCTGCAGCCTCAAGCTTTTATGCAAAAAAAGAGAACATCCTCGAGGAAACATCTGAACCAGAGGAAGCAGAGTTTGTGGTTTATCACACCAGAACACACTCGTGTATATTTTTAATTAAAAAAGCAAATGTGAGATCCTGTTCATTTGAAGTCATCTTGCTAATTTCTAAGAGAATGTTTATGATTATAATCTACTAAAACACCTGTCATTTATTTTCAAGGCGGGTTTTACGACTACCTTGCTTTTTTTAATTCAATTTCATCCACTTCTGCTGTAAAGGTACATAACCCCACAGCTACCTTCAATATATTTATAGTCAAAGCCACCTTTCCCTGCTGTTCAAGTCTGAAAAAAAGCAATTACTGAAGTTAGAAATGTTCCTTGTGTGTTAGAAGAAGGGTTATTTTAGAAATAAAAAAATGCAACAGTTAATATGAGTGTTAGTGGGTGAATCAGAAAAGCTGTGAGGAGTTTGATGGAATAATTACATTTAGGAGAAAGCTTATATCACTCAGTGAGAGATCACATCACAAGTCTCTTATTTCATGAAAGGCAGCCCTGTGGCAAATATAAACTCAAATATTACAGCTTTTTTTTCCCCCATAAATGACTTCTGCCACCTGCACTTCTCTCACCGAGCAGGAGAATATTAAGTGTGAATTTTTTGACAGCGTGACCTCATATTCTGCACATGTATAAAAATAAGTGGAAAAAAATAAAAGACGATATCGCTCACAAATTATTTTGCGTAATTAGTATAAATGCAGTAAACAAACGTGGAAAAACAAACTGAACTCACATCTTTCCATAGAATCTGCTGGCTGATGGTTTGGTCGCTAGCCTTCATGATGCAAGCCCAGTGAATTGTTCCGATTCCTCCTTGCACTGAAAAACTCTCTGCATGGCAATGAGTCCCAGATTCATTCCATTGCCATAATTTGGGAGTGCGCTCAAGGGGCGGGAACTTTCAGAAGGAGTGGAATTACTGAAACATTTGTGATACCCATTATAAGTAAGGCAGATGTCTTCCTGCCTTCCTGCCTCCTCTGATTTCAAAGGTGGAATTCCACAAATGGATTCAGAAAGACAAACCATCTGTAGAATAAATTACATACTGTATCAGCTTGAAAAGATCTATTGTTGGAGGACAGACAGTTCAATCTTCATGCTGTAGATACTCATCTCATATTTTCCCTATATCTAAAAGTTAATCAGATTTTCCCTTCGCTGTTTTGGGAGGGTTGGACAGGGTGCACACTCGAGAACAAACAGGTAAGTCAAAAGAACTGTGACAACTACATCATACTATAATGGAATAATAAACCTTCCAAAAGGGGGAAAAAGAAACCAGCAGTTGCTTAAAAAAAGGGTGAATGAGCCAAGCACTATATCTGGGATCTAAAATAGAGATGCAGAGGTATGTGTTGAGCTGCACAGACAGGTATTTTAGTGAAACTTTGTGAGACCATAAGATATTTTAAAGTAAAAAAAACTTTTGATTTCATTTTGTTGATAAATGTTAAATTATTATTATTTTGGCTGTTGATGTCAAATGAATTGAGGCTTAATCCCTGGATTATTTTGGCCCTGACATGTTCAAATTGCTATCAGACAGGATTGCTTGCTTCTATCCATACACCAGACATTCATCTGCTCTTTCTTGAAAATAGCATTGCAATTCAAAGAGTTTGACCACTCCTGCACTTTTTGCAGACTTGGTGAAGGAATTAGAAATCACAAATTTCTTTTCATAAAACGCACATATTGTAATTTACTGAGATGACAAAAACTGAAGGTTACTAGCTATACTTTGCAATTATCTGACCTTTTTTTTCCTCTGAATAACTCTCTCCAGAGGTTATAGAGTGAATAACAGATGTCTAAATCAGTTAGAAAACCAAAGTAGCAATACATGTCCCTATTTTAACATGTGTAAGATGGCAATGTGCACTGATCAGAAAGAAATAATTCGTTGCATTATTTGAGGGGGATGGATACTTAGTAAAAAAAGGCATCGGAAACAGAAACATTTCAATATATCAGTGTCTCCTCTTAAATGAGGATTTGGACAATTAATTTGTTTGTTGTTTTGTAAATGATCTTGCGTACCTTATGAACTTGTTATACTTCTATCTTTCAATCCATCGACACGTGTACGTGTGTGTGTGTATACAAACATACAAACACACATGCCTACATATGTATATTGACATTCCTAGCTTGTGTCGGCTTTCCAATTTAATTGCACTTTGTGTAATGACAATAAAAGGTTTGAATGTCAGGGCCTTAAAGAATTACTTCATCTTGAAGAATATCTTATGTTATTTGTTTTAATTTATGTTCGTTTTTGCTGGTGCAATAATTTCTTTCCCCTTATATTATCAACTTAATCTTCATGTGCCTCTTGTGATAAACTGTTTTACAGCATCTTTATTTGTGGCCACCTGTTACCAGTTAACTACTATGGATTATTTCATAGCATATCTTATTACACGATTTTGTAAAAAAAGTACATTTCAAGTATTTCATCCCATTTAATTGCAAACCAGCTGTCCTCGATCGCTTGAAAAGCAAAAACTAAACAGTGAGATAAAAAAAAGTTTAATGTAATGGAGGTTATTAAAAATACACTTTTATAACCCAAAAGTTGCACTTCACACCTAATTTACCCAACTGAAAAACGAAGGCTCGGTCAACACCCCATGAGGTGGTAAAATTGGTCAACCTGCAAGCCTTTAACAGGCTACATTTGAGCTCATATTAGGTCTGTCAGATCTGATAGCTGTGGGACTTCGTCAGCTCTTTCCCCATTGATATAAATCTTCACAATTACTCTGACATTTTGCTCGGGTAAATCAAGCAATAGGTCTTTCAAGAATTGTGTTGTGTCAGCAGCAGTGTTGAGCGTCCTGGGACCCTCTTTCCCCTGATAGCATTCAGCAGCAGGCAGAGGCTTTGACACACAGACTAGAATAAACAGCAATTTACTTTGGAGTGCATTGCAGATACTTATAGATTAGAGCAAAGGTTGATGAGAGCAGCCTTGGCAAACCAGGAAGAATTGCAAAATAAACATTTACTCTAAATTCTCCATGCTTCAGTCCTGATGCCATTGATTGGAATTTTCACCCTCCATATTTGTCACTTTTGCAAACATGCATTCAGCACAATGACCAACACAGGAGCCCACAACAGTCCAAGTTGGATCCTTCGTGCTTTGTTTTTCTACATAAGTTGGCTGTCCTAACTTAAAATGACTACAACCTCAAGTGCAATGCAAACTATATTTATCTATTTGTTTTCTAATATGCTCCTCCCATCTCCCATGGAAGAGAGCTGTTCCCACTTTTCAATTTTAACTTTTAAACCTGCCTGTGACTGGTCAAGCAGTTTTGAGTTTGACTGGTGAGACTTATATCTATATGAATTGCAATTGAGTATTTAAATCAATAACTATCTTGTAATCGGATATTTTCATTATCAGTCAACTGTCTACTGATACCAAACATGCAGTTATGGATTCCTCATGAATTTTACTTCTTTACTATTGTTTAAGTGTGTGATTGTGGAGTTTAAAGCACATTTTTAATTTTATTGTAGATCCTTTACTTAAATCTGAAGGCTTAGGTGAAATGTTGAACTCTCATAAGGTAATTAATGACTGAAGTAAGACATCTGAACAGATTTTTTGGGGTTCAAATGATATTGCATGCAGACACTTCCTCCTTCTGTCCATGGCAGATGTTAAAGTGGAGGGCTATAAACAGGAATGAGGGGGATCACAAGGCACCATCCATGGGGAGTTTCTTTGAGTTACGAAGGAACTAGATGAATTGGAATGTGGATTATGTTGCGGCAAATCTTTTCCCCGTTCAAACATTCATTTCCCAAATCTTACCTTGAGACTAAAAGTACTTGCCAGGGGATTTTCCCAATTTCTTGCTTGGTAGGACAGGTGTATTTACTTACATAATTGTATTCCTCATCCAATTTTGTAATGTGATTAAATATTAATACAATTCTGGGTTTTGAAGAGAGGCAGATCTGTGAAAATAATCTAAACAGTAATATTGGGAAATTGCACTTCTTTGCAACCTTTTCAATCTCCTAAAAATGGAACACAGGGAATGAAAGAGGAAATATTTTGCTTCTGAGAATACATTTTAGAATGGTATTTCAACAAGTAATGCTCTCAAAGTACAATATAAAAATAGAAGCAGGTCGTTTCACTGTGGTGATTGTGAATCATCTTGGCTCAGCTTTGTTTAGTTATAGCTGAGGTCTCTGGGGGGAATAAGGCGCTTCAACAAAGTGGAAATCTTTTGAATGATCTCTGAGCTTCAAATCTTCAATATCTCTGCATGTGTGTGGGAATGATTGATAATTACTTGAGTACTCTGCAGAAGCAGACCATTTGACTCAACACTATGAGTGACAATGGGTGAAGAACAGTGATATGCTATAGGCATTGGATTTTTTTAATTTTTTTTATCTTTTTTTGATGTCTTGAGACAGAAAAAAATCAATATAGATAAAAAAACATGCTTGACTTGATACGTCATTATTCCGATATGTTGTCGATCAATTTGTGCGGTAGATCTGTTTGCCAGTATGACAAAGTGAAAAGCTGTGCAAATATTGATGAATATGAAAATAATAAACATGGTATTTTATCCAAGTCCATAACTGTAGGAATTCCTTTAGCACGTCTCCAGATTTGATTATACTTGGAAAAGTATGGAAAATCCTCTCTGCAGATGCTGACATTTACAGCCAAATCAAATTTGCTGTTATAGGTATATATAGGTAATTAACTGCTCAAATACATTGATAGTATGTGTTAGTATATAACACTGTAGTTTCATTAGATTCTCATTTTTAGGGGTGGTAAAGTTTTAATGTAAGAGGTTACTGTGAAGATTAAATGACCCCTGGTTAACACTGCTGAGGAAAATAATGTGATGAAAATCATACAAGTTATGTCACCATTGTCTGATGCGTGTTCAAAATGCACAATGAAGTTAGAGTCCAGTCATGGCGTAATTAGGAAGAGAATTTAATTATTTTGTGCAGACTGAAACAGTACTAATGCTAGCGGCAGTAAAATCCAACTGTCAGTATTATTACTAACTTTAATAATGTTTATCTTAAAATATTAAACTCATTTTACAATAACATATCATACATATGCCATTCACCACAGTGATGTAACAAGTTATTTTTAAGATTTTACTCTATTTTTGTCACTTATGAATTAGAAATATCTGTCAAAATATGTCAGTAAAAGGAATCAAACAACAAACATTTCATCCTATCTCCAATTTTAAAAGTAGCATGCAATCAAAGGGAGTGGAAGACTTTTTAATCTGCTTGAACTGTCACGTCAGAATTTGTTATATTCGGTATAATTGGTCTTTTCCCAGCTTAATAAAGTGTGACACAGGTGGTAGATGTGTGAAAGTAAACACTGAACCACTGAAGTGAACACTTGCTGTTGTCACTCCTGTTGGGTTGAGCCAACTGATGCACAAAGACTATCTCCAACTTTAATCTTATATCTAGTACATGTATTCGAGAACCGTAGTGGGCAAATACGATTTATCCCGAGTGTAAGACGATAAAGAAGACAATGAAAAAATGTTTCTGGTCTATTTTTGCTCTTTTCAAAATAGCTCTCTAAAGCAACACTGCCAGAGAGCACAGATACACCACTTTAAGATCCTTTTAATCACATTATTACATTCAGGTGAACATAAATGAGCAAAGTTGTTTAAAAAGCCCCAAAAAAACTGATATACAGCAAAAGGAATCACACACACAGAAAACAGAAACCTCCAAAGATTGATAAAGTAATATATAAAAAAAGATAGAAACTGAGATAATCCCAATTGTTTTGTGGGATACAACTGCATTTTCTTGGCATTGTCATCAGTCTTGAATGAACAAATTAATAAATACATTCATTTACCTTCTGGTTGGCGTTCCTTGATTGGTAAACTACCAATGGACAACACTGGAGAAATGAGCATCCATAGCTGCATCTTAACAACTATGACCTAAGGACTCCTGGGAATTGATGCTAATTTCAAAAGGTTGACAAAATGGAACTGCATCTCCAGTGTTGAAAACTCATAATCCTAGAAGAAATTGATCAGCCAGGCTGTCCTAATTTAATTAGTTTGTGGTGGACACTAATGGGTGTGGCCTTTCACCCACAGGACTATGGGCTGGGGCTGCGTGGTTAAGTTGGGTATAAATGGACGATTCTTAAGTTCACTGTTGTTTGTTGGTTTTTCTTTATTAAAGAATTAAACTTCTTCACGCCTCTGCCATCTTTTCTCGGTGAAACACCACAGTTTGGGCAGATTATATTTCAAAATGTGGGACATGTGGGGCAGAAGTATTTTACTATACATTCAACTTGCGAAATACGCAATTTTTTGGAAATAAGAACAACTAAAAAAAACAACCAAATAAAACACTACAAAAAACAAAACAAAACAAAATCAAACAAGAACATGAGATGGTATTGTCTTCAGAGAGCAGTGACTTCTGCAGCAAAAACAATATTTCAGACTGTTTTCAGCTTTCAATAATTTAAGACATCTTGAAACTTGGAGCATGTGCAGCGTTTTCCACACTATTTTATTATGTAAAACATAATATGCCTGTCACTCATTCAATAAATCTCTCAGATCAAGTGAACACTGCAGCCATGAGACTGAAACAACAACAGCAGCAAAAAATGCAGATAGATTGGATTCTATCCTGGGATTCACAAGTCATTAGCATTGAGATATATTAATAAAATGCCCTGGAATAAGCAAACTATACTAAAAAAAACAGCTATGAAGTCAATATTTCTCCCAATCGGGTCTTTTTCTTTTGGTTTGCTGCAACTTTTACATGGTTGTTGGAAATCTTGGAGGACATCAGGGTTATCATTTAGCGGCATGAACTGATATGTCAGGAGTTTCCTGGTTCTTCGTGCAACAATGTTGGACTCAGCCTGTCCTTGTGGGAAATATGAATCCTGTCAAGAGATCACATCCCCTTCAGGGGGCTCTGGATCTGAGCACACACGTCCCCTGGGATGGCAGGAGTTTAGTATTACATTATAAGAGTGACATTTCATCTTTTTATATATGAAGTACAATGACCGCCAAAAGTTCCTCACAAAACTTCAAGCTGGTTGTTGTACATTTCTATACATGTTCCATAATAAAATAATGTTTTGTTCTAGTGTTTGGATGCTAGCTGTACTGTTTGTTCTCAATATCTGTACAAAACATTATCCGCAGGCAAATTTGACCTCTGTAGTTGTTTAAAATCCCTTTGCATTCTCATTGAGATGTCTATGTCAAAGAACTCGGAATGAATTGAGATAGCAAAAAAAAAAACAAACACACCCATGTATTTTGGAAGTATTGAAAATGTTTATTTTTGACACTCATCCTATGGAAATCATCTTCTGGGTTTCTGAACTCAGTTAGAATATCACCAATGGGCAACACTGTGTTTCACAGGAAACTCAAAGTTCAGGGTCAGCTTGGTATCCAGCCTCCTCACCATTATTGATACTTTGTAATGATTTAAACTTGTGCTTGCAGCACATACAGAACATCTTTTATTTGGATTTGAACTTTAGACACAGTCTGTTTTTCATAGCATAAAAGAGATACTCTGCATTACCTCTCTGCATCACTTTGTGACAGCCAGTTACGTAATTGGAGGTTACAGTGGCCGATTCAAAAATAATTATTGTCAAAGCTTACACTCTTCAGTTAGTGTACAGGGTGTTACCCATGCAACAAAGCAACCTCAGAATGTGATTAACTAACAAACACAAGACAAGCAGTCTTGTTCATGGTACATCCACATTCTGCCCTCCCATCATACAAAAGTACAGCATGTATACAGCAAGGATAGCAAAGCTTCAAACTGCCAAAGCAAAGGATGCTTGGAAGACTCACTTGCAAGTCCACCCACACCATATCACAATATATTTGGTGACATTGAGTATCTTGCGTTTCTCCTAAAATTGCTTAAAACTACAAACCATGTCAAATGACCTCTATAGCTGGAAATTAATTGGAAAAAACAACATGTCTATTGTTGACTTATAATATGGTGCGTATCGTGGTCTGTGTGCATTTCTGCACCTGAATTTATTGAAAGAATGCAAAGAACATTCATTTTTCGCATCTGAGGACTCATTGTGGCCATAAGTTATATATTGAATATACAAGATGTATTTAGCAAAGGCTAAATTTGACTTGTGAGCATAACAGTGAGTTTAAATATGGATGGTGTGGTGTTATTTGATTCTCCACTCTACTACCATTTACACTGCAGCTGCTCCATCATGTCTGACAAATGAGTTTATTTGTGTGACTGTTGTATTGTAGGTCTGAATGGCTCTGATCGTAACTGATTTTACAGCTTTGGCATTCTTATCTGATATGACATAGAAAAAGATAAAGCATTCATTCAGACACTGCCTATTTCATTAACATATCTTATAATGACTACCACTTGGACGGAAATCTCTGATGTGTCATTCACATCTTTTGCAAAGAAATTAGACATTTTATTTCCCTCTTTATCTGTTCCATCCTGGGTGACACGAGCTATTCTGCTCTTTATGATGTTGTTCTGCCAAGCAGTTAATATACCACTATAGAATGTTGACATTTATAGGTGATCTGTAAGTGGTGTGTCAGAATCCCAAATTTCCCATACCAGGTCCACAAAATTTTCCACATGTTAATGATAAATAACATACAAGGCTGTGACAAAAAGATTCATATTTGTGTCCTGGTTCTTTTTCCCCCATTCACTGTGTTTTTCCGTTGATGGTACCCACTTCCATAGCACAAGCCTTGGCAAATGTGTTTTAAAGAAACAATGCTCATCTTTAACATAGACATAAATGTCAAAACCTATCTAATGTAATCCCATCAATGTAGTGGCGAATTAAGATCGAACATTCATTTGTCTTGGGTATTAATTTTATGTGAGCCGTACAACGAAAAACTATAATAAATGAGAAGCCAAAGCATTGATGCTGTTATCTTTTCTGCTTATGACCAATCTGACATAATAGACCTATTCATCACATTAATTGTCGTTACTTCTACCCCAAGGTACTTTGGGGGCCATGCACTATTCGCATGGATCTTTACTTTCCCCGAACCTAATGGAAAATAGAGCCCTAAATTATTTTAATGCGCTATTTTTCGTCTTCCCTTTAGCAAACAAAGCACACACCTGCATTCCAGGCCTACTGAAAAGAAACATTTCAAGGCAGATGTCTTTACGTATTTGTTAACAGTGGTTTTTGGTGAGGTCCGTCCTCTCCTTTTACTTTCAGGCACTACTTTCAGGGTTGCCACAGCGAGTCATCTTCCTCTAACCCTCATCTAACCCTATCCTCTGCATTTCTCTTCTCAAACTAAGGTACTTGTTTTCTTTCACTCCACCCATAAATGTCCTCTTTGGTCTTCCTCTAGTCCCCCTGCCTGGCAATTCCGACCTACGGATCCTTCGGCCAAGATAATCACTATTCCCCCTCTGAACATGTCTAAACCATCTGACTTGAGCTGATGTTTGATATGTGCTGTCCCTCTGATGGACTCATTCCTGATCCCATCCATCCTCATCAACCCCAAGCAGAACCTCACCATTTTCATCTTTACTGCCTCCAGGTCTACTTTCATGGATTTTTTCTCAGTGCCTCTGTCTCTAAGCCATATACCGTGGCTGGTCTCACCACCATCTTGTACACCTTTATTCTGGCGGATGCTCTTTTATTTCACATTACACCTGAAACTTTTCGCCATCTGTTTCAACCTGCTTGCACACATTTTTTCACATCTTTCCCACTCTCTTCCTTGTTGACCCTGGGTACTTTAATTCTCCACCCTCTTGATATGTACTCAGAGTCGCCTCACTGTTGTACTTGGATCCTTCTCATTTACGCATGTATTATGTCTTGCTTTGGCTAACCTTCATTCCACTCCTTTCAACCTCTTTGGCCCTTTAACCTTGTCCCTCTATCTGTTCCCTGCTCTTATCACAAATTACAATGTCATCCGCAAACATCACAGTCCAGCTAACTTAATCTATCAGCCATATATAAATATATAGCTTTTTTCACAATATTTTTTGGATGACAAATAGTGTATGTCAATGCAGACCCCAGTAAACCTTGGCAGATATACGCTTTATGTTAAGCCCATTGTAAAAATCTCAAACTGAAGAGGCGTCGAGAAGCAGTTAAGGCCTCTGATCAATTTATTCTAATCAGCACTTGCTTTTTGTCATTTAAAGCTGAATTAGGAATTACATTTGATTTGCAAAGATATTTATAATGGGATTCTTTTCAATTCTTTTCTTGTCACAAGTCAAAAAAAGAACCCCAATCTAAATGTAAAAATATAACTCAATGCTAATTTACCATTCACACACAAAATACAGATTCATAAAACTGAGCAAATCTCAACATTTTCAATCTTCTAAAATTACAAAATTCTGTTTTTTTTTTTTAACTGGAAAATGGCAGGAAGTTCTTTTTGTATTTTTCTCTCTCTCTTTCTCTACCGTTGGTCAGTAAATTAAGTGACACTCACATAAGTTTTTCTTTTCGGTGATAGGCCTGAGGCACACACTTTGCAACTTTGCGACTGTGAAACAGACTGAGAAAAGAAGAAATCATGGCTTGTATTAAATTATTTTAACAAAAGGTCTTTTGTGTTGTTGTTGTGTTGTAGTGATTGGTCTAATCACCGGCAGATTGTTCACTCTGCCTGCTTCAACCCGGATAGATGTGCAAAAATCACCAGTATAGTGCGCTCGTATAGTTCAAGTGGAAATCCCTCAAATACAGTACATGCTGATACTATCATAATAGTCTATATGCATTGTCTTAACAGCAACATATGGATTGTGCTGTTAAGGCAATAACTTCTATGTGTTGCAGCAGCTGCACAAAGACAAAGCGGGAACATGAGAGAAAAAACATACTGCTAATTTATCAGTGTATTTAATCAAATGAAACCAAACTGATTAAACTATATTTCATATGAAGGGACAAAGTGATTTACTTTATGACATTTCCTTACTGAATCACCGAATACATAATTTTAATCAACTCCAATGCATTCTGGATTTAAGTGTGCTCATTCGAATGTAATAGGAGCTATAATTGCTGTGTAATTACATTGTGATATAATTAGACAATGATTAGCACAACATTGGTGATATTTTGGGGCTCTTGTTTCTCTTCTATTTCCTGATAAATGTCATAGAAAGAAACAGTGGCCTGTCCAGAGAGTCTACTGCAACCAAAGCTAATTAAAACTGAACTTGTATGCTTCCTTTCCTTACAATTAATTAGCTACGTAGCATGGAGAGGGGTGTTTCTAGAACGCTGGATTTCACTGTCAAGCCTTCTGAAGTGGTGTGGGCCTGACTCAACAAAACACCGATGAAGGAAGGTCCCCCCTTGAAAACCCCAATGATGAGCTTCAGGCTGCTGTTGGCTAATGTTGGTAAGTGGTATCAGTTTGGTAGGGCGTTAGCCTGGTGGTAGCTTGCTTGTTGTTTTTGTTGTAGATAGCTTCTCTACAGCCTGAATTAGGCTTCTAGATGTGTTTCACCTTGGATCTTGATACAAGGAATAGTAACACCTTGTCCTCTGTATGAATGAAAGCTACAGCTAGCTTAGGATGGTGACTTGCTAATAGTCCAGCTGACAACTAGGGAAAGATCGAGCAACAGCATGGAAAGACAGCTGACAGGAGGGAATAGACCCCAACAGGGCTGCAATGGGTTAGCACTGAGCTATGAGGTTGAAACAGTTGAAAACAGAGTCTTCCAGATCGAGGGCGGCAGATGACTCGTCAATGATTGACATGGCTATTGAGCCAGCAACGGATTTGAGCATGGGTAGGGAAAACGTGTGAGCGGGAGCCACTAGTTCAGGTGTAGATGGGAAGAGGTAGCGGGTTTGTTTGTGTGGCTGGCAGAAAGTAACAATTAAAAGGGACTTAGAATCCATCAAGGGAGGCGGAGGTGCTTGGTAGAGGGGATATAGGGACCTCACATTGATAAATATTTCTTAAGAAGTATATCAAGTCAGTCGAGGGAAGTCAAACAACAGGAAGTAACCCACAGCTCACAGGACATCCGTACCCCTGATGTTGAAGCAGATCCTAGCACTGAGGCAGACAGATTGGTAAGGAGAAGAGTAGTACTCTTAGCCTGAGGAGAATTTGGAGCAGGCGCACAAAGATAGAGAGAGAGTTTGAGATGGCAGTCCCCTGATATACCACATATTGGGAAGATAGATATTTGCGTGATGATAGCCCATCAAGGTTGAAGGAGGTTGAGCAAGTAGTGAAGTAAGCATGGGCCTCTTCAGCTCCGGAACCCTATGGAGTGTCCTTCCGGCTGTATAACAGTGCACCAGATGCGTTGAGGTTTCTGTGGAAACTGATGAAGGTAGTTTGGTAGAAGCAGTTTATCCCCAGGCTTGGTGCAGAGCAGGGGGAATGGCTATTCCAAAGATTGACTTTTTTAGAGAGAAGTCAGTTTAGACCAATTGGCTTACTTAAAGTTGAAGTTGAAGATATTCTTTAGTGTGATGGCACTGAGGCTGTCTAGTTAGCTAAGAAAGAATAGGCTAATTGATACTTCGGCGCAAAGGGCTGCAATTCCCAGCTTCTCGGGGTGCTGAGAGCTCACCAGCATGATTTGGCACCAAATCCAGTCAGCTTGGCGTGAGGAGAGGAATTTACATGTTATGTTTTTAGACCTGGCTAATGCTTTCAGGTCAGTGCCATATGCAAAGGCTGTTATTGGAGGCCTTTGATTTTTCAGAGTGCCATACAATGTAATGAGTTTAATGAAAATGTATTTTGCTTATATTCAGCTTTGCGTTACCATGGTAGTGTATAGTACAGCATGGCAGCAGCTGGAGATAGGTATTATGGCAGGGTGCCCAATTTCTCCTTTAGCTTTTATTGTGGTATTGGAGGTAATTATTAGGGCTTTGAAATGGGTGGTAGGTGGAAAAGGGCTACGTATGGAGTGCTACCATCGTCCCGGAAGTTCAAGCAATAGTTGGGGGAGGACACTGTCTGCCCATTGTGTTCTGGGGTGGGCACACTTAGACATATATTATCAGGGGGTAAGGTTTGTCTATCCTAGGGACGATACACTTGCCATAACCAGGTGTTGAAATGTTTGGCAGCAGCAGTGGAAGAGACATAAACCGTCAAGCCTTCTTGAGGTGTCGTTGGCCTAACTCAATGAAACACAGATGAAGGAAGTTGCCCTCTTCAAAACCCCAATGATATGCTTCAGGCTGCTGTTGGCAAATGTAAGGTAAGTGGTGTCTGTTTGGTAGGGTGTTAGCCTGCTGATAGCTTGCTTGTTTTTTGTTGTAGATAACTTCTCTACAGCTTGAATTAGGCTTCTAGATGTCTTTGACCTAGGATTTACATTAGATTCACCTAGGATCTTGACACAAGGAACAGTAACACATTGTCCTGTGTGTGAGTGAATTGCCAGTACCCTAAAGACCTCCACAGGCATGTCAGTACCCCACCTATGGGTTTTATAATTAGTCAAAGTGTTGCAAAACATTTTAAAGATAGAAGGAAAGAAAAAGAAAGGACACAAACAATGACCTCAAACGTCTGATAGAAAGGTATTGAAATGTCAGTCCTGTAAAGTTTTTTTAAAGACACTGTAATTATTGAATGTGGCAACACGGTGATGCGATGGTGCAGTTGTTAGTGCTTTGGCCTCACAGCATGAAGGACCCTGGTTCAAGTCTGGTTCTGTATGCAGTTTGAATGCTCTCCTCTGAGTGCATGAGTGTCCTACGACAGCCCAAAAACATGCAGCAGATTCATTGTGAAATATATTGGGAAAATTGTTCTGAATGTGGTTGATGTATATGGCCCTGTGGTTGTCTGGTGACCAGATCAGCGTGTACCTTGCCTTGCCTGATACTGCAGCATCCCCTGTGACCCTAAGTGCAGGATAAGTGGCAGAAGATGGATTTAATCAAATGTGATCTTTTTAACATGAGTATTGCTATCTTTTACCATTGTATCTCACTTCATGTCACAATTCATGTCATAATTTGTTATCATGGAATAAGCATTGTATAATAATGGAGTTGTAAATGTGACTCATATTTAGTCATACTTTATGCAGTTAAATATCTATTTAGATTAAGTTTCACTCTTTTATCACCATTTTTACTTTATTGTTTTTTTTTAATATTTGGTTTCAGTTTTAGCTTTTATTTTTGTCTGTGACCACTGCTCTACTGTCAAAACCAAAACAAACTTCTTAAAATGATGAAACACCCACACAGACACAAATCAAAGATTCTGGTTGGGTGTTTTTCATTCAAATTGTTGTTTATACCAATAGACATGAGCTTCACCATTTTGCTGTGTAAACCTCCCCCCTCCTCAAAAAAAAAGACAAACACATACTTTGAACATAGAATTATTCTGTTATGAGAGCAAAAAATATCAGACAACTAATGCAGATATGATTCATTAGGCATTTGACATTTCAACAGGCAAGCTTATTTTTGTAAATATGATGAACAGATCTGCTTCATGAGCCTGCATGTTTTGCTCTGAAGAAATTTATAATGTGGAATTAGGTCATGTGTTAATGCACAGGCCAACAAAATAATGATGAAAATGTTGAAGTATCGAGCATTTGAAAAAATATTTACACCCCTTGAGGTATCATCATTAGCTGCAATACAGCCACAACTAGCTCAGTGTTTACTCTCTTGGATACAGCTGGAACAAATTACAGTAATTGATTGGATGTATAGAGGAGAATCCTGAATAAAGCTGTCTGCGTTTCTGACTGATCGCCTTGTTACAGCAGTTATGTACATCCCCCACCCTCACCCCTGACACTCATATCCACACACAACTGCATTTCTTTGTCTCAGCATCACCGAATCTGTCTTCACCTATGACCATTGTCTGGAGGTCATGAGGAGGTAGCTCGTCATGCAGAGCGCTGCATGCTTCAGGGAGTAATCACAAGCCTCCAGCTTCCCCATCAACATTCTTTGCTGCCCTCAGGCCAACAAACCAGATTTTTCATGTCAGCTGGCATGCACCTTCAACTCATAAGTAGCTGTTTGACTTTCACAAGTCTCACATCATCCACGCATACACACTCCCAGGCAAGGTTGCTATATCCTTGGTTCATAATTATATGCCAGTTATAAGTGTCCACTTGTGCATGCAGATGGACCAGGCTCCTTAAAATCCAGGTTGCCAACAGAACCTATCTGTGCAGACTATTTATTCCCAAGGGTGGGGCCCTCACTTTGTCAATAATTTGAAATCTTTTTGTGGTACTTCAATTCTCTGTTCCTATGCCACTGCATTAAAAGCTTTTCTCCCAAGAACAAAGAGAGGAGAAAACAATACCGTTAAGACTTCTAAAATAAATTCCAAATGGAAAATGGCATGCGTGGCAGGAATATAAAAGAAGTATTTTAATGAAAATGATTATATTTATTTGTCGTTGATATGATGATGATGATGATGATAACATAGTATTTTGGCCTGATGTAAGAAAAAAGGGAAGGAGGCAGAGTTGCAAGAAATGTTTGCCTTCTTTGTATTATTCCTTGTTATGGTGAACAAAATGAGCTGTTGATGTGTCTTATAAAAGGATTCACTGAATATAGCAAAACTTAAATCAAATACCTTTTTTACTTGTATTTCCATCATAAAGGAATGGGAAATGTGCCAAGCTAATTCAGCATTATTTCTTGGCATTCTGTCACTGTTCACTTGGCATTCAGTTTACTTTAAAAGTGTTAAGTAAATGTAAATAACTGACTGCATTTAGCTTGCAGAGTGAACCTAAAATTAAAAGGGTAAACAAACTGTCCTGTCTTCCCACATTTCAAGCACTGAGGCCCAGATACAGCAACAGCTGCATGCATACAGCATCAATTGCCAGAGGCAGGAAATGTTGGATGATTCCATCATCACTCTTTATCTTTCAGTTTTTATAGCATATTTAAACGAAGATTAATGTTGATGTCCCTTATATATCACACAAATTGAATAAATAAACACCTGCAAATGTCTCAAGTTCTGAGCATTTTAGTTTGTTAGTTAAAAGACGGAGGTGACATCTAGTTTCTCATAGATTTATGGTGACAGATTTCTCATGATGTGCATGCAGCAGGAGAAAACAGTTGTTTTTCCGGCAGGTAATTGGTGAATAATACTGCTCTGATGGTGAGAATCAGCTCTTTATACGTTTTATACTCTATTATTTATGTGCCCAACAGAGTAGGATGAAACAGCTATCGCACATTTTTGCACATTCAGGTATCAAACCCTAAGAGAAAATCTTTTGTGGTCAACCCCATTACTCTGAGAATTACAAAGCACATGCGTTTTAAGTTCTCTCTAAAGGGTTTTAAGTTTGTTAAGCATTAAATCTGTAGTTTTTGTGCAAGCATTTATATATGTGTAAGCCCAGCGGCTACATAGCTCAGATATAGATAAGAATCAACTATGACTATCCATTCGTTTTTCTGGGTCATGCTGAGTGCGACAAGAATAAAGAAATGCTTTCCCCCTGCATGCAGCCAAGTTTTTGAGTAAGGGAAAAGCTATTCTGACAATCCAAGTCATTGGACATTGTGCACTCATTGCTCTAGGCCTCATGGTTGCCCTTATCCCAGATCCTGGACACATACACATACATATCCATCTATCGTACTTCTTACTTTAATCTGGATAACATTCACTTAAAGATTTGGGTATAAATTCGATGACTGTAAGTAATTATTTATATTTACCAACCTTTTTCATGTGATGTGGTAATAGATGTTTTTTTTTAAATACACCTCTGTCAGTTGTGGGTAAGCTTTAATTTAAGAGGAGGTCATGTATGGGTGCACGCTGAGTCAAAGTAACTTTTTCTATGTGCCTCCTCTTGAAACTCATGGATAATTTTGGCTTACCTGATAAAACTAATTGATATCTAAAGTTCATTTTCAAAATTTCAATTTTATTTCAATGTTATTAAAAAATTCATACTTAATTTTAATACTTTGATCATAATTACTACAACTTTTTGCTTCTACCCTTTATTTCTTAAACAAAACTTGGTATGCTTCACTCACTTTGTATACAATTCTTATCATATAACAAGTAATTACCAACCAAACAAAGCTGTTGTTAAATAATACAGAGACACTATAAGATCATTCATGGTGTCTAGCAAATTAGAGCTCTATACTCAAATGCTCATGCTTGCACGCACACACACACACACATCTACACACACATATGACAGGTAAATACTTCATAGTGTGAAACCCGGCTATGAAAATTCTTGTAATCTTAACTATCAAAAGTGAAGTCCAAAGCTCTTCAAAAACTTAACACTATTCCAGGAAGTTTCTTTGCAATTGCATCATCTCTGGTTTTCCTTTTGAGCACAACTACCAGGCATATTGTACCAGAGGCAACTTCTGACAGGTCCAACCTCTTCCTTTCCTGGTCATGATTAGAAAATAAGCTGGATATACCTGAAATGAGGACATGTTCGCATGAAAGTAATTAGGATAAGATGTCCACAGAACTCATAAAAGTTATTGGTATAGTGCTGGTAACCATGGTGACCATGTGGCCAGAGTTGTCATGGGAGATGCACTTGAAAAATATTGGCTAAATGAGGAAGAGAAAATAACATATCACACTACAGAAATATCATCCAAAGACTAGATATTACTGGGCTGGATTTGAGAGTACACACACACACACACACACACACACACACACACACACACACACATATATAGGTACATATATATAAATGTGTATATATTTATACACACACAAATAGAATGTATGTATATATATAATGACGATATTCTACATGTGCTGCTGCCTGCAGCACTGGGAAGGCTGGACAACTGGAAATAGATTGTGGTTTTCAAGGTAGTATCTGTATGCATCAGCTGTTGATCAAACATTTTAACCAACCCCAGCAAGGTGATGGACACATTAGGCTCTGGCTCTATAAGGCATAACTGATTGGGATACTCATTGATTTGCTTCATGCAAATTTGATCTTGCTTTATTAATTCATGTGTTTTGCCACCTTTTGAATTAAGAGCAATAAAAAAATATATGCTGTGATCTTCTGCTCAGAGAGAATAAAATTAGGACATAACTTGAAAATCAGAGACTAAACACAATAGAACCTAATGATGAATTGTTATTTACTACTGCAATTTATAATTGAAGATGTTGAGGTCCCTGGACGCAGACTGTTCAAGACTAGCTCTGATTAGATATTGAAAGCAGTTCTGTGTTACGATTCCTCTCTGGAGTTGACTGTCATTCATGTCTTTGTCCAGTAACATCCAGCCCAGTGCATGATTCCAGGCTGCATCCACACCAAGTTTAAGATTTAATATTTTCATCATGGTGTACTCATGAAACAGTTGCAAATGTGTCCACTTTCCATGGTACATTTTGAAAGACATAGTGGCAAGAAAGAAAACTTCAAGGAAGTAAAACTTTGAATAGTAGCAATCTAAAGTGCATTTTAGCGGACTATTTCACACGTATACACAATAATACAAAATGTGAAAAAAATGCATCAGGGGCAGAAATGTTTTAACCTTGCAGTGAAGTGCCAAGTGACATGAGGTGACACAACTTACAGCAAATGAAGCTGATTTGTCAGTCAGACTGAGGAAATGTCGGGGTTCAAATGTAACATTACTTTGGGGAAGGAGCTGTTTTTCAATCTCTGCGTGCATGTGGGGTTGAATCTAAGGGACCAGCCTGATGGCATGAGTTGAAAAAGACAATATCCTGGTTGTGTAATCGCCTTTGTGATGCCCTTTGCTCTTCACTCGAATGTGGTGATGATGTTTAGCCTCGTCTTTGGTGCCGTCGCTGTCCTAGAATTTATAGCATGGTTGCTTTTGTGAATCTGTATAAATCTACCTGTTGCTTCTAGGGCTTTTCAGAAAATGGATATGTAGCTGTTTCTTTTTCTGACATGACTGGATTGATGGTGACTTCCAGAATCTGAGCTAGGGGATTCTCCACAAAGTTGGTATTTTTGGGGACTGGACTATGTTTACTCTTCATTGTCGGAAAAAAATTGTTGGCCAGCTTATTACTAGTACACCATTTTGTCAATTTGTACATCTCTAGTCAGTTAAATCTGACACGAGGCCACCAAAGTCTTTCTTATAGTTGCCAAACTTTACTAAGAACTTTGCTGTGGTTGGAAAAAGACAGCAGGTAAATGCATTTAAAGGAAGAGGTTAAGTGCACATCCTTGAGACCCACCATTACTCAGTGTGACGGTCTAGGATGTCGGCCAACCCAGACCAACAGTCTGTCATCAGTTGATATGGAAACCAGTATTCTGTTCAATATGGAAGGTGTTGTTTAATATGGTATTAAATGCTAAGCTGTGATTTACAGTTTAGTGTTAAGTGTTAGTGGTGCTGATCTCTCCAGATGTTTTCAGTTGATCTGTTTCCTGGACAAGCAATTTGCTGTTATCTTGACGCGTCCACATTTGTGACATCATTGAGTACCAGTCTTCACAGCATTTTGAGATGAGAATAGCAAAGCCACATGTTGGCTGTCGTTTTATTTTTTTTTCCAAAGGGGGACAATGTTTGCAGAGTTGAGACATGCAGGGACTTCATAAGGAGAAAGGTTGAAGATTTGTGTGAATACTTCAGAGTTGTTACAAATTTATCCTTTGAGTAGTTCAATTTCAGCCTGACGATATAAGAAGCACTGAACTGGTTGAAAAGACATTTCATTTAGTCCAATCCACTTCCGCGAATTTGAATAATCTTCCAGCTGATTGCTGATTGTCTCTGAACTGGCTGTTTCGGGGTGGTATTAAACAGTAGTGCCATACAGATGATATGCTAATTTTATTCCTTTTTATCTGTACTTCAGTCAGAGCCCTAAAATTGCATTTGACATCAAAGTCTTCAAAAGAAACAGGAGACAGGTCAGTGAGAAAAATAAGTGGACTAACACAAATAACATAAATGGTATATAATTATCAGAAGCAGTAGAAAATCAGTATCACTTCATCAAAAAATCCTCAAATCAGTCATACAATCCAGATAAGAATTTATCTATCAAACCCCTGGGGATCTCAAGCACTGCTAAAATAATTGTTAAAAATGTTGATGTATAAATGTAAATGTAATACATTTTAAGAGACTGAGAGTTTGATTTTATAGTTATTTTTTCTTTTCTGTCTGTGAAATATGTGATAGAAAAACATTACAATTAGCAGAACAAGAATGTCATGTGCCCCAGTGTGTGACTGCCCCAGTCACTGACTGAGACCTCTTGGTGTTAGCCCCCCAACTGCTGCCGCTGATTTCTTAATTCATTCTTTTCAACAACTTGATCCTTGGGATTTATGAAATACAATATAGTAAGTGTTTCTTGCTCTTTGGTGTAATGAAAGGAAAGGCAAGAATACAAACTGTTAAAAATGTTTTTTAATATGGGTCTTACAGGTGGATTAAGATGAAGACATCAGTCTTTTTTTTCAAAAAATATTTTGTTTATGTGCATGTACATGTTTGCCATTGTTAAGAAGTGTCTTTGTTTGTTGCTGATTTTACACTTACAAGGGATGGACTACTATGTGAGCAAAGGGTCAATAACACACCAGGCACATTACCAGGATTTTAAGAAGGAAAAGCCTTTCGGTTAAAATGCAGCCCCTTGACCCCCCCTTTGAAAAATTTATATTTTGCATTTGCATTTGTATTAGTGTGCTTCAGCCTGGATAATTGCCTTTAACTGTATGCTGTATGCTGACTGCATCGTCATCCATCCCACCTTCCAAAGTTTTCACTGGGTCAGCTTTCCATGCTACAATCAACATAAACATGCCATCACAGCTTGCTCTTTAAAACTTTGGTGAAACTCAAAACTGGGGGAGCTGACTTTTGAAATAATGAGCCTGCCTTAGTACATGTAGAGTGTTTAAATACTTTTGTGGACTCTGGGGCGCATAGCCGAACAAACAAGTAAAATATTTTAAAGGGTGAGTCCTCTGTTGTGATGGCAATTATTCATGCTGTCCTCTTTGAAGACTTTGCCTGTGTGGTCAAACAGAAGTATTTCTTAGTACCATGAAACTTTGAAGATTGTGCTGATTTATATCTATATCAATTCAAAGTGCATGGCCCCCTCCTGATACACTTTGATTTCCAAAGACTTCATCCCTGTTGAGCAAGTTTCAACTGCTTTAGTGTTTGACACAAGGCAGAGCCAATAGTCAGTAAGGAAAAACAAAAACAAACGCTTTCTTTCACGAGCGGTCATTGTTTTGCAGCACTTCACTCCATTTTAGAGAAGAATAAAATTACTTAATTGTTTCACATATTATACCATGTTTGGTTGTTCAGTCACATCCATCAAAATCCTGAAATCAACAGAAGGAGACCAGGCCAAATAATCAAATTTGATTGAACTAATTGGTGATGTTTCCAATAATTTTTTAACTGAGACTTTTGAAATATAATTGCCTTTCCCTTATCAAGTCAAATTATATGTCATTGTTGATTTGTGTCAGATTCCACTAAAATGGTCGAATTATTTCAGCATTGCACCTTTTTTCTTCCAAAACTGTAATTGTCAAAGTCTGCTATATTCTATTCATGCATAATTCTATGTATCTGCATCACATATACATAGAAATGAAATAGTGTTTCTCTCAAACCCAAGGTCCCAAAGTACAAAAATTAAAAATAATGCCACAGAGAAAAGCTAAAATGAGGGAGCAAGGTTATTGCACAGTCCAAAACAAGTTAAGGTGCAAGTGTTACATTAAAATTACAACAATCTTTACCCCTTGGAAATAAAACCTGGGGGAAATACTAAGTCTATTGGCAAGTGAATCATCTAGAAACGTCTGCGTAGGCCTGAGTTTGGACAGATCCAAACTGGACTGAAGATTACAAAAAGAAAAATTGAGGAAGATTTTCAGCTCCCTAGAATGCACAAGGCAAACAGAAAAATTACAAAAGTAACAGTAATAAAACCACAATTCCTAATTCCCTTAATCATTTTTTCATGATAAAAACAGAATTACTATTGAGCTACCTCAAGACATACCCGTAAAGATCATAATGAATGTTTCCATCCTTAAGAGTGTGCAATATGGGACTGACCAGTTTTCGTACATACAAACCAAGCAGAATACATCATTTAATATATACTCCGTATGCTTACACCATTTTGGTGGTAGAATAAAAAGATAGGAAGATGTGTTGTTTTTCTTTTCAAACTAGTTTCATTGCTGGATGCATTTTATGAAACTATAAAACAGATATGTATATTCCCTTCCATGCCATTCCATTCCATTTCATTCTATTCCCTTTCTTTGTATTAATGAAAATAATTAAGAGATAAAAATCTAGAGAGAGATACATAAAAAGTTCAAACATTAAACATTCTACATTTGTAAGATTTTATTTTTGACCTCAAAATGATAACTGTTCAAATATTTGAGAATTGTAAATAAGTGCTCTAGCCCCCAAAGAGTGAGAAACATGAAAACACAGATGTCTAGAATGATTATTTTGCGGGAGGACTGTGGATTTAACGATAAACAATCCATCTCCATGTGCACCTTTAACAAGTCACAAGACCCAACTGTGCTATTGTGCAACACTAATGACTCGCACACTCCCTTGTGCCATTAGGCAACAACCTTCAGCATGTTATATTTGAGTCTGAAATAAACAAGGGGGTGGAGTTGGATTGCTTGCAGCCAAGGATGGAGAATAGGTCAGGGGAGGTTGTTTTGATGTACATATGGTTGCACTCTATTGGTCTTATGATGTTGGATATCTCAGCCATGGCATGAAAGCTTGTAAATGATTTGGGGAGGATGAACGATGGTGAATGGGAATTTGATGTACCTGGATATTAGTCTTCGCTACATCCTCACTGCCCTTTGCCAGGGTAGTGTGAATGTCATTTGGTCGTTGAATAGAGGTAACTATCTGATTGACCTACTGTAAGGAAGCATGGTTTGAAGGCAGGTGTGTCAGGGATGTCTTATTGCTACAGTTCTCTACACTTCAAAATTACTTCAACAGAAGAAGTTGTTACTTATGAAATGAATTCCTTCATTGATTTATTCACTTGTTGCCAGTAGATAACAGGGTCACGTTTAGACTTCCATTCATCCACCAGAAGCTCCATCAAGAAGTGCAGCCAGTGAGACCTTGAATTGGAATACCATTTAGCAGGTCATCCATGGCGCTCCACGTAGTCACGATGCTCATTTGAATTTAAATAGTAACAATTGTTTGTAAATTGATGAACCATTCAGTCTTTTGTAATTTGAGCTGTTGATGTGTTACTTGAGATCACATCATACCATTTCATTTGGGATCTTGATTGACAAATTGGCATGCCTTTCTGTCAAAAATTACTGTCAAAATGGGTATTATCACAATGAAGTGTAAATTATGTATTAAAACCTAAAATATCTTTAAGATAATAAGCATGGCACACTTCACCACACCCTACTTCACCACAGAAACAGTAGTCACTCCATAAAATATTGTCTTATACAGAGGATATAAGAAGTTCTATTGATATAAAACAGATGTACACTTTGCTGGGAAGACAGTTAAAATTATGGACTCGTTGAGTTGCCTGGAAGCTTCAGAGTAATAATGTTGTTTTGAACAGCCACTGGATTTCTCCGTAGGCCATTAAAATTCAGCATATCAGTTCTATGTAGAACCAAGTCTGTGCTTTAAAAGGTAGCTATTTGTGGAATTATGTTTTCAAGGAACAGGACATGACAGATATTTTTCTTCTAATGAGTCTGTGGCTCTCTTGGTGAAAAATGTGAAGTGTATTTAATCAATCTTTGAAATGCAGCAGGAGCTTGTATGAGACATTTTTAGCTTGTCACTGGAGTGCAACAAATTTAGAAATATGTATGGTAGTTGAGCCGTGGAAATCACAGGTACACACACACACACACACTCACACGCACACGCGCGCACACACACACACACACACACACACACACACACACACACACACACACACACACACACACACACACACACACACACACACACACACAAGCAGACAGAGACTCATAATTTACACTTTTACAACTCTGGTTACCCCTGACCCAAGCCGTCACATTTGTGTGCCTACTCTTCCCATGAACCACTCACCCTCCTACACACACTTTGCCACACAGAATTGAATGATAAAAAAACAGTGTGGGAATATTATTCATAATAAACAAAAAAAAGAAGAAGATGATGCTCCCACTGCCCACCTTTGCCAAGGTGATGAGGCGGTTGGAGGATTGGAGATGCATATTTGGGTTAACTGCTTCGGGCCCATGAAAATGCAGTCTGTTCCAAAACTGATAAACTCTGTCCAGTGTTAGCATTTACACACAGCTTAAGCCTTGACATATGTTTTGGAAAGTACATCTGCTGAGGCCAGTGATAATCCTATAGACAGCCCCATTTAACACTCAAGGTTCACAAATAGGATGGATGGTATCCCTATATTCCCTCTCCACTCTTATCATCTAAAAACTGTTTTCCAACACATGCATGAGTTTGAACTCCTAAGCTCTCTGACGCTGTTGCTATTTATCTATTCAAACATCAAGCAAGGTCTTTTCAGAGGTTAAATGCATTCTGAATACCCAATGAAAGCTACAATCATCTTAACTAAGCATCAGAGGTAATTTACCACTCAAATACAGTGGATAATTTCCTTTTCTTTTTTTAAATGTATCTATTTTTTGATTTGTTGATGGATTCAGGTCTAAATTCATCACTAATCCCATCTCAGATTCAAAACAATACAAAAATGTTGTTATACATTATCATATTTCATGTGCATTTGTTCAGTAAAGCTGTCACGAACACAGACGATATCATTTACAGTGCAAACCCAGCCAATATTTCACTTTTGCGAGTAAAAGTGACATCATATATATGTATATAAATAATTGCATTAAGAGACCATTTGCTGTTAAATATAAATATTGAATTTTATTGAATCAGAATCTAAGCATTACATTGTCTCAATGGCTATCAAACGCATAATTTAAAGAATCAGTGTTACATTTAAGCATTGGTGTATTCCGAGTGAAAATGTAACTTCTGTCTTTTCACCCCAAAAAACAAGATGGCAGCACAAGTAGATGCAACGTTCCCACGCTCTCCTGCACATGAGGTGATTAATGGTAGTATGGGTTATATCAACAAATGCATTGACAATATAAACCATACCAAAACCGTCATTACCCAAGTAAACCAGAAGCCATGGCAGACAGGTGACGTCCACCGGCTGCTGAGGGCCAGAGACAGAGCCTTCAGAGCCAGTGACGAAACTGGCCAGAGAACAGCAAGAGCCAACCTGGCGCGCAGCATCAGGAAAGCCGAACGCAAATACACAAGCATGATAACCTGCCAATTCAAGGACAGCACCGATGCACGGAGCCTGTGGCAGGGCATCCAGACCATCACAGACTACTAACCTGTGCCACAGCTCTGTGGCAACAACATCTCTCTACTGAACAGCTTCTTCACATTGTTTTAGGCTCAAAGCAACACTCATCTACAGAAGCCCCTCCCCCCCTTCTTCTTCCTCTTCCTCTCCTTCTTTTCAGCTTTTCCCTTTAGTGGTCGCCACAGCGAATTAATCTCCAACTAACCCTATTCTTAACTAACCCTATTCTCTGTATTCTCATCTCTCACACCAGCCAGCATCATGTCCTTTTTCATTATGTCCACTGGTCTTCCTCTAGACCTCCTGCATGGCAGCTGCATTCCAGCATCCATCTACCGATATATTCACTATCCCGCCTCTGCATGACCGACCCATCTCAGTCTAGTTTTTCTGGCCTTATCTCCAAAACATCAAACATGTGCTGTCCCTCTGATGGATTCCTTCCTGATCCTATCCATCCTCTCCAGTCCCAAAACCACCTCAACATCTTCATCTCTGCTACCTCCAGCTCTACTTCCTGTCTTTTCTTCAATACCACTGTCTCCAACCATACAGCATTGCTGCTCTCACAAGTGTCTTGTACACCTTTCCTTTCACCTTGGCTGATATTCTTCTATCACATAGAACTCCTGACATGTCTGTGAAGGTTTTCAGTCATCCAGGTCATGGAGAATTCTTGTCAAAATCTTCTGGACTCGAATTTTTTCACTTGAAGATGTTTCACCCCTCACCTGAGAGGCTTCTTCAGTTCTGATGGCCTGTAGGGAGTTTCCGAATATAACCGAAAGTTATATTTAGAAACTTGCCACAGGCCGTGGAGAAAAGAATTTCAGGTACTGTTCAAGTCCAGTTGCAAGAACAATATTTTGACAAGAAAATATCATTGACACTTGTCTCCACCTGTTCTGTTGAATTTTTGTGCCCTCAATTATTTGTTCATTGTATTTTTACTGGTGATGGGCAAATTTAATTTGTAATTTGACACTGATGAGCCACCTGTGTAGTGGGTGTGTTCAATAAAGGCCCTCTCAGCTGTTTGCAGTTGCAGTGATGTAAGAGGGGAGGAGTAGAGCAGCAAAGTCCCCCCCCCTCCGTTTATGTTCTGTGCTAATTTGGGTTCACACTGTGTTGCTGCTGTACAGCATTAGTCTGCTAACAGGTTATGAGCCCAAAGTAACCCATAGACAGTTTGCCAACAATGTATGACTGAGGACTAGTTCTCTGTAAGCACCATGGGTGGATGAGCCAGAAATATGAGTGGCAACCATGGCAGCCGCTGGTTTAGGCTCCGGTTTGACAGAGATGAAAAGAACAATGGGAGACAAATTTCTTGGGCCACAGTTCTATGTCAGGATTAGAGAACATTATTCTAACAGAGACCATCCCTGAAAATGCAGATGAGCTGCTGTCAGATACAGGAAAGAACACTGAGGCCTATGTGGCGCTAATCCAGTTTCAGGAAGCAACACCGAGAGGCAGCCAACAACAGGAGAGAAGCTCTAAAGAATTTGAGAAACTAGTATTGAAGTAAAGGAAAGCCATGTATCATAAGCCTCTATACAGAACCTACTCACCCCCCCAACAGGCAGACAGTGAAAGTGTGACTGAGTATGTGATCTGGGCAGAGACCAACCGCAATCACAGCATTAAGGAATGCTGGTGGGCCATTAAGTGGCAGACTATTGGGTGCTATGGTTGTGAAAAGTCTGCCTGAGTCCTTCAAACCATTTGTGATTCATTTCACACAACAGGATGATACGGTATCCTTTGCTGAGTTTAAGGCGAAGCTACAAAGCCATGAGGACATGGAGAAGATGCGCACCGCTGCAGCCACAGGTGATAACATAAAGAATGTGTGCACACGGCAGCAGGGAGAGAGAGCCCCAAGTGCAGGTGACCGGTTAACTGCGAGGACTGCTGCAGTGGATGCGGTGGGCTTAAAGTGCGGCCTGAAGGGACATTTGGCCAGAACCTGCCACCGCAACTGTGTCGCGGGCTCTGCAAAAGCACCACACATGACCTGCAGGCGACTTATGACCAGGACATGGAGTATGGCTTCCAGGTGAGTAAGGGGGCAGCTGGTATCGACGTGAGGGGCCTGATGGTTGCCTCCCTGGGTTTTCAAAATAGAAAGAGACATCCTAATGTGAGAGCTAAAATCCCCCCAGAGCTAATTTACAAAGATTTGGCAGGACCGATCGATCCTGAGTTCAGAGATGGGCATGGATATGCGCTTTCATTGACTGCTGATTTTTCTCAGTACAGTGTTTATGTGTTTCTTATAGAAAAAAAGTGACAGTACTATCTACAGAAAAGTTTTTGGCTGATACCGCCCCATATGACAAGGTTAAATGCTTCAGATCTGACAATGGCACTGAATTCAGAGAGAATGGTTACCAGAATTTCTCATTAAAACTGAGATTAGACACAAAACATCATCACTTAACTTTCTGCACCAAAATGGCACTGCTGAATGCAGCTGGCATACACTTTAGACTGGCAAGGTGTATGGAAATCGAAAAGTGATTTGGCTAAAGAATTGTGGACTTAGGCATTCCAGACTGCAGGTGTGGTTAGGGACAGGTGTTTTGATAAACACAGGCGGCAGACACCAATCCAAATGTTGACAGGGAGACAGATCCAAATTGTTGCATTCTAGACAAAGTGAGAAGAGTTTTTTTACTTAGAAACAGAACAAAAAAAAAACCTGGATCCTACATGTGAAAAGTGTTTTTATCGGGTATGACAAAAACAGTCCTGCATACATTAACTGCTTTCCTGCTAGTAAGACAGTACAGAAGCACAGCTTGGTAAAATTTGTGGCTAGAACAGGTGTTAAACAGCAGACATAGACTAACTAAACACCTGAGGATGATGGCTTCATGCAGTACAAACAGCCATGTTACAGCACATGAATTGGAAATGAGCCTCCACTAATCACAGACTGCTGAAGTCAAGTGTGAGTTTGAATCTAAACAATACCGTCTCTAGAGAGAGGAGGCAGACAGATATACAGATAGCAGTTTGTCGAAATATGTTGAAGGAAGTGACTGATCAATTCCAGATTAACAGATTACTGCTATCGGATGATGTGTAACATACCTGTCATTCATAGAAACCTTGACCGTGGATAAATCAAAGGATTAGGTCAAAGCAACGGATGAAGAAAATACATTCACATTCACCCTAATCACAATATTTTTCTAAAACTACGCAACAGCAATGGGGTGCCGTCAAACATGTAGTGAGATATCTGAAGGGTACAAGTGAAAAGAAGTTGTGTTGCAGAAAATGTGATGAGAACCTGGGCATACAAGCTGCCAGATCGGGCTGCTGATATTAATGACAAAGTACAGCTAGGTATTGTTAGCCAAACACAGGCTGGCACTCTAGTATTGTGTAACGCCAAAAGGCAGGGCACAGTAGCACTGTCCAATTGTGAGGCAGAGTATATTGCTCTTGCTGCAACCATTCAAGACTGTCTGCACCTCACGTAGCTCTTAGATGGTATTGATAACCATCTGTATGTGTTACCCAGATTGTATGAGGACAATAAAGGCTTGATTGCTTTTGCTACGAATCCTGTCAGACGACAGAGGTGTAAACATGGATATAAAGTATAACTTCATACGGTCAGCTGTGAAAGATGAGAATGTAGTTTTGGAGTATTGTCCAACTGACCAGATGGTAGCAGATATGACTAAACCTGCCAAAAAATTCAACTAAGTTCGCCAAGTTTATGTTTTTAGATAACTGTGTTCGACATAATATTGTGAGAGCAAGTGGGTGTTGACTCGTGCCCTCAATTATTTATTTATCAGTTTTACTGATGATAGGCAAATTTAATTTGACACTGATGAGCCACCTGTGTAGTGGGCGTGTTCAATAAAAGCCCTCTTGCAAAGCTGTTTGCAGTTGCGGTGATGTAAGAGGGGAGCAGTAATGCAACAAAACATCCTTTTTTTTCCTATGTTTAAGTTCAGTGCAAATTTGCCACTGCTGTACGACATTACTTTGCTATCATGTTTCTAAACCTCTTTTCCTTGCTCTCTATTGCTCTGGACTTTTGACCTGAAGTACTTAAAATCCTCCACGTTCTTTATCTCCACTCCCTGTAGCCTCACCGTTCCACGTGGGTCCCTCTTATTCACATACACGCACATTCTGTCTTGCTGTGACCAACTTTCATTCCTCTCCTTTCCAGAGCATACCTGTATCTCTCTAGATTTTTCTCCTCCTGTTCCCTGCTCTCACCACAGATTACAATGTCATCCGCGAACATCATGGTCCTTGGAGATTCCTGTCTAACCTCATCTGTTAGCCTGTCCAGCACCACTGTGAACAAGAAGGGGCTCAGAGCTGATTCGTGATGAAGTCCCACCTCCACCTTGAACTTCTCTGCCACAACAGCAGCACACCGCATTACTGTCTCACATCATGCATACCAGTCTAACATACTTATCCGTTGAAATCTCTTAGCACCCTGTCATATCCTTTTTCTAGATCTATAAAGGCTCATCAACTTTATCCCTCTATAGTCAGTGCAATTCGGCATATCTCCCTTATTCTTAAAAAGGGCCACCATCTCACTTACTTTCTATTTCTCAGGCATCTTCTCACTCTCTACGATCCTGTTGAATAATCTAGCCAGAATCTCATTGTCATTCTTTTTGCAAAGTCTACCACCATCTGTCCCTCTCTGTTCCTATCCTGGATACCAAACCTGCCCATCACTTCTTCAATAACTGTATTACCTGTACCAACATGTCCATTGAAGTCGGCACCAATTTCCACTTTCTCACCCCTGGGGATATCTGGATCACTTCACCTAACTCGCTCCTGAAATTCTCCTCCTCCTCTAACTCACATCCCACCTGTGGGCCATTTCCACCAACAACATTGAGCATCACACCTTCAATTTCTAGCTTCAGACTCATCAGTCTGTCTGACACACTTTTCACCTCCAGAACAAAACTCCAACAAACTCCTGAATATTACTCCTTCTCCATTCCTCGTCCTGCAAATACCATGATAGTACAACTCAAAACCAGCTTCTGGCCTTGCTTCCTTTCCACCTGGTCTCCTGGACACACAGTACATCCACCTTTCTTCTATGCATCACATCAACAACTGTCCAGCTTTTCCTGTCTTTGTCTCAATATTCAGAGTCCCTTCTCTCAGTTCTAGGCTCTTGCCTTTTCTCTTCTCTCTTCTTCTGAACATGTCGTCCTCGTCTCCCTCTTTGACCCACACTAACTCAATTTCCACTAGTACCAATGGTGGTGTTTGCTAGCCTGGGCCTCGGCCGATCCAGTATGAGAGTCCTAGCTTTGATTCGGATATTTGGTTTTATGGTGTATTAAGTTTTATGCCGGATGCCATTTCTGATGCAACCCTCTGCATTTAATAGGGCTGGGGACCGGCTCAGAGAGATACTGGCTTGTGCCCCCTTGATGCTGCACTAGATGTCCAAATATTTTAGTTTAGTACTTTTAATTCAATACTTTTAAAAGTAAATAAGTTTTAAAAATATAGATAGTAATGTTTTTCAGGATCAACAACAGAATAAGCCCTGTTGATTAGAGGGGAAATGTCCTCAAAACACTGAACATTTCATGTTACAATGACACACTTTGACAACCACTACTACTTACTCTAACTGTGCTTTGAGTGGTGTGAAATCCTTACGTATTTCTCTTATATGTCAGATTGTATTCTAAAATATTCAGCCAACACAAGGTTATAGCTTTAAAAAAGACTTCAATATTACTTAGAAAGGAAGGGTACAATTTTTTTTTTTGTCCACAGGAAAGAAGGGTGTCAGGGGTCATTGACCAAGATGCTATGTTTGAGAAAAACATATTCAGGACACACTCGCCCTCTCAAACGCACACAAAGTATGGCTTTGGCATTGGAGTGCCTACATGGCTTCCATTTAAGGACATGGTTAAAATTTTGCTTATTCTGTTTGTGGTTTCCATCTGGTATCATAAAATTAAAATACAAAACACACAGAAGAGGTGTTTATTTGTTTAAATATGTAAATGCGGTGCATTCACATTCTCTTAAAGTTTACAAACATACCCTTACAGTAAACACCTTCCTAAAAATCATGCTATAAAGCCTCCTTCGATTGGCAATATTTGCAAATGTATGGACGTAAGTTATTTCCGCTCGTTCCCTCTTTGCGACAAACAGAACTGAGAGGCAAGTTCAAAGTTTCTATTCGTGTTACCCAAATAGCATTCTATTGCATCGTGAGCCTGTCAGAGAAAATAACCTAACAAATCCAGACAGAGAGAGCCACATAACTGTGGCACCACCACTTCCAATCAGTATCCAGAGATGAGTATCAGACTGGTCAAAGAGGCTTCCTGTGTGCCAGAGCCGTCCTTGGAACTATTTAATCACAACATGGAACAGTGTGGCAAATTGTAGCCTTCTGATTGGCTCATCCTTGACAGCCATGACCATATGGTGGGAAGTGATATACCTACCTGCTATCTTCCTGTGAGTGATGTCTGCAGTAAAAATGATTACTTCATTTAACCACGCATTATTCAGTTGGCTGGGGGCAGAGCAAAATAAAAAAAAATATTAGGCCAACTGGTGGTGAAGCACTGCAGCTGTCCCTCTGGATTACAAATGTAATTGCCTCAAAAGTCAGCATTTTCTTAAAATAATCCCTTAATGAATGTTTTCAGTAAATGGTTTCGGCTTTGTTTCTTGAGATGATTTTTATTTTCCAGATGATTGAAAAGGTGATGAATTCAATTTACACATGTTCAATTAAACACAAACACCTCACAAGTAACAAACACAATTGGTGTTTGATTAATTCCAACAAACAAAGCTCATAGATTCCAATATTCCCTGTTAAGTGATAAAGTCACTGCATACATATAGTGATATCACTTAAATGAAAAAGCATGGATAAATGGATTTTCAGTAAATGTCACCAATTGAAATGTCATGAAAATAAATCTAGAACTTTATTTTTCATTGATGGTGAGTAGCAAATACTGCAAGAAAATAAAACTAATCTATTTGGACCCCACAAAGATACAAATGCCTGTAGATGAATTTTGTCTTATTATAACTACATGAGACACAATGGAACCATTTCTTATGCCATGTGCGAATAAGAATATTCTACATGTTATTGCCTTGTTCAGCCATTAAGCTGACATATTCAATAATGCACCCAGTATGGATGTGCTCACGGTTGTTGTGTGCCATCCGTGTTGAAATGGCTTTTTAATTTTTTTTTTTTATCTGAGAGAGAGTAATACGAGAGCATCAGGCAGTAATGTTACAAAATCTAATTATCATCTCACTTAAGTGAATCCCTAGAAATGTAATTGCATTACATACTGACATATATGGCAGTAAACTGAATATTAAGGGGAGCCACTGATTGGTCTGCTATGGTAATGAATGGGGGGTCCTTAGCGGTTTAAATACCACGAAATACTACACAGACACAGCCCCCCCCCCCCCCCCCCACACACACACACACACAAAAAAGAAAAAAAAAATAACTGTGAATCTAATGCAAGGATGGATAATATTATCACAATAGGGAAAAATAAATGAAAATAAAAGTCAAGTTAGATTTCCATCAGATTTCATCTTCTATGGGATGTTATGAGTCACGAAAGACATCTGCATTTGAGTGGATAACAGCACAGGATTTTGTTGTTATAACTGCTTAACTATTATTAATACTCCTTTGCGGATGTAAAATTAAATTCCTCTGTTATATCGCCAAGGATGGAAATTCTCATTTTCATAGAGGATTGGGAGAGTTAATTCAAGCGTATCTGTGAATGCGTGATATTTTTCTCGCTCGTGGGAGCTGAGAGGCCGGTCGTATCCACTGATCGTGGGACCAGCTGCAGGTTTAGTACATTCAATTCATTCATTTGAGCTTTTCAACACCTGCTGCCTGCACAGACTAAAATTGATTTAACATTTCTACAAAACCCCTAAAATGCTGACCCTATCTGCTGACATTTCACATTTAGCTTCCTCAGGTTGGTTGCCTTAGGGATTAAGTACATAAGGGACATAAGCGACACATATAATTCAGCAGGCTATGATCCATTGTAGGTTCTACGTTGAGCATGAAAGTCACTACAAGAAAGTCTGCTAATAAGAATGAGTATTTCTTTTTATCAAATGCATTCTTGCAGTAATGCAACTATGCTCGATTTTCTTTCTTTCATTAAGAGCAAGCAACAGATTCTCCAGTTAAAAACGTCCGTATACACGCACAGCAGCTGCTGATAATGCCTGTGAAATTACTGTCTGTGAACTACTGGAGAAGGCGGACACTTCTCATTTCTACCTCCTCTGGAAACTGCTCATCTGTCTGATTGCTTCATACAGCACATAGAGCTGGAGTTGCAGGTAAAGAGTGCTCTCTGTGAGTAAGAGCAATTTGAACTTGCTCAGAATTGATCGTGCCTTTATTGCTGAAGCCGGTAGACCTTTGAACAGCAGTCGTCTTGCTCACAGATTTGTCTCCTACGGTGACTCCTTTTTATCTACCTGTTTTGTTTTTTTCCAGCCTTTGGTTAATGCAGTGTGTGATCAAATGTCTTCTGTGAATGAATGTGTGGTGAGTTCAAGTGCCAGTTTAGCTGTCGTTCAACATGTCATCTAGATGATAATTCTCATCATTCTACAAAGTTTGGAGCGTTATTAGTTCAACATGACAGCCTGCTACAGCAAATTTAAAAGCCTGTAGATTCGATCTTTTTCTCAACCTAATGGAATTTTCACAAAAAAAAAAACAAAAAAACTTTAATTCTCTGTAGTTGCTTTGATAAGTGCTGACAAGTTTCCTGATAGGATCAGTAAGCAACGAGCAGGCTGTATGCTTATCTCTACTTTGACTCAGTTTTCCTCCTCATTCACTCCTAAAGCAGCCCTAACCAACTGCTGAAATATGACAAAAGATGTTGTTCTTTGTTTATAGTAGGCATTTGCACTGTTTGTTTCATTTTACTTATATACCACTACTACTCATGAACACATTTCCACATGAGTAAATGAGTGTACCTGAAATACTTACCTTTTTTTATAGCTTTAATTTGCATATTAGTGAAAGCGCTATACTCACGAAATCAATCATCAATTTAATGCAAATTAGCATGTTCTCTCCATCCCCGGGCTCACAACATGCATACCGTAGATGCTGTTTAGTATACCTTGACCTTAATATTCCCCAGAGGCAATTATGTGCTGCAAATGGGGATCATATATTCAAAACGTTCACAAGTAATAGAATCTGTTGTACCACCTCCTGTTTGTTACAGTCTATTCATACTGATGTTGATTTCATCAGCAACCGAAAGGATATTCTCTTTGTCAAAAGCCATCAACAAATCTCCCAACTGTGACAACCAGATTTAAATTCTAAATGTGGTGCCTTCCTTGAATGAGCTGCCACAATGGAGAGAACAAATGTATTTCATATCTTCATGACCCAATAATTGCACTGAGATTTCTACTTACAGAAGTAGCCTGAAGCAAATTGAAATAGATCCAGGATTTTAAGGACTGGTTTAAATCACTGACATTGCTGACATCTTGAAAGAAGGAATGGACCTTCTCTTTGTGTCATTTTCTCACTGACTAATGCCGACATACCCTTCAGCAAGACAAAAACCAACGATATGACCTGATAGAGTGCTTGGGCGAGTTTTTGCCCCTCACAGGAAGAAAGTTATCATTTATCAATGAATTTGCTCGGGTATGAGAAGGTTTATTATCAAAATTGCTGGTTGCTTTTGTGTTTTGATCAACCATCTCCCAAACTGTTTTTTATTTTCTTTACATCAGCCCCAAGCTCCTTTTTCCCAATTGTTACTTTGTTTGCCCGTGTTTCATTTACCGTAAGCTTTTGTTCTATGCATTTGTGTTTTTGAAAGATGTCTCAAACAGATAGAAGTAATCCAACGATCCTTTTAATATCGGTCTTTAATACAATACATACTTATTCTACAGTTAAAACTTTCATTATGTAAAGGCAAACCAGTTGAGCTTCGCAAGACACTTTAATTTGGTTAAAAAAAAAAGTAATGTGACAAGAACAGTGCATTGACAGTTGGAACTAACTGATTAAAAACTGGAAAATATGAAAAAAATAGCATGAGCATCATTAAAAAATTATAAATAAGTCAGGTACAATGGCAAGAAGGAACTAAAATATGGAAAAAAGGTAAATAATAAATACATAGATATAGACAGACAATTATAATTCAGATATGCATAGTAATGACCGCAGTATGTTTAAAAATTGAAATGGTGTTTCGTTAGAATAAAATTTCTCCTCGACATCTTGTCGTGGCAACTGGACTCGAATTTCTTCGCTTGATGTTTCCGAAGCCTCTCAGATGAGGGGTGCCACGACAAGAAGATTTCAACAAGAATTCACCATCACCTGGATGACTGAGAATCTCCATCGACATTAGAATAAGACGAAATTACGATTGTGCTGGTGCCAGGGGTGTAGATTAGGGATAGGCTATGTGTGATATTTCAGCATTGTGCCACATTTAATGGCGCTTGGGCTTTCTGGAACTGAGACAAACTGTGTTTAATAGAAGTAGTCAGTCTCCCCAATGTACGACATTCAGAAAAGAGGTTTATTCATTTTGAGCTGTTTTACTTTTTCCTGCTTTTCCAGTTTAGAAGGTCGGTCCTCTTGGCAACAGTTCTTTGCAGCAAATACAACCCTATTTATATTGTGGTTGGGCAGTGTAGCTGATGATGAATTGCTTGCGAGCAGAGGGATGGGGAGAGTGGAACCCAGCAGTGCAACATGAGACACAGTTTATCAATAATTTGTTTCAAGAAATTTTGTGCAGGTCAACATTGCTAGATTGTGTGGCTGCATTTGTCTTTTGTGCCCGGGAGATGGAACAAGCAGTTAATTTGGTCTGAAAGAACCACAGGGTGCTTTGTTTTAAGCAAAGTGCTCTTTGATTATCTTGGACTAAAAGAGTTGGATATTGAGGTTTTTTTTCTTTATCACAGAAAATGTGTAAAAAATCCTGTTCATGATGGTCAGACTTTTTATATGGATTTTGTTGGAAGATGTTCTATGAAAATTGTTATATAAAAATTGTTATGAAAATTGCAGAGTCTCAACAACAATTCAACTGGATGCCGTAGTAGACTGGATGTTGGATACTGATGAAAGGATGTGTGGTTTATTTTGTTTGCTTTGTTTGCATAAGTGCATAAATTTGAAAATTTGATCAAAATGAATGCTGAGTTCTGAATTATGTGAGCTGCTGTACTTTTTTTTTTTCTTTTTTTAATAGCTGGTGAAATTCAGTGTTTGTTTTTTTTGTCTTGAAGGAATTCCAAATGATTCCTCGTGTTGTTTCCAAAGGGCTTCTGTGGCAATGATTATATTCTCAAAGCAACCGTGAAAGTTAAGAGATGTAGTAATTAATGTCAGGGTTAACATTTCAGGCAACTTGCATCTTTGTTTTTGATGTCTAGGGATGTAGGGTGGCATAGTTCCACATGGTTTTAATTAATTGCTTATTGGAGAGGATTAAGTCATTAACATTTGGTTCACAACCCTTCTAAGAATATATTTTTGTGTCTACACTGTCCAATTTCCATTTTCTTATTTGTTTTTTTAAAGTTTGCTGTTAATCGGTGTGACAAATTTTCAAAAGAAGGTAATATCATATTTTTTTACATGATTACATTTCAACTTCAAGTCGAGACAGTTGAACGTGCTGAAGATATTAAGGTCATTAAAAAAAAAGATTGCCTTTGTGTACCTGGGAGAAATTGAAGAGAGGTGGAGATCTAACCTCTAAATACATGATTTCTAATTGCTCTGCCATTGGTCTCACTGAAGTCCCTCATTTGTATGTTCATGTGAAGGCGCTTTGACGCAGATCATTTCCTTGCACCTCTCCTTTCATTCTTCACCTCATCAGCTGTAGTCTGACAGACAGAGGCGGTAAAGTGCAATAAACATCTGCACATGTGTCGAACCTTTCTTCTGACAGTTTATAGCACTTCTTTTTTTATCCTTCACACAAAGCTCAGAAGAAAAGCTGCTCCATGACCTGTGAAGCTGATTTTGATGAGTCATGCAAGATCATTTGTTTATTGGCGTCAGAAACTTTGTAGTGTAAAGGCAATTACAGCTACAAATTGTTGGCTTAACAAGGCACAGTATTAAAGCATAGTCTTCACACAGCAATGCGAAAGTCAGAATGTTCCATAAACTGCAACACTTTTCAAAGCCTCTATAACACTGAGACATATGGCAGGACAGAAATTATTGTCATATATCATTTTTATGACTTGTTATGAGAAAACATTCCACACCAGGTTTCAAGCATTAATTTTACCGAGACTCAAAGAAAGTGCAAAGGTAACATAGCGATTATTGCACAATTAAGTTTATTCAAAATGCATCTGTGTGAATTATTGCACATTTGGGCTTCTGATTAGAAGATGAATGCTGTTTTTTTTTTTTTTCTCCAACAACTGAAAGCCAAGTGATTCTTTTCATAGTCTCCTCAGTATTAGCCTAGCTTCACAGATTTTTCAGAATATTGTGCCATGGACTAACTCTTTCAGTCACCATTCTGTTCCCCTTGATCCTTTTGCATGTTACTCTTTGCAAACGCCCACTCATTACAGGGAACAATTATCCTAATACCAGAGCTCCCTTGCTTTTGTTGGCTACTTTGCAAGAAACACTCTTCCTATCACTTCATAGCTTATCATGATTGTGATTCTCTTAAATGCCCCTCAAATTTTTCAGCTTTGGGATTGTTAAAATAATTTCTGTTCTAAAGAAATTTGAATAAGCTGGACGGTGAATTCCCGTCTCAGAGATTGTAGTGGGGGCGGCCATTCCATATTCTAAATATTGTAAAAAATAAATGTGCTTATTGAGTACTACAATTTTGGTTATTGTGTAAATATGATTGATTTCCGCACCTGTACGTGCTTTAATGGATCGTGGCTTTTTTGATATTATGCATTAATAACGATGCCTCCATGATAATAAAAAAATGTGGCATTATAGTCCTGGTATTTACTTAAATGTGTTTTTGTGGCTGGTTTCTTGGTGTTGATCGAAGTACCAGTCTTTGAAACACATTGTCAGTTACATGTTTGCGCCGTGTTCATGGACCCCCCTTTGATGATGAAATCTGTATTGTATATCCCATCACAAAAGGAAAGACATCAGCTTTGTGAAGCTTGACAGACTTCTGTAAGGAAGTGAAAAACCTTTATAGGTCTTGTGGTTACTTTGTAGGCCTTCTTCACACGTCAAAGATGCTCTTTGGTACAAATTGCAATCAGTGCTGTGTCATACCTTCCCATTTTATGAATTAACATTTAATAATCTGAAGTTTTTAGTTTTGGGATATTTAAGTATGTTTTTCACTTTTTCTTCTTTTTTCTTCTCTCTCTCTTCTTTTCTCCAAGACGTTATCTCTCAATTCAAGCTACAGAGTGCTACTCTATGGGAAGTCATATTCACGCAGCGTGGTCATTAATAAACGAACATGGTTTGAGTGGATCGCTGTTGCATCGCAGCAAGGTGATTCTGAGTCTGTATGTGATTGTGAAATTCATACTGTGTCCTATTTGGTAAAAACCATGGTATAGTGGGTGTTAGGAGTACTCCAACCACTAGTAGCAAGTTATTAAAATGGTAGAATATTTGTCAAGTTTAGCTTGCTTTCTTGAGATGCAAGCATAAAAAAGGACTACTTTAAAACGCTCATATTTAATTATGAAGTTACTATCTGTTCATTATAGTTCATAATTCATTTTGAATTAAATGTGGCATTAAGAGAGAGTAATGGGCATCAGATTTCTCTTATCTCATTGCAGAATTTCAATCAATTATATTTTGACATTTGGCCAACTCTTTAGTTCTCAAAGTTGTGATTTCAATCTTTAATTTTTTTGCATTCCACATCATAATCTTATGACAGTAATGCAGTATAACCACATACCATCCATGCAACTGTTATTTCCTCTCATCATTTGAACTATTGATAAATGTGAATACTGTGATGAACAGATGAATAGACAGAACAGGGACAGGAACATTTTGTCTGGATATCACCCTTTGAATTGAGGCTGAAAATTCATATGCTGCCAAGCCTGACCAATAACCATTCCTTGATACTCATTTTTTACTCTCGCAATGGGAATCTTTCCAGTATCTGCACTGTTGATGCTGAACACAGCTTGACCACAGGGATGATCATGTGTCATGGTTTGACCAAAAAGTAAATCTTAGAGGAGCCTGTCTGCTCTAGTCGTTGTCACTGGAAGGGAGGCAGCAAACCAGAGGGGGACACACAGACTGGGTAAATCTCTCTGATCTGCTTTTGCAGGAATGAATGTCAGCAGCTCAAACAGTCATTTTCTTTAATGGTAAATCGGGGGCATTCTGGAACTGCTGCTCGTGTTTCATTTTTATATTCTTCCGTTTGATTGAATTACCGAGTACAGTGATATGAGAATACATCCTTTTATTATTAATTTAAAGAGAACTGAACGCAGTTACCATCACTTGTCTAATTTTTTTCTAAATTGGAATTTAGATGACTGAACAAGGAAAAAGAAGTGTTTTATTCTTAGATTGTCAGATTGGATTTGTATTCCTTTTTGGTTTGTCAAATGTATCGAGTCCCAATCTATAGACATAGACTTGTCACAATTAGGAGTCTGTTTTACTGATCTAGCATTTTCCTATCAACTATCAAATAATAGAAAAAGAACAACTAAAACAAAACAAGCTGTTGTCAAAACTTTAGCATTTATCATATACTGCACATAAACACATTCATCCAGCACACAGTGTCTGATGGGGGAAAAAATTCACAATATTCAGTTTACATCAGTTGTATATCTATATAGTTTGATGGCATACATAACATTGCGCTTTTATAGCGCATAAGTGAAATAATGAGATTACCTTCAGGAATCAGTACCTCAGATATTGTAAGTTGGCTTCACAATGAGAATGATAAATGTTTTCTTGAGGACTACGTGTCCTGACAACAGGATCAGAGAAGGTCTCCAAAAGGCAACCTAATACTGTCCTCATACACAAAATGTTGTTTCTGATATAAGGCTGTGATAAAGCAAAAATACATTTATAAGGATACATATCAGTAGATATTCGTGACCTGGGGAAACTGCGTGGTGCCTACAGCCATGTCCATGAGACATCCCTTTACAGGTGACAGGCTGCCATTCTTACTTAAACTAATAAAAAATAACTTCCCTCTTGCCCCCAGAGCTGACATACTGCATATGCTGATACGGGAAGAGCAGCAATTTATTTCATCACAAGGGGTCACTTGTATATTAAATATTTCATCTAGCATATGTTGAGATGTCAGTTGCTGCGCTTTGATCAAAAAATAACCTGTCTTTCACTGAGCCATCAATTTCCAATGAAAGAGTTTAGACTTTAGCACACACCTGCCAGGAAAAGAACTGGTCCTCGAGTATATATATATATATATATACATATATACATATATATATATATGTGTGTGTGTGTGTGTGTGTGTATATATATATATATATAAATATATATATACATACATATACATACATATATATATATTTATATATATATATATAAAACTGGTATAGAACTGGTATATATAGAACTATATATATATATATATATATATATATATATATATATATATATATATATGAACTACTCTCCCAGATGTCAGATTTAAAAAATGTTTTCTATTTTTAAAATGAACACCATTACATATTCATAGTTCACGTAAGCAAAACAGTGTGGTGGAGTAAGACAGGGAAAAATACAAGGTGTTAATTGAATGAGTTGAATGAGAATGAGTTTTTTTCTGTTGCCTTCTGGAGACAGTCCTTCTTGGTGTCTACCAATTTTAGATCAGTATGACTTCATCTTTATCTTTCCTAATTTTCTATCTTTAAAGTACATCTTAGTTGTGAATGTTTTAGTAACTGCTTTTAACATTTTGTGTTTGTTGCCTGCAAGCAGTAGAAATTTTGAGAGGTGAACCATTTTTTTTGGAGTTTGACGATGAGAAATCTCAGCAAGCATTTAACACCAGTCATCCGGGCATTTGTTACTGCAATGGGAAAATGGATCTGATGTCAAAAAGAAGTAACTGAAACACCAAACTTCATTCTTATTGCCACAATTACCCACATGCAGGCAGGAATGCATTCATCCACCACACAGAAACTGACTTCTTTCTGAGAAGTTTAAAGGTTTTATCAATCAAAATGCCAGAATAGTATTGAAAAACATTTTGTACTTTACACATGCCGTACTATTCCAAAGATGTGAGGCGGTTGTTGGACTATGAACTTTTGTTTCCAAGGTGACGGTCTGTGTAAATACAGCATCTGACATGGGTCTTAAGTGATCTTTGATAATCTCTCTGTGTACAACTCACATGTTTACATTTATATTTTCACTATAAATTATATACAAAATGAAAAATACTGCTGTAATAGTTTTACTGTATCATGCCTGATGTATTCATTTTAGAAATTGTAAAAATTCTAGCATAGATATTTCATTGTGATTTTTTTTTTTTTTTGTTGGTGTGTCTAGAGATACCCCACAGGTGCCATTAAGTGCTTATGGAATTAATTTGCTTTGAATGGGCAGGTCCTATCTAACACAAACCTGTCAGACACATGTTACAAAGAGTCCTTAGAAAAAAACAAGGAAAGAGAACATTACATTCTTCTATTGACTTTGGGATAGTTGATCAAAATGTCAACTAAAGTAACTAAGACAAACACGGACTTCATTATTTAGACACCATATAAAGATAGTGGTGACAGTTGAAAGATGCTATGAAAGGACTAAGTATGGAGAGCAAGATAAATCCATCTTTGTTCAGGCAAGGCCTGCATTTTTCCTTTTTTAGGGCTGTCACAACACTCAGTATGTGTTGTGTAATCATTTTGCCCAAACTATCTTTTCACTAGTACAACTGGTCCCACCACAATAGCTCAGAAAGATTTTACAATATTTTTCAAACACTTGCCTCATGATCTACCAAAGCCCAAGGTCATTGTGATGTAATCTATGCTTAATACATCCTGATGAAGTCTGGCAATTTGTTAATACATTGGTGATGTGTGTGTGTGTGAGTCAATATGACCCAGCCTAATTTTGGTCTCTTTCTGAGATGGTCTGATGCATTTTCATATTTCAGAGTCAGGGGTGCAAATGACAAATGAGATGTGATGCTGCACTGTGTGTGTGTGTGCGTGTTTGAGTGTGCAAGCATGCGTCAGTGAGTGTGTGGGAGACTGCTAGACTGAGAGAGAGAGAGAGAGAGAGAGAGAAATTAGATACAATGATGTAGACTTTTGTCAACTACCTGATTTTTATTTTTTTTTTTTTTAATTTTTTTCTGAAGTCTCAGATGTCCTGCCTGCATGCCATGAAACTGATCAAACTTGTATTTCTCTAGCTCATTGATCACTTTCTACTTCTCCTCAACATGCTGTCAGGCTATTTTTTTTTTATTTTCCTAAAACTGGGTATAGAGTTGAACTTTATTTATTGACACTCTCTTACAAGTTTTGTTTTACATGTTTAAAAACTGAATGCTTGATGAATGGGGGATGAGCTTTCTCTTAAATTTAAGGTTTTTATGTCTCAGAGTAATACATAAAGTGGAGGAGTATAACTTCTTTATTGGGTAAACACAATCAGTTTTTCTGTTTATCTTTCAATGGATGTGTTGTGTGAGTTTCTGGTGAAAAACTTTGTGGATTTTGTATTACAATCTATCACACCGTTCCACCCATGCAGGAATATTTCTGGCCATTTTGTTTCCTTTTATTCTGTTTTTTTTTTAATTTTTTTTTTATCATGATGTGTCAGGAGTTTCAACCGGACAACTAAGGCTATATTTCCTATAGGATATATTCTTTGAATATATTTCAGGTTAGAGACCTCAAATAGAAATGGCTTACTACTGTGCAGGTAGGGTTTCAGACAGTTTGACTCTTTTTCTCTCTCCATGCAAAGAAACCCAAACCAAATCAGATATTTTCCACAACATCTAAAGACACTTCAAATATGTGATCATCTACAGCCAAAAGTCAGCATTAGGCTGTTCTTTTTTAACTTTGTTTTGGAGACAGCCTCTCCTTACTGTACTCACATCTACAGTCCACTTCCAAAAAGAACACCTTGCTATTCGTCTCATTAGTAAAGACCTGTTTTTCAAGCTTTACATTAGAGAAAAAAATGCAGAGTATTTTGAACACCCTCAAATGTTTCCTAAAACAAGTTTGCTTTTATGTAAACTCGCCAAATTAATTTTGTCATTTCTAATCTAATATGTAATTTACATTGTATAAGAATGGATATTTCTTATTGAGCTTCAAAACTTGGAAATTGCACAAAACAAATTCCAAAACAATACACACTATTCACCCTGAAACATTTTGGAATATGCCAATATTATCTGTGAAACTGAAAATAGGTTAAGTACGGTACTTCTGCAAAATCAGTAATTTAAATGCAACATTAATATTAGTAAGATCATGCGCAATTATGCAAGCATTCTACAAGTTAATGGAGTGGGCCATGGTCTATATACCCGCCTATCTCAATATTCATTACAATAATCATTTTGGCTGCCTTGTCAAAGACCATTGGGTTTTGATTTAACACACAAAATGAATGAAGGACTCACAATGTTTATTCAAGATTATTCATTTGAAAGTTGCCTGCTCCACTGTCATATTTCCAGAACCTATGATTGCTTGAACGTGTTAATTTCATGGACCAAGTGCCCAATTTATTTCATATAATGAAAATGCTTCAAAAACAAAAACTGAATCCCTGATGATCAGCTCCTTGCATAAACACATGTCTTCTTTAGGTAAACAGCCAATCATACTGCAGAAGTCCACAGACAAAAGCAATCTTGGTACTTGCCGTTCTTAAAAGACACAACAACTGACCTTAGTTTATTGGTCGTTTGTCTGAAGCACAGCCATGGATTATTACAAGAACTTGGAAATAAACTTTTGAAATCTGTCCCTGACACACAGGTTGCGTCAATTATTTTCAAAATGTAAGAAGTTCACCAATCCTTGACACTATACAATATGAGTGTACTATTTGCTCAAAATTGACCCTGTTGAAAAAATGGTTGAATTTTCCTTCACAAATGAACATTTATCTTGATGCAAAGCTTTCATTTAATGTAATAGTGATCTGCAAAAAATGTCAAGCCTCAATAGACCAAATAACCAAGGCTAGCTCAATTTGGCAGTTCATTTTGGCCTTCCGGGGGTTTTAGCAACAGCTGTAAACCAATTACTGCAATGACTAAAAAATGACCTGCAACTGTCTTTTGTGATTTCCTCCTCCGATTCTTCAATTCTTACAGACTGTGGGGAGTTTCTGGTACATCACTGCTGGGGTTGGGCATTGGTCTCAGGAGAAAGAATTCATTATATTAATAAGTGAGTTTATTGTGCCGCGGTTGGGTAGAATGATTTTATATTTATATGTGCATCCTTGTGTGTCAGTTTTAAGAAGGTAAGAATTTGAAAAACTCACATAAGTTTGAAATTAAATAGGTAATATTTAAGCTAATGTCTAGACTGTGGAAAACAAAGGCCATTAGATCATTTAGGCCTAGTGTGTGTTCTTGACCTCTCTGGATGAGTTGTGGGGTGTTGATGGTTCTGCAAATATATGTGCCTTGATCATTCTCAGGAGGGGTCTCAGCACCATGGCATGGAATGTAAAGAAAAAAAAGTCCAGTTGCCATGATAAGATTAGAAAAGCAACATGACCTGGATGACTGAGAGCCTTTAGAGACACAGCAAACACATTATCCTTCTCAGCAATTTGTCAAGGTAAGTCAACTGTCTGAGATATTCTCTCTGCCATGGGCCAAAAACTGTTGAACATCTGGATAAGTAGGATAGGGTCCAGATGGATATGCAGCCTCAAATAAATTTTGAGTTAATCAGATCCATCACCACAATACTGATAAAATGGGTCTCACATGAAAGGAATGTCACCACAATTTGCTTGGTTTGTCAATAACAGTTGTCTGCCCTTTTGTAAGAAGTTCATCCGTTTTTTCATACTTTTAAAACTTTTAACACTCAGCATCCCACGGAGAAGCTAATGACTGAGTGGCTCTGCACTTTTTTTTGTCACATTGATAAGGATAGCTTTATATCTGTATGCGCCCATAAATCTTAGATAAAACACTAAAGTGAACTTTTGTTGTAGTGCCCTCTGTACTTTATTCGGACATTTCCTCCCGCTTTGCAGCTTTTTAACAGATATTCTCTGAGTTGGGGGCAGACTGTAGCAATTTACCCTTTATCTTGCATTGGATGTCAGTAATGACCCAAATATTTTATCACATTAAAAAGTTTGAAAAGTGTTTAATTTTTAGGTCAATGTAGATTGTGAAATGCTCATTGGATGGAACTGATGAGTGGCGCTGACACAGTTTGTGTAAAGTGGTGTGAAAGCACTCGCATATCTTGTAAAATATCACTGAGCTGAAGCCAAAAATGACTGTTTGTTGGTATTCTGACAGGATGGGTTTGTTTTTATTAGGGTGCCTCTTTTGGTCAATTTGTTGTGATATTTGCTGGCCACAGTATTTGGCAAGAGTGTTTGAGCAGTTTACCACTGTAAGATACTGTTATAATTCTTGCACCACACATGATTTAATATATGACAATTAATTAAAGTACTTTTCTTTATTTATCTTTCAAGGCCAAGAACTATTGTATGATGCACATGTGAAACTTGTGAATTTTATTTATTTTTTTAAATTTGGATGTTGGATTTACATTTTTTTGTTTTACTTTTAATTTCACCAAATTACCTTTTCTTGAAGGTGTTTCCTATGTTCACTTTATTTTATATTTTTAGCTTGTGTTTTACTAATACTTAACCATATATGTTGCCTTTGTTTACACACAAATTATTTAACAATTGTCATACAATTTATTGTGATTTTTTTTTTTTTTTTTTGCAACCTGTTTAGTTATTACTTATGAGCTAAAAATAAATTTAAAAAAGCTACGAGAACCCCAGTATTTTCAGCACAGTGGAGTATGAATTAAACTCCTGTTTTTTAAGACATGAGATGTTGATGGCAAAACAGAGCAATCACAATTGATAACTGCTGTAACTGAAGAACTAATTGCTGTAATATGAGCTAATAGTGCAACCAATAAATATGCTTATCTCAAAGTTTGGTCAATTATAACTGATTACTGGATAGACAGGAAATAATCAGTGAGGCCATGATGCTTAATCTTGAGTGAGGATGAGGGCATTCATCGCCCTGTTAAGGATTAAAAGAATTTTAATATATGCATTTACCACAGGAGGTTATGCTAAGCCGACGGTGGGCTAAAAGCGGGGAATTATGAGAACAGGAGAGGAATTCAGGGTCCTTTGATTGGATTAGTGTATTTACCCAGCAAGTATTTGTAACTCAGGTGCCTCAGCCACTCACAGTGTATGAAGCTGAGGATATTATTTTCTTTGATTAGAGCATTGTTAATTCACTCCTTCAGCCCATCAAGAAACACTCTGGTGACAAAGTGAAGCAAAACCTTTTAACTCTCAACTTCATAGTAGCCAGATTAACATTTTCTGTGAAACTGCAGATGACACAAGCATTGTTCCAGGCAGTGCTCTCTGCAATCCACTCCTCACTTCACAATCTCTCCCATTTCAGAAATTTATTAGGGGATTTGTATTTCCAATGACACCTGCACCCTGCCACCAGAGCAATGTAAATAATCCCATCACAGAACTCGACTCATCAGCGACAGGCTAATCCCTTGTTTAAGGCAGTTACACCGACCCCACCCATTAATACTGTCTTCATAAAGAAAGAGCTTAGCATACATTATGAGTTATAATGTGGCGAATCCCTACAGCAACTTGAGAAATCTGCTCACTGAAGAACATGTCACCTCTGCTGGTTTCATAAAGTGTACTGCCATACCACATCAGGGATCTGTTTTTTTTTTAAACAGATCAAAAATAAAATAAATAAATACACTCTCATCTCTATAGTAAATTAGTCCAAGCTAAAAGGATTTAGTCCATGGCAAGAAACTTTAAGTGTAAAAGTCTGAAGAGCTTAGATCTTGTGATGACTCTTCCAAAGTTGTTGCTGTAGTTTTTAAACATATGCGGCTTCATGATAAGTGACTTTGTGAAGCAGCTGAGGGGGGAAAAAAAAAACAACACCCTGTATATAGTTTAGTCTTTTATTCATAGATAGTTTTTAGCTCAGGCATCTGGTCAGGATGCCTCATGGACGCCTCCTGTGGGAGGTATTCTGGGCATGTCCATCTGGGAGGAGGCCAGGAGGAAGACCAGAACATGCTGGAGAGACTGTGTCTAGACCGGCCTGAGAAAACCTTGGGATCCCCCCTTAAGAACCTGACCATGTGGCAGGGGAGATGGAAGTCTAGGCCTCTCTGCTCCGGCTGCTGCCCCCGCAACCCAACTTCAGATACAGAAAGCGGCAGGAGGTGGATGGAGTTTTTTTAGAAAGTGAATCTCAGTGAGGAATTGAATTTTCAAAGCTTTTCTTGAATTATAGTAAAGAACAAGGAATTAAGTTTCTGATACACTATTTAACCAACAGTAAAAATGTATATATATTTCATATTCATTACAACATACATTGTACTTTGAATTACAAAATATAATGCAAAATGAATAAACCTTGTCATTATCTTATCCGGGTTATGTGGAGAATGAGATATAACAAGTAAACGTGAAAAAAACCTGAAGGGTCGAAATTACGGTTATTTTTAATCAGTATTTGTTTCTATTGATAGTTTGGAGATCCAAGTTACAGTAGCTGTGGATAGGCAATAGATAACTCGTGCTTTATTTCTAATTTGAACTTTTAAATACATCCACCTCATAATTAGAGAGTATGGTCATATAAAATTGCTATTAATTGACATCCACTAAGAGCCTAATTCCTTTTGAAATGGGTTATTGGCATGTTTACTTAATTAAACCAAATTTAGCTGTACCAATCTGCTGATGAAAGGTTATGACAGAGATACCATCATCCAATTCGATTAATTTGAGATATTTTTCCATAACCTCGAGGGTATATTCTAGATTTCCGCTGTTCAGTGTAATGGTAGCACATCGTAAAAGACTCTTAAGTGGCAGCATGCACTCAAGTGATGCAGTATTGAGTATCTCTGTAGTAAATGAATGTGGTGACAACTGATCAGTCATCTGAGGAATATCAAGTGTTTACAGTATAGTCAAGCACATACTAAACAAATAATGTACAATACATCACTAGAAACGTTATCAATATTGATTAATTTTGTATTTTCCTCATTTCTACACTGTGATAAAATAAGCAACGGAATCAACAGTGTCAAGCCTTGTGAGAGAATACACGACGGTGTGAATTTCCTGTGGAGATCAATATAGTATTGTTTGATCTTATTCTTGTCGAAATCTTCTTGTCTTGGCAACTGCACTTGAGTTCCTTCACTTGAGGACATTTCAACCCTTGTCCTAGAGGCTTTTTCAGCTCTAATAACCTGTGGGGAGTTTTTGAATACAACTGCCAGGTTTTTGGGTGGGTCTAGGTTATCGTGGCTTGTTGTGTAAATGGGAGAGCTAATCTGAACAAAAGAGCAACTTAGTAGGATTACCTGAATTGGACTATGAAAGGTAAAGCTAAACAAAGTAGTGACACCTGTTGAATACCATGAACTGAGGCACATGTGGATGTTACCAGGGGCTGGTTCTGATGGTGGGTCTTTCTTGGTTGTTTGGAGGGTGCAGATGGGCCTGGTCTGCGTGTGCAATTCTGTCTTGGTGTTGATCCTAGTGCGGTGTTGTACGTTTGCTGTTCCTAAGGACTCCTCCTCTGTTCAGAGATGGTTTTTGTGTTTTGACAAAGATGGCTTCTTTGACTCCTCACGAACCATCTACCTTCTCTGACCAGAATGCAGTTTTCAAACGAATGGCCATTGTGCTTCAGGTGTAAGTGGACCGTGGAGTCCTTTCCTGAAGTGGTGGCTCTCCTGTGTTAAGCCATCTGTTTGTGCAGAGGTTGTTTGCTCTCTCCAATGTAGAGATCATCACAATACTCAGTGCAAGTGACAGCATACACCAGATTCTCTATCTTGTGTCTGGGTGTTTTGTCCTTGGGGTGCACCAGTTTTTGCCTGGTTGAACACCCCCTGGTGAAACAAACACCCCCATTAGCATAAGAACTCCCCCTACATCTAGTTTCTGCAGATCAACTCTTCCATTTACACAAGCCACCATAATGTAGACCCACCCAAAAAACTGGCAGTTGTATTCAGAATCTCCCTATAGGTCATTAGAGCTGAAGGAGCATCTTGGATGAGGGATGAAGCATCTTCGAGGGAAGAAATTCAAGTGCAGTTGCCAAGACAAGAAGATTTCAACAAGAATTCACCATGGTCTGGATGACTGAGAACCTCCACAGACATGTTTTATCTTACTTAGTTAATAGAGAAGCAAAGGCTACTTTACAACTGTCGGACGCTTTATTACACCAGCTTTGAGAATGGATACGGTTACCTCTTCACATCGAAAACACCAGTCTGCTGCTGCCCTCATCCTGAAATCACATGGGCTCAATTGACATAAATGCTTTAAACTGACTTTACACACAGCAGTGCACAATTGTACACACTGGAAATTTGATCTCTGCACAAAAAAATTGTGCAGAGATTTTATCATGATAAATGGTCTGCACAAATAACACTTTCAGAACTCGAGGTTTCAAATAGCTTTTTTTTAAATAGATTCCCACACACTCAAGGCAGTAGAGCTGACATGTAGTTAAGTGTCTTGCCTGAGGGCACTTCAGCATATAAACTGGACGGGCTTGGAATTGAACAACCAACCTTTTAATATGAGGAACGCCTACACAACCAACCGAGACATAGTCACCCCTGTATTTTTAAATGTAGTTCCAAGCCACGCAATCAAAATTATATATGTCACACATTTAATAAACATTATTAGTATTTTTTTCACTGTTCTTAACATTGATTTTCACATCCAACATTTACATTATACTATGCTATTCTTTAGAACTGATGTGTTACAAATGTTGTCACACTGCATTCAGATTATCCCTTGATTTTATAATGTTGTATGTTTATATTAATAGGGTTTTATGTTTCTCTGTTAAAAGTCTGCATTGTCCCCCCCATTTACCCCCTCCTTGAGCCACCACCTTACCTTGGTGGAGGGGTTTGCATGTCCCAGTGATCCTGGGAGCTATGTTGTTGGGGGCTTTATGCCCCTGGAAGGGTCACCCAAGGCAAACAGGTCCTAGGTGAGGGACCAGATAATGAACAGCTCAGAAGACCACCCATGAAGAGAAAAAATCTTAAGACCCTGTTTTCCCTTGCCCGGTGCCGGTGACCGTGTCTCCCCACTGGAGCTAGGCCAGGGGGCTGGGCTTGATAGCGAGTGCCCGGTGACTGGGCCTGCATCCATGGGGCTTGGTCAGGCACAGGAAGGGCCAAGAAGTTTGGATGCAATGTGAGCCGGGCGGTGGCTGGAGTTGGGGACCTTGGTTGTCCGACCCTCGGCTGCAGAGGCTGGCTCTTGGTACATGGAATGCCACCTCTCTGGTGGGGAAGAAGCCCAAGCTGGTGTGTGAGGGTGAGGGATTCCGACTAGATATAGTCGGACTCACCTCCACACACACTGTTGAGTTCAACTCCCACCTCCAGCAGAACCGCAACCATTGGACATTGAGTCTGAATGGGCCATGTTCCATGCTTCCATTATCGAGGTGGCAGACTGGAGCTGCAGCTATAAGGCAGTCGGCGCTTGTTCGGGGCGGCAACCATCAAACCCAATGGTGGACCACAGTGGTGAGGGATGCCGCCAAACTGAGGAGGGAGTCCCATCGGGTCTTTCTGGGCAGTGGGGCTCCAGGGGGCAGCTGACAGGTATTGGCAGGCCAAGCGGCATGCGGCTCCGGTGGTTGCCCAGGGAAAAACTTGGGCGTGGAAGGAAATCGGGGAGACCGTGGAGAACGGCTTCTGGTGGGCATGAATGAAATTCTCGTCCACCATCTGGCGGCTCAGTAGGGGGAAGCAGTGTTCCGTCAACAGTGTGCAAAGTGGGAGCGGGGCACTGCTGACCTCAACTAAAGATGTTATAGATTGGTGACAGGAATACTTCCGAGACCTCCTCAATCCTGTCGAAATGCCTTCCAATGAGGAAGCAAGGTTGGGGGACTCTAGAGTGGACACACCTATTTCTGGGGACAAAGTTGCTGAAGCAGTCAAAAAAGCTTTTCAGTAACGGGGCCCCAGGGGTGGATGAGGTCTGCCCTAGGTTCCTCAAAGCTCTGGATGCTGTTGGGCTGTCCTGGCTGACACGCCTCTGCAGCATTGCGTGGATGTCGGGGACAGCGCAGCTGGACTGGCAGACTAGGGTGGTGATCTCCTTTTTGTAAAAGGGGGAGCAGAGGATGTGTTCCAACTACAGGGGGACCACACCCTCAGCCAACCCCGGTAAGGTCTATTCAGCAGTGCTGGAGAAGAGGGTTTGCCAGGTCGTTGAACCTCAAATCCAGGAGGAGCAGTGTTGGTTTTGTCCTGGTTGTGGAACAGTGCACCAGCTCCAGTTTCCTTCCTTGCTACAATAACACACAATAAGTTAATTGGAGTATGTAAACTGACATGAGAGAGTGAATGTTTTTTTGTTTTTATATGTGGCCCTGTGAGTGACTGGCAACCGGTCCATGATGTGCCCTGCCTCATGGCCAATGACTGAGTGAAAATCCAGCAGCCCTGCGACCCTCAGTGCAGTATAGGTAATGAATGAATGAGTTTTACCATGGTAAAACTCATTATGTAGCATAATGCAGAGGCTGAAAGGTCGCGATGTACCAGGAGAGACGTTTTGACTTTTTGTTTTTTTCCCCTTTGGCTTCATTTATAGAGTTTTATATTTGTCACAGTCCTGCACTACTATAGTGTTTGCCTCACCTTTTAATTGCCGCAAGAAAAGCATAGCCTGTAAGCATTTCCATTTCATTTGTCAGTATTAATACTTGATTCTGTATCACTCCATTCCATTCCAGCATTCCCAACATGCTACACATGATGCATGCAGTGTACGCTTGAGTGGACCTTATTAGCTTTTATAGTCATGTAGAGCAGGTGCACATTAACATTTGCTATGAGTGGTCCTACCTGTGGCACTTAATTTGTTTGATTTGTTTTATTATGCAGACTAATTGCCAGTTCATGTAGGCTTCTTGTATAAGTACATCCTTTTTCTTTGGAGGTTCCCAGTCATCCAGGTCATGGTGAATTCTTGTCTAAATCTTCTTGTCATGGCAACTGGACTTGAATTTCTTCACTTGAGGACTTTTCATCCATTATCCGGGAGGCTTCAGTTTAGAACTGAAGAGGCCTCTGATTCAAGTTCAGTTGCCACGACAAGAAGATCTAGACAGTACATCCTTTTTTCTTTTTTGTTTTTTAAGCTATAATTATGTTAAAGATTTCAAATCATTTTAGGGAGCCACTGCTACATGCATACATTTGTGCATGCATGCAGCAGTTGTACATACACATGATTGGATAGGTTATTTTTAACAAGCGTAATGACCAACAGAGTATAAAGAAACACTTTGCAGACATCTCTATAACAGATGATGGTAGATGCAATAGATGATGATAGATACAATAGATTTTACTAAAGATATGTACCCTCCTAATCTAGAGATGATCAGTGACTTCAAACTCAGAAATGTTTTTTCAATTCAAAATTTAATTCGAAAGGTTGCATTGAGACAGTGTTTATACTTGAAGTCATCATAGTCATAATCCTCATGTGGAACTATCATTTAATCCCGGCTATCTTCACAATGTTTTATAAACCCAATTTGCACTAAGTAGCTGTAATTATCTGCGTTCTCACAGTTCATGAGTTATTTGACAAAAGATGACATCAGGCACTTAAATCAGCAAAGGCATGTAAGCTCCCAAACTCCACACACTGTGGTCTGTATTTTCATTATACCACTCTTTTCTAATGACAGCAAATATAGTTTTATGTTGATATGTTCATTATTTTGTGTCACTTTTATGGCTGCCTGGGCTACGTTAACTGCCTGCTCAGACCTGATGTTTGGGTTCCACTACGTTTAAAGCAGTTGATCGAGCAAATATCACATTGCTTACTAGCAGGCAATCAAGAAAAGCCTGAAAATGACAGATGGCCTTTTTAGAGCATTTATCTTAGGAAGTTCAAGAAAGCCAACACCTAAGACTTGGCAAAGCAGCTCAATGAATTTTATACTGACCTGTTCTGCCAATTCAAAAGTATTTGGTTCCTGACTGTGATGGACAAGATAATTAAATGCCTTTTAATGAAGGTCAAAAATGTAATTTATTTTTGACAGGCCGATTTATTAGGAAAATAAGGTTAATCATGACCATTCAGTTTAGTATATAAGCAGTACTACAAGTAATCATGACATGCATTTTTGTCAGTAATTGTTTTCATCATTGCCTGCCTCCAATGGTGTGCAAAGCACTGCAAGAGTTCAGAGGAGTAGATCTTGAGTCGTGACACAGTTTCATGTTATAACTAGTTGGTATGAAGTTTATCGTACTGTATGCCATGTGCAAGCTTTATATAAGCTTGATAAATTACTTATGATAATCCAATCATTGATATGATGTATTTTAAACGTTAAAGTCGAAACAGTTTTGTATGAATTTTGTACAAACAAAAAATCAAAAGCATCAGACCAATATGAGATAAAAATGCAGCAGCTCTTAAACTAACATTTTAAATCAGATGCATTACAAGTCTGGAATTACATGACATTACAGATCAAACCAATAGCTCTCAGTCCGCACATTAAAGTGGTGAACCCAGGAATACTCAAAAGAAATGACTCAGTAAAACTCCCAAGTGTGAATCTGTACTCCCATGAGAGCGTTTTCAAGTTGCAAGAGAAAAATCAATACTGATAAATTTGGTTTTGTCCATGTTCTGTGTCATATTGTTCTATTGTAAACCCATCTGGATTTTTAAGCAGCTTTCACTTCTAAACCACATTAGTTCAGTAGCTCTTGCATAATTTTATTACAGAAATTGATATTTTTTTAAATATTTGGAAAAAAGTTCTGTACTTTATGGTTTGCTGTATTACTTTTTCTTACAATTTGGTTTTTCACATTGATACAGTTTAAGCATTGATAGTGAGATATTTAGGTTTTCTGTTGCTGCAATGATATTACTACATAACCTGTTTTGATAGAACTATCTGTCATGTTTTCTTTTCGCTTTGTTGGGCCATATCTGAATCTGCTTGGTAGAGATGTCTACAGTGAAGGAGTGATTAATATGCACATTCTCCTGGCAACTATAGCTGAGAGATTTATCATGAGGAGCCTGGCAGTTTGGCTTATTTTCAGGGGCAATTTTTTTTCTAATACAAGAGTGTGGTATGTTATTAGTTACACTATTAGTAGTGCTTCTCAAAGCAATGCCAATGCTATTCACTGACATTTTACCAATAAAATTAATGTATAATTCATTCTTTCAGGGAAATTTCCATTTTACCAATGTGAAGAAAAATAATAAAACCAGTACAGTGTCTAATTTCCTGCTTTTGTACAGCAACATCAGACTTTATGTATTTTTTTTTCAAATCAACACTCTTTCTGCTTCCTTGCTGCTATCAGCTACATTAATTGTGAACGAACCTCATGGAAGTGCACAGCAAGAAAATCCGATAAAAGAAAAATACTGAAGCTAGCCAATAGACCATGTACAGTATGATTACAAAAACTCTTTGCGGTATGCTCACAGCATTTTTCTGGGATTTAAGACTGTTAAACAGTTTCTAACAGCAATATATGCTGGCTCAAGCACCCCAATTACAACTTGGCCTCACAGTGTGCCCTGCCTGTCAGTAGGATCACGTTAAAACTGCAAAGGCAGACACTTCAGTTTGAAAGTATTATTAATGAAATCTTGCTCTTTACTGTTTCACTCTGACATTGGAGGATTTCCTTCCAACTCTGACAAAGTCTCATTTAAAGTTGCTGTGTTGGATGAATATACATCGACACACCAGCCTGTGGCATCAGAAGAACTGGCCAGTAAATCCTTGGTTACAGTGCTGCATGTGAAGCGCAATTTTCTAATTTTACATAGAGTTCTCTACAGTATCGCTGAATAGCAAGTGTGTATCAAGTGTGTATGTAGATGATCAGTCATTTGTGGTTAAAAATCATGATTTATCAACAGAAGGATTCATCATATATGATACACTAAAAGCTACTGAAACACAGCACCAGTTTCATACTTTTTCTACATGTGAAAAACAATAAACCCCCTTTTCGAAAGTATCTTTCAAATAAATAATGACTTACTAATTGGAAATGTCATAAGTATTTGCCTGTTTGGAGACCCTTTGTATTTAAGCCGCTGCTATTGATCATAAACACATCTGATGTTTTTTTGTGCCATGGGTCAAAAGCTTATGGAAGGCAAGTATCAGAGACAGGGAAATTTCCCAACCTCCCTGTGCAAGAGAGAGCATCAACGTTCAATGAATGCTGGCCTTCTGTAGCTTGTGAAAAAAGTACTTTCAGTCCTTGAGCCGAATACAAACATGTACATATATAACCAACCAAAACACATGGTCTTGCCTCCAAATACGGTGACACTGCAGATGAGGGCAAGAGGGCCGACCAATAATTCATCACCCTGCACTTTGGACATCTAGTGCAGATGACACATAGGTGTCTCTCAAAGCTCTCTAAGCAATAGACTCATTAGCTCACAGCCGCCTGTGTGATTATGCATAATTCATATAGTGGTATAGTCGCACACAAGGATTTTCTTTGCGTGTTTATGTGTGTGTTTGTGTATGTGTGTGTGTATAACAAGGGGGGCATGCACAGGTGGTCTGGGGTCCCTTGAGATGTTGATGCAGGACAGACAAGGGAGGAGATGATCTGTTCACCAAGACGTCAGGCAGATGTTCAGTGGATTTTGTGCATCCACTGCCAGACATGCATGTGTGTAAAAGCTTGCTGTGAAGCATGCTAAAGCTACTGTTGGTGCGTAAAGGCTCAGACAGAATTATATTTGGCCAAAGCAAGTGAATGCAATTCAAATTATGCTATTTTTTTCCAGTCTTTGAAACCCTGAGATGAGGCTATCTACTTTTATGCTCTTCTTAGAAGGTAATTAGATTTCTCTTTACCTTTTTTTCTGTAACAAATTTTTTACATATATTGAGTTTGGATCTCGTAAGCTCTTCACCATTATTCTGTTTGCATGTATCATGCAGCAGGATGATGTACATGGTAAATGGTCTCCACTTATATAGCACTTTCATCACCTTGCAGTTTCAAAGCACTTTGCAGCTCTGGTATACTGGATTACATTCACCCATTTACACACATTCACACAGCCATGGCGGCAGAGCTTCCATGAAAGGCACTAAACAGAGCATCGGGGGCAACTGGGGATTCAGTGTCTTCCTCAAGCAAACTTCGGCATGCAGACTGGAGGAGCAGGGGAATCGAATCGCCACCCTTCTGATTGGAGCAATGTCAGCACTAACAAATGTGCCACAGCTGCCCGCATGTTGTATGGTAGAGACGGTGACAGCTAGGAAATGTAACACTTTAGTAATGATTGATCTCAGCATTACAGTCTGAAAAGACATCTTAAAAACATACACCTTAAAAGCATTTGTTCATGCATAGCCTGGCCTGATGTCTTGCTAATGGGCTTTAAGAAGATAATTCATAACCGCATCTCAATCTAACTAGATTGAGATTGAAAAAAATAGGTTGTTTTTTTTTCTTTTCCTTGCTCCTAGAGTTTCACATGGTCATGATAATTTCATATTGAATTTGCTGTTTGTTACTGTGTTCTGGTCTTCCCAAGTCAAGAAAAAGTTAAATTTTGGCCACAAATAATATACACAAAATGTCACTTCCTTTGACTACTTTCCAAATAACAAATTGTTACTGTTTAAGACTATCCCTCTAGAAAAAAAAAAGATGTTTTAAAATATCCCAAAGGGATACTTGCAAAGGTAATATTCTCCTATTTTTAATACAGGATTTTAAAGGATTTTGAAAGCAGACACCTGTCTAGAATTAATTGGCAAAAGGATTTTTCCTTTGCTGTTTCAAACCGTACCTAATGACTTTAATTTCCCTTTCAAAGCTCATTAAACAGCACTCTTTCAAAAACTGTCATCCCTAATATCGGTGTCCTGTCAGTTTTGCCATCATATCTGCTACATTTGAATGCTTTTACGCTCTCAAAGGGGTGGAATGCTCATCCCAGAAAATTGTCAGGCACTGTAGTCATTGTGTCACTAGTTGTGGCCGTAGTTCATAACCATGCTATATATATGTATGTATGTATGTATGTATGTATGTATGTATGTTCCACACATGCATATGCTTCCTCATAATGCAGTAACTGACAACATTTAAACAACGCCACCAATGTCCCAGCAAACCAGTCCTCTATGAATTAAATGTAAACAAAATGCAGTCGGCAGGGAATCACAGCATCGTTTTATCAGATCAGCAGCAGGGAGTGTTTATGCTTGTGCATAGGGTAGAGAGAAAGAGAAGATAAAGGAAATGAAGCGAGCCAGAGCACTAGAATCCCCTCTCTCCCCTTGAGGTGTGTTGAGACAGGATATTCTGAGTTCATGCAAAGTATATTGAGATAAAGCTGATCAAGAGGGACAATTTAACAAAAAAATGTCTTAATTTCAATTTCCTACACTGCAAATCTAAAGTAATGCTTTGACTTCACAGCAATATCGGCATTTTTTGGTACCAAGCATTCTCATATTTTACCAGCTTGCAGAAGTAATTTCAAGGTCAAATGTTGAATTTTACCACTAACCCATCTTTTAAATATTAAGTTTGTCCCTCTCATTACTGTATCCTTAATTTCTTAGTACTTCATTTTATTGTGCTAAGAAATGAAATTGTTTGGTCAAATGTATCTCACTTTTATCAGACATTTAATATATTAATCTTACTATTCAGTATATTCAGTGTTTTTTTTTTCTGTATGTAAGTTGCTAAAAGCAAATGTTCTTTCTTTTTTGTGTTCATCAAAGCATGTAATCCCACTGCTGATGAAAGGGGTTTTATAGCAGGTAGTGGAAAAAAAAAAACACCTGTATGGTCGGCAATTAAATATATGTGCAATCCAGGCATGGTCATTAATTTAGTCCTGAATCTTTAGCACATTTATGCTCAGGTCTGTTATCATTGTATAATTGTTAATCAATGAATTGATTTATTCGATTTATATAGCGCAGTTATAATTCCAAGTCTGCTGAAATTTTATTTGGAGTTAGATATACAGTGCACTTTGACCAATTTACTTTTATTGCAATGACAAAATCCGCTGTGATATATTAAAACTTCACCATATGAATATAGACCTAGAAACCAATTTTAGGTCTTGAATATATAATACATTTACAAAATACAACTTGCCTGAGAGAGTAAGGCCAATTAAGGTGCCCTAGCTGTTGGCCTTTCTTTTTTAAAACCAGTTTGCTTGTTGATGAGTATGGTGCAGTGCATCTGTACAATAATGGCACCCTTGGGAGGAAGGGGTGTTAATGACACAATGGAATCTTCTGTGTAAATGCAACCAGAATTACAATATATGTATGTGTGTGTGTGTGTGTGTGTGTGTGTTTGTGTGTGTGTGTGTGTGTGTGTTTATGTGTGTGTGTTTGTATTCAAGCTCATGTAAACAAATCAATATGATGAAGGTTCCAAAGAGCAAGCATAATTACCATTGAAATGAAAGCAGTGGGGTCTGAACAGTAATTATAAACCCTGAAACTGTAAATCTGATAAGTGACAAATTACATGTTGCTTACTACAAGTGGACAAATACTTGCCTCTTATCATACATGCATGTCATAAAGCCAACTTTCTGGATTACCAACCCCACCTCTGAAATCAGTATGAATCACCAGCATTGAGTAGATGTGAAGAATACAAAATAACACCTGTTCGTTGTCTCTCACCCCAGGGGTGGGCTTCAATTGCCACAGATGCTGTGTTGCACCACAGTAAGACACATGTTTTGGCCCCTAATACCATATAAAGTCTTTGACATTTGCTGTATCGATTAGGCTATAAGGGTGTTAACTTGAGCAGGCAAAAAACCCCAAACAAAATAAAACACTGGGAAGAAATATCCTTGTCTCCTTAACATCTTTCACATTATCCTTGATTCTTGCCATCTGGCTCCACTTAGCTCAAGGGCTTTATTAGCTCCTAATAGGTATGTCAAATGAAAGTGACATATCTGACAGCTACTTTACCCAGGGTGTATACTACAGCTGGGGCCATCAGTCCCTCATCTGAAGAAAGGATAGAAGCCACTGGTCAATCCATGTGTCTTTTCTTCTTTTCTACTGACTTAATGGAGAATGTCATACAATAGTCTTTGTTGCACCGTAGGATGGCTTGAAAGGGATTTCATATCAGTGTGTTGTAGGAAAACAAGGCATTGATACTTCTGTTGCAGAACTCAAAGACAGCCTGGGTCGCTCTCCTTCAGTATTCTCCACAACTCACTCACGATGGGTGTCATTATGCCAGAGCTGTGCAGATAATAGAGGTGACTTGTGATGTGTTTACCATAACAAAAAGTTTCCAAATGGGGACAGAACAAAATATGTTGGCTGAGAGCAACAGCTTTAAAGGATTATAAATGGTAGATTGAGATGTCAGATGTCTTCGGTCTATGCAACCTTATCTAAGATGTGATAAAAATGATTTACCGTATATTTACATATGCATATTTGTCCTCTTGGCCGTACTGCACCTCTGCGCATCTCTCACAATGAGTGCACTTGATTTTCCTTTGCCACTTGTAAACCTGTCACTGCACTCAGTCGATACATTTAATTCATTTGATGCATTGTTCAGCAGTATCATTCAAAAAATGCCAAACTACCATTATATGCTGTCCGGTTACACTCACCTACAACCCTTTAGATTACATTTGCTCTGTCTATCAAACTATACTCAAAATAATACCAAGTGATCTAGACATGCATTAGAAATAATTTCACAAACATATCATTGTCAGTATTAATGTAAAGCATTGTCACAACAACCTATATTATTACAGAAATAAAACACTTATTTCATTTCCTCATCAGTAGTAGCATGAGTAATTTACATTTTGTGGAATAGATTTTTTTTTCCATAGTGTTGGATTTTTTTTCCTGTGAAATGATTTGATATTTCTGCACAGTCATTTATACTATTCTTCACATCTGATAATATTGAAAATATGACATTGCATGTTGCTTAATTTATCAAACCTGACAATTAATTCGAGCAAGATTTTAGTAAGGGTCATAAAAGTTGTCCTTATCAAATACTTTCTGTCTGACCACAGTGGTGCAGTGGAGTACATCTGCAATGCAGGGGGCTTGACGGTCTGCCCTCTATTTTATGTCGTTACCTAACACCTTTTCTTTCCTCTCACTCTGAGCATCTGTCAGTGAAGTTTACCACATGATGATTATTCTGTGACGACTCCATTATTCTCCTCCAAACAGCCATTATCCTACAGACAAAGCAAATTTTACTGATGACTGAAAAACTGCATTGCACAGGAAAGACAAGTGGCCCTTTTCTGTTTTCCTCATTTTTATACAGAAGTATTTGGGTGACATTGAAAATTGAAATTCAGTCCAGAATTCCGGCACCAAGCCATAAAGAAAGTTACCCAAAGGCATAGTTAAGTAATCAATTAATGAATAAGTGATTGATTGACTGATTAATTCAATGATTTCTTCATAATATATTCCACTTATCCTGCAATCAAAATCACAAGAGGGCTGCAGCACATGTCACTGGGGTACACCTGGCTGGGTACACCTGGGTCCCCCAGTTAATCACATAAGAAACAAACAATTATTCTTTTTGTCTGCGTACATATATATATATATATATATATATATATATATATATATATATATATAGGACATAGGACATACATCTACATATGCTTTTCACATGTGTTTTTCTCTTTGTCTTTTTCTCTGCACGCTTATGTCATAGCTTCATTCTTTTTCCTGGCAGGTCCCTCCCTTCCCCGTTTGTGATGTATCCCCATTACAATTCACCTCTCATCATCCTGTGAGTTATAATCCAATAATAGCCAGCCTCTGTGGCCTCAGCAAATGAACAGTAAAACCAACAGTTTGCAATGGGGAGAAGCAGATGCCGAATAATACTTATATTAATTCTCCAAATACAAAATACAACTGGAGAAGAAAGGAAAGAGACAATAATTGCTTCAGATTCAAGATTTAAATTTGTCAATAGCTTATCCGGCATCTAAATAACATCAGCATTGAAGGGTTTGCTTGTGCACCTAGATTATATTTCTAAAATTTAGAGGAACCCTACTTTGCATCCAAAAACTTATGAATGAAGAAGACACAGACACAAAGATTAATAGGCACATTATTGTATATATTACTTATCAAATAATGGCATGCACTGAGCGGTGATGTGTAAGTGGCAAACAATGAATGGCAGAAGCCCAGCAAGGTCTTGTCCAGCTTGCATTATGGTTATGTTAGCCAAGATGCCATAACACAGGACTTGGTTTGAGAAGTAAGAGAAAAGTTGTTGTGGCGTAGAAAGTGGTCTGATTGCAAGCTGCCTGGGGACTTCACGGGGATCAATAAAGGCAGTGTGACAGCTGTACACTTGATTAAAAGTGACTGCTACATCTGCCGGGCTTTGCCATTACTTTCCCACTCCCTGTCCCTGGGGTGAAAGAGCATGAAGTGACAGGCCTCAGTCAGCCCCCCATTACCACCTTTCTGCTGTCCCTCAGGTAGAAGCTTGCTCGGGCAAAAATAGGTTGATGGCTGACCCAGAGGGGGATGAAACAGAGAAAATACTAGTGACGTCTGTTTGCCTATGTTAATATGCATATAAGTGTGTCCGCATGGAAGAATGTCAATGTATGTGTGTATCTGTGTGCCTGTGTCTGTCTGTTTACATGTGTGTTGTATTTATATGTTCATATGTATATGAACTTCAATCCACATGTGAATGTAAGGAAGTAAATGCAAAAAAATTGTGGTGCAAGTTGTTCATAAAGAAACACAAGTGGAAAGAATAAATATAAGCACAAGAGGAGTAAACGAAAGCAAATCTTTGACAAACAATTAGTGTGCAAGAATCAAAAGAAACTGTTGAAAATGGGCCTCATTTTCTGTTTTTATCATTCACTTACTTGAGAAAAGATGCAACCTCAATCATACCCACATGCAGGTTCCACGCAAATAGATAGACATAAAGAGTAGTTGCAGACTTGTGATATCTCAGACATAATACGTTCATCCATCCATCACTGGCTTATTGTGCTGATCTTTGGCCTCAGATCTATCAATTGAATTGTTGGTATTGACAAAGGAAATGTAAATAATGTGTGTGAATAAGCCAGATACATTTCAGAAAGAACAAGTGACAAAATTCTTTGAGAACAAATGTGGAAAAAACACACTATAACTTCTCGAGGCCTCCTCCAATTCTTTGCTTCTTCAAGGCCTCCTCCAAGTACCTCAACAGAAGAGTGAGCAAATAACTCAGAAAGGCCATGCATCAAAAAAGCAAGAGTCTCGTTCTGATAACAGCTGTGATAGATCACATATTCAGCCAACTCACTTTACTGCTGGCGGCTGTACTTGTTGCACTGGATCCCAGAAAGTGATACATTTCTTGAGGCAAAGGCTGTGAAGCATGTTATGGATCTGTCATGACTGCGTTAGTTGTGACAGTTTGCAAAGTTACTTATAGGCTCTCAAAACAATCACAGACCATCAAGAGGGACTGGACCATATCAATTCAGTATTCTGAAGAAATTCAATACACGGAATCCTTTCCAAGTGCAATATATACCTGCTGGCGATGTCCAGGGTACTAACTGCTTAAAAAATACCTTAACTCTTGGCACCTCCACAAGATTGTGTGACAAATATGTTTTCACTTGGGGAAACATACTTTTGGATGGCAGAAATATGAAGGTCCCTACCATACACCAAGAGTTTCAAAGGGAATTCAACATGAAGATATATCACTTGGAACTCTGAATATAGCTCTTTCTTATAGCCTTGATGTTGAATCATGTGGAGGTTTTACTAATTTGTTTGTACTATTATGATATAAATGAAGTTTTGTATGTGGATGTACAGTCTTTGCTTTATTTTGTAAAATTTGGGTGGAGTAGACTCCAGATATTATTGATATATGGTTGTCAGTTGAGGGAAGTATACATTTTAATCACATTTGGACATATTAAGTGGAAAAAAATGGAGGCTTTGTGCATCACCAACAGTAGCTGCATCCATGGATTTAAAGAAGTGGCCCCATCAGTAGTTCTGCACAGACTTGATATAGTGGAACCAGACTTCCACTACATATTACAATAAGATAAACTATTTTCTTCTTTTGAACATAATCATGTTCATACAGATGTCAATACTTGACATGACAGAAAATCTTACCATAGATAGGGGAAGATTTCCAAAATATTGAAGGGTCTGTCAATATCTATGTGTAAAAGGAAAATTGAGTTGAAATGAAAAATGAAAGAAAAAATATGCAGAACACAAGATCATAAACAAGTTCTTTCCGATTACAGTGGCACACGAATTATAGCTGCTATTACTGTGCAGAAGCTGTATAAATGAAGATTTACCAGTTACTCATTGACTATTCTCAGTTGTATAAACAACAATGTCACGCTTTTCCAGTTTTCCAGTAACTTGCACTTTTCAGGGACCCAGTTTTGTTACGGTTCCCAAGAGAGGGCTAAACTGTCACCTTGCAGCCAGTCTGTCTGAGGTGTAATGTGTGTGTCTATGTGCGTCTACGCGTGCGTGTGTGCATTCACGCACTTGTATGCATGCGTGTGTGTGTGTGTGTGTGTGTGTGTGTGTGTGTGTGTGTGTGTGTGTGTGTGTGTGTGTGTGTGTGTGTGTGTGTGTGTGTGTGTGTGTGTGTGTGTGTGTGTGTGTGTGTTAAGCCCTGAATTTTGCTCAATCTCAGGCACATAATACGCTTTAAAGCAAGCAACCCAACCTGCAGACTCAGCTGCGGTGGGTCATCAAAATGATTCAAAGGGAAAAATCCCATTTAACCCTAACTTAAAAGCTGGTGTTCCAGAGACCCATTTTCAAACAACCACCTATCCTGCCAGTCTGTTAAAATCAAAAGGCTTCAAAACTTAGGATAACATACAATATATGCATGTTGTCACCAAATGAATGAGGAAATGTAAAAATATGATTTATATGATACCACTCTCCTTCAGCCACAACACAAGCTTCTAATTACCATTTAAATTGGACTTGTGTTATTGTGCTAAGAACATGTGACACAAAACACAGTGTGTCTCATTTCAATATCTATGGTGAAAGAGAAGAATTAATTAATCATTATATCTTTGATTGGAGTGGCACTGTACCAGTGTGTGTCCATTATCTTGCCATGTGTAGCTTTTTGCATTCATTAGCACTTGTATTATTTAATGAGGGCTTGGGAAATATAGCTCTCAACCCTTTGCTGATATGTTGTATTAACTGTCTGTCACCTGTCAAATAAGGCTTTGTAACTATGTTATCAGTATTTACTTAACTAGTGATCTTAGAATGAGTATGACATTTATTCTATCCTCTCATTGGTTTTATTGCTATGTATTATTGTGTAAGTGTAATGACATTGTTACATGAAATGGACCGAAGTCTCACTCGAAACATCTGAAAACTTGTGTTTTTGTGCTTTATGTTATGTCTCAAAAGAATCCTACTTCTTTTTCTGTTAGCTGCTGCCTTCAGCAGTTGCCACAGCAAATCACCTGCCTCCATCTAACCCTATTCTCTTTATCATCTTCTCTCACACCAACTAACTTTCACAAAATCCATCTTCTTTTTGGTCTTCCTCTCGACCTCCTGCCTGGCAGTTCCAGTCCCCACATCATTCTATCAATATATTAACTATCCCTCCTCTGAACATGTCCAAGCCATCTTAGTCTGGCCACTCTGACCTTGTCTCCAAAACCTCCTAACATATGCTGTGCATCTGATGGACCAATTCCTGATCCTGTCCATCCTTGTCACTCACAATGAGAACCTCAACATCTTCATTTCTGCTACCTGCAGCTCTTCTCTTCTTCCTGTCATTTCCTTAAAGCCACTGTCTATTGACCATTCAATATCGCTGGTCTCACCTCTGTCTTTTACGCCTTTCATTCTGGCTGCTACTTTTTTATCACACATAACCTTTACAGTTTTCTTCTTTCCAGTTACGCGCGGTGAGGCTCATAGCTGGTGAGGCACTCACGTCATTACAGTCAGATTTACAAACATATGAACCCTACAGAGTAGCTTATTCACCATTTTATTGGCAGCTGTTGACGTGTTTTGTTTAAAATATCATATCAGCATTCTTTACAAACACAAACCGTAGCATAGAAAAAAGCAAATGTAAAAAACCCCTTTTTTATCTCTTACCCTTACTTATAAATGAAGTCCATGCGCCCCTCCTTCTGAAGCATCGATAACTTGCTTGTAGAAGTCTTCTGTTTCTTTCTTCAGTTTTAAAAGTCTGTCTGTCTCAATAGAAATCCCTGCCAGTGAAGACAGTTGTCCTTGAATGGTCCTGTTCGACCTAAGTTAATGTTCACATTCATCTGAACAGGTTACAGTGGTAAAAAAATTGTGTATTTTGTAATAACTGCAACAGCTGTTACTTGTGCATAGCAGGCTGAATGTTTAAAATCTTTTTTCTTGGGTTCTAGTATTAACTCATTTGAGCTGGATTCTCAGTTTTTATTTCACTGCATGTTTCTATAAACATCCTCTGATCTATGATTGGTAAAATTGCATACTTCTGGTGTTTTTATATTGTAGAGGCATCCTGAAGGGGCAGCTGCAAGTACGCAATGTGAAGTGATGGTTGAATTTGTCATGTTATTTTTACATATAATTTGCATTTTAATCTAATTTTCATCACACATTGTTACATTTCTTCTGATCTTTACACGGTTGATGGCATGGCCGACAGCATTCACCTTATTCAATTAACTATATATACTAAATAGTGAACAAAGCTAGGTCTTGTTTGTGGGCGGAGTGTGTTTTTGATGCAGATGTTTTGGCAGGTCAAAACTATTCAGGATCAGGTGCAGTCCTGGGTTAGGGTTAGGGCCAAAAAATTGAGACAGTGGCCATAAGAGTTCTGGATCGGCTTTGGGAGATCCAGAACGCTCCTCTTTCATTTATTTGATTGGAATTTCTAATATTCTCATGAATCCACAGGTTCAACGGGCAGTCTTGTGAAGCAAAAGGTTGTGCTTTTGTTGTTGTTTAACAAAATGGTTTAATGCCGGCATAAACCTTAGCAGTGACTTACCGACAAACACTTTGAGACTGAACAACAGGCTGCATGACTAAATTATCAGTTACAGGATCTTCAGTTTCACCTGTGTGTTCATTGTGAATAAGATGTATGTTACTAGAGGTGTACTGTATTATAGTTCACTCCGAGAAGTAATTTTGGTTCAAATAAGTGTAAAACTTTCATAGGAATATCAGTGCTTTGCCGAAATATAATAACAAGCAATCCACAATTACACAATTCATGATATCTTTAAGTTATTTGATAGTCTCTGCAATTAATTGATGTTTACATGCCTCTCTAACACTAGATGCCAACCTAAGCCCGATCTTACAGCTACAGATATTGATGCAGTTCTTTGGTAGCTTTAAAGGTGGTCAATAAAACTAATAAATTACTTAAATAAATCCACATTAGCTTTGTCTGCCACTTGACTTTTCTCCATCAGAATTGTGGCATTGACTTAACAGGGGAAGACATCGTTATTATTTTTTTTCTTTGAGCTTTTATGAAAAGATTACATTATTAACTCTAACTGAGATTTCATAAATCAGATTCTAAGTTTTAAAAAAAAATGAGATTCTATACTTTTTTTAGAGCATGTGTGTGTTCACCCGAATTAAATTCAAGATTCAGTCCTCTCCCTTTACACAAGTAATTTAAGATGCCTAATCAATATTTTGTAATTCTTAAGACACACAGACATCAAGGAAATTCCTCTTGGCATTGTGGACTGCTGTGAAGTATGTTGCCCACTGACACCTCCTGCTGTGTAGGTTGAAAACACGGTGCAGACATCCAGACCATCCCACAAGTGGAAACAGTTGGCTGCTGCCACATCCCTGTCACAAGGGCCAAGTCTCCGTGTGTGCTGTGTTGATGGCATTAACATTTTTTAATAAACACCTTGAGGAGCTTGTGACAGCAGAAGGCATCCCACTTGACATTCTCCCTCCCCAAGCTCATAGAAACAGCTGTTAGAATCACCAATATGTGGGCTGTGAAGCCCTGCTGGCATGTCTAGTCTCCTCAAATGTATTCGGCTGAGAATACACACTTTACCACATGCCAAATCTCATGTGGGTGCAAAATACCTTTAAACATGTACAGTGACTAAAGGGGGAACTCTAGATTTCTTTTTCTAGTTTGTGTCTCGAAACACTAAATTCTAACTTCGTTAGATGCAGACTAATTTATCAAATCTTGACAAACTGCAAGTGTTATGTGCATATGGTTGGAATGAGCAATTTAATCAGGCAAAGACAAATCCTGAGTTAAAAAAATCTATTATGCCAAGGACAGTAAATGTGGCAAACATCCTTGCATCAGTATCACCTGCTTTGTTCCCTAAATAAGAGTAAAACAAATAAAATACATATGAGTGTGTATGGATTTTATTCATCGTATGTGCATAAGTATTTTATGTGTGTATGTGTGTATGTATTTTACATAATTGCTTTAGCCTTGTGCCTTTTTACCCAGATATGAGATGAATCTTTTTGGTCCGTGAGGTATGCTTTGCCTGTTAGGAATTTAATTCTATCTTAGGATGATTTTTACTCTTTGTTTATGTTCTAAGTTTAAATGAGTGGTAGGAAATACAAAAACAAGTAGATGAATGAAAATGAAAATGAGCAGACAGAAAAGGCTCAACACATGAATATAAATTGGGACTTTACATTTGTGCTCACAAGTCTGGAATTAGTGCTTTTCATCACTGATGGCTTATAGGCTGATGGGTTGGCTGCTGGCTGGGGTCACAATAAAATTATGTGTTTGCCAAAGGCAGAGAGGCTGGGTCACCAGGGACTACATGGCCCAGTTATGAAGAGAAGGCTTATCTACCTCTCTGAATCAGCTTCTACCTCAAGCTAAATGAAGCACACCGCTTGTTTTTTCATTGGTACACATCTGCAGGAAAATTGGGGACATCAAAGATCTACATTGGTGTAAGTATTACTAGCGTTAATTTAATATAAGATCAGCCTGAGCTTAAACAATTGTCTTATCTTCACATACATTTGTTCAAAGCCATGGTATAACAGTAATTGTATTTTCCCCTGGTTCTAGATTTTAAAAGATGGGAGTCATCTTCAGACAAAATGGTTTGCTGTAGGATTCGGAAAAAAACAACAAAAAAAAAAAACAGAACAAAAACAAACAAAAATAGACTTGCGCAGCGTATCCTCCATTTATTAGGCCCCCTGCTGGGATTACTAAGAAGGGTATAAAGCTACCCTTGCAGTTTAAGCTTGAAATGAGCTAAGATTATGATTACTGGGGGATATCAGCACTACTCTGGTAAAAGCAAGTATGCTTTCTATAAACCATACATGAATAACACTGAATATTATTTCAGCGTTTCGGTTCAATAGTTGGACTTAGTACTGGTGCTGAAGGATTTCCTGGGCATGAGTATCAAACTGAAATGCATTTTTCAATTATGTGTTGTTTAAACTTATCTAGAATACATCCTGGAATGAAAATTTTCTAGCATGACTATTATTGTCCATTAATTTTTCATTCAATTGAATATGATTTGTGATGTGGTCCCCCAGTCACTGCGGATGGCACAAGGCATTATTTGAAGTCCAAACTTGACTAAAACCATGAACTATACCGTTTCTCTTCAGCCAGTTATGCTTGAGTTCTCCTCTCTATTTGGTTTTCTTCTTCTTCATGGAGCGCAGAAGTGCAAGCAGAGGAGTGATTAAATGCTTTTTTTTTTTTTTTACAGTTTTGTCTCGTGCGATATTACATAGTTGTGCGAGCATTTTAGTGGTTTGTATTTTTTAGAGTGTTAGTTTTTATTTTGTTCTGCTGGCTGGTCAGTGACTTCAGATGCTGCGGGTAACATGGGGGTTCACCGGGCTAATGCAGGAGCACAACATCAACATGGGTGCCAATGGCGTGGAGGACCTCATTTTGGCTCGACCGGCCACGGATCTGTGATGTCAGTGGCATGGATGAATGATTATGCGGATTTATTTGTGGAGAAGGTGAAGCAGGCTTACTGGCTGGTAGACGGGACTGGGTGGTGTGCATGCTCCCGTTGCAAGAGATAAAGGTGAGGCTTGTGAGGTCTTTGGAGAGCGGAGTGGAGGGAATGGTGAGAATGGTGCAGGTGGGTGAGACAGTACAGGAGAGTTGAACTTGTTGAGGTGAAACAACTAATGCCACAAGTGAGGTTAGTGAGAGCTGTAGTAGCCACGTGAGTGATGTGGTAAAGCATCAGCCGAGTGAGACAGGTGAGATAGCATTTCCTGGACCTCACAGTTTTCTATCATCAGCCAGGCATCATATCAAACACAAAGCTGAATCTGTTTTCCTGTCCAAGGAGAGTATGGACTAAAAAAACAATGTCTCAGAGCAGAAAGCAGATATGTTAGTTTGTTGTCGGATAGAGCCTCCTCAGTACAATGTCTGCTTCTTATTGGTTGTTTTAGAGGAGGTCTTAACCTCTCACTTCAAACTACTTTTAATATTGGGTCTTTAGAGACTGAATGGAGCCAGAGATGTAAAGAAAGTAACTTTTGGATATAAAACAGACATAATTAAATATACTGATATATTATATTTATTCAAGAAACCCACAGTGATGAAGGTGGTAGGGCGGTCCGGTGTTGGGAGTGAAGAGGCTCATTGAAAGAATCAATGAGAAATTAAAGACTGCAGGTTGTGCAATTACATTTTCTTAGGGGTTGATTTTAATTGAACCAAGACTGAACTTTTTGATTGTAATCATGCAGACCCTCATTCAGCTTCTCAGAGTGCTCTGAAGGAGCTGGTCTCTTTTCATGGCCTGGTACTTGTATGGAGAAGGATGGCTCCATACATTCAATTCCAAAAACTTTATTTTTCCCCATGCGGCAATCGCGGACGATTCACATGATCCCATGTATACAATAACAAAATCTCCTTAGCCTGTCCTTACTGTTTCGATAGTTTTAAGCAGAATTTTAATGCTATGAGCATTGTAAGACTTATCACTTCTAGATTTTACTGCTATTTAACTGATCACTCAGTGCTTTTAGGATTTTTATTAGAACAATGATTTTACCAGTTCAAAGCAATGGTAGAACCATGGGAAGGTAGAGATCTTATTATTACGTCAACAGCACATTCAAAATCTCTCACGTCATCGCCAGATCTATCGGAGATCTTTAGACCAATATAGTGGAACTGGAACAAATGGGTGAGACCGCAGAAAATCAAGGGCATATTAAGACCCTAAAAAGTAAAAGAATATCTCAAAAGTAGAGGGTGCGGTGGTCAGGTCCCAAATCCAAAACATCATGGAGATGAATGCTTCTTTAGTGTATTCTTTGGCTTGGGGAGGAAACACAGGCAGAGGAAGTTAATCCACTCTCCACCATCAGACACAGGGCAGGAGCTGAGTGAACCGGGCCAGCTTAGACAGAGGGCAGTCAAGTTTTACTCATCCCTCAACACATGTCAATATATTGAGAATGAGGAGTTGTTTGACAATTACTGTGAAAAACTACCCTGGGTTAGAGTCCCTGCTGAGAACACAAGTCTTACATTCAGCCCGTAAGAGTATGCAGAGTCACAAAGATGCTGGCATCAGTGGGCAGACAGTTGAATCTTATAAGTCATATTAGGACATCAATCCAATACTGGATCGGTCGGGGTCCGGGTCAACAACGACCGCCATTGTTACCGATGACCTACAGGTCACCTGTGGAAATTGGGCTACTGTGGGTCAAGGAAGGAGAGGAGACAGGTGTGTTCGGAGGCAGAGAGAGAAGAGGAAAGACAAGAGTCTAGGACTGAGAGTAGGGACTTTAAATATTGGGACTATGACAGGAAAAGGTAGAGAGTTGGTTGACATGATGGAGAGAAGGAAGGTGGATATACTGTTTGTCCAGGAGACCAGGTGGAAAGGTAATAAGGTGAGAAGCTTGGGAGCAGGCTTTAAGTTGTGCTATCATTGTATTGACTGGAAGAGAAATGAAGGAGGAGTTATCTTGAAGGTTGATTTTGGTTGAGTTTGTTGGAGTTGTGTTCTTGAGGTGAGAAGAATACACTGTGGTTGATACACTGTGGTGACCCCTGAAGGGAGAAGCCAAAAGGAGGAGAAGAAGAAGACCAAGAAGAAGAAGAGCATCTTGGCCAGCTGCATCACGGTGTGGTACAGCAGCACCACCGCTCTTGTCCACAAACGCTGCCAACAAGTGATAAAGACTGCACAGAAGACCACCAGAACCCCACTGCTGTCTCTGTTGAGCATTTACCAGCTAAGAGTCAACAAGAGAGCTGCTGCCATTGCCAAGGACCATGGCCACCCCCAACTCCTTCCCTCCAACTGGAGGTACAGGAGTGTGAAATATAGGACGACACTACTGAGGAACTCTACCCAACTGCCATCAGACTCCTGAGCAGCTGACAGGAGTCAATAACCATGTACCACCTCAGGACAATTATGCAATTTACATACAGCACTGCCAGTGGTGCACTCAACTGTTCATGTCAGCTGTGCTCATGTTTTCTGTCACTTACACCTGCACTTTGTGAGTTGTACACTTAAAACTGCACTCACCTTTAATTGCAGATCTACCAGCGCTGTTAACATTTTCTAATACTGTTTATATTTCTGTGTATGTTTACAGTATATATACAGTTCCTTGCACTGCTTGCATTTTCCTGCACTATTACTATAGTGTGTTTATTTTTCATTTATCACATGTATCTGGATGCACTATGGATGGCAAAGTAAGAATTTCATTGTTCAGGGAAACACGTCTCCAGACTGTGCGTATGACAATAAACACTTTGAATCTTGAATTCATGGGAGTGTACCGTTCATTGAGTCTAAACATGGGCTTAATCTGTTTAGATGAATATTCGGCGATTGACCCCATTGAACATAGGTTGCTCTGGAAGACAATGGTGATGTTTGGGCTCAGCCCGAAGGTCTCATCACTAAGATCCAGGTTTTGTACAGTTGTATTGAGAGTGTGCTGTAGGTCAATATTAGCCCTTGTGCTACTTTTAGGGTGCCAAGAGTGTTCTTTTTGGGTGTATGAAAAAGTTGTGCACTATCTGAAAAGCTGTGTGAAATGTCCCTTGAACCACTCCTTCATAAAAATGTGCGCTAGAATTCAAGGCTTTCTTAATCAGGTTGTAATACCGATGACATGATATTGTTTTGGGAAACAATTGAAAGACTTCATACACAAAATAGATGAAAAAATGGCAAGACAGAAGTTATTACACTTCCAAATTTCATATAGAGACAGAGTCTTGGGGCCTTGTGGCAAAGGGGGTTAGAGTGGCCGTCCTTGGAACTGAACTGATTCCTGGTTCCTTCTCCTAGCCTGTCAGGGTGTTGTTGAGCAAGACACTGAACCCCGAACTGCTCCACTGGTGCTGCTCATTAACCGCCTTCTTCTGGGTTAAATGCAGTGGTCAAACTTCATGGATGCTGAGCTGTATGTATAACTGAATGTGACAATAGAGGTATTTCTTCTCCTGTGGGTTTGAAATAATCTCTAATGTGGCATTGGCAAGTCTGGTTGAACGCTCTATCAGGTATTTTAACCAAAATACAAAGCACATTTGTCACCTTCATTTGTTAAGAATTGCATTGGGTGCCACAGTCAGTTCTGTTTTTACCTACCGACCACTTTACCACTGGCTGCTGATGGTGCCATTAGTTTGCGGTGGTAGGCTAGATTTTAGCTGCCGATCTGCACTGGGTCTGATGTTGTGCTGTGCAAGACTATGATTTTAAAGCAGGTAGTGGATGCTGAGGGGCCATTACTCACCCCCGAGGCGTTGAGTCTTACTGCTAGTGGTTCAATTTACCCGGCTGGTGCTGAGAAGTTTAGAACTCTGGAGGAGCCTCCTCCGACTGCATACTGAGAGAATGACTCAACCAGATAAGAAGAAAAAAGTGTTTTTCTAAAAATAGAATACAAAATGAAATATCTTTTGCTCTTCCTTTTGGCTGCAACCTTTGGGGATCACCCCAGCAAATCACCTGCCTCCATCTAACCCTGCCCTCAGCTTCCTATCACATTAAGTAACTTCATGCCCTCTTTCACTACATCCATAAATCTGCTATTTGGTCTTCCTTTAGGCCTCCTGCCTGAAATTTCTAGCCTCAGCATCCTTGTACCAATAATTTATCTATCTACCCCCTCCATGGCCCAGCCATATCAGTCCTATCTCCAAAACATCTAATGTTCTGTCCCTCTGATGGACCCATTCCACATCCTATCCATCCTCGTTACTCCTAAAAAGAGAACTTAATTTTTATTTCTGGTGCCTCCTGTCTTTTGTCAGTGCCCCTGTCTGTAAACTGTACAGCATCGCTGGTTTCACTACCATCCTGTACATCTTTTCTTTCATTCTGGACGATACTCTTGACACACATTACACCTTACACTTTTCTCTACCCATTCCTACCCACTCGTACATATTTCTTCCCCTTTTCCACACCGTCCATTGCTGTGGACTGTAGTTTCACCATTTGACATGGTTCCTGACTTTCATACATGTTCTCCCTCTTGCTGCGACTAACCTTGATCCCTCTCCTCTCCAGGGCATACCTCCACATCTATAGAGTTCCCTCCACTTGCCACAGACAACAATATTCCTGTGACCTTTATGGCACCCTTCAATCCATTTCCCCCTCACCCTAATCACCTGCACCTGTTGGACATCCTTCCCTATCTCTTTGTTTCACCAAATTGTATAAATTAGTCTTTCCCTCCTTCCTGTCCAACCTATTGTACAAGCCATTGTTCACCTTGGTTTGGCCTTTGGCACCTTGACCTACACCTTACGCTACATCTCCCTGTACTCCTGTCTACTCTCTTCAGTGATCTCCCATTTTTTTCTGTATATATTCCTGCACTTCCTTATTCCACCACCAAGTTATCTAATTACCTTCCAAATGACACACTGAGTACTCTCCTACCTCTCCCCGATCACATTAGCTGCAGTTCTCTAGTTATCTGGAAGCTCCTCCTGACACTCAAGTGCCTGACCCAACTCATCCCTAAAAACAGTCTTTTTTTTTTACAGCTTCCACCACTTTATTCTATGCAATGCTCTGCCTTTTTTTCTTTTAATCTTTTGTACCAGCATATTCATCATACACACCACCATCCTATGCTGTCTGGCTACCCTCTCACCTAAGACTACATTGCAGTCATTGATCTCATCATCTACACAAGATGTAGTCCACCTCTGCACTCTAACCATGGCTCTTATAAGTCAGTATGACTATGTTCCTGCCTCTTCTGGAAGTAAGGATTCAATATAGCCATGTGCATCCTTTTTGCAAAGTACCACATCTGTCTCTGCGTACGTATCCTGGATACCAATGCTGCCCCTCACTTCTTTATGACCTCTGTTGCCTGCATCAACATAAATGCATACTTAAAATTCATCTGTTGTGATCATTCCTCCTAACTGCAGTTTATCTATTTCTGTTGATTTGCTGATTTTTGTTCCCATATACCCCTATATACTCTAAAAGGCTTTTTAAAAGTGTTTTAATGTATAATGCCTTTCAGTCATTCAATTACTGAAAGTATTGCAAATATTATCAATCATCATCTCTTTGCATGTATCAGCTCAATTTGTTTTTGCCTTGGCTGCCCCGTACGTATGATTCTAATTTATGAATTGCTATTTGCATCAAGCAGATAATTGGATCATGAAATGAACAATTTAACTTGTGTTCACTGTCCTACATTCATTGTCATTGTCAGGAAGAGAATTTTAAAAAGCACTTATCATTGTTGTGTTTTGTAGTTGAAATGAATTAGCTCACTCATATCTTTCATAATGTGCAATGGTTGAGTGTAGGTCAATCAAGCAAAAGCAAACAGGCATAACAAAGCGACACAGACTTAAAAACATTTGGGTTATCGAAATATTTATTTTCAGACTTGATATTATTTGTATACTGTATAAAACCCCAATAATTTTTCAGATTTTTAGTTGTTGCCTTAATCGACAAGTGCCTTCAATATAATGAGGAACAACATGTTATCATATGCATACTGAGAGAGAAATGGCAAAGCCTCCCATATTTTCTGTCTTTTCCCCAATGAGTTATTAGTCATGGTTTAACTAACAGGGGGCTGAGGAAAATCCTCCTTTCTGAATTATAGAAATCATTTTCCATTAAACATTTTAATGGAGAGAAGAAATTCAAGGACACCCTCAATGCTGGGATTATCACTTCAAAGACAAGCTGTTGACACTCTGGAAACTGTTAACGATGTAATGAATGAATCATGAGAAGAGTTTTTGGTCAGTGGGCTGTTCCCCCACTCCAGCATGTCCAGTCTTGGTCCCACAGCCTGTATTGTGTTTACATCATCTGACACTAAGAGCCCCTATCATCTGACAGTAAGAGCCCATATATGACTTTTAGTAGGTTTCACATTAACCAGTGAGGAAAGAAACAAGAAGACAGACAATTCGGCATAAAGGACTTCTCAGTCATCTGGGTTGCTCGATCATCTACCGTCTTGTTAAGATAAAATAAAAGGACTATTACGCTGGCACAAATGGAGTATAAATCTTTGCCTATGATGCTGAAGCCCAGCAAGGGTCATTGAACCCCATCATAATCTCAACCGGGAGAAAGCTGATCCAGTTGTTACAAGTTTCAGTATTTAATTCGCTGTCAAATTCAATCATTATCATAACCATTGAATTCATGTCACTCCTAAACACATAGTTTAGGAGTGACATTTGCACTGAACTGTGTGTTCTGTGGAAATTTTATTGGATGGATACATTAATAACTTCTGAATTAATTTGAACGTCCAAATTGTGCTGCAAATATCTAACAAACTGACCATGAAACTTCCCTCTCCATCTTTTTGGCTAACATTGTTAAGGACCCTTATGCCTCCATTTTTAGACATACACATTTTCAGATCAGCATCTGTTAATATAAAGCAACTGTTCATGCACTCATCCACTATTTTTTTGTTGACACTCTAGTCTGCTCCGTGGACTACATACACATGTAAAACAACTGGCACTGACAAGAGTATCTTATTCTGTGGATTTCCAAATCTGACCCAAGTCAAGCGTCTATGAAAGTTCTCATAGTTCATCATCCAGGCCATGGTTGATTGTTGTCTAATCTTGTTGTGTAGGACTTAAGGGTTTTTTTTTGTTCTTTTTTTCTTGAAGACATTTCATCTCTCATCTTTTTTTGGATTCTAACCACTTGGTTCACATAAAATTCAGGCCCATCCATCCATCGTGTGCTACTTATTATGCACTCAGGGTCGCGATGGATGCTGGAGCCCATCCCAGCTGTCATTGGGTGAGATAGCTGGACTGGTTGCCAGTCAATCGCAGGGCCACATTTACAAACACGCAACCATTCACTCACTCACTTACACATTCAGGGCAATGTTTCCTAATTTCTTTCCAATTAACCTGGTGTATGTTTTGGACTGTGGGAGGAAACCGGAGAACCCACAAAGAAATGGGAAGAACATGCAAACTCCACACAGAAAAATCCCCTTGTCATAATTGAACCAGGGTCCTTCATGGTATGTGGCTGAAGTACTAACCACATTCAGGCCCAATGTTCTAAAGAAAATGAATAATCATCTAATTTTAAATGTTATTTTAGCCTCATAGTTTAGGATGTTTTATGAAAAGTTCAATACGCGTTTGAACTGAATTATTTTGAGAGAGACACTCTGTGAACTTCACCTTCAAGGCAGTTCCTAATTAGAACAAAAAAGTGTTATGTGATCAATAATCACTTCAAATTGAGTCTACTCTATACAATCACACTGTTTTCAGACTACCTACAATTAAAAAAGAATAGAATTATTCAATGCCACAAAACATTCTATATGTACTTTCATTTTAACAGAAAATGAATACCTTACTCAACTGGAATTATGAATTATTTTAATATCTAAGGAAATGTCTTTAAATAAAAACGCATTTGTCAGTCTTTTAATCAACATGCGGGATTCCCAGTTGACATAAAAAGGATATTAAGATAGAGAGTACTGCAGTTGTTGAACTCAGAACAGCCAGTCTAGCTGTCAAATATGCAAGGACATGGTCAGAGGCAGAGGGCCGCTGTGTTTTGACTGCAGCTTAGAGTCTAAGGTCAACACTGAACTCTCAGCTTCCCCCTCCCCTTTTCCATGAGAGCTCCCCATGCAAGTCAGCAGGCCAACGATGTCCCCACTGATCACTGTGATCTACAGCCAAGTGGCGTCTCCCTCTGCCCGATCAGACCCAGCACCTCTTGTTTGCTGGCCAACTGGCCTTCTTCCCTGTAAGCCAGGGCCAGGTCTCCTCCTAGTTCCGTATGTTCTGTGCTTTCTTTAGGCTTGTGATGGATGCCAGGCGTCCCTGGGCGCCCTCTGAAGCTTCACCAGAGAAGAGGATTAAACAGATTTATACTTTTTTTTTCAGTAAAGGGGATAGATGAGTGTAATCACCTATAATCTCAAATTCTAGGCCTCTTGATAATGAGCCAGGGGGTGTTTCGGCCATTTGGATCATCTCCCTCCAGTCCCCTACTTTAACATGAAATGGACCTGTCATAAAAATCTAAAACATGTAGAACGCTGAGTTGAGGTAAACAACAAGTAGTGCAGTTCTCATGTGGGTCACAGTGAAACACTGCATCACTTATAGGACTGAACACTGATAGCAAATATCACTTCAGCCAATGAGCACTTGGCTATTGATCCTGGCTAAAATGGAACCCCTTAGGAAGTTAAGCTCTCATTCCACATGTGATGGGGAGGATAAAACAGCATACTGGGGCAAGTGCTCTCTGTAATCTTATAAAAAACCAAGAAGTGGAGCAGCATTTTAATTTACCAAGCTAGAAAGAATTGGGAAAGCAACTATCTCAACAGAGAAAATATTCCATAAATATATCCCTCAAACACATGGGTGTACTTAATATGAATTGATGAAAATTAACTAATTTCTGGTTTCTAATGCTCTTACATACATATCTTAAGTAATTTTGCACTTTGAAAGATCAAGTAGAAATGACCAAACAAATGGGATACAAAGGATGAACCCTGTTTTACTTTGGGGCAAATAAAGTTATACGTGATTGTATGACTCTGTGGAAGAGAAAACAAAATGTTACAGAGTGAGTAGACATTGATTGCTGGACGTGCAAGTTTTACTGAAAGCACTTGAGTGGGGACATTTTATTCTAAACAATAAACTCAAGATATGAGTGTTAAGAAATTTAGCAATACACTTCAATAGACAAATATTAAATATTTCAAAAATGTGTTTGCAGGGTGATTACACATGGCATAAATATATGATGAATGGGAAAACTATTGTCTTTATCTGCTTTTTTATTGAGAGCATTTTATTATTTGGTATGTTATAATAGTGATCCATGTGAATTTAAAAAAGTGACACAGATCATGTTTTTTTTTCCAAATAATAATTGAAAAGTTTTGGAAAACTAATTCAAGATTGCAATTCAGAGATATATTGAAATATTTTGTTTATTTGATTCTCAGATGGTCGGGCATTTTTTAACCAATATGAGAATATGGGACTTGTGTTATCATCTCTTCATGAGTTGCTGTAGATGCAATGATGCCTATTTAGCGGTGAGGTTTAAATGAACTTCCCTGAAGTAATTTGTGTGATTATTGAAACTTAAAACAAAACATTTAGGGAAATTGTGCTTTTTTTTCTTTTAGAACAAAAAAGTGTAAGTAGAAAGAGATAATGATATCAAATTCATATCATAACGGAAATGATCAATGATACTTTCCCCTGAGAAGTTTTTCATGATAAACGACACAAGGAGGCTTCTAAAACAAGAACTGTACATTGATCCTTTTGTCACCAATTAAGCCAGGAGCATGTTCAATAGCGCATGTACTCAAATTCAAGACTGAAATTGGCAAGAATTTTTTTCCCTTTAGTCGTGTATTTCAGAAATGTTAGGCATCTTTGGGTGTTTTTTATTTGTTTGTTTTTTTCCCATTTTTCTTAGTTTTCCATCATAGCTCAAGAAAATAAAAGAAATTTAGTGAAGAAACCTTTACTGTCGGGATTTTTCCTCATTAATTCTCTGAGGGAATGTGTACATACAGTCCTTGGCACGGGTAGACACACCAAAAGTATATGACTGACAATCTGTTCAGAATGATCTTTGTAGGTGAATGATCCCACAAGATAGGAGGGAGGATACTTTCCAGTGCCAAATATGAGCTCGATTGCTTATACTTGCCCTTTTGTAACGTGATAACCACTTAAGATTCCAAGTGTAAAAAGATATCTATACTATCATGTTCTTTCTTGTCCAAAGACATACTAGCACTAAGTCCAAAGAATCATATCTATCTGTGCCTCTCCCAGGATATAATGCATCTCATGATCATATTCTTAGTTCATCTTTGATTAAAGTCTCCAGTGAACAGCCAGTTCCACCATAATGGCCTCATTCGATTAGAATGTGTAAAGTACTCCATTAGTTTCTCTGTTCATGAATCATTAAGTACTCGGTATGATCACCCAGCCTCTTGATTGCTGCAGATTGAGGAAATGGAAACTGCAGGAGTTACCAAGTGCAGGTGGATACAGTCACATACAAGCTTGGCATTTGACATTAGCCAGTGTTTTGCATGCTGAATCCATGGCCATCCCTATGTACAGAGATGTCTCATATCAGGACAAAGGCATTTATAATGAATCCTATTTCATTTTTGGAAGCATAGAATCTCACGAGATACATTTACATAAACTGACAATCAAACCTGATTGTTTCGTGTGGTATTTCTTCTCTAAAATGTCTACAGCTATTCAGGAAACAAGCAAAGTGAAAAGTTCATAAACCAAAGCCTTAAACCCCTAATGTTTCCCTAATGCTATCTATATTAATTATCTTAACCTATTTTGGCAAGCCTGTTGAATGAACCACAAGCACTGACATGTTTTGTTCTTGAGGCTTTTGTGCAACATGGCTGTTGATTGTCCAGTCCTGTTTAACGTAAACACAGAGATTAGCTTGTTTAGTCAGCATGGAAAGAGATTTTAAAAAAAGTCAATGTTTTCTTCAATAAAGTTGGACATAAAAGGAGTACAACAATAAAGGAGCAGTTCAATAGTGAGTAGACTAGTGAGTCATATAGGAAACGATAGTGGCTGGTTTCTATTAGCCTTGTGCATAGAAGAACAAAATTGATGAGTTCATCGTCGTCTCATTTGTGTCATGATGGATCAGATTGCTGACTTCCCTCAAAGGCGACTTAATGACTCGTTGACACAAATCTGAATGACTGGCTTCACCGGTGGTGTCCATTAGTGTGTCACATGGAGCACTCAAAAGTGCTTAAACAAAATTGATAATTACCACAAGCTTTTATCATTGTAATAAATGGCATCGATAAAGGGGTAATTCATATTACATTGCATAGCCAGAGATGATTTTTAGGGTACATTTTTCATTCTTTTGTTTTCCTGCGGTGATTAATTTTAGTAATCATCCACAATGCAGACGCAAAAGTACACCATTATCTGTGCCTGTTGTTGTGTATATCTGTTTAACAAACTTAATTATCTGTATCCCCATAGAGGCTAAGACTGAGTGGAGTTGAAACTATACGTGGCTAATGTTTAAATCATCGGTTGTGTATTTGACAATAAATAAATACAAAATAAAAACATAAGAAAATACAAAGAAGCAAGTAATTCCTTTCACAAAACTACATAAACTGCTTAAGAAATTAACGAAATCTGCTAGAATCAAAAACATAGGGTAAAAACAGGACAGGAGAATGAGCATATCAAACTGAGTCCTTTCAGGCCTTTCTGGCCTGTAAGGCTCTGTGAGGCAGCTGACAGGTACCGGCAGGCCAAGTGACATGTGACTTCAGTGCTTGCCATGGCAAAATCTTGGGACTTAAGGGGGGCTTCGAGAAGATTCGGCTCGGGAGGGGGAAGCGTGTATAGGCAAGTATGTTACAGAATCCATAGTATCGGCTGTTTGGTGCCTTTATGACTGGTGTAGGATCTTGGTCCATATTGGTGGCTGTAAGCTGGATTTGTTTGTCTAGTAAGGGTTGGACTCCGCCAGGGTTGCCCTTTGTCACTGATTCTGTTCATAACATTTATGGACAGAATTTCAAGATGCAGCCTTGGTGGCTAGGGCATCTGGTTTGGTTGCCGCAGGATTGGGTCTCTGCTTTTTGTAGCAGAATGCCTAAGCAACCGTAATGAGGATCAGCACCTCCAAATCCAAGAACATGGTTCTCAGCCACAGACAGATGGGGCCTCCCTGCCATGGATCAGGGATGAGGTCTTTCCTCAAGTGAAGGAGTTTAAGTATCTCTGGGTCTTGTTCATGAGTGCGGGAAGGATGGAGTGTCAACAGTGATAAAGACTCTATCAGTCTATCACAGTGAAAAAGGAGCTGGGGCAAAAGCAAAGCTCTCAATTTTCTGGTTGACCTACGTTCCTCCCCTTGCCTATGGTCATGAGCTGCGGGTCATGACCATAAAAGAAAGGTCACAGATCCAAATGATCTAAATGTGTTTTCTCTGCAGGTTGTCCAGAGTGTCCCTTAGAGGTAGGGTGAGGAGTTTGGCCCCCGGACTCAGAATAGAATTGCTGCTCCTCCGCATTGAGAGCAGGTTAGATGAGGAGGCTAGGACCTCACAGGAGACCCAGAACATGCTGGGGAGACTATGTGTCTCAGCTGGTCTGGGAACACTCTGGGATCCCCCTGGAAGAGATAGATCAAATGACCAGGGAGAGGGAAGTCTGAGGCTCTCCGCTTCAGCTGCTGAAACCGGGATCTGACCCCAGATATGTGGTAGAAGATGAATGTTTGGATGTATGGACAACCCACAAAGTAAGGTAAGACATTAAAAACATACGTCAGTGAGTTATGTTCTCAGTTGTATGACAAGTGGTAATATTATCTTTATTACAGCGTCTCTTTGTTTCTTGTTCAACTCAATATGCCCCCCCCCCCGAGTTTATGTTGTATTTTTCTGTTGTTAATGTTCAGCCACTAATGGAAATGGCGTCTTCACTGACAAGACTTAAAAAGGTTTGTCTGCCTCCTCCATCTCCTTACTTATTTAATAATGAGACCGCATAAGGCAATGTCTCTATTCACAATGGACTGGCGGCAAAGACATCTTGGTCGGCATACAAATCATGACACATGGAAGATATGCAGCACAAAGATATAATCAAAAGATAAATGATCTTCAGCCCTTGATGGACTCAAGAATCAGGTGAACTCGGTATCTGTCAACATGAGAGTCCAGGGGCTTTCAGTGAGTGCTTGTTTACAGTGACTGTTTGTTGTGCATGAACTCAACAATTATCTAGGTATGACAATCTGATACCACTGGTGTATTAGAACCAGTATTACTTCAATAACTTCATGTTATCAGTTGCTGACACAAGCAGGCTTTATTGTTTGTTTCTTTCTATTTGTCCCGGAGACTTAAAGATCCCATGTCATGCCATTTCATCTAAAAGGGAACAGCAAACATTTTTCTCAGTAACAAAAGAGGGGTTTGTGTGAAAGTGGAATATCGGGTCAACCTTTTTATTTCAGTGTGGTTTACTGACAGTCTCACAAGTCCCTTGTATAATGATAATCCAAAATGTTCTTTCATCTTGTTCATAGAAGACTTAAAGATTGTAGTGCAAAATGTAGGCTATTAACTTGTGTTTTGGACTTATTGATAAAGATGAAAGGTGTTTTTTTTTTAGCCCTATTCTCTACACAATCACATTAAAGTTATTCAAATCCGCATCCCGCTCTACGACAATTCATATTAATGCAGAGAGAGGCAATGATAAGTTAGGAACGGTGCATTCTACATATACATATTATATAGCTGCTTGGGCATATATGATCAATACAGTAAAGGACAAACAGTAACAGTGTAAGAAGATTTAACCATGTTGGAGCTTTGATTTGTTTTACTGAGCTCAAGCATACAAGAAGAAGACAACTAGAGAGGGCAAAAACGCACAACACAGATGATCAATTACTACTCTATAATTGGACAAGGCTTTAATGAGGCTGGAGGAAGCAGCATTGCACACCTTTGTCAGCTGGAGTCACTTGGGTAGCGAAATCAAAGCAAGCTCTCAATAACTAAATCACTATGCAGGTAACATTAGCTGTCCGAGTTATGTGTGTATTTTATTCTCCTATTTTTCAAATCCAGGTTGCAGCATTTTGGAACGGAATTTTTTGTCGTATTTGCAAAATGTTGCCCGTATGACCATGACAGTTAATAAAAACATCCATCCATCCATCCATCTTCTTTTTGTCCTGCACTCAGGGTCAGCTGACATCGGGCAGTACAACCTGGATTGGTTTGCCAGTTGATTCCAGGGCCACATATATAGACAAACAACACATTTATTCGGGGAAATTTTTTCCAATTAACCTGTATATTTTTGGACTGTGGAAGGAAACCCATGCAGAGAACATGCAAACTTTTGTCCTTTTGTCAGAATCGAGCCAGGCTCCTTCACGCTGTGAGGCCGTAGCGCTGACCACTGCGCCATCCAGAATAAAAACATGATTCATGTAATTCATACATTTTTATTAGTATTTCTCAATTTAATGCAGGCTGCATTACACCAAGGTACCAAGTCCGGTTTCATTTTAGAAAACATAAGCAAGGCTCACTGAACTGTTTATTTTATTGTCATACTGATATCTGGAGAAAGCAAAAAATTTAAGTAACAAGCAAAACCTGATGTGCGCCATGTTTAATATTAACATTTGGTAGCATGTTTTCTATTTTATAACCATACAGTAATTGATCATTTGGAATACCTGTGAATGTGTATGTGACAAACATGTCAAACATGTTCACGATGCACCTTCCTTTGTTTCATTGTGCAAGTACCTGCTTCATACTTAATTCAATTTCCAGGAAAATAATTTTTACCATGTTAAAGTAGCCACAGAAAGGTTTTTGCATCGGAGTTGATGTTGACTGCTCATCTCAAAAGCTTTTCATGACACCATGAAAAGTGTCACAGCTTCCTATGAGCTTACTTTTAGTGTTTAGTTTTGACTGACACTTGTTGAAAGTGGTGAAATTTGGGGTTTGGTCTACTAACAGACAAACAGTCTTCACGGAGTAAGGAACAACTTGTGACCATTACAATATATGTTTATTTCTCAAATAGACTGCCCATTGGGACTTGGGACTCGGATACAGTTACACAGTCGCCTCAGTGAATGAAGCAGTCAGTGATTCTCCGATGGTTAGTAATGTCTGGGGGGTTGAATATGAGGGCTGCGAGAGGTTTTGGCTTGTTGTGTTGATGTTGTGTGCATGGACCCCAGTGTAAACCCAATTTCTATCATCTAGCTACTGGTGCAAAAAAATCTGGCTTCCTGATTTTCACAACCTAGAATGCAGCAATTTCATTGAATCATGTTTTTGACAGATCAGTGTTCAACTACCCAATGATGAAAACCTTTGGGTCTGATCCTTCTTGTGTACATTTAACAAAACTACAATGCCTGTGCAGGTGACCTATCATGCATAGTATAATTGCAAAGTTATGATTCCCTTAAATATATATATATATATATATATCATTCTCCTGGAAAAGTAAAATAAATGATTCATAATGAAAAATAAATGATTGTCAGTATCATTTTAGGGTCAGGGGATTCACTAAAAAAATATTAAAACACATATGCAAAACAATAATTTATCCAGAAAAACAGAGACCAAGCTATAGGTTCAAGTAATAAGGCTCTACCTGGAGACCATGGCATCTCATTGCATATCTAATGGCAAATTTTAAAGCGAAATTTGATGTTTCCCTGTTTATACCTGTTTGCTAATTTTTTGCCTCTACATCCATCCATCTGCCCAATGTTGGGCAGTCTGCCAGAGCTGGGGGTGTGTTGATACACAACCAGGGGCACAGTCTAATCTTTTCATCTGTTTGGCAGAATAAATCACGGCTTGATCTCCATCAGGTCTGCACATGTGTTAGCACATGATTTGTGACACACTGCTATTTTGATATAGACAATGTACAAGTCAAAACACAAGCCCTATCATATGGATAGGTAGCACTACTGGTTAAGCTATTTCATCGCACCATGCAGAGATATGTTAATTGAGTCTTTTAGATCAGTAAAAATACACTGGAAATAATTTCAAAATATATAAGTTATTATTATTAGGGCAAACATTAAGGGACGGGTTTAGGGGTGTGGTTTAGGTTGAGGGGGATTGTATGGTCCCAGTCAGTTTACAGTCAGTTGTTGGTGTTTGATGAATAAAGATAGATTTCGCCTTCGTCTCCGCAATGGTTACTCCACACACCACATTATTATTATTGTTATTGTTATTATAATTATTATCATCATGTAAGGTGGATACTATCGTGCATTGGTTAGCGCTTCCATCTCACAGCATGGAGGTTTCCGGTTTGATTCTGATGGCGCTTTTCTGTATGGCATTTGCATGCCCCCCTTTTGTCTGTGAGGGTTTCCTCTGAGTTCAGCAGTGTCCTCCTGCACTCCAAAAATCATCCGGCAGGTCAAAGGGAAACTCAAAATTGCTCAAATGTGTGAATTAGGGTGTGAATAGTTGATTGTCTCTTTTATGGGCCTTTTATCGACTGGCAGCCAGTCCAGGATGAGCCCTGCCTCTTGCCCAAGTATAGCTAGAATTTGCTCCAGCCCCTCTACAGATAATCAATATGGATAATGACTGAAAGAATTCATTATTTTTTATTTGTCTATTAACGCATCTTCTGATAAGCTCAAGCAAGCTGGAAGCTGTACATATCTATGGCTGACAGAGATAGCAGGGATTCATGTAAGTTTCTTTGGATGATCATCAGCTTATGGGGACACCACATTGCGCAGCTTGCTACACAACTAATTCAGTGAAGCCGCTGACAGCAGGTGTGTGCTGTTCATGAAGAAGGTTTTGATAATCCAAAATGTAGTAAGAGCGATTCCAGACTCCCCCTGTCTTCATGCTGCAGTGTCCTTGGCCAAGATACTGAACCAAAGTTTTTCCCAATGGTCTGATTTGCGCCTTGCATGTGAGACTGAGCGAATGTGCATGTAAATGGGTGAATGCGAGTGTATAGTGCCTTGAAACAGCAATACGATAAAAGCTATATATATAAATTGTGTATTAGTTATGTAAATCATTGTATCTTCACATTTGTTATTTAATGCTCATTCATTTCATTGATCAATGAGTGAAAACAGTTTAACAGAGACGAGCAGAATTCAGTTGGTGGTCAGAGAAATAAAGTCCATTCCTTCTGTTGTATGTCTGTTGTATGAGGCTTCTTCAGTTCTAATGACCTATGGGGATTTTCTGAATATATCTGTATGTATATAACTATGTAAGCCTCTCAGTTGAGGGGTGAAATGTCTTCAAGTGAAGAAATTCAAGTCCAGTTACCAAGGCAAGAAGATTTTGACAAGGTAGTCTCCCTCGTCTGTGCAACTGATGTTACACTGTTGTGTGATAACATTACCGTAATGTCATCCCAAGGATGCAGAGGACTCTTAAAGTTTAGCACAATGAAATGTTTGAATTAATATTTGAGATAGTCCCTTCGTATAAGTTACCAGACACAGTATGGCATGAGAAAGTGTGAATTACTGGGCTCACAGCTGTAGCTCATCACTGACAATCAACTCCCCCTTGTAAATACTAGCCCCGCACTCACCCCCTTGCCAGATTGTTCTTTGCCATGCAAGGCTTTCCTCTGGTTTCCTCCCTGCCTTTGAGGTCGTCTGCATCCTGCCATCAAAAACTGCTCTGCTTAAGCCAGAGCCTCAGTAAAGCCTTTGACCTCTTTCTCCGTTGCTATGGAGTTGTTGTGATTGTGTCCATACACCCTGTTTCAAATTTTAATATAGAAGTTACTTCATTGATGTTTTATTTCAATCCATTTGCTTCATAGTTTCAGGATAACTGGAGTAGAAAAATTATTCAGTGTGAAAATTAAATGAGCATAACAGTACTGTAAATTACTTGTCAATCATATGTTGGAGGAAAATAAATTATGTGGCTGATGCAGCTGGAAGGGTTTGGCAAAGAAGGATGCAGAGGACAGTGCAAGATGGAAAAGAATTATCCTATGCGGTCATCCCTAATTAATGAGAACCCAAAAGCAAATGAAGAATTTGAGTGCTAATGTAAAGGTTTGGACTCATTGCTCAGTTTTGTTGCCACGTGTGATCATGTAAGCTGAGTGGAATTTACACGGTGCTAGATTTTCAAATATGCTTAACTTTAACTAGGGAAAGGAATGGGGTACATTAAACATTTAAGTCGCTTGAGGTCAAAATGGATTTAGCACCATGATATAGGCTAGAAAATATCAAATCAAATTTTGTATTATATTTGAATGATTTACTTTTTATTGTCCGCCTACAAAGGACTTATTGTTCACAAAGAAAGTTATCTTCAACGACATGGCAATAGTATGTCATTTCCACAACAGTGTTCTAGTAGGAGTCGGTTCTGTTCCTCTTGTGTTTCCATAACCACTCCGATGTGGTTCCTTGAGAGCTGAGTCAATACTAAAAACATGATATCAACAAATTGCCGGCTGCTGGTTGACCAGAGACTGAGAAGAGATCTCTGAGAACAGACCTTGGCACAAGAATCAAACCCACTATTCTTTAAAGTACCTGCAATAGAGCTACATATTTGCATTGCTGCTGCAGTGTCTCAGTGCCTGTAGCCTTTTCTCGCTCTCTTCTTTTGCTTTGTGTGTGATGAAAAGCCACAGACCATGAAACAATTCATATCATTGCCTCAATGTCCTCCATTTTTCGTGTTCTTAGTGTGTATAAAACAACACCGAGACAGTGTGACGGCCCACATGAGGAGGTATTATGAAGTAATAGAAAACCAGCCTAACCATGTCAGGTTGTTCCGAGCAGTCGTGCTGAAACTTTGTGGGAGAAAAACGCCATATGTTCCAATACAAAGTGACAGTCAGTCTTCCCCTAGTTTTTTTTATTTCATTACTACTGCTTTGACAATCTGATCTACAAAATTTACAATTCTAATAGCCCCCTAATCCTGTACCTATGAATTGAATAATCATTACTGGGCTTGCCCTTGAATTCAGACTCATTTCCAAACGTGAATCTTTCCTGGTTGTTTGGGGAGTGCAGATGGGCCTGGTCTTATTAGATGGAGAATGTGGCGTATACTGTCTCTCGCACTGAAGATTTTGATGACGTCTACACTGGAGAAACCAAACAACCTCTGCACAAACGGATGGCCAAACACAGGGGAGCATAACAACCCCCTTAGACCTAGTTTCTGCCGATCAACTCTTATATTTACATAACAAGCCAACAAAACCAGGACCCTGTCAAAACCCTGGTAGTTATATGCTGAAACTCCCAACATGTCATCAGAACTGAAAAAGCCTGTCCGATGTAGGTGAAACGTCTTCAGGTTAAGAAATTCTAGTCCAGTTGCCACAACAAGAAGATTTCAACAAGAATTGATCATGACTTGGATGACTCAGAACCTCCACATACATAGACAGTTATCCCAGCAGTACACTGTTGGGAAATGGCCCATAAACACAATGTTTCTACATTGACAATGAAAGCCGGGGAAAACTTATCACTCTTCACTTTTCTTGGACAGGCTTTTCGATCAAATGGCTGTAACTGACTCAACATCTTACTTGACCGACATATCTTATAGATCGGTGAATGAATGTTTTCATTTTAACTATTAGCAACTACTCCTTGTTCATGTTCAGGGAGTCATGTTTCTGTCAGAATCTGAAATTCGACCACAAGCCCTCCCCCCGACTCCCCCAGACTAACCAGACTATGTGTACCGTCTCGCACGTTTGCGATATTTGACTACGGAGTCAAAAGTATACTAAATGCAATATCGAGAGAATGAACAGATGCAAATCTTTTATCCATGTTACACAAAGCGAAGGTCTTCTAAAGCTCCACCAAATCTTCAGTTGAACCAAAGTGTAATCCTTTATTTATTATTCAAATAAAATTGAGCAAATTAGATGTTTCCCTGCTGTCCCGTCTATTATGCAGAAACTTCAAACTGTGGAATTCCTTCCCGACAAATTGAAGCCACGTCTCTGTGGTTTCATGCAGGGCATTTTATGGGAGGTTTAGCAAGGAAATCTCAAAGGCTCATTAGATGTCTCCTTGCTTTTGCTTGGCCACCAGAGGATAACTGCAATTCCTATTTTATGTGGTAAGCTCCACTCAAATAAGACAAGAGCTATTATGAAATTAGGCTCAGCAAAGTTTCAAAGAGACATACTATCTAAGCAAGAGGGATGTCTTGTGTCCCCAGTGAATTGGTGGACAGAGATATGCACACTGATAACCCAAGCCCTGGAGGGCTGTTGCCCAGTCTCGAGTTTAACTGATAGGCTACATCATTACCAGGCTTCCACACCAGTGGATAGAGCGATGGGCAGGTACCGATAGAAAGGAAAGGAGAGAGCGGTGTTTGGGATCAGCTCTGTGTAGCTGCTGGGGCTCAGCTGCCCACATATGCAATTCAAATGCCGGGTCTGGTATGCTGTGACAGGACTGTCCCTGGCCAGGTACATCTGTATCTCTTTCAGCTCAATGTGAAGGAGGTGGTGAGTGACAGCAGGTGGGGTTGCAGTCCAATTAGAGCAGGGCTGTTGGAGGATGATGAATGGGGCTGGCTTAGAAAGCCTAGGAGAAATAGGCATAGGCAGGCTAGAAATGCTCACAGCTGTCTCACTGAATGACTATAAACATGCTGAAGGGCTCTTCCATACAGAATACTCGAACCAGCGTTCACAGGCTTGTGTGTGTGCTTGTCTGTCTTTTTCCACCTCTCTTTCAGCCTCTAAACAGTTACGAGCTCAACTTCTTGACTGGCACGGCCTTGAACTAAATCTGGGAACATTCATGCATTCTGACACACAACCCACCTAAGACTGTCACTGATGCAAATGTATACATGTTACAAAATACAGTTTTATGAGTAAGTGAAAAAGCTGTCATTTTGAGGGAAGCCATATGTATCTGTTGAGGGTACAACATCATCACTTACTAATGGCAATAATAACAGTAATGCCACAGCAATCATGATGTATCCAAATTTGAACTTAATCTATTATTCAATCTGCATTTTATTTCCATTTTTCTGATCCCTCTGCAATACCGCATGTATTATATATGTAACTTGGAATATTTGATATTAACTGATTTAAAAACAGTTTTAACCAATTTTAGGTTGGAAATCATAATTGCTTTGCATTGTTTGATGCAGGGAAGGACAAAGTGTATACAACAGCACTTGGAATTAATGTTTCACTTGCAAATTCCTTCATAGGTTGCCTTACCTTGCATCAGTCTGTGGATGAGTGTGCAAGTTAATGAGAAAGATAATCAGAGAGCAGATACAGAAGACAGAAGAATATTAGTTGAATCTCAAATATAGTAAAAGAAATAGGTCCAGGTTGATAAGGTGAGAGGACTTAAAGACAAACAAAATGTTTGATGAAAAAATTGCGTAGTGTGCCAAAGAAAGTAACCTTTTAATGACTCATAGTAATTCATAATGTGGAAAATCAAAGGAACTATTAATGTTTTGTTCATAACACATTCAGTTATGCAGCCAGTTACATTTAATTAGGGCTTAGAATAGCGTGAAACTAACCATTTATTCCATTAACTGGAGAAAATGGGTGACAATGTACTTAACAACTAGTAATCTATCTATCTATCTATCTATCTATCTATCTATCTGTCTATCTGTCTATCTGTCTATCTGTCTATCCGTCTATCCGTCTATCCGTCTGTCCGTCTGTCCGTCTGTCCGTCTGTCCGTCTGTCCGTCTGTCCGTCTGTCCGTCTGTCCGTCTGTCCGTCTGTCCGTCTGTCCGTCTGTCCGTCCGTCCGTCCGTCCGTCCGTCCGTCCGTCCATCTATCTATCTATCTATCTATCTATCTATCTATCTATCTATCTATCTATCTATCTATCTATCTATCTATCTATCTATCTATCTATCTATCTATCTATCTATCTATCCATCCATCCATCCATCCATCCATCCATCCATCCATCCATCCATCCATCCATCCATCCATCCATTCATCTATCATCTATCTAGGATAAATAGACTGTGTTTATAAGTATATTGTGTGTGTGTGTATATATATATATATATACACTGCTCAAAAAAATAAAGGGAACACTTAAAAAACACATCCTAGATCTAAATGAATGAAATATTCTTATGAAATACTTTGCTCTTTATACAGTTGAATGTGCTGACAACAAAATCACACAAAAATTATCAATGGAAATCAATTGTATCAACCCATGGAGGTCTGATTAGGAATCACACTCAAAATTAAAGTGTAAAAACAAACTCCAGGCTGATCCAACTTTGATGTAATGTCCTTAAAACATGTCAAAATGAATCTGTGTTGCTTCCTGAGTGGACACTATGATTTCACAGAAGTGTGATTGACTTGGAGTTACATTGTGTTGTTCAAGTGTTCCCTTTATTTTTTTGAGCAATATATATATATACATATATATATATATATATTTGGGAAAATTGATTCACTGTGGCAACCTCTGAAGGGAAAAGTTTTTTTAGTCTGGAGTTGCCCCCGAAGAGAGGCCCCGGGCTGGTGTGGGCATATTCTCTTGGCCTGGGGACACCTTGGGGTCCCTCCAGAGGAGCTGGACCATGTGGCAGGGGAGAGGGAGGTCTGGGCCTCACTGCTCCAGTTGCTGCCCTCACGACTTAACTCAGAATAAGTGGGGCAAGATGGATGGATGGATGGATGGATAACACACACAGCTGTTGCTCAGTTGGTAGAGCGGGCAGTCCTCAAATCAGAGGGTTGACCGCTCAAGTGCCTTACTCCACCTTAGTGCGAAAGTGTCCTTGGAGAAGATATTAACCCCAAGTTGCTCCAGAAAGTCTGGTTCGCACCATTCATGTTTTTTTTGTGAGTGTATATTTGAATGGATGAGTGCAATCTGGTTTGCTGGCACCCCTTTGTCTGCTGTAAAATAAATTACAATTACAATTATAATACATTTTCACATATATATGTTTGTATATATTTGTATGGATGTATGTCTATATATTTATGTATTAGAACTTAAAAACAGTAATGCAATAACAAATGATAATGTTGAAAAAACATGTTCATATCTAGTGAACAGCCAGACTATTGACATTGGGGTACAGCGTCTTCTATTTTACTTATAATTTTACTTATATAATAGTATATGCCCTCTAGGCATTAAAAAATGCAATACCTGCATACCTCCGATAATTTTGAACCAAAATATGAAAGATTTAATTACTCTCTTATCTTTGTTTAATAACAGAAGAATTTTCACATTCAGTTTTTATTAAATTATATAGTTGATTAAATGATCAATTATTAAAAGGAAAGGAAAGGAAAGGAAAGGACAGGAAGACCTGTACAGAGTCAGAAAGGATGACAGAAAATAGGGGGCTTGATAGAGGGGGCAAGGGGGCACGGGAGAAAACAGGGAAACAGGGCAGACAGAGACCAACCACCATCTAGAGGGACGGTGGATATGGCTCTTAAGTCCTCACTAATTGCTGGAAATGGGAGGTAGCTGTCTGACTTGTGACAAGTGGATGCTGTGAGTTGGGCCAACCCTTCTGGGTACCGTAGAGGGGCTGCTAAAGAATGCTACTACTCTAGGGACTCTCTTTTTCTACTGAGAGACTTCAACGTTCATGTCGGCAATGACAGTGAGACCTAGAAGGGTATGATTGCGAACGAATGTCCCCCCCAGATCTGAACCTGAATGGGGGTTACTGGACCTCTGTGCTCATTATGAACAGCCCGTAACAAACACAGTGTTCAGGAATAAAGGTATGCATCATCAAGTGCATAGCACTTAGCACCTGCACACCCTAGGGCGCATTTTGATCATCGACTTTGTGGTCATGTCGTCTGACTTGAGTCTGAGCGGGCCATTTTCCATACCTCCATTGTTGAGGCGGCAGACATGAGCTGTGGTCGTATGGTGGTCGGTGCCTGTCAAGTTGGTAACCTTTGAACCCACTGGTGAACTTCCATGGTGAAGTGCCGTCAAACTAAAGAATGAGTCCCATTGGGCTTTTCTAGCCTGTGGTACCGGCAGGCAAAGCAGCATGTGGTGTTGTTTGTCACAAAAACTTGGGTGTGGAAGAAGTTCTGGGAGACCATGGAGAATGTTTTCTGGGGGGGGCTTCGAGGAGATTCTGGTCCATCATTCCGCGGCTCAGGAGGGGGAAGCAGTACACTATCAACGCGGTGCATATTGGGACGGTGCGCTGCTGACCTCGATTTTGAGATGTTGTTTATCAGTGTAAGGAATACTTAAAGACCTCCCCAATCCCAAAATAACAATGTTGAAATCTTTATAAATTTAAGGACTGGGATTCTTTTTTTCTTTTGTTAAATATTTTTCAAACTTACATATAAATTATGCTTTTTGGACACAGTTCAGACTCAACCTTGTGCAAAATTCAAGATGTTCACCAAGCAGAGGTGAATGTTGGGGTCTTGTCAAGGCTGACATGAATAATCCCCCCTTTACAAGTCTTGTGTTCAAATGCTAATCTTCACTTCTAGCATAATTGAGTGATCCAAGTTTGGCTTGAGCTAATTAATGTGTACAACACAAAGAAAGCTTAAAGACAATCCTGAGATGTCATCTATGTGATGGATCTTTCTTCCCCCTCTTTTCTGTGTGGGCAGTCTCACATGTTTACATATCTAGATTTAATAGGCCTGAAGTTAAAACACAAGGATCTCCAGATGAAGGGTCACATTCACACCTTCAAACTCTTAATATACACACCACTCCATCTTAAACTCTGTACTATCACAAACATGCATAGACTTGCAAATTATTTTTTTACTCTGCAAGAAAATAACATATTGTTTAATTTCTTAATTCATAGGTAGCACTTGGAATCTTAATTACAGCGACCCCTTAAGATACAAAGCACTTTATATACACATTTTTTAAGATATGAAGTGCATTCGAACCAATCTTATCCTTGAAAGAGGAAAAAAATGTCATGATATGAATACGAGAGCAAGAAAATAAAAATTCGAAATTTGCGTGGTATGCGCCAAGCGAGCTCCCACAACTTGAATATGCTTCATGATGCTGCCGCATCTTCAACAGCCAAAATAAAAGGTAATATTGGGCTAACGTAAGAAGTCAACTGATTTCATTGAGTGAAAACAGCCGGAAAATGTGCATATGTCAGACCAATTCGATGACATATGCTAAAGTCATTTCATTTTTCAACTTCATTAGATCAGTTCCTTAATGGTGGTGATTCAGAGGAATATGGTTCAAAAAAAGAAAAACTAATGAAGAAAACCGAAATTCTAAAGTATAATTTAAGTTAATTAAGTTAAATTCATTTTAATTTAGTAATCATAAGTTTATTGTAATGTTAAGTTCATTGTAAGTGTAAGTTTTTTGCTCGTTGTCGACTATCGTAGTGTCTCTCACACCACTCGCTGCCATCTGCAGTCGTCTGTGTCTGAGGCAAGGATTCAACACTACAAGTTTACAATGATTATGATTTTTCTTTTTGATGTCCCTTATAGTATTCATATCCTTCCTTTTCAGGGGTTTTCTATATTAATATCATTGTTTGGTGATTTTTTGGAGGGGGGGAGGTTGGAACAAATTTGTTTTCTGTTATTTTAAGTGAGGAAAATTCATTTAAAATACGAAAAAAATCAACATAAGAACCCACTTCTGGAACAAATTAAATTTGAATCTAAAGGGACCACAGTATTTGAATGGGCAACTTAAGTAGACATATTGTGCCTCTTTTGTAAAATATATTTAACTGTGTGTAACTTTGGAATAAATGTTTTACTATAGACTTTTAGATGATCTAATAGGCTTTGGAACCAAATTATACATACGGAAATAAGGGTTTGTGATATATTTTCTGTGAATGCATATTGTCATACTTTAGATAACATTAGTAAATTTAAGTTCACATTTCAAAAGAATAAAAGAATAAGCTGGAAGGTTGATGAGCAAATGGCAGGGATCTGAACTTAGGAGTTGTGCTGGAGGGTCGATATCTGTTTCTATAACTTATGACTTTTTGAATGCACACCAAATACAAATATGGAAGCAACTTGAGGTAAACTATTCCTTTTCGACAGGACAAAGCCATCTTAGGTAACGAGTTTCTGTACTTGGCAAAACTGAATTCTTTCTTTCCTCGTTTTTGTTTGTCCTCTTCTATTCTTTGCCCGTATGATAGTAAAACCCAATTTGTTTATAACTACTGTTACTCACATATTAACATAGCATGTTCATGTGCATATGGATAACCCAATGCCAAAAGGACAATAACTACAAAAGAGCTTAGTGGTAGCAAAGAGCTCCATATGTTCCTTATGCTAATAGATGAAACACACAGAATAATGGGAGCAGAATGATTTTCAGGAGCCAGACTGCTTGAGGAAACAAAATTATTGCACAGTCTGGCAATGCTTCTCCTTATGCTGCAAAAAGTTTCTGTAGACTGAAAGAGCGAGACAGGAGCTGTGAGGCATCAGCCACAGTTATGGTGGTTTTGCAAATGCTTTGGCTGGGTAAAAATCAGCTCTATCATGTAGACAGCAGACAGGTATTCTCTGTTGTCTGAGACATGGCAGTTTCTTGTTAAACATTGGTGCAGTCAGTCAGGGTGCTGTGAATGGTTTCCCATTGAAAATGGCTGCATCACCTTTTCCTATTGTTGTTTGTCTAAGACAAAGAGTGGAGGGGATGTCTGTTATGTGGCGATGATGCTGTGAGAGGGAAGGTTAATTGTATGTGCATAACATTTTTTTCTTTTTCTGAAATCCTGATTTCTTTGTTGTGTCACTTAAATGTATGTAGCCCCCTAAAGAAAGAGAGAGAGAGCGAGAGAGAGAGAGAGAAAAGCTATGCAGTGTGTTTCTTTTCATTTTTTAAGCACTCTACCATTTTTAATCACTCCTTGTACACTTTGAGTTTGAAGTCTGTGATCTTCTCAGAAATATACTGTTGTTGTTACAACTAGTTGTCTTTGTTAGTGTTTTTTTTTCCTGAATTGGGGTTGCATAATTGTCTTAGTACTAAACAAAGTGAAAGAAAATCCCTCTAATGCTTTATCCTGAAATAATAGATGATATGTCAGCTTTAAATAGAGAGGGATACTTGTGTGAAAGGAGTGTGTGACTAAACGCAGCACTTTGATGTAAGTTTTGTGTATAAATTCACTATTTTGATGCACTGACCAATTATGAGTCAACATGAACATTGAGATAATGGTCCCTACACCTGTCTACCGTTGTTATAGTTTTACTCTCACACCTTGGAAATCTTCAGTGTTCAGTGTGATAGTGTTTAGCTCTTGATCTGGTCTGTTTGGGGCTCCTAAAGGGAAATTACAGAGTCCCAAGGAAAAAATGCATGGTACAGAGCCCCGTGAATGCTGCTCAAAACACTGAACAAAATTCTCACATGGATGTATAACCACATGGATCAGGACAAGTATTTGCATGATCACTCCATGTTTAAATATGTTTGCGCAATTAAAAAACAAGTTAAGTGGTAGCTGCTTGTGGTTAAACTTGACTGCATCAGCTTAACAGTAAGGGTGGCACTGTAAATGGTACATATCACTGAAATTAAATTTTTTTAGTTTGGATGCTAACCAGCTAGGACTCACATAGCCAGGTACATTTGATCCCCTCGAGCTTTAGGAGGAACAACATTGAGAACTGCCATTCTCTAACTGGCCAGATTAGGAAAAACATCTCCCATGTGGGCTTTCCCTTCCTCTGAAATAACATCCTAGAGTTTTGCAGCGTTAAAAGATGACATTGAATTTATATTGTGGACTGCATCATTTGCATCATGTCACAATCCCACGGTCAGGTTCTGCTGTTAGTAAATCTCTGGATGCTGTCCCACATGTGCTGTGTCTCTTGAGTAATTGAGGTAATCATTTACATTTTGTGCATGGGCATGTGCTGACAGCTTAAAGCTACAGGGTTGATTGTTTCTTGCTTCTCTCAGCCCAACATCCTCTCCTGCTCTGAAAGGATCCCAGGTTTTCAGCATTTTGTGATCTTCCATTTTTTCATGTAGACAATTACAATTATCAGTGTTTGTATGATGCCATTGGATGCTTAAAACTGTGGTTGTGGAGAAATTCTTCAGTGCTCGGAGAGTTCCTATTCGTCACAAACTGTTGTCTCAGGGTGAGCATTCTTCAGCACTTTTCTGTGCTAAAATTAGCTTTAATTTTGTAAGAAGATATAATTTACCCGTCGTAAAAGCTGTAGAGCTTTAAAAATAAGTTTCTGATTTGAATCAAGTATGTATCTGGGAAAAAAAAGATGATTGGTGTTTTCCTTTTGTGATTCATCATTGGGAAATTTTCATGAAATGATCATGAAATTTTCTAAATTGGTTACGTTAGGAGCGTATTTCACAGTTCAATAGCAACATTTATTGTCAATATATGAAATAAGTCCACGGTAAATGTATAGATTGACTGTTCGATGAAATGATTTTCCAGGCAAGATGAAGGTTGGGTTGGTTATTTTGAACAATTTCTCAATAGAATTCCAATTACTATATGGTAAGAAACATCCAGACCAAACTCTTAAATTCCATGCAGAATGCCAAAATAGAAGATAATAGTTATCTCCAAAACAATACTCTTTACCTAACCCACAATACTTTTTCTGAGCTTGGCGACAAATGCCGTACGCAGCTTTTAAAAGGGCTGTGGAAATGGAAATTGTTAACATTACCGGGAAGTTATCGATAACACCAAGCTAAAAATAATCCTTCTTCTTTTATATGAATGGACATTCATATAACATTCGTTTTGTGGCAATGCAGAATTATGGAGATCCTAAAGAGATGAATGTGTTTCATCCTGCTAGAAGTTTATAAAATTAAATTGGATCCATTTATGGGCACTGGACATCAACATATACAATCCTTAAAACCCTTAACAATGTGCATATCCAGTTATGGTATCAAATGTTTCTTAACATTTTTGAACTCTGAAAGAAGTGAATTCTGGAAGATACCAAGGATTGTGTTAAATCTCCTGCATGTCCCGCCAGTTGTTACCAGTGGCCACAGGCCCATTCCTTGAAAATAGAGTACAAAAATTACATCATGCACTACTTTGAAAAATTCAAACCCTGGGCACTACACTGACCTGCCAGAAAATTGTTGTTTGGCAAGGTAAATGAATTATGAAAGTTCAGAAAAACAATTTGGTGTTGCATATCCAGCTGCTTTTTCTAATAAATCACTGCCACCCAAAGAACTAATTTATGTTGTAGTACTGTGAGCATGATTGATGAACATGCCCTGGGTTGTAGTAAAGGGGACACAGTTCAACAATGCAGCACTGAAAAAATAAACAAACTTTAATCTCTGTAACTGGCATCCATTATTGATATTGATGCAGTACCTCAACTTATGGACATAATCCCTGCTAAGGAAAATTTACAAGTATCATTAGATTTTTTTTGTTTGTTTTTTTTGTTCAGTGCAACAGAAGACACATTTGACAAGCGCTTAACCTTAAAATCAATGGCCTTATTCCAGCCAAACAGTATCTGTATCCATCTACCTTATTCTTTCTTTATTGTTCTTCACTACCCTGGAAGTACAAGCTCTCAATTTCACATTCATGTTTCACTCTTTTTGAGTGAAGGGCAGTGGTTCAAACAATATTACCTGCCAAAGTACCCCTCCCCACAAGAATTGGATTGACATAGCTTGTGATGTCTCGCTTCTTTTTCATCATCATTTTATTCAACGGCTTTGAATCATAACCCGCCATTCTTTTCAGGATCACAAGCATGTGCATATTTACAAACCCATAATGAACATTACAAATTGATTTTAATGTAATTTATGCAGAAAATGCATGTGCAGACACATAAAAACAAAAAGAACAAGTTAAACAGAGCTATATTGTTGAGTAGGAGTAAGTTTGACACCCAAGACACCAAATAGATATTACGATTTAAGTAGCCTTTATCTCACATGGTATTTCTATAGTGGTCAAATCCCTTTAAGGGGCAAGGCACAGCTGAAAACATGAATGTTTAACAACACTGCTGTATAGCTCACCTCAATGTAAGCCTCATGATCTGAGCTGAATTATTAACCACTGCAAGCTTGCTCTAAATTACTACTGAGATTACATTTCTAGGTCACCACTCAGCAAACTGTTGAGAGACAACTGAAGTGGAATTCAAGCAACCCCTTATGTAATAACACCCATCTCAAGTTTATACGAGCACTGGATACATGTATACTGGATCGTAATGGGTAATGACAATTAAATTGAAATTTTAAATCTCATATGTAGTATGCAGCCATATCTATCTATCTATCTATCTATCTATCTATCTATCTATCTATCTATCTATCTATCTATCTATCTATCTATCTATCTATCTATCTATCTATCTATCTATCTATCTATCTATCTATCTATCTATCTATCTATCTATCTATCTATCTATCTATCTATCTATCTATCTACAAAGTATATACAAATTAGGTATCACATGCTATATTTAGAATGTCGCATCGCAAGCCACAAAGATCGTGATGCCCATCAATTTTAAATGTGTGGTAGGAAACAAGGCGCGACAGAGAAAAACAGCAAATGACACTTGGCACTGATATGTGACTCGGCACGAGATTGTCAAGTTGAGTTAAATCCATACCAGTGAGTGCAAGCAGTGGTAATGGCCACTTGCATTGTCGTTCTTGTGAACCGGTGAATCCCCTTTCAATCTTCATTCCAGTCTCTCTTCCAATCACTTTTCAATTATGGGAATACCTTGTCAGAGCTACAGTTGCTGAAGAATGCATGTTTACCCGTCAGTTTATGTGTGTATCCATATACATTCGTCTCCATGAAAAAACGATTAGGTTTAAGTGATATGGTGCCCCACCTTTGAATCCGTCTTGATGTATACCTCAGCCATTTTATGGTATTAGAATAACTGTGGGTTCGCGTATTGAAAAAATCTCTACGGTAACCTTCAAAACGCTAAAGCTGACATAGCTCTTTTTAACAATTGTAATTTCCCCCCAAAAAATATCATTTTATGTATAGTACAGATGTGTTTGGTAAACATGGCACTTTTATGATCATATCTCAGGCTGCCAATTCAGCTTGGTTTGCAGAAGGAAATCCTAAAAATATGTGACGGCCCTTTCAGTATGCTAAACCACGCACCTGTCACTCTGTAAAGAGAAACTTAAATAAGCAAAGCGATGACATAAAGGTCCCACATCTTGATGAAAGTTCACCCAGGTAGGTATTCTTATGAATACTCAATGCAAATGTACATTTTTTCATACTCTGTTAACCCCTTGTAGGAAATTGTTTTGTGCATTATACCCATCACTGATGGTGGTATCCCCACAAATGGATGGATACCCACCATAAGCAGTGTGTAGCCACCAAGCAGGGGGAGCCAGAGGTTCAGTGTCTTGCTCACCAACACTTTCAGCAGGCAAGGAATAGTGAATCAAACCAGGAACTTTTGTACCACCTGAGCCATGCTGCCCCTCGTCGCTTTATTTGTCATCCTAAATATTGGATACTATAGTTATATTTAAATGAGTAAACTGTGAGTTGGTCTGACTGGCAGCTGCATTGATAAACAGCTCTCTAATAGGCAGTGGATAAGAACATCCCCATCCATGACTGAATCTGACAGCTATCCTGTTCTGCTTCAAAGCAGCACATCGACTCTCTCAACTCTACAGCACCAGTTTTCATTTTCAGCAAATGTGTCAGAAAAAAGATGAATGGCAGACATCTCAGCCTAGCCAGTTTTGACACACACCAATTAATAATACATACTGTATATTCTAGGTTCCCATTTTTACATATTTTATAAACCTTACAATATATGTATTTTGAAGAATGTAGAACATAAATCCCTTTAATGATGATGATCAAGCACTATGTACCTTCAACTGACTGGCAAGGTCATGTTACTTACCTGTTGCGGAGAATAGGTCATGGTGTATGTTATAATACAGATTGCTACAGCCATTATATTTTGAACACTGAGAAATCTATCACTAAGTTCAATAAAAAAAAGTTTATTTCTTATATTTTTCATTTTTTTAATTCTATACATCTTCCAGAATAAAATGTCAATTTTAATTTGTATGAAAAAGAGTTTAAACATTTTTATTAAATGCTGTATGAGAGCATTTACACGTTCTACAATATTTCTTAAAAATCTCCATCTAGCAGCTGCACCGACACCTGGCTTCAAAATCACAGGAATTACGATCCCACAGCATGACCAATCACATAACAACATAAATATTCATTGATCCTGCATTTTTTAAAACTTCATGGCATTTTGAAATTTAAATTTAGCTGAGTGGAACCATATTTTAGCTGAATGAATGGGGAAATGAAAGTGTGGTTTTGGCTCTGTAATGTAAAGTAGAAGTAGACAGAAGCTCCAGCTTCACTGAAGTAAAGCTACTAATGAATAGCTAATGCTCCCAGAGTTTTTGTTCGTCTGGAAATAAAATCCCAAAGTTCCCCTCAGTTTTTTTTTGCCTTCTTCACAAAATGCATCTCATCTTTCCCAAATATTATCAAAATTTGTAAGGTTTGGTTTGTAATAAGTGGCAACACACAGCATATTAATATTTCAGTTTCAAAACTGACAGATATAGTTCAGTCTGACAGTCTGTCTGACCCCGTTAATGTTGTGCTAAGAATGTTCACATTTTCTTTGAAATGTTCTCGTCTGACAGAAAGTGCTGATTTGTTTAATAAAGCCTCACAACATCTTAACACAAACCTATTGGCACCACAAACAATATTAGATCAGGTTATAATGTTTTGGGGTCTGCAAGCATTCAAATTAAAATAAAAGAATTTCACTTGAATTAAAAAAAAAATGCATTCATTAAAATTTTACTGTATTCACAAATGTGTAGATTCTGCCATCCATCTTGTCTTAAATTCTGTCTGAAAAGTTAGTTAAAAATAACAATTGATGTGAATACACATTTACCATTGAAAGAAGTTCCTTAACATTTTTCCTTTACATACAACTGCGTATGATCACTTTGTATTACTTAATTCCCTTGAAATTTTGTAAATATTTGACTTCCATTTTGAAACAAAACTTATTTGGCATTTTTCAGTCCCAGATTAAATACACGGTAGATTGTTTGTTGGAAGAATTGTAAAGACTGTTCAAGAAAAGAGGGAACATTTAGACCATAAGAATGTTTTTTTCCTACATTATTCATTGTGATACATTTGTACACTGTATCAAGGAGTTGTTGCACTTTAACTTTTCCTCTGTCACACAGCTTTTTATTATTGTTGCATGCTGCGTTTTTCCTTCAAATGATAGAACGGGCAGGTCAGGAGCATAGAGTAAAATGAATGTGCATTTTGTCCGACCGCAGGTCACTACCCAACTGGGAGCCTTTAAATGAGTGCAGCTTTCAAGAAAACTATTGTTTACTGAACAGAAAATCTATGGCCAAGAAAGAAAAAGGAACTCAAACACTATTTCTTGTAGGCACGAAGACATCACAACCTGCTGCTGATATCGCCTGTCAGTTTGGTATGAACGGTTGGCAGTTTTTTGCAGCTACACAGTATATGTTCTCTGTGTTGGAACCAGATCAGAAATATTACCTAGCAGTTATCCCAGTGTATCCCACTCTGTCTTTCTCTTTTATAAAAAAAAAAATAGAACGAGATGCAAGTTTGAATGCAAAGTAGGCATTTTCCATATATTTCAATTCTTATAAGTAAGCTATAGACTATAATTAGCTTCATGCTGGGATTGTAATTTGGTTTCAGTTCAATCAGGCTCACAAGCATTTAGCAAATAAAGTTAGTAATAGGCTAAATCATTTCTCCAGACAATGAAAGAAGCAAAACAGAAAAAAAGAGATATATTGCAGTTACTGTCACAACAATAATTTAATATCTTTAAGATATTGAAAATGGTTTCCTTTGCTCAACCAGAATCAAGCAATACTTCATATTTTAATTAAATGAGGTGTGCAGGGATGATAGAACTCAAGATATACATTCCAACATATTGAGCTATACCTTTGTGACAAGTATATTTGCTTGTACGTGTTAGTGTCAAAATGGAATAATATTCCTAATACCTTGAAAAGAAAAAATAGATTTGATGTTTACTGTCATTGTGTTCTTTTATGTATTACGATCGATTGATTGACGATTGAAGTTTGACCACTATATAGAACAATTATGTAGCCGCATTTGACTCCCAAATCCCTTTTTTACCTCCATCACTTCCTGCCTGTCTGGAAGGGTGATGCAAAAACAACACTAGTTAGGTAATTTTGAGAACATTTTATTATATCAAGGTGTGACAGCTTCCAAGCTTATCTACTTTCTTGTAACCCTGCAAGCTCAACTTCTTTAGCCCTTCTGACTCAAAGCCAGACTTAACTTGGTCAGACCTAACTGAAATATATATCATGACTTGCATTTTCTTCTCTAAGATTCAGAACTTCTGTTGATCCACCTCTTCTTAAGAAACGATGCATTTAGTCATAGGTTTCTTAGTAACTAAAAACGCCTTCCTTTGTTTTTACAATTACAAGACAGAGGTTTGTCCCCAAAGCTATCATTCTTCAGTGACTGCCATTAGCTAAAATGGTTCAAGGAGCTGTAAATGCCATCCTGCTAAATGTCACCATTTCCTCTGTTATTAGACGTCTCGGCAACTATTGGCTGTACACACTTCTGGCATATTTTCACAACCTTTTGAATGCCTGACCTGGATCTCACACCAAGAAATTCCCTTTTTATGTGTTTTATGTGTAAAAAAGTCACAGTGTTTTTCTGGTCAAATAGTAACACATTACTACTCACTGATGTAGTCAATGTACATGAGTAGATATATTTAAAAAAAGTTTACCACAAAGGTTGATCTTTGGTCCTTTGCATTTAGTCCTTCCAGTGTGTCCTGGGTCTTCCCCAGGGCTTCATGCAGGTGTGAATGTAACCAGAACACTTCATCGGACAGGGCGTCCAGTAAGCATCCTGACCAGATGCCCAGTCCACTTCATCTGGCTCCTCTACATGCAGAGTGGCAGTGGCTCTACTCGGAGCCCGTCCCAGATGAACAAGCTTCTCAACCTATCTCTACTGGAGAGCTCAGACATCCTGTGGAGGAAACTGATTTCGGCCACTTTGATTTATGATCTTGCTCTTTCCATCACGTGGTCAATGGTTACTGCTTGTAAGTATAGGTCTTGCCCTGGTTGTACCTTGCAATTCTGTCCATAAGGTTATTAACATAATCTGTGAAAAGGGCAGCCCTGGTGGTGTTCAAACCTATCTGGAAACAAATTCTTATTGCTGGCAATGCAGATGAAGCAGTAATCACATCTGTACTACTGGCCACTACCTGCAACTGCCACTCACTGACATCACTTCTCCTGTCCTAGCGTAGCAGATGGTTTGGTATTTTTATCCTTCCACAGTTGTTGTCTTTGTCCTTTTTAATGTCTCTATTTATATTTATTGTTATTAATGGCTTTTGTCAGCTTCCTCTGCCTTGTGCTGCTGCAACACCCAAATATCCCCTTATGGGGATCAATAAAGTATCATCTTATCTTATCTTTATCTTATATGACCTGTAATCAATACTCCCAGAGCACCCTCACAGGAATACCAAGGGACAAGGCTGAATATTTTTTCCAAGTCCTAAAAGCAAGTAGTTGGACGAACTCTCATGTATTCTCCAGGAACCAGGACGTTGAACTAGTTGATTGAGCTGTAACCAGGATGAAAATCACACTACTTTGAAGAACTCTGGGTAGATTTCATCCATCTCTGAGCTTTTTAAGCACCTCGGCAACTTAAATCCAAAAGATAGAAGAGTTCACCCAAGGTCCTGAAAGTCAACAGTACCGACAGCACACTGCTTCCCTCTCCCGGGCTGTTCGATAGGGGACCAGAATTTCCAGAGAGCCATCTAGAAGTCATTCTCCTTGACCTCATGATATTTGCTCATGCCAAATTTTTGCTTAGTGGCCACAGAAGCAGCATTCTACTTAGCCTGCTGGTAACTATCAGCTGGCTCAAGAGCCCCACTGGCCAAAAAGGCCAGAATGGACTACATCTTCGGCTTGATGGTGTCCCATACTGCCAGTGTCCACCAAAGGGTTTCAAAGGTTACTGCCATGACAGGCACCGACCACATTACAGCTATATCTCTGACTGGCTGGTAAAAAAATGGAGGGCTGTTACTTGGGCAACTTGAACTCATGGTCCGCCAGCTTACCCCTATACCCTATACCCCTACAAAAAGACGCATTCGGCTTTTTGATTCCTCTGATGTGGCTCCCTGCTTTTGAAAATAATAAGCAAGTATTTACTTATGATGTATTTTATTTTAGTTTGTTCATTTTTAAAATGTAATTTTAAATTTGAAGATCATGGCGATCTTGTAACATCTAAATAAGACACGTTAACATGTTTTTGTTGCTCTTAATAAGCGTCACAACAGCCAATGTGTGACACCCTGTGGTGACACCTGCCAGTGTGCACTTTCTTGAACTTTTCTAACCCCAGGTAGGCGAACTATGGAGAATTCTAAGAAAAGAAAAGTGTCTGAAGAAAACAGAACATTCAATTTCACGAGGGCAGATTCATTTGTTTTCACTGCTGACGATACTAGCTTACTAGTATGCTTAATATGTAGTGAGAAGCTAGCGAATAACAAAAAGTTAAATGTTGAAAGACTTTCTTGAATAAACACACAGCCTTCTGGATGGCAGTTGTTCATTGATTCAAAAAAATGCAACACATATTTTGCTTATACATCACATAATAGTAAAAAAACAATAACATCATATACCGGTGTTTTCTTTATTGTGGGGAAAACAGGTCCAAATGGCTCTTTGAGTGGTTGCTGACCCCTGACATAGCCCTTCAGCATCAGAAATTGCCAGGTTGTGACCATTCTCATTGTCATATCTTCCTGAAGAAATGAATTCCCCCCAACAGAATGAGTCCCTGGCAAAAGCACTCTCTAGTGACCCTCTCCCCAAGTACTCCAAAAAGTCAACGAGATAAGGGCAATACGTATGCCTACAACCTCAGGGCTTCTAACTTGGGGCAGGTCAGAGTGGAAGGGAGTCCAACCCTTTTCAAAAAGACTTATTCTGGAGCCCAAGTTGTACTTCCAGGCAAGGTGGATGGAGCCAAAACCTCTGCAAAACAGTTCAGGCTCCTTCCCTGCTGGAGAGATAAGATTCCGCATCCCTAGAGCCAGCTTCCGCAGTTTAGGATCAGACTCCCAAGGTCCCGCCTTGGGCAATTCACAGAACCCATTCCCCTTGGCCCCTTGTATGGATGGCAAGCCCATTGGGAAAAGGGACCATGTTATCTCTTTGGATTGTGCCTAGCAGTGTCCCATGGGAGGTAGGCTGGCCCCCACCGGGGTAACCATCAAGCCACACCCCTGGGCTTTGGAAGTGACTTGCATCCTAGCAAGGGAAAATGAAACCTATTTGTTTTGTCATCATGGGGGGCTGATTGAATTGCAGTGTCTGTAGTCCCTCAACCAGGACATATTTGCCTTTCTAATCACTTTTTTGATCACCGTAATAGAGCAGTTGCCAAAAGTTACCTCCCTCCACCTACTATATGTAATAAACAAAAACCAATTCTGTTTCATGCTAGGTTGATGATGAAAATTTCCTTATGCAATTGTTTAATTGCATCAGTTACAGCAATGTCTCTCCATGAGGAAGTGCCAAATAATTCACAAGGCTTTTTTAAACTAAAACGAGGAAATGTGTCCAAATGAGTCCAACTTTAGCTTTGCAACAGTGGATCCTATGCGTTCATGGTCAGCTACCCTTGCCACTGAATTACTATAGCTATGAATAAGCCGGCATTCTCTTCATATAATCAAATATTGATTCCTATATCTGACTTTACGGTCAGAGGATACTGGGTGACTATGTTGTCCTGCATTTAAAGAGGCAAATGTTATCTGTAGAGCCATCTTTAATTGGGTTCTCCTTCCCTTAAATAACCTCCCTGCTGATATTAGACAATCTGACATGGCAGAGGACTATGAAACCTAACTGAAAACTCGCCGTTTCACATAAACAACAAGTAAATTATTGGTCTTAGATTACTTAAATGGGAACCCTGCCTGGGAGGACAAAATATGCTATACTGTTTGTCCCATACTAGAATGTGTAACCCGGGGGGGCACCATTGTTTTATTAGCGCAACACATGCTGTGTTGATGACATAAGGAGTGTGTGTGTGTTAACTTACCTTTCCGTTAGTGATACCTTTTGCTCTGTACAGTATATATAGTCATAATAAAATCAAAAGCAAAAAAAAAAAAAAAAGATTGTGTTGCCTTTGGGTGCAATTTCCAGTCTGAGGAAAACAAAGGGACTGATGCTTTTACACAGCTTTTACACAGCTTTCCGAGGGACAAGAAGAGTAGAAAGGAGTGGGTGCTTGTGGACGTTTACAACTTCCTAAGGATCCTTGGCTGTGTTGTCGCTGCTTCTCTTCGGATGCAGCTAAGCTGCTGAAAAAGCTCAAGGATGCTGCTAGTTTTAAACGAACACTGAAGCCAAATGCCATGCCTATAGTATTCTTTCACAAGCATACTAAAGGTCTTCGGGAAAAAAGTGAGGCCTGATCGATGAAACTCCACAGGCTGGAGACACTGGACATTCAGCGTGGATGTCAACAACCTGTTACCGCAAAAATTGACATCTGATGATGAAAGACAAGGCACCGGCACAATCACTGAGGGAGCTGACGATGAGTCACCCGGTCAGTCGGTACAGCAGTTTGTAAGTCTACGGTGAACAGCCGATGACAAAAAGTAGAGCGACTTACAACAGATGCTCTCTCTCTGTTAGCATAGCAATGCAGTTGCTGCCACTTGTTTAGGGGAATAAGCTGATAAATTAATCAGTAAAGAAGGTCATTATTGTTTGCCCTACATGAGTCTGAATTTGTGTTTGCAAATGCCTGTGTATGCATATGTGTGCATAAATGCTTTCATTTTTTTGGACCAAAAATAGAGGGTATATCTATTCTATTCTATTCTATTCTATTCTATTCTATTCTATTCTTACTTATCTTGTTTTTACTGAACATGATGTGCTGCATTGGCTGTAGAATTAATCAACATTTATATTTGTATTGAGATCTACAAAATACTTAAATCTGTAATTTTTTGACTCGTGATGAAATGAATGACATATTTCGAAAGGAGTGGGAAGAAGCATGAATAAATCGTCCCCAAACCCCTTCCATTTCAGTTAATAAGCACTATTTTCTTACCTACCATTTTAAATTATTGTTACAGACAAATAAACAAACAAACCATATACACAATTACATACATACACATATATACTCCCTCACAGTTTGTCATCAAACACCTCCAACACACCCTGGATCAACGCTCCTCCTCTTCTCTGTACACCAATATACCCATACTTTTGAACCACTGTTTAAACACATTGTTTAAATTTAGAACTCAATCCATATTCGCTCCATTTTCTGTCCTTAATTGTCATACAGAAATATAAAAATTCTTACCCCCCTTAAATCATAACCACCATCTCCTCTTAAAAAGTTTTGGGATATTTGCAGGGAAGTTACTGTTCCTTGCTTTGTCCATGACTTCTGCAGTGTCAAAGTGAATCAGATTGGTGAGTTACGTTTTTGATTTTAAGTGAGTTTCTGTGATCCCTTTCAGCTTCGTGACTTATTATCCCTATAGTACTTTTTTGTAATTTGATCAGTGGTGCAAGTGAACATTTACAAGTGTTGCTCCAAACTACTTTTGAGTAAGTAAAATATGGTAAAACAAGAGATCATTAAAGAAAGTGGAGTGGTTTGTCATCCAGCATGTGCTCTGCCGTATCACAATGATTCAAACCATTTTTATTTGTGTATGTCTTAGATGACATTAGATAAGATTTCCAAATTACTCTTCTATAATTACACCAAGAAATGTTTTTTGAATGCACCCTTTCAACAATTTTACTTCCTATCTTTTTATGTACCCCTGTACGCAATTCCCACACGATATTAGTTTTACTTAAATTTATTGTTCATTCGTTCACATCCAACCACCATTTTAAATTTCTAATTTATACAGTTGCTGTATTAGGCAGATTAGCCATCGAACAAAACAAGTTTTAATATATTCGATACCTTACATATATCATATCACATACTTACTAAGATGCCTCTGGAAAACCCTCGGGATATACTGGGTCGTGCCTCCATGGTTTCCTCTGTCCTCACTCGCTTATATTTTATTTTGTCTCTCTAAATATGCAATCTTTGATCCTGATTCAACAACAGAATAAAACAAACAAAACAAAACAAAAAAAAAAAACACACAAAAAAGGCTTAATTTGTTATTTGCTTTCCTGTCCTGGATCTTTGAGTATCTTTCTTCATGTTTTATTTTCCAGCTGTGAATTTTAGGTTTGGTAGTCCTCTTGAATTTCTAATATTATTCAAAAACATGCAGTAGGTTAATTGAAAACCACTTACAGATTAGGCAATAAAGGAATAAGTGAATGGTTTTATGTCTCATCTTTCTTCCGCTCATTTGTACAACACTTTGATGACGCATAATAATAATAATAATATTATAACCATTCATCATCATCATCATCACCATCATCATTATTATTATTATTATTATTATTATATATTTTGTTTGCATTTAATGTTTTGTCTCATCCAGCCTAATAAAAATTACGGCTTACGGATGATTTATTTCACTTTCTCTAATCTTACAAGACTGTAGGGCTTAGGTCGCATAACCTTGAATTGAGACCTGTGTATGTCATTCCCTTTAACTTATATCATGAACTAAACAAAACTACTAGTTTAAGTATCATCATCTTTTTCAAAGATTTTTTTCCGTATCCGCTTTCAGATCACAATTACATTCAAATGTGGCACTCCACTAAATTTCTTATTATTGAGGTTCTATTTTCTAACTTGTATTATGGCCAGCGTTTTTTTTCATTACTGTATATCTAATTAAGCAATGTACAATTGCCTTGCAACTGCTATGGAGAAGCATTAGGAAGCATTGATTTGAATCTTGGTGTGAGCGAAGCACTCTGACCAACACAGTTTGAGCTGAATGTCCAGATGCCCATTAGTCGTATCGTGAGTTTCGATGCAGTACTACTATTTTCCATTGAGCAGAGGAGAGTAATGGCAATAAAGAATGAATGCCATGAAAAACCGTATCTGTAGTATCAACAGTATCATAGCCGATCTCATGTTATAAACATAATTCGGATTCAGTGATGAGTGGAAACTTGATGGAGTTTATAAATAAGTGTTAAACATTGTTACTGCTGTTGCTGAATGAATAATGAGAATGGGAATTGAGATCAGATCAAACTTATTCTTCAACCACATAACCAAAAGCTAATAAGGAAACACATTGAACCAGAACACACCGGATGAGAGGCGTCGTGCCCACTGTCTGCCACACTATAACGCATTTATATTTCACATAAAGGTACACATTCTTTGACAATATTTGTATTCATGTGGTTTTTCTTTTTAATTGAGTATGCAAACAAAAAGAGAGGCTCAGCACTGCATTAGGCTAATTCTAGGCCCCTTGCTCCACCACATTTTGCAGAATGGCAAATGAATGAATGAAAGATTTTTTTTTTATTGCATTGTTTCTTACTCTTATTTCTGATTGTTTGTTTTGTGCTTTAATTGAAAGCACCTCATGAATAAATCTTTTATTATTGTTAGCGTAATTAAGACAATGTCATGTTACCATAACACCCAGACCAATGTGATACTGGTGCAATTACCTCTTGACAGCATTAACGCTGACTCTCAGATTGGTTTGTCAGTGTTTTGGGCCAAAAAATACTCATAAATGAATGGACACACATGTAATGACCCCTTTGAACCAATGTGCAGTTGTCTGTTATTGTGCCTTCAAAATAGCAGATGGGTGTTTGGACCTGCCTTAATGAAAACCCACAGCGCTTAGTGCTTTTGACAAAGCATTTTGGTCAATCAAAACGATTCCCATATAGATAATATCTGTCAGGGTTGGGCTCACAGTTGGCGTGCACTTGGCGAGCGCACACCTGCTGCAGATTGCTGCCCATTGGGAGTGCACGGCTTGTCCTGCATCCCCGGAATCAGTGAGGGTTGTTGGGAAGCCACCCCCCTCGTCAGTGCATACTAGCACTCTCCGCCTGGCCGCTCGGCCGCCTGCCCCTGACCAAGCTTCCTGTTCCTTCCCAGCATTCCTCTGCCTGTTCCTGACCATATTTCTTCCCTTGTCAGTGTTCGCCAGCGCCTCTTGCCTGGCCGCCGTGACCCTACCAGGCTTCCCTTGTCCATGTATGCTTGCGCCTTCTGCTTCGCTGCCCGGCCCTGACTGGGCCTCTCTCCCATCAGTGTATGCTTGTGCCTTCCGCCTAGGAAATATTAATAGATACAAAACCTAGATAGGTTTATACTTGTATTTGTTACATGGGCATCTTGATCATCATAAAGATTTGAATGTTTGCAGTAGAGGGAAAAATCCATAATTTATGGATTGCTTCTGAGGAGATTCCAAAATACTAGGATATGGATGTGTTTTGTAATGTAGTTTTATGAATAAATAAATATTATTTACAGGGACACCTTCAAGAGCAAATAAGTATGTTTTTCTCAAGGCTTAAGGTTAATGTAATTTCCTTTTCAAATTACAAATGGAGAATTTGTTTGCAGGTGTGCAAACACAGATATTACTCATCACCCTGCGTTGAATTTGTGAGCTATTCCCTAAATGTCTTTGAGCATTGGCGCTTTCGTTTTGTTTCTATCACTTTGAAAGGTTGTAGGGAACAGGAAAAATGTTTTTGTGATGTCTGGGAGGGTGTTGGAGAAGTGTTTTTTAACATAATCCCATTTATGGACATTCAACACTAAGTAACGCAAGTTAGCTGATTTGAAAATGGAGTAACAAGAAAGAATGAATTGCATGATGTCACATTTTGGCTGCAAAGCCCCAGGGCTAGCAGCCCCTGCTTTCACGTGGGAGGTAAACACTCTCATCATTTTAAAAAGGCCCAAGAGAGAAGGACAGACAAAAGAATCATCACCAATAGAAGGGATAAAGTTCAAGCTGAAATGTTAATACACTGACTGCTCATTGCTTCCTCCATATCTTTCTTTTCTCAGGTACCTGTGAGAGATAAATTGTCATGAGAACATTATATTCTTGATCAGGTAATTTTCATGTTATAAATAGAGCAACAAACTATTTATGTTTAGATTTAGAATGCCTGTTTGGTGTTTGAATCACCTGAATGTACTGTGCATAAACATGAACTGTACAATACAATACAATATATTGTGACAGGCGTCATCTGTAAAGATTAAGACTGAGCCATATGGTGATATAAACAAGTAACATTAATTACACCAATTGCATTAATGCATTTGCATTTCCTTCATATCATAGGAGACTAAAACATTGAGTCTGTGCCATCAGCGAGAGTCTACTTACTTTGCCGACATGGTGTCTGACTAGTAAAGAAGGAAGCCTCTATTACAAATTCTATTAAGTGCCCTCAATGGAGAATTTTAAGTAGCCTTGTTGTAATGATGGCTTCCACATTCTCTCTGCTCATCCTTGTACCTTTACTTTCTCATCTGTCTTTTTCTTACCATCGGCTGAGCCTGAGTGCACTAAAAAGGCACTTTCCCAATCTCTTTTCAGTGACAAAGAAAGGAAGATCACCTGTCCCTCTTATTCTAGTCTCTTATACATATTTTACAGACTTTTAAAGGGGGGGCTTTAGATTTCGGCAGGGCTGTTTTGTATTCCGCCAGACCAGCTTTTGGTAGGGATGAATGCAGATCAGTGATTTAACTTGAGACTGTTTGATACAACCAAAAATCCCTTGTAGAGATGATTATGGATTCTGGAGAATCTTGAGCCCCCTTTGAATAGGGCGAGCTGTAGGCTTATTCCACTGCTAAGAGGAACAGAGGAGATCAGCCTTCATTGTCAAGCCTGACAAGATTAAGCCAACTCAGAAAGCTGATGAAACCAATACAGAGATCTACGTGGCAAGGCGGGAAATGGTAGCATAGGCCCTTGCTCTGAGGTGTAAACAGAGATCTGTCATTGACAGGAACATTTCATCTCACCCTGAGGGGCCAGACAGAAGCAAATCCCTCCCTTTTAGCACCACATCCACCTTTATAAGGAGGACGATTTTACTATACATGTCATGCTTGCTTCACTACCATAATTGGCAGTCAACTTCATTAGATGGCTTCACAACTCTGACCCAAACTCATATGAGTTTTGTTTTCTTTATTTGTCAAATATTTTTTATGTTCACTCTGTAAATAAGAGTTGCCTGAATTTTTCCAAAGATACAGCTCTGCAGAATGGTACAAAAACAAATTGGAATTTTTAGGAAAACAGTTAATTCATTAGCATACCAGATAAATGCATCTGTCTTGAAATGTCTTCTAATGCACTCCTTACCCATCTTCAGTTATTCTGTTTTATGTGTCGTCTCTTATGTCCAGCCATGCTTGTTGATTATAAAATTAGAAGACTTGCCTGCTCAGCAGTTAAAAGTATTACAGCCCCTACGACAATAACAGCCATGTGTCTTCCTCTCGACATTTTCATCTCCAATGCAAATACAGACCCAATGGAGCCAGTAATCATTCATCAGGAAACTGTCTCCAAATGGTAACTGCTTCTGTCCTGCTCATTCATTATTCATCACTGTGGACGGGTCAGGCAGCAGGAGGCTAGTAGCACATACACATTCAGTCTCATTTCACTGTTTGTCTCTCTCAGTCTGAGTACTTGAAATATGCATCACAAATTGAACTAAAGGCTAAAGTTAGGGGGTCTTTCATGTTTTTTGTATTGCATGATACCTAGGTTGCTGCTGATTAAGTTGCTCATTACTGCGTTATGAGATACTTCTGTATGCACAAGACTGAGCACAATTAGTGCAAATATCAAAAATAACAAGAAACTGTTATAAGAAGAGCTGGAAGCAAAGTGTTAATACACCTATGATATGCACTGCAACACCCAGATAAACAGGATGATAGAAATGCCACGATAAAACTCCTTTTCCTTATGAACGGAATACTGTATTTGTACTTGTTCTCTTTCCTGCCTTAACTCAATGTTTCAATTATATTATACAAGAAGCGACAAAATAATCAAACTATAATGGTAATCTGGGAAAACCGAAAAATAGTTTCCACTGATGCAGTACCTTTGTTACTATAGCCTTGTTGTTCTGGGTCATAATCCCTGCAACAGTTTTCAAAACAAATACCGCCGGATGTGTTCTGCTTGCATTGAGATGGATATCTTCGTTATGGTACCCTGCAGCAGATTACAATAAAAACACACAATCTTAGGAAATGCTGATATGCCCGAATGCATGGCGACCTGCCTGCTGTATACAGTATATTGTCACAGTGTAGGACAGCTGTCCAAGTAAGAGCCAATACTTGTGATCGATGATTTCCACATGCAGTATTCATTAAAGCTGTCTAGAGGGTTACTTATCACCATTCGCCGCATTAATGAAAATTACTATTTTTGAAATGCTATAAATCTAGAGATGAACAATGTGTAGTGTGTTTTACTAATAGACTACACTTATGTAGTAAGTCAGATATGTAGTTTTATAAGCTGTATTAATTGTTGAATTATTTCCTACAGCGACAATGTCCACAGGGGATGCCAAGCATTTCAGCTCAGGTATAAGAATTTTTTTGAGGTTTCAACAAAGGCTCTGGTACATCCCCCCTAGCCTGTCATCATACATAAGTGGAGTATTGTCTAGGCCCTGCAGCTCCCCCAGATAAAACTGCCAGAGGTGCAATTTCCCAAAGACCCCTCAAGGCCCATAATTCTTTTTGTAGGTTGTGTGACAATTTGCTAAGCGGTTGAGTCGGGGACACAGGATGACTGAGAAATGCTCAAGCTTACAGGCTGATCACTGAACAAGAGGTTCTGCCAACAATTTCACAAGGTTATGACTACCATTTCATTTTTAAATTATTGCCATGATTGTGCACCAACTTGCTATTACTAATGTGATGCGTTTAGAATTGTAAATTAGTGGTCATCACCCCGAGGACAGAATATTCAACAAATATATGGTGTGAGTCTAAAAACTAGAGGACAAGAGAGAGAAAGGAGTCTGATCCCCATTCCATCTAGCATTGGTGCTTTTGGTGCAACCCAGATTTAGTGCATCACATGTGTTAATCACCCTGCCAAGTGTAAAAATTGCACCAAAGGAGGTTGTTGGCTCAAAGCTAGCGTGACATACATTCAACATGAACAGCACACTCAGACAACCTTACTGGATTATACAGTGTGGAGCTTGGTTCTGTAATATTATTCAATGTTCACCTCTACTTGTCATGTTGAACACATAATTTTGAGGAAAGTTTATTTGTTATAAGGGTTTTTTTTTTAACGAACCCTCTGCATTGCTGCAAAACACCACTCCTTTGTTCACAAGGTCACAAGTAACACCAGAAAGTCACATCAATATAGAAATCTGTTTCTATGCTCATAATGACATTCACATATTTACAGTATGTTTGTATGTGTGTGCGTGTGAGTGTACATCTCAATCTACAGCCCATTATAGTAAAATCTAATGTACTATTTTTTTTATTTTATTTTATTTCTTTTTAAACTTGTTTTATTAGCTCGTTGGATTTTGATTTGTGAAACACTTTTTTATTTTTTCTGCACTTTAAAGTAATCCACCGTCAAGCGGTAATTGAATGTAAGAATGAAATTGCCTGTTCGAATCTGCGATAGATTTGCAGCAGGAACGGCATGAGGGAACCAAATAACAAATGAGAGACAGGATGAAAGACATAGCTTTAATTCACCACAACTGATTTGATAATAAAACCGCGCCGATCTCATAGTATAGTCGATTATGTTGTCAGTGAGCTCTGCAGTCATGGCTGTTTGAGTTTTATGCCTCCCAATCAAACTCTGTGGCATATTCAAAATTAATGCATCAAAAAAGTACCACATCACAGTTATTGAAAATAATTAAAAGAAAACATTTTAATTGTATCTCTCAGTTCAAAAATAGTCAACATATATCTAGTCATCTGTAATAAGAAAGAAGCATTCCGCTGTGAGCTACCAGCTAATTTTGCAGGGATAAACCAATCAGAGAAAGCCAAGGTGACATGAAGTATGAGTCAATTCTTTATGTGAATTAAGTAATTAATTAGGATGTTGCAATTGGATAGCATCCTTGCCTTCGTTTTTCTTCATAATTGGGGGCTAATTTGGGATTTGGAAAGGCAGCAGATCTCATTTAATGAAGATTGACACCTGTTATTTCTCTCTGTCTCCACAACCCATCCTAGACCAAGATTTATTAATGGTCATGCCCTTCTGTAAGCTTACAAACATAACATTACTTTACATCGAAAGGGTCATGGCCTTGCTGACAGAGTCAATTGGTCAAATTCTGGGTACCACCGCCGGGAACTCGACGACAGCCCTTAATGGCTCTCTCAGGTTTGATGGCTCATATAGCTTGTTGTACCAGCTGTCTCTTAGAGTGATGACTAGTTGATCACAATTATACCTCCTGGAAAGCTCATTATTGTACCCCAGAAAGTAGTACGATCAAATACATATGTAACGTCTGTCTACCTTTCACACAGCATACCCCAGGGGGATGATCACCCCCCAACTGTGTGCTGGTCACCCATTTTTTTTCTAGATAAATCTGTTACATGTATGAGAGTAACAGCTAAATAAAAAAAAGAAGAAAGAAACACAGGACAAAACAGTCATTGTCTTCATTTGGAAGATTAAACAGCTTGAAAGGGTTAGGCATGAATGGATTAGAATGCTGGCATGCACCCGTTACCATTCAGTAATCTTCCTAGAACCCACTCTTAATACAGTTTCTATATCTTTTTCATCTTACTTTGAGGGGAAATAGCAGATTAGTTCTTAAGCTTTAACCATCTCTTATTACAACCTTATCTAACACTGAGGGTTTTTTAGATGGGGGGCAGCCAATGGGTGGGCAATGCCTTGTACCCAGAAATGTAAAACACCTTCCAATTATAGACTTAGTATTGGCACTGGGATTAGTGTGAGTGGTTGTTTAAGAAGAATCTGCTGGGATTAGTCTATCAGGGAACGATATGTTGATCATATACAGTATTCATAGCTGACTTGGATAAATGGTAGTCTGAGCTTTTCTCTTTGAATCTGGAATTAATTTACTGACCATCATGGACAGGCATGATGATACCAGTTAATTTTGACGTGTGTCCAGTTCATGCACAAACATCAGCCCTTATTTGTACATATCACATGGATGCTATAAAAAAATAGTCTAAATCACTCTCAGACCAAATCTAAAATGTTGCTTAATTTTATGTTATCTATATAAAAAAAGACAGACATGTGAGAACATAACAAAGAATTTTACTGTTGAATGTGCTGTATAATCAAACAGAAATGCTCTACATTTTGTTATAACTGTAGTATTTCATTCTACAGCTTCATTAACAATAAGCTTATGGTACAGTTTCTGTATATAGCGCATTCGGTTTCTTATTTATTCATAACTCCTGAAGATTAGAGGTTATTAATTACCCCAGTGATTATTTTCAAATATATCCACACATCTCACTCTACTGCATCTTGAACATTAGATCTGCTGTTGGGATTCCAGTATAATGTTGTCTTTAGAAGAAAATCGTTGTTTTAAGTATGTTTTTATACATTATATAGATATTTATTATCAACACAAAAAAAAGGCTCCTCACTTAGAAAACATTCAACTTTTTGATTTTATTAGCCCATGAAGTTGGTTTGGGTCCTGATCATTCCCCTTTTCTTGTGTTTTGGCAATATTATTCCCAGATTTGACAGTGTATTGGTGATACAGACAGGAAATGTTGAAAAAAAATGGATGGAAATGATAGCGGAATGGTCCGGGACCACTGGGTATCAAAACAAGAACACGAAGCCCAGAGAACTTGGCCCGTGTGGCCCATTCTTCATGTTTGGCAATGGTGTTCTCTCCATCTGCTTCCTCACTGGTTCCTTAAACAAAACATGCCAAGTGACTGTCCAGAGCCACTGCTCGTGAAAGTGTACAACAAACTTCGAATGACAATTTCCAGGATCTGCATCTTTTCCATCATTTGGGTTTTGGTCTCCACCCTCTTTCTTCACATTCCCTAGATATTTGAGGTTTTCTTTAGAACAACCGGAATCTCCTTGGTGATATTCCTGACTGGCTTGTTAATGATGCTGAACAGGTAGATAGCGCTGACACGTCTTACCATTATAACTCGAAGAGATATGCACCTCAGGCAATGGCTTGAGGATTTGAGCCCATACTGGATTCATCCTGACTGAACATTTCACCCATGTTCTGTTTACCATTTAGGTCAACTTTCCCAAACTCCTTGACAGTTTCTCTCAGATTTCAATACGCTTAAATGATTGATCTCTGTTTCTGTATGGAAGCAAAGAAATATGTCAATTTGAAGTAAATTAAAGCCAAAGTAATTGTAAATACTACAACTGAATAGGAAAGAGTCAGGTTGAAGTTTGGTATTTTTGACAAAATTTAAAATCTAATATCTCGTACAAATTTCTCCATCTTCATTTTGGAGGCATGGAGGCTATACATGCAAAAGAGATGTATTTGTTTTACTATTAGAATTTCTTTCTTGTCACAGCTCCCTTTTTTCTATTTCATTCAACTTCAATCAATTCCTTTTTCCTGCATCACTAGCTGTTTAAATGCTCACCTTCACCGCTAAACCAGGCCACACAACAAGCACAATATTCACTGCAGTCATCTTTTCAGCCTGAGTGCAATAATGAACAATGAATCACTGACTTGCAGCGCCAAGAATTCACTTTCATATCAGTAGTGAAAGTTTGTCTTTATCTTAAGATGATTAGGCAAGGCAGCCCTGAGCAACATATATATCAGGAGAGGTTACAGTACCAGCAGTGTAAACATACAGTAATTATGGCAAGGCTAGAATTACAGTTCCATACTTTTAACATCTGTTTTCAAAATTGAATAATAAGGTAAGCACGGATGACAATATAGGGTGAACATCAGCGGGTAATTTCTTCTTTTGCTATCTTCCAATTGTTTCTCAATTTACCAAGATTATTATTATCATGCGGCTGTGACAAAAGAATTTTCTTTTCTTTTCTTTTCTTTTCTTTTCTTTTCTTTTCCTTTCTTTTCTTTTCTTTTCCTTTCTTTTCTTTTCTTTTCTCTTTTCTTTTCTTCTTTTCTTTTCTTTTCTTTTCTTTTCTTTTCTTTTCTTTTCTTTTCTTTTCTTATCTTATCTTATCTTTTGTAACATTCAAATCCTATAAGAAGGGGTCCAACTAATATAAAATAGCTCTTGGAAAATTGGCCCCTTAAAACAAATGAGAAAAACCAGAGGGAAAGGCTTGAAATCTAAGTCACAGAGATTGCCATCGAAGCAGAGTGCCTGAATCTGGACATATCTCTTGCTGCCTCTTTTTTTATTCCCCAGCTTTCTCTCTCTATGTCTGTTTCTCTAGCTATAGCATGAGGTTAGCTATGGGGAAATTACCCATGAATGAAATGACTGTTGACACAAAGAGAATTATTTTTTGCCCTTGCTCCACTGTACAGGCAGTGGATTATGAAATCCTGTGATCCATCCTCAGTCCTCAGGCCTTGGTAAACATTAGCTGACACATGGGGGAAAGGAATTCCCATAGCCTCAGGGACGGGCAAATCTCATGCCAAAATAAGCAGCACTGACCCACAGCATATTCTTAATTCTCTAGTATTAATACTCTGTTATTACATACTTACCTCAATCCATAATCTATCTATCTATCTATCTATCTATCTATCTATCTATCTATCTATCTATCTATCTATCTATCTATCTATCTATCTATCTATCTATCTATCTATCTATCTATCTATCTATCTATCTATCGCTACCAGTTGCAAAAATAATTAATTCATCCATTTATTAAAAATGATGCAGGCAACAATACATAATAATAATAATAATAATAATAATAATAATAATAATAATCATCATCATCATAAAAGCTACCATCAAAAGTGTCAAAGACCTTCATCTCCAACAGAAAAAAAAATCTCCCTTCCTTATTCTCTCAATGCCACATTACATACAGGGATATACGTCTCAAAGAATCTATCAATGTTTCCCACCTATTCAAGACATTTGAAAAAAGTAACTGCCATCGTCGTGTAGAACCTTACAACACCTGAAACGCCGGAGGCTTCCAAGAGACCTAATTTCCATACTAATTTCTTTCTTTTCTCCCTATCCCGACTGTAATTTCAGACCAGGCATGAAGTGAGAAGACATGTGTCGCTTGATCTAATGGCTAGGACTAATTGCTTTCTGGAATACATGCCTGGAATTTAGTATGTTCAACAAGAAAATCAAATTTAAAAAAAAAGTATAAAAAAAAAAAAACAGTGTTTCTGAGCCCACCACATACAACATCATGACAATCAGTAACCATCCTCTCAGGATGGAAAATTTGGACTGTCAAGCCAGAGGACTGCACTGTAGCCTTTATTAATATCTGGTCATATGGAGACAGGCCTGCAATCCCCAGGCAATACGACTCCACTGGGGCTTCACTGTGACTGGACTGTTATGAGGCCAACTTAGCCGGCCTGCTCCAATCATAGAAGCACAAACAAGACCCTAACCACACTGAATGCTAAGCCAGATCAGTCTCGGGGGTGGTTTGTCAGGTTTTGCAGGGATAACATAGCATGAGATTATTTTTTCACTCTTTCGCTCTTTCACTCATGCTCACCGTCTCTCTCTCTCTCTCTCTCTCTCTCTCTCTCTCTCTCTCTCTCTCTCACCACATCTCTGTGTCTGTTATTTTAAATTCACATCTCTCTGAGGAGGAGAATGGCTTTTCGACACATGCTGAAGAACACACACAGACTCCCACATTCGTTCATAGTGGTATAGATACAAATATGACCATGTACTTACAACCACATACATTCTCAACTCCTATTACTCCACAACATAATCTGCCAAATCATTCGACACTGTGTTTATATGTTTCAAATGTGGTTCAGCAGAGAAATTAAGATGAGGTGTTGACAAGCTAATGGTAAAATAACAAGACCCACTAATTTGTGGCTAGCCTTATGTAGCCTGACACTGCTATATCAAATTTTGCTGGAGCCCAGCATTAAGGTGATGAAGTGTAACATTTTAAACTGACAATCATAGGGCAAAGTCCTCATTACCATGAATGCCCTGGTGGCACATTATGAAAAGCAATAAACATGACCCCTTCTCATTGCTGCTGCATCTATCATGTAGACTATGTGGGGATCTAACAACACTGTCTTGGTCAGTGTAAAAAATAATGTAATATCCTAAACAATACCTAATCTTTTTTTCCTCACATAGTAAATGAATAATTGTTTTACTGACACAATAACATCTGCTTTTTTCTTGTAATGTTTGAGAGATAGATAAAGTAAATATGCAGCTGTGGATATAGGGTGTGTTTTTTTTTTTGTGTGGAGGGCAGTTATCCTCTCTGTATGTAACCTTGTTTTCTCATTTTACAGAACACAGCCTGATCTGGCTATACAGGATTTAAGAGCATTATCCTTGATAAATCAGCCACAACCAGTCAAAAGATTTAGAATAGGAAATTGTATGACATAGTATGAATACTGTATTAATTCAGATATGAGGGTTAATTCCAACAGTTAATTGTACATTTTTGTGTCCTCTTGTTATATTATTGGGATCTATTGACAAATCTTGATCAATGGTTAAAAAAGCAGTATAATGGCCACATGTAGTGGTCATGATGCCATAGTCCATCGCTTCATTCTGGGGGTGAAAAAACAAACCCTGACAAGGAAACAGCTGTAAACAACCCCAAGGGTGCATCAAGATATGAGCCCTGTTGTGGTGATAGTATCAGATGGTAATCGTTTCCCACCCAGATACTGTTGTACGATGTCAAGTCCTTTTTATACCAAGTTGTTTGTATTAATCACACTGAATAAACGCGATAGCAAACAGCTAATTCCGTTGAAACAGAATGGAAACATGAACATAAAAGAGACTCCACTGAGCAAAGGACTTGTGACTTTTCCAACAATGCAGACATGAGAAAAAATAAAGGCTGTAAATCAATTAAAAATTAATATTCAGATTTATCACAGGACCACTATGGATAAATTCAGATTGATAACAATTAATATAGTAGGTTCTGTAAAGGTTTGTTGAAGCATTGTGCTCACCAGGACACCATTGTGCTTGCCGAGGAATCCCCAACTAATATTTACTTGGAGTTGATGTAGTGCTTTAAACTGGACGTGCTGCGGTGAAACGAGATCCTCCTCCTGCAGAGTGTGCAAACTACTTTATGTTTATCAAAGTTGCCACCGGGAGGACCAGTATGTTGTTTAGAGTTCCTCATCTTGATGGAGTTGTCACCTGATAGCATTAGAGTACCAGTCTGTGAGAGGGAGCATTAATTTGGGGAATTTGAGCAATTGTGAGCTGTGCATGTGTTGACACAGTGAAGTTTTAATTACATTTAATCATGCACATTAATTAATTGGGATTAACACGTTAATTTTGTCAAGAATACATTTTGATGCAAAAATTATTTTGCCTATGTAATGCTCTGTACATGGAACTCATATTTTCCCATATATTGCTTAATTGGTGCTCATTTTGAGCTGGGATTTTTCACATTTTATTTATTTTTCTCACCTTAACCAACTGAAATACTAAAGATAGGGACTCATCAACTAAAACAGAACATACTTTTTTTTTAAATTTAGTTAGTTCTACTGACAAGTTAAAAATAAATATATAAACCTGCAAATGTTACAAATTGTTTAAAATTTCAAATTCCAAAAAATTAATAAAAGCCTTCTGAACTAAAATATAAAAACTTCAAAACCAGCTACGAGCAAGAATTTACAAATGCCATTTACCGATAGTCATAGAGGAACAGTATGAGGACATTTGCTGCTAGACATGAGAAAATTGGTTACATTGTTTGATAATTGCCATCTAACACATGAAATGCTAAACCAACTGTGAAAAAATAGAACAAGCATCCCCTTAACATGATTCTCTTGAAGCTAATGGGTCATTTGGTTACTAATTATTAATTGTTTAAACATCAACAAACTGCATATTAAATCACTGCAGCTTTTGATGATCACGGACCCCACCAACTGTGCAACTTCAAACATCCGCATTCAACCATTCTTTCATTCATTTGCATCTGTATGTAATAGAGGACACATCTATTCAATACAAGGCCATCCACATCCATTTACTGCTAATGTCAGGCAAAGAAAGGTGAACGCATAAATACAATATTTTAGAAAATCCTTGATCTGTTCTAATGCCATTTAATGAAAACAGATGAAATACAATATGTGAAAAATTAAAAAAAGCTTCTGGTCTAATGAGGAAGAAAATTAATGTTTCCTAATATGTGAGCCACAAGACATTTTTTTCTCAAGATAACAAGAGAATCTTGGTTCCAAGCAGGGAGAGGTAGGGGGATAGAGCTGCTGGTGAATGGTATTAACATGGACTGCATAACACAACGCCAAGCTGTTCCTACAACAAATTTTCTTTATAAACACAACCTCAATTGGAGTCCCAAGGCAATGCTTGTGAATGACGTTTTAAAATCAGGCTTGGATTAAAAGTGGCACAACAACAGTCACAACTAGCAACACAAGAACAGTTGCTGGGGAGCAGAAACAAGGATGATTTACTCCAGATTTGAAATATCAACCATTCTGATAAATCCAGGGGACTCTGTAAACCTTCAAAGGGATGCCAAGGACTGATACTAACTGATGTATCATGGACAGGAATGGTGTAGAACGAAGTGGAGGGCAGAAGGTCCATAGATTAAACCTGTCAGTTCCCCTTCCTTTTTTATGCCCCTTGTGAAGAATGTCCTGGATGATTTGCTGTTTTGAAAAGTCCAGAATAATACCAATATCATATTCAGCTTTAGCCAAAATAAGCTTGGGCATCTTGCACATTTAATGATATGCTGTGGATTTTGCTGTAAATGTCTTTTGCATGAGGCGTGGTCCAGGGCTCTGCAGTACATTGAGGCGATAACACAGCATCTGTCAGAGTAGCTCAGACATATTTTATAAAGCAAGCAGCAGGGATATTCAATATAGATGTTCAATTACTTAGTTAGCAGCAGTGGAAAAAGAATAATCACACCAGTGACTTCAAAACTATCAAAAGCAAGTGCTTTCCACAATAATTTTGCATAGTGCAAATACATAGGAAGCATTTACTTCTCAATTTAATTGTGTTCATATCCAAGCATAACCCACAGACTGGTCAATACAAATGTATACATTTAGGAAGTTCCTCCGATTTATTCAGGCCAAAATATGCTGCAGTTGCATGCCACATACTTTACACCCTCACCCTATTCTTAAGTCTGACTTGCAATAAACTTCCAAATGTTTGTGAGCCGGAATGGCTGAAGGTTAAACAAACCAGTAGACAAGTTAATACATGGTGCTCTTAGGTGCTCTTACAATCAGTTTTCCTGTTTTTGTCAGGACCAGAATGATGGCGCTGAACCTTAACAGTGATCCTGAGCAGTCAATGTGCCACCACTCACAGGAGAAAATTTAGGATTTTTAAACCAGTGGTAAAATCAATAGAGGACACAAAAGAACACCACCAACAGACAGTAGACCGAGGTAGATTGTAGCTCATAAATGAAGTATACCACCACTGTCTGTGAGAAAGAGATACATTGTGCCTATAACTGTGATAGTTTATGATCAAGTCTGGTGCTTGAGGCAATATGGTTGTCCTTTTTTCACACTGCACTCAACTGCAGGGGTAAGTATATCTGCAACATTTCAACCCGCTTGGCCCTCATCATGCTCTCCGGATCGGACAAAAACTTTTGGTCCACGGTTGGCTCAAGGATACAATACTCAAAAATGATTTGGTTAACTGCAGGAGCTTCAGCTTGGTGATTTTGAAAGATGGAGGGAGAGAAAGAGTGAGAGAGCAATCAATTGGCACTGTTGCCTTGAACAACTACAAGCTTTTTATTCAACAAAAAAAGAAGACTGTTCAGAAAATCAGGCTGGTGAAGATGCTAGATTTATTATGCAATATGATGTGCATACAGCCACCAGGAACATCCCCCCCAAAATAAAGTCTCCTGCCGATGCCCGTGGCTGTTTAACTTGCTGACATTAAAATGTAATTAGATTAAAGATTGTTCTGACGTAAACATGATGTGACTGCAGCACATCTTAGGAAACGTTACAGGAGAGCAAACAAGTTACTTTCATTACTCCCTTGTTTTGGAATATGGGATTTCTGTCAGCTCGGCGAGCGCGAAACCTGCCTCGGATTGTCATTCGATCGGGGGCACGGCTGGTTCTGGTTCCCGGCAATCTCAGTGGGCTTAAAAGCCAGAGCTTTGAGCCTCACTGGTTGTCGGGTCATTCGCCAATTCCCCTCGGTCTCCCCCATTCCCCGCCGGTGTAAACCCCTGTACCTCACCGCCACTCCCCCCGGCGGCGTAAACTTGAGCATCCTTCCGGGCCGCCCCCCCTCCCTCGTCGGTGTATGCCGGCGCCTTCCACCCAGCTACCCGCTCCCGACCGGGCTTCAAGTTGCTGCCAGCGACCCTCTGAATGTTCCTGACAAGGTTTCCTCTCACGTCTGCCAGCGCCTCTTGCCTGGCCGCCCGTCGCCCGACCGAGCTTCCCTTGTCGGGGTATGCTTGCGCCGTCCGCCTGTCCCCGGCTCGGCCTCTCACTCCGTGGTATCTGCCAGCTAGCGCCTCCCGGCTAGTTGCCTGTTGCTGCCCCGCGTCCCCCCGACCCGGTCTGCCTGCTGCTGCCCCGGAACCCCGCATCCCACATCCGGTCTGCGTGTATCTGTTCCTCGGTCCAAGTAAACTTGCTGTTTCGAGCCGAGTCCTGTGTCTGCATGTCGAGCCTACCTTCCAAATCTCTAACCATTTAATTATTAAAGAGAGAGAAATTATTTTATTATTATTATTCGTATTCATTTTAACAGTGATGTATGCCAATAAGGTGTGAGTAAGATTGCTTTTAAAATCTGCTAAATATCCTCTCATTAATCATGTCTCGTCTAAAGGAGAAAAAAGCTTGATAGAGATTCAATAAATTTGAGATATTCTGCTGGTGGTATGCATTTGAAAGCGTGTTCCCATATAATTTTTTAAATTATGACATTAGACCGGGAGAATATTTTCTAACATTCTCAGAGTTTCAAAATGGGTTAAGATCTGCCTGCTGTAAGAACCTACATCGTAGAGAACAAGAACAATATTTTGACACTCATCAAACCATTATCCCATTTTAGCTCTTTATGCCAAGTTTTTCCTTTCATTTGTCATTTAAAATGTACATAAATAAACACTTAAATATAGGAACATATTCCAGCCCAATTACCTTTATCTGTCTTTTCATATAGTTCAATCATTTTCCTTTATCAAGAATGATTGGTTATAGTTTGCACTAATTCATCTCTTGGGAATAAAATTAAAAGTGGTCAAACTGTCGGCCTCTATCTTATTAAAAAGAGGAAATTGATTTGACGGTGTGTTTCATTGTTATTCTTCTGGCACACTCGATGTGTTACAGTTGGTGAAATGGGAAGAAAAAAAAATATTAAAAAAGAAAAAAAAAAAGAAAAACTTGTGTGTAGGATCGAGCGGAGGCTGCCGACGCTAGGTGTCACCCTTGTGACTTTGAAATTGGCCTGCCCTCGACGAGATGTCGACGAGCAGGTGTCCGTGTGTGTGTTAGTGTTAGTGTGAGTGTGTGTGTGGCGGGGGGGGGGGGGGGGGGGCGTCTGTGTGAGTGTGTGTACGTGAGAGTTTTCGACAAAGTGTGGCACTGAGACATAAATAGATAGAGTGTATTGATGTAGCCTGGTCTGTGCAGGGCTTCCATTTGAAATAACTAGTTGTCTTTTTTTAATGGGTATTTAAGGCTATTTTTTTATATTTTTAATATGTTAGATAGAGATAACAAGACAAGAAAATAAAACTGATCTAAAATTATACATATTCCTCCTGAGAGACTTTCCGCATTGAAACCTTTTATATTGTTTGTTTCCTAGCCCTGGCTCTTGGTGCAGCTGGTCATGTACAACTGGAACTAGGCTTATTTGCCTGCAGCGAGTAACACTCTCAGTGATGTAATGTCGTGCGTGGAGTTGCAACGACCGTGGCATAAACCTGTGCTTGTTGTGTGCCGTATGTAGCAGGGATGGCAACGGTGACTCCAATGTGTTTTCCACACCGATTGCATTCCCCAGCATAGGGCAATAGCCTTTTTTTTTGGCTTGTTTGTTTTGTTGTATTTTTAACCTCCTACGATCTGACATCCCATTTTAGATTGACATTATTGTGTTTTGTCATGGGTGTTCATTGCGTTAATTGTCCGCATGTGTTTCCCCCTCCACGGTCCCTTCTTGATTGTCTCCACCTGTTCCCATTCCAGTCAAATGTATACCCTTGGCGATGCTCGCTGCATCCTGGTTTGTACAGATTTCTTGGTCGTGGTGTTACCATCTTCGTGTCAGAGTCAGATCTGTTTTTGTTTGACGTTGATTTGCATGTATTATGACATTTTCCTTTGAGCTATTATAAAGTAAGATTTATCATTTTGGTTCTCCTTCAACCAGGTCAAGTCAGTCTCGTCTAGTTGCGACAGTTCAGACCGTGTGTGTCTACTATATTTGTCCTCAAAAATAGCATCATGTCGATGGATAACGATTGGGTTTTAAACTTCGAAGGTCCAGCAAAGCGAAATAAATCATGTATACCAAACAAGATATTGGGTCTCGGATTAACGCCGCTCATCGGAAAACATGTTTCAATTCTGCACCCAATTTTTGACGAGTATTTACTTTTCATACCTAAACGGCCAAACAACCTTTGCGTATTTTGTTTATTTACTTTGCATCTTTTTTTTTCTCCCTGAATATAAATTCATCTGTTCAGGCTACTCCCGAGGGCTCTTCGGACATTTCCTAAAAGCGCCCACCTGTCCCATCGGATTCCCACCCACCCGGATTATGAAAACGGAGCTCGAACGACCGCCTAATATCCCACTCGGTGTTTCAACTTGTAGGTTGTAATTGCCGTTTGAGTCGTCCATCTGCAGGGAAGCAGGTAGCTTTCTGTTCGTGTGTCGCTGCCTTACTTTGCCCCGCCCACCAGCAGCTCCAGCCCTCCAGTGTAACCCCTGATTGGCTGAGGGGATTGCGGGTCCACAGACCGATCGCTCGGCTTTGGAGCAGCGGGTCCGTCAGTGTGGAGAGAAAGGAGCGCTCGTTGGAGTCAACCAGCAAGCGAGCGGTGATATATTTATATTCCCCCCTCCTCAAAACCCCAATTCTCCCCCCCCGCCTCTGCCTCCATCGGGCTGGATACAGGCGACACTTTGAAGAAATACATTCAATTCACTCTGTCGACTCTTGCATCATTTCCACACGCTGGCTATATATTTCCGACGGATTTTTTAATTTTTTTTTTTTTTGCTTTTTTTGCGGGTCTTCTCCATACACGGACTTGTCATCGGGATATGCTTTGCCTTTTTCCGAGTGGGATACGAGGAAATTAATTAGTAAGTACAAGCTTCAAGAATTGAAGGGGATGAAAGACTAAATCTGCTGGAAATTAACAGAAATAGCCTAAATCGGGACTTCCCTGATGTAGGCATCACTGCAACTGCAGCCTTGTTCTTAGGCAAAGATAGTCGGGAGTTAAGCTGTTGAATGATTTTATGACTGCAGATTATTTTCTTTTTTTTTTTTTTTAATAAGATGTGCTGTTTGAAAATCGTATAGCTGCCAGCCTGCGAAGGAATTCGACAACTGGGTGAAGCATAACGCATCAGGAAATGTGTTGATCCGAAATATGCGCAGGCATTAAGGAGGATAATTAAACACTGACTTTTGCACCCCATTACTTCATCTGCGGGGAAGACATACCTCCCCCCTGGACTTGCTCACAGGAATTTTCATTTTGTGCCTATGCAGTGTGCTCAGCCTCCTTTTCCTCTCAGTGCACTTGAATGGACTCTGAACCAAGTGCAAGAGTAGTTTGCCGCTTGATAAGAGCCGCACGGATTTACATGACTAAATCACTGCCGTGAGAAGATCCAGCATGTTTCCACAGATCTGTCTTTCCTGGTGTTTTGTTCGCTGCTGTAGAACGGAGGACGTGCTCTGCCTGAGAAGAGTGAAATAGGACAAGGCACTTGTTAAGAAATCAAGCTTTTTTTTGCAGCATGATATAATTTTTGCACATAGCAGAGTTATTCCTCGTCCGAAAGGCTTCGCAAAGATTTTCAGTGAAACGATGCGGGGAATGCTTCTGTTTCCTGACGTGCATTTGCGCTCCTAGTTATTCGGGTCAGAAGCAGAGAACACTCAACAGGTACAATGCAAGCCAAGGAAATGGAATTAATGTGCGTGCTTTTTTTGTTTTGGGTCGGGGCCGAGGCTGTTATCAACCTTAAATATGGAATAAACGAGGAAATGAAGCCCGGATCCGTGATCGGAAACGTGACAAAGGACGCGAAAAAGCAAGGATTTGAAATCGCACCGCAGCCCCCTTACTTAAGAGTCATTTCCAATTCAGAACCGAGATGGGTGGAACTCAGTCCAGCGGGAATCCTCACAACCCAGATGAAAATAGATCGGGATGTAGTTTGCCGTCAGAACCCAAAGTGCATTATTTCTCTGGAAGTGATGTCAAATTCCATGGAGATCTGTGTCATCAAAGTTGAAATAGAGGATCTGAACGATAACGCACCGAGGTTCCCCACAAGTCACATAGACATAGAAATTTCGGAGAACGCCTCCCCCGGTACCAGGTTTCCCCTAGAGGGGGCAAGCGATCCGGACTCCGGGATCTTCGGGGTGCAGTCCTACTCCATCACTCCAAATGAGCTGTTCGGGCTCGAAATAAAGACCAGGGGAGATGGCTCCAAAATTGCTGAGCTCGTCGTGCAGAAATCCTTAGACAGAGAGACGCAGGCTCGCTATATGTACGAAATCAGCGCAGAGGACGGAGGAGACCCCCCAAAGATAGGTGCGGTGCAGTTAAACATCAAGGTGATTGACTCGAACGACAACAATCCGGTTTTCGATGAGCCGGTGTATACGGTCAATGTGATGGAGAATTCGCCCATCAACACCTTAGTGATCGACTTGAACGCGACGGATCCCGACGAGGGCACCAATGGAGAGGTCGTGTACTCGTTCAACAGTTACGTCACAGAGAAAACGAGGGACGCGTTCAAAATTGACCCTCGGACAGGCGTGATCACCGTCAACGGAGCGCTGGATTATGAAACCACGCAAATATACGAGATCGACGTTCAGGCCAAAGATCTCGGCCCGAACTCCATACCAGCGCACTGCAAAGTCACAGTGAACGTGATGGATACCAACGACAACCCGCCCGTCATCAGTCTGCTCTCCCTGAACACCGAGATGGTTGAAGTTAGTGAGAACGCGCTCCGCGGATACGTCATTGCCCTCGTGAGGGTGTCTGACAAGGATGCCGGGGCGAACGGAAAAGTTCAGTGCAGGCTGCAGGGCAACGTCCCGTTCAGACTGCAAGAATATGAGAGTTTCTCCACAATACTTGTAGATGGCAGGCTGGACAGAGAGCAAAAGGACACATACAACCTCACAATTCAGGCGGAGGACAGCGGCATCCCTCCCTTGCGTGCCACAAAGTCTTTGGTAGTCAAAGTGACGGATGAAAATGACAACCCGCCACATTTTCTTAAGCCACACTATCAAGAGATGGTGATGGAGAACAACCTGCCGGGTTCCTGTCTGCTGGCTGTGTCAGCAGAAGACCCGGACCTGGGAATGAACGGCACGGTTTCCTATTCCATCGTCCCCGGTGAGATTAAGCATATGGATGTAAACACGTATGTCAGCATAAACCCATCGGGCCGCATCTACTCCATGAGATCGTTTGATCATGAATACACAAGGACTTTTGATTTTAAAGTTTTGGCCAGAGACAACGGCAACCCGTCCCTGTCAAGCAACGCGACCGTGCGCATCGTGGTGCTGGACGTCAACGATAACACGCCGATCATGACGAACCCCCCTCTTGTCAACGGCACGGCGGAGGTGTCCATCCCCAGGAATGCCGGCGTGGGTTACATGGTGACTCAGGTTAAAGCGGACGACTACGACGAGGGCGAGAACGGCCGGCTGACTTACACCATCTCTGAGGGGGACAGGGCTTTTTTTGAAATCGACCAGGTCAACGGGGAAGTTCGCTCCACAAGAATGTTCGGGGAAAATGCCAAATCCAACTACGAAGTCACAGTGGTAGCGAGAGACCACGGCAAGCCCTCCCTGTCCGCCTCGGCCTACATAGTGGTGTATCTCTCCCCAGACCTGAACGCCCAGGAATCAATCGGACCTGTCAACCTCTCCCTCATCTTCATCATAGCGCTGGGCTCCATTGCAGCCATCCTGTTTGTCACCATGATTTTTGTGGCTGTCAAGTGCAAGCGGGACAACAAGGAAATCCGAACATACAACTGCAGGTACTGATGAATACTGTGTGTGTGTGTGTGTGTGTGTGTAAGAGACAGAGAGTGACTGAGAGTGTGTGTGTGTGTGTGTGTGTGTGTGTGTGTGTGTGTGTGTGTGTGTGTGTGCGCCTTATACAGCATACGGCTACTGTGTAAGTGTATAGTCATGCTGCATGTGGGGGCCGCCGGACGCACGACTTCAGGTCAGCGTAGCGCCAGTTTATTTATCTATTTATTTATTAAGCTGGAAGTGATTTGAGATAATAAACCTGACTGCTTTAACTCATTCCTCTGAGGTCCACTGCCCTGTGGTGCAGAAAAAGTGATTGGATGATTTAGTCCTTCCATTGTAACCAATTGACTCATAAATATGACGGTTCAACTGTCATGTTCAATTTGCCAATGTGTTGCAGGACAATTAACGTCTCGCTGGTCCAATAGTTTCAGCAGACATTTATTATTTAACGTCTGCCGTGGCTGATTGACTGTTATCAACTTCAATCTACTCTGATTATGGCATCATCAGACTTACCGACCTTATCTCTGCACCAAAAGAAGAGGAAATACAATACAAGTTATATTGATTTGTTCAGTTCAGTTCAGATCAGTCTAAATCAACATGACCACATCATTAATCAATTTCTTGGAAAGCAACACATTATTAATTTAAACAGGCCCGTAATATTGAACGTTCTGTTGTGTTCATCAATCTGAATATCATCTCTGTTTTTGATTTCCCTCTGCCCCATTACCACTTAAAATTTACATATAGATTGGATTCGAGACTTTAACCTGAAGCTATAATCATATTTCGCTCCAAACATAATTTTGTTGATTTGAAGTTAAGTTAGGTAATTTTTCAAGTATGTAGTATTAAAAAAAATAATAGCCAGTATTGGTCCGCTTTTTGCTCTCATCACGCTCTCAGAACACGTTCTATATTCTTTCTTTGTACTATGCCCAGATTATGAGAACTTATGGTAATTTTTGTTCTGCAAATCCTACATCTTGTAGTGAAACGGCCTTTTCATTTTTTTTACATTTTGTTCCGAGGAAGATTTTGGCAGAAAACCGCTGCAGCTTCACTTCACTAGAAACGCTACCTTTAGGAAAGAGGAATAACTGGGAATGAGTGTGTGTTTTTAGACTTGTAATATGATTTCTCCACGTAGTAATATCTCTGTCAGTTTGCTGCTTATTGTATTAAGTGCCAGACAGAAAAAAAATCTGTTCTAAGAAATAGACACACAACAATTTCTAAATTTGAAACTGCTCTCACTATTTAATCCCTAAGTGTGAGGCACTCTTCCTGCTGTGTGCTTTAATTAGCACTGATATGCCCTTCTTCTCAGTCACCACCTCAAGTATGAGGAGCAGTTATCTCCAATTTATTGCTTGTCCTCTGTCAGTCTGTCTGACTGAAGATTTTCCCTCCTAGATTTCAATTTCAGAGTGGAGAGACAACATGTTAAAATGATAAATGAAAAAGAGATGGGAGTATTTTCTTCCCTTGCAGCTGCCCATTTTCTTTCCTCTAAATCAAGGGAGAGCAGAATGGGGGCGGGAGCTGTTTTCAAGATGCAATCTAAAAGAAAAATGAAAGAGACAAACTACAATGGTGCTTCTTAGCCCGTGTGATGTAGACGTGACAGAGGATTAGAGCTGCATTTTAGTTAGAAACAGAGGCCAGGGGGGGGTGGTATAGCTGAGATATTTCAGACAAGACAAAAGAAGACACATTCCAGATATTGCAGTTTGATGTGAACTAGCTAAAGCCATTGCAGGAACTAAGACGCATGCTTCAAGCAAGGCTAAAGTAGTCTTATGCCTATGAAAAAAACAACAACGATAAATTAAGATATTTTCAGAATATTTCTCCTTAGGTTGCTGTTCATCATTATAGTGTAAACAGCATCTGTTTGTCAGAAGAAAATTTAAATGCTGTGCAAAGTAGGATACTTTCCAAAATCTGGAAATTATTTGATGAAAATGGCTGTTTTGCTCATTTGCTCTTATTTAAGTCAAAATACCCAGCAAAGTTTGCAGCCACTGAGACCAGCTAAATGGATTTGAGTCCGCAGCTCCCCTGCACTCCTTATTGCTACTGTGCTTGTTTAATATTTTAAAAAGAAGTGGGTATGGATTCTGTGTTTAGTGCAGCTCAGTACCAGTGTGATATTTTGCATCGCTCCTGTGGTACTTGCATGTTTGCATATTTTCTGCCTGTTTGTGACATTTTGATTGTTCGGCATGCAAATACAGACAAATAGGGAATGACCACTCCATTGCAAGATGAGAGCGGACAGTAACTTGAGTGGGCCATTTGCCCCGTGGACATGGCCAATAGTTTTGTCATGCACCCATGGTCGAACATCGTCCTAGCTCGCATGGAAGGAGAATTGTTTGACAATGTCTAGTAGGAAGACAGAGCACTGCTTTATTGAGTCTGTTCAGTTTCTTCTACTTACGCAGGGTGGCGGAGTACTCATATGGCAACCAGAAGAAGACCAGCAAGAAGAAGAAACTTAGCAAGAACGACATTCGACTGGTGCCACGTGATGTTGAAGAGACAGACAAGATGAATGTGGTGAGTTGCTCGTCACTCACCTCCTCGCTCAACTACTTCGACTATCACCAGCAGAGCCTGCCCCTGGGCTGCAGGCGTTCAGAGAGCACCTTTCTCAACGTGGAGAATCAGAACTCACGCAATGTCGCCCCCAACCATGGTTATCAACACCCATTCCCAGGGCAGGGTCATCAGCAGCCAGACCTCATCATCAATGGAATGCCACTACCAGAGGTGAGATACAATCTGCTGCGCTCTGTTTTAAATCTTTGGCTGGGGTGCTTTGAGCTAAGTGGTTGAATGAAAACATGTTGGATATCAAAGCATATGCCACAAGTGAACGTGAAGTTTTGTTACCAAAGAAAACATGTTGACTGGAAGTCAACAGAATGTCTTTCTCAACCTGATAGTTGGTTAAGCTGTTGCAATGGCATATGTGAAATTAAATTAGTTAATCTCAGTAGAATCTTGTAAGGCATTTTCAAAGACTCAAAGGATGACCTGGGACTTAGAATGTATTTGTGAGCAGAAGCTGGGGTCTGACAGTGTGGATTATTGTGTCTTTCACTCCTCCTGTTTTTGTTTGTTTGCCTTGCTATGTGTACTGAGCTATTGCAAAAAGAACACGCACACCTGCCAGATGTATTGACCCAGCTAATCAGCTCCACCACACGTCATTTCAGACGCTAGTAGAAAGAATAATCATTGCATAAATGGTTTATCTCTGGGTCGTCCATTTGGCAGAGCGGCCATGCAGTAATACTGCATGGCCGCTCTGCGCAGCCAGCCATTGAATTATCCTGACATACCATGCATGGCTCCAGCAGAGCAGTGACGGCTTGACGAGAAAGACTATTCAAGCTGACAGTGTGTGTGCAGTCTAGTTGATCTTAAGTTTATAGATTCTTGTATGTGCAAACTAGTCAATTGAATTCCTTATGCAACCTCCCTGGATTTCTCCATGACCCACTTCTTTGAGATCCCACAGGAAAAGGGTACATTACTGTTTTTGTGTTGTTTTATGCAAGCGTGCAAATTCATAAAATGTATGTGTGTGCTTAAGGATGTTTAAAAGACACCAACAAACACAGCCCGTATATACACACACACACACACACACACACACACACACACACACACACACACACACACACACACACACACACACACACACACCATCGGCAGCAGTTGTAATTGATGACTCCAATCTGCTTTTGACATTCACAAAGGGGAAGGTGGGGTTGGGAACAGGGGTCTTAAAACAAGAAACACAAGCTGGATATTGATGTATTGACTGGATGATCCAGAGATATTCAGGCACCAATGGATCCTAAGAGGTCAATGAGACCTACTTACAGGCATGCTGATTTACTGGGCCTGTCTGAGCTGGTTCAGAGTGTTTGTGAGTCTGAATAACATGAAAGAAAAGGATAAGAAAGGCTGTGTGATTTTTCCTTGTGTTGTTTTCAGTTCGGTGTCAGAGGCGGGAGAATCTGTAAGAACATATGCAGGTTAATTCCACATTTCTCCCTCTAAACATCTGGGCCTGGATGCAAGGGAAAGTCAATCAGCATCAGCAAAATCTCTGAAAAAATGCAAAGACAGACAAATACGGTTGAAGATTTTTAATTATCTCAAATGCAAAGCTTGGAGTTGTCTTGATATATATTGTTTGCGAACGAAGAAGCAAGGATGAATTGTCTTATTCTTGGACCTGATCTAAGAAATGAGAAAATGCATAAGCTGATGATTGACTTTGAAATGGCTGTGCCTTTTTAATATTCTACATGTGACTGTATGATATTATATGACTTTATGGTTTTGATACCATCTCTTCGACCCTTGGAGTGATAGCCAGAAGTCTGTGTGTGAAAATAGAAAAAAACAATTCTGAGCAATCATAGTAAAATCAACTTACAGCAGCAATCATTGTTTTCTTTCCGCCTCATTTTCACATTTGCAAAGGAAGATGCCCTCCAGTACATACAAATATCATTGTTAAATTAAACATGTTTTTGATATAATTGCCAAGTCATTTATAGCACAAACAAGCAGCAGTGAAATGAATGGTAATTGTTTTGTTACAATGAACAAGCTTGGGCTTGAAACCACTTGACTCCAGAAGTCCCCAACCTATTTCCCCTCGACTGGCTAGGACACAAGCGTGGCTACAGTGTTGTGATTACAAAGACAATTTTTTTTGTCCCAGAAAATGTTTTTGTCCAGAGGGCAATCTCATAATTACCCATGATTAATTTATCCTCTGTGGAAAAATGCAGTGGTTTTTACACCAGGGCACAACAGGCCTGCATTTATTTATCAGTTGTTTGTTTAGAATGATGATGGGCGTCTTAATGCAGATAATTCATCACCTTTTGTTTGCCAGCAGAGTGTATGAAGTTTTGTCTATTTGTAATTTGTGACTCTAGCTAATTCAAAGTTCTACTCTGTTGTTAGTGACGCATCCTGCTTATGACAAAGCATCCAAAGGGAAGCTTTTCCTGCTTCAGACAAAGCATGCAGGAACACACACACACACACACACACACACACACACACAAACAAACACACCGCTAAGACAGAAGTGACAGGGCTCCCTGAAGGCCTCTAGCTGCAATAGGATTGTATGTATTGTATTCTCCCCTGTGAAAATGCGAACCAGTATTCCTCCCTGAACACGAATGTCCTTTGATTTGAAAAGTATCAGCTGCAAGTTGTTTGTCAGACCTGCCTATAGTTGCATTTAAAACTCACAAGAGACAAGTGTTGTCTATCCCAGCTAAATTATTGTGAATCTCTTGGAAAGGGAGACAATTAGGTAGTAAAGGACTAGCCTTTATTTAGAATATGATTTTAAATAGGTAATGAGTCATCAGGTCCCCTCTTATTTGTGATTGCAATATACGTAATTCTTTCAAGAGGACAGAATCTGAATATGAAATAAAGATTTCAAGTTTAAACAAGAATTAAAAAAGAAAGAAAAGTGGGTGCACAAAGTAAAACAAAGATGCTTCTTTCTTCACGTAACGCTTCATTATGTGGCAGCATAGATGCCAGTCATGTAGCAGGTTCTGTGGAAAGTGACCATTCCTTAGAGTTCATTCTGTTCAGCTGAAATATAATATAAATATATAATATGATATAATATAAATATAAATAACTGAAGTAATTAAGGTAGATGAATTTATTTGGAAACAAATATCCACTGAAAGTCAAGGACAAAAGTGAAATCAGCCAAACAGAAATGTGGTTCATAGCCGTCCTTCAGTGTTTTGTTATGCGTTTTGTTTTTGTTTTTGTGTGTGTGTGTGTGTGTGTGTGTGTGTGTGTGTCTGTGTGTCTGTGTGTCTGTGTGTGTGTCTGTTTGTCTGTGCGCGCGTGCATTATCTTACACTACTGATTAGTCATAATCACTTTTTTTCTGATACATTTGTGACATTACTCTGAATGATGTGTTTAAATGAGTGACAATGGGAGGAAGGGCACTGCACATTGTTAGATATTTAATATAGTGAAAGGACCTCACAATTTGAATTGCACTCATTGCAATAATTCCCCAAATTCTACCAATGTTTTGCCACAGATATTGTGGCATATGAGCTGCATTGTTTCATCATCATTTTCAAGTTTTGATTAAAAAAAGGTCCTAGAGATAAGAAAAGAATTAATAAAAGAGATCTTTCCTTAGTCCAGCTTACCCTTGGAATTACGGAATTAAGTTTGTGTATTGGTGTCAGTGACTAGATGAAGTTGTTTCAGCAAGACTGTTGATTTCACAACAGGGAAAAGTGTATGAGGACACTCAAAGGTGTCATATTGACAGTCTCAAGTAGATATAATGCTGTCAGTGTATAACAGCATCTGTTGAAACGGCAACCCTCCTTAGGCACCCACTGAGAATTTTCCATGTACGTATAATATTTCCTACGGCCTGTCACATTTATTTGAAGTATAGGCTGTCAAATTATCATTTACATCTCTAGAAATTTCTCTGAACTCTTGAAAGAGAGAAGAAAGACATCATCCAAGATTTTCAATTGTCCAATATCGTTGTGATTCTTCATTTAAATTATTCCCTCAGTGACGTTGTCATCATCCCCTGCTGCCGCTGTTTGTTTACAAGATGCATTCATCCCGTTTCTTATCACATATCTTTCATAATCTTTCATAATCTTAGTCGTGTGGATAGTTTTACTGGAATTTCCGTTATTGAGAAAATATATAGTTGCTGCAGTTTGTATTTACAAACAATTAAACTTTGTGACATTATTATGTGTTATATTGTATGTTATTGTCGGTAATTCAGTGAGGATAAAATATAACGTATGGAATCATGAAGAATCCAATATAGCATACTTTAGAGTGTATTTTTACAGATGCTGTGTGTGTGTGTCTGGGGAGGGAGGGAACCTATTTCTACTTATTATGCAGTAGAAAAAATGGTCAAGCCAAAGGGCAGCTATGTTAAATCATACGTTTTTTTATTTAATTCAGACACGTGTTTGTTCTTGATCCAAATCTGTACCATCTTTACTAAGCATCAGTGTTGATGTTGTTAAGGTACAATGAAATGACACGATGACCCCTGGCAGCAATGCAGAAATATCCAAGTACACAAGGCTGGCACCATCGTGTTGGAATTACAGCTTCCAGGCAAAAAGCTTAAGTATCCAAACAAGGGTGATGATGTCTGATGTCCGAGTAACTGTTCATGTCCTGAAACATACAAGTAGCATGGGAGAGAGATATTGAGAGAGAAAGAGAGAGACAGAAGTGTGGAGTGAGACTTATTTATAGATTTTCACAGATTTTGTGCAACCCATTGTTCCCTGATTCTTTAATTTTTTTTTTTTTTATACAGCAAATTATGTTTTGAATGAGATTTTATTTAATCAAACTTATAAAACTGCCAATGAAAGCAATACTTTTTGCATTTATAGTGTTAGTAAAGTAAACATTCTTTTTCTTGCAAAGCATATTTGAATTCTATTTTCATTTGTACTTGAAGAATCGCTGTCAAGCAATTGCAGAACCAGTAGTTTAAACCCCAGCTTATAATATGACCATTACAGTGTCCTCATCCCAAAAGAATTAAACACTTAATCTTCAAGGAAGATATTGGGGATACACAGCTATATTTCTACCATCAATGTTTGCATGTGAGAAATACATGTAACACAAAGAGAACCATTAAATTAGCAAAGCAGACAGATACAATTCCTGCAAAGGAAATTATAATTCTTACTATCTTTTTAATTTTAAAACATTTTTTGAAAATAATTAACCTTTTGTGTAAATCAACCCCTAAGTGTTTTAGTTTTTGGATTCTTTTTTTTTTTTTTTTTTTTTTTTTTTGTTAAGAAACACTAAAAGGGTAAAAGAGTAGGCTATGGCATTTGGCACAAAGTTGATGTCCAAATGCAAATTAGAGAAGCAAGGTAGCAATGGAAACGGACATGGTGATGATGCTTATCATTGAAGATGGAACATCATTACCCACCTTGTTAAGCCTTGCAAGTGTCAACATAATTACCCATTTAAATGAGTTTCTAGCAATGTTTTTCTTTTCAAATTTAGCTCTTGGCACAAACATGCCACATTGTGTTTTGCTTCATGAGAATACTTTGAATCTTTAAAGTATGAACAAATTATATGTCTACATTTCTCATGCTTCAAATGAACAAATATATATATATATATATATATATATATATATATATAGAGAGAGAGAGAGAGAGAGAGAGAGAGAGAGAATATATATATATAGAAAATGTTTCCCAGGAATTTTCAAGAAATGTAATCTAATCTTTGATTATGGCATTAACTTGCAGAAAGAGGGAGCAAGTAGAAACAAATTAGTTCAGTTGATAAAGGCTTGTAAAATGTATTTTGAAGGATCTTAGCATAGTTGATCCATGCCTCGGCAGTGTCTCTTCTCTTTCTTTCTCATAATCATCATCATTAGTAGTATCAGAAGAAATGGTCAGGGGGATATTTTAACCAGAAACTATTGCGAGTAGCCAGTTTTTTAAACTCAGGAAGAATGACCTTTCACAAAACTCTTAAACAAAGAGGGAGCAGGAGGATGTTAGTTAGTATTCCCCCCACTAGATTAAATGTCAACTTCTGCATGCATAATTGTACAATGGTGTGGTGAAGAGAAGTGAACCAATTTACTAGTGGATAGATGCATCTTAAGCTTACTGCATTGTAGATTCTACGTAGCACTTTATATCTCACTTGCATATACAACTGTTCATTGTCATCTATTTCTATATCTATTAAAAACATCAAAATGTATTCATCAATACGCAGCCTATACATATATCAGTTTAAATATAAATAATTGGTCTTGTTTTACTTGCCTGTGTGAATAGAGCAGGAATTTGAAAGAAGAGGAAAAGAGTGCCAACATCAATGTATTGTGCTCATGTGCATGCACACACACACACACACACACGCACACATACATACACACACACACACAAATAGTACATTGTCATTTTGTTTGCTCCAGTGGGGGAGAAACACGTTTTTCCTGCCCTTTCATTCGAGCAAATTCTTATCGCGCCTTTGTTTCCTGCACCTAGATCTGGTTTACATCGGGGAGTAATGTATGTGATGTTTGATGAACACCATGGCGATTGGCAGTCAAGCTTCTATAGCAACACTATTGGCTGCCTCAGAAGCACACAGCAGCGTGGCTCGAAGAGCAGCAGGGTGGCGTAATTGTGCATTGTTCATCCACAGAACAGAGGTAGAGCATGTAATGAGCTGTAGCATTTTCACCCAGCCAGCTTAATGGGCTATGACCAAGAGTAGGCCTCACAGAGACCTCACATTCCCTCTGCTCTGTGTTGCGGGTGTCTTGGGGCTTTTCTTCTCTTTCCTTTTGTGCCATTCTCTCCTTTTTTCTGTGTCAACCATTCCTTCACCCCTGTTATCCTCTCTCCTTTATCTTTTTTCTCATATCCATTGTCCCCTTGTCTGAGAAGATGGTGGGACCCCTAATGTGTTCAATGTCTGGCTCCGTTTCTCATTCATGATGTCTATGAAGCTCTAAGCAGTCAGTCTGATTCAGCCCGACACAAATCAGAATAACTTATTGATAGAGGTCGGGAAGCATTGTGATTGCATTGACAAAAACCAAACACATATAACAAATGAAAGTTCAGCAGGGGAATTTGTTGATCCCAGGTGTCGAAGATTTGATGTTCCAAGTGCTCTCATTATTCTATCAAAGGCCATTTAGCATTTTTCTTTATTCCGGTTGTCTGAAATCAGTCAGGTCAGCATGTTTTCTTCACACAAGTCTCTCTGGGATTTGGGGTTCCTAGAAAGGACGCAGACATATTATTTCCTCACATAGTAGTTTCAGTGGGGTTAGAAACTTTTTCTTTTCTTTTTTCTAAAATATTTATTTATTTTGCTTGAGTAATACAGGGTCAAGTTGACTGTGTGTGTGACAGGGATTCGATTTGATGGTTTCTATGGGCTGAACTCAGAAGATGAAAACTCTTCTAATGATAATAGTTATGAGTGACTTGCAAGGGAATTGATAATGACTTCTTTTGCTCCTTTGTGCTCTCTTAGTGCTTCAAAAAAACAATATTCAGAATTGAGTCAGTCTCTGGTTGTACAGCACAATGGGACATCGGCTTTGAATTTCCCCTCACGTCCAACATTTGACATACAGCAATCCAGACAGCAAAGTTAATGAAAAAAAGCACTTGGCTCCAAGATTTCTCCAAGTGTAGTACTTTTCTTCTTCTTAGTTCCATATCACTCTGCCGCACCTGTTCTAAGTTTTGACATACATAGCAAAGCTATGATGAGAGTGGCTGCTAATAATTAACCCTTTATTGAAATGTTTATTAGAGTTTACGATGCACATGGACGTCACCGCGACAAACAACATGAAAAAGAGAACGAAAAAGAACAGCATTTGGAGTAGAAAAGGAGTTTTACCCCTCTAATGACATAATAAAGGAAACAGTCTTATTTTGTCAAAATAAAAGAAAGTCATTGTATCAGTATGTATTAAAACAGACAAGGCAGATGGAGCAAAAAGATAGGGAACAGTTCAAGCTGTAACCGAAAATTTGGCGTGCCATGTACAGACTGCAGGATGTTGAAAAAACACTCTACTTTCCTTAGTATCGCAGAATGGCTAGTTGTATTCTTCCTACTCATGCATATGTACTCATGGGAGGATGGATGTTTTGTCAAGCAAAAACATGAGAGAGGATGGGCAGGAGGAATGCATTATCTGTTTCATTGTATAAATGTCATCTGGAAATGTTATTTCATGTTTTCTTTTGGTTTCAGTCAACTGTGGGAGCTATGAATATCATTGAGTTAATATCAGGTGCTAAACACATGACTGACCAGAGGTTTGAATCTATCAGTGAACAGTAAATAGGTACATGGTGTGGTCTTTTGGGACTGACTAGGCGTATTTGCAGTCAGTATACTTCAGCATATGCAGATCTGCCCCAGAGAGTTGTAACTTGATCTCAATAGTCCTTTGTGAGGGACCAAGTTCAGCGAAAACTGTGGCCCTCTTCTCATTATCAAACTCCATTACCAAGCTACTCATAAACTTACTCATTCAGACCAGAAAATAGCTTGTTTTGAATCGTTGATCAATAATAGTTTAGTCTCAAATTATTCTGACAATATAGAGGGATTTTCTCAAAGCAGGTTGCCTTGTCCTATTGGGATTTATCAGCATTTCAATACCATTTACATTTATTGCATCATTCCTGCAATTCCTTGCCCTGCCTCATTGTTATAAGTTTAAAGTTTAAAATGTGAGTTTGTTCTATTGGAACAGTAGAATAAATAAAAATGTTTTTGTTAAATTACAGATATCCAATGTGCTGTGTTTTTATCTATATGCAATGAAAACGCAGATATTTGCATCCGGGTATACTGTCCATGGATTACCCATCTGCATAGAGGTTACAAGACCATTCTCTTTGCTTGTTGTAGAAAAATATAAATAAGCAAAGCACACTTGGATTTTAATGAAAAATTATAACTATATTATTGTGGTGACAGTTCAAGATTTTTTAATTACTAGAAACTTTTATTTTTTTATTTTTCAGATGTATCAAAATTAATCGTGACAGAGAATCTGACCTTTTAGAAAATGAATCATGTGCTTTCTTAACAGGAATTAGAAGGGAAACTGCTGAGTGAAGCGTTAAGCTTAGCAGAAAGATTGGGAAATAGTTAGCCACTTTAAGTAATTTGATTTTATATTAGAAAGACAAATGAATAAACTAATCTTGGAAAGTTATAAAATTGTTTTTTTTTTTTTCAGAAAAAAAAAAAGAAAATCCCATCACGATCAAGCAAAATAGAGTGCAGATTTGTAAGGCACAGTGGTGCTTGACTAAAAGTTTCATTTGACGTTCTTGACATGTTTGTGTAAAATACCAGAGCAGCCATAATACCAATACTGATTTGGGAGGAGAGAAATGGAAGTTGTGTTCTGTCTTTTCATTTGCTCACGGCACAGTAATGATTATTTTAGCCTCTAAGCCCTAGATTTGGCCTTGTCTTTTGATGCCAAGCAGTGTCCGTGGGGACAGTCTGGCTGAGAAGCTTGTGTGGTTAAGCTGGTTGGCAAAGAGTCAGGTACAGAGCATGGAAGACATCTTGATGATAGTCATTGGAGGTCAGCTAGGATGGGAAAAGAGGAAAGAAGAGCAGAATAATCAGTTTAGGTGCAGGCAGAGAGAGCTGGCTGTTGTTTCAACATGTTTGCAGCCTGCTGGCTGAATGAGAACATTTTCTAATTATAGACCTCCATCATTTGCCTTGTTAGGAGCATTGGTAACAAGCCAGTCGGCAGCTTTCTTGAGCAACTGCAGAAAGCTGACTTTTGGTTTAATTTGGAGTACTAGCTATAATCCAGACTAAGTCTCTTAAAGCTGAAGCCCCCTCTCTCCTCCCACCACTGTTGGATTACGGGAGTGTCTTTAAAAGGATAAGGACCTTATCGCTGCTTCCTTCAACACTTGTTTGGCACTTTAGATGTGGGGTGGATGGTTCATCATCATCCAATGTAGCCAGTGAGGATATGAGTCAGAGATTAGGAATCTGATGACTGAGATCAATGATAATCACAATTCATGGTTTTCAAAGCCCCTAAGACACAAAGGCACACAGATCTAAGCATATGTTTCCACTCCCATCCAAATGAATTTCATCAGTGGAATATAATTGATTTAAGAAGTTGAATCAGTTGTCCGCTTTAGCTTTATGATTAAGATATATATTACATTTCATAACTTTCCCCGGGGCAATTATGCACTGTTTGTAACAGAAACCCCATAGTTGCTTGGGTTTCATGCAACTGGAAAGTTAGAAATTATCTGGGCTATGACGCTGATAAACGCATCAAAGCTGCTGTGACAAATCTCTCTATGTATCTATGCATCTATCTATCTATCTATCTATCTATCTATCTATCTATCTATCTATCTATCTATCTATCTATCTATCTATCTATCTATCTATCTATCTATCTATCTATCTATCTATCTATCTATCTATCTATCCATCTATCCATCTATCCATCTATCTATCTATCTATCAGAAATGCACCTTGGTATGAGTACTTGTTTTCCATTGGTTCAACATTTTTTGTCTGCGCTTATTATTCTGTGTACGTTGTTTGAGATACAAATGACTCCTTCTTTTCCTCTTCCACAGTTATTAGTGTGATGATTGAGCATACATAAACACATACTCGAGCTAATGATCAAATGCAGGTTAATGGGTAAGCTGTCATGCCTGAAAGTCATCAAATCGACTTCAGCTGATACAAGTTCACAAATACATCCTATAGCACTTTTTTCAAATCTAATAATGGATCTGTTTAAAGTTTGTTAGTTGCAAAGCAACTTGCTGTTAAATTGTGTTTTAACTCCTATAATTTCCAGTGCATGGGTTGAAAATGAATCAAATTTGAAGGTAAAGTGACACTCATAACCCTTCTGATTTGAAAAATGGAAAAAAAGACAAATCTCTTTAGTCATTCAAGTCGTCCGCTCTCCTCCCATTATCATGCAGCCTGCATCCCCTGCAAATTGTTTTGCTTGACCTTTACTACAGTAGTTCTAATTATTACCATCACATAGGCCCTGTAAGGCATACAGCTAATTATACTGGACGTATCTGAAGGGACATTGGCGCATTTCTTCACCGGCGTGTCTTGGTTACATCAGTGCAGGTGATGCAAACTTGGGATAAGGTTAATTCTGGCAGCAGTAATAGTAATTAGTATTACAGTAATTGCAAATATAGGTTTAATGATAGAGGAGATCATGCTGTTAGTAATAGGGACCAGTATTCATTTGCGAAACGTATACAGCAATGTACTTAAGAATGCTATTGTGAGGTTGGGTATATGATTGAGTAATTATTGTCCAATGCACCATTTATTTTACTTTGCCTTGTCATACGTCTGAATCGACATTGTTAGTAGTGGGATACATTTTGAAATGCCTTCTATCTGTTCATGTAGTTATGCATCTCAGATGTGGGATAAGCAGTGAGTAGAAGTCCTGTTAACTGGTACATTAGATGCCATGACCTTTTGTGATTGCATCTCATAAAGACTTACTTACTTACTACAGGAAACAATATTTTTCAAAGCTCATAGATAAATAAATGTGGACATCTGGGGTCAACTATTGGATGATGGGCAACTCATGTAATGAGCCTAAGAGGGCTCCAATTATACCACTTGCGATCAAAAAGGAGAAGGAGTTTACTTCTCTTGCCCCTTTTTTTCTTTGACATTTTACACAGTAACATCTTTTGATATGGGCTGGGGAGAGAGGATAAAAAGGACTGCTAGTGAGCGCCTGATAGTCTTGAACAGACTCCAGCAGTACCGTCCTCTGTTGAGCAGAGACAAATCAATGCTTTTGCGGCTCCTGTCTTTTTTTTTTTTTTGCGCGGTTACTATGTATTTGTAAAAAAACTACTTTTCCCAGTGCATGGTACATTAAGGTTCCCTCAGACACTGAGCCCTGGCACAAGACAAAAAGAGAGCTTTTACATGACCACAGGCTTTGGCTACAGTTGACTTAATGGCTGAGTGCTGTGACATTTTTTGTAGAGCCATTATAAATCGTGAGGAGGCATGTTAGGTACTCACTCACACGCTGCATCTGTTTCTGTTCAGCTTAACAGCAACTGTCATGTTCTGCTGAATACAAAAGGGAGTCGAATTATTCGATTGAGTACCGATTGTTTCCTCTCCTTTCATTTATTAAATTCTGAGATTACAAGTAAAAGCACATTAGGTGCCTGGGGCAAGTAAAAGGATTTTTCCACTATAGAATATCAAACTATATCAGCCTAGAAGACATGATGAAAAACAAAAGACAAGTAATACTGTGTACTTCTGAATTGGGACAAAGATAACCCCTTAAATCTGCATCAGCCCAGATAAAATCCACCCCAAAGATATGTCCTTGTTAGATAGCAGCTTAATACACATAAAGACACTCAAACACAGAAAAAAGTGTACCAAGTAAAGCTTGGATAATAACAAAAATTAAAACATGTTGTTATGGCAGAACAAAAGGATTCATCCACTTCATTTCAGGAAATAAAGCTGTGGAAAGATGAGCGTAAGATGCTTTTCAGTAGAATAGATTTGACTTCATAACATAAACATGATTACAGAGAAGATATGCACTTGTGTGTTTGTGCATTTGGTTTCAGAATATAGCGCTCCCCCCATACACTGCAGGGGCAGGAGACAGATCCACCGTCTGTTCCTGTTTTCCATGACCCTGTATATCCCCCCCCCCCACAGTGAAAAACGATGTTTGCCCTAATACAAATTCAATTAAATGAAGTCAGTTTGGCTAATCCTTCTGTGTTTCAGCTGCTGAACTCCCCTCTGCCCACTCCCCCATGAATGAGTGGGTCAAGCCCGCTGCATCTGGCCCTCTCTCTACTGGCCCTGCTCTCAAGCTGCTAGGCTCCCAGTCCCTTGTGGAGATGACAGCAGGCCTCATTCCAACTTTCTGCCCCACTGCGACTGTGTATGTGTTTGTCTATGAACACGTGTTTCACTGTAAATTCATATTGTGTTATTCCCTCTGTGACTCACTGTGGAGGCAGGGAAGTGCTTATTCTCTTGTTTTCCGTCCTCTGTTGCGTGTGCTTTTCTTGTTTTTTTTATTCCCAAGACTTATTTTGTTGTCAGTTGGCCTTCACATTTTGCTGATAGTTTTAATATATTTTCAACAACTTTGAAATATAAAATTTTAAATTTTTGCACACACACACATATCTCATATTGATACTAAGTGTTGATTTGATGTCATAGTGCAGGGGTTATTTTGTTGCGACCCTGCCCATTCCTGTTAACAAGCTAGATTTACTGATGCAGCAATGATGTGTGAGCAGCTAATACTATGTTGTCATTCGCAATGCTGACAGCTGCCATTAGAGACCATTCTAAATAGGGCCACCAGATGTGCATTGCATTGGTGCACCGAAATCAACAAGCTGACTACTTTAGTAACTGACTGGAGTGTTGTCGTGTCTGCATCTAAAAGAACTCATTTGTCCATTGGTGTAATAAAAATGGTTCATGCTTAGGCACCAAGTGTTATCATCCAATCTGGATCTGAGCGCTTACTCTGAATAATGTGACAAAATGCAGTGACATTTTTTCGGAGCAGCTGGTACACGCAAGTTTTGTTTAATGGGAACTGCAAGGGTGGGGTGTTGGGGGTTTTGATAAGATGTGGGGTGTTCGGGGTTTCGATGAGACGTGATCATGACATTATGTGTGTGTGTGTGTGTGTGTGTGTGGGACGGGTTCTGTGAAGCAAGAGGACCTGCACCCATGCCTTTTTGAAAAGCCTTATCACCTCTCTATCCAGCCAGCATGTGTAAACATTGCTTGTTTGAGCGAATGGCCTGGGGTAGCTGGATTAATGAGCACTGATGAAGTTCCACTTGTTTCTTCGGTGCTGCCTCCCTATTTGCTGGAGTGACGATGATGTTGTATTGTGTCTGGAGGCGGTGACTCATTCCCTTTACCCAGTGTCAGATTAAGGCATGTCAATAAACAGACTCACTCAATCCATCTCCGAGTGACTGCATCCGTTCACAGAGCCTCCCAGTCTGTAATGAGCTGCTGCAAATCTCCATCCAACTAAAATGTCTGGAAAGATGCCTTGTCACAGTGAACAAGAGAAATAAGAGGAAGGGAAAGAAAGACGGATAGACTAACGCTGTAGGAATGTGAATTCCAACACCTTTAAGTAATTGGTAGCAAATTTAGGAAGCTCTGCTCTAACATGTCATTCTCTAGATAGTTGATATTTGTCATTCTCTTGTAGAATACTTTAATGAAATATTTATTTTGTTATATGATAACTTTTTGCTTGATGGCTTTAAAAAAACACTCAAAGTTTTGTTGTTCTGTCTATGCTCTGTTAGCACATAGGGGGTATGTGTTTACTTAAACCCCATAATTCATGAATGTGTAATATGTAAGTTATAACCCAGGGGAGGTGGTTGAAACCTAAGAGAATTTCTTGTGCTCTACATTTGTTTTTCTTCTATGTAGCTCATCATTAACAGGCACAACTAAGGATAAACACATATCTAGTAATTGTCTAAGGAAGAATAAACACCCTCTAATAATGATATGCTTTTAATGCTTATTCCCCAGGGGCCTTGAAACCTCAGTATCTGTTGAGATAAGATGTTAACCTCAACCTTCCTGGAGTGTTTTAAAACGATTACTACCTATCTCTCATTTCATGGCGAACGCATATAAACGCACTGCGGGATAAGAGGAGCAAAAAGTTTTTGGTCTGACATCTATATTAAAGAAAATCCCTCACGACTTGCCCAAAGGGGAAGGTCCTGCTTTCTGAGTTTGATTAGGCTCTACAGGCTTTAAGAAAAGTAAGTCTATTTCTTTTAGGAATCAGTGAAGATAGTCATTTTCTTCCATCCTCCCTTTTTACTATGTAAAACCATTAATCTTAATCTCATTGCAGTCCTCAGGTTTTTCTTTCTGACTTGAGGATAGTAAAAGTCAGAAAGCACACAAGCACCAAACAGGTGTTAAATGAAACTCGATCCAGCCCAATGTGTTGGGGGATGCGGTAGACCCCTATTCACTGATTGTGTCTGAGTGGACGCTAGAACTCCATCTGAAAGGCTGAAAAGCACCTGCCTTGTCTCCGTAAGACAAAGACAAAACAAAAACGCTGACCCTGAAAGTCACATGAGCACCAAAGTTTGAAACATGTCAGGGTTGAACCGTGATAGCCTGGTAAGACAACAGCTCTGACTTAAGCCTCTTAAGTGTCAGTAGGCTATGATGGAATGTAGACGTCTGCAAAGGGAGCCTATTATTTAAAATATTTTCATCATGCTGAAAAGGAGGGAAATGGCTCTGACGTTGAGGAGCTCATGAATAATGAATGCTGTTTCTATCAATGTATGTATAATTAATCACATCTCTACTAACTGGTGCCTCTAGGCCTAAGTGACATGGAGACATGTCTGGACAATTATGTGTTTCAGTATAGAAGACAAATGGATCCGAGCAATATCCTGAGGACTCCTGCCTTTTTAACACTTTATGAGTGTATGGCATTTCTGTTTTGGTGAAGGTATTTGTTGGTGTGATTTCAAAAGGAAAAGCAAAAAAAATCAAAAGGCAATAGCAAGCGGGAAGTTGTGTTGAGTGTGCCTATTGTTTTCATTGTTTTTTTTTAAAAATGTGTTATTTCGTTTGCCTGGTGAAATTTTGTAAACAAGTTATTTGAGCACACAGCTTAGAATAATTGATTGATTTACCATTGTGTGTGTGTGTGTGTGTGTGTGTGCGTGTGTGTTATCCTAAAATGCACTCTCTGCAAAAATCGACTTACTACAGATGTGCAGGAAACCCTTTTAACACACACATGCCACAGCATAATTCACCTTCATAACATGATTGATTCCCAAATTGGCTACAGGGTTTGGGGTGAATTGATGGGTGATAAAGTGAAATGGCTCACAGAAAGTGACAGGTTATTTGTCACTTATACATACTACAATTGATTATTTATAATTTGAGTTTGCAGGGTAGCCAGTTAACATTAAATGGTAATAACTCTTCATGTTCATCATGGCATCCCGCAAGCAGAGAAAAATAGAAAATATAATCTTATCCACAACTATAGCTTTGCCTGAGGCTCTCTTTCACCCTTTTTACCACTGATCCTCCCTCAAGGCCTTGCCCTCTCTAAAGGAAGAGGGAAATCTATAATTTAGCAGATGGTGGAAAAGCCATGGGAAAGTCTGTGATCGGGAAGAAGGTGCCACAGTCTCTGGTGCCAAGGGCAGGGGGTAAGAGATGCTGGATTATGGTTGCTCTGAGGCAGATAATGGTCTTTTCCCTCACACAGTATAAACAAAATAAACTCACTTGAAAGAGATGCGTTGGAGTTTCTTTGTCTTCCTCAGGGGTGACACACAGACTATGTCAGTTGCCCTGAGGGTCTGCTGGGTACTGACCAAGAGATTTGGTGGTCAGTATTCACTATGTCTTTGCAAGAGAGGAAATGTTGAAAAAGTTATTTTGAATTAATAATGTACGAGTTGAAGGATGTGAACATAGAATGAAATGATATTCCCATTTAGTAATGCTTGGGCCTTTTTTTTCCCAAATAATAAAACTTGCAGATGGAGACAGTTGTTCTTAATAAGCCTCAGAGCAGAGAACAAAAGACATACAAAATTAGATCATGGAACATTGAGGAAAAAATAGTGTCATTGCATTTAGTTCGCCCCGTAAATCCCCTTTGTTTTTCTTCTCATCCTTTCCTTTTGCAATGGGATACCAATAACAAGGAATATTATGTTTCACATTTCCTTTCAGGACTAAGGGGAGTACATGAGGGAACAGCAACAATAAACAAAGACAGGATGAACCTTGGCTCTTTCAAACCTGAGTGATACAGCAGGTTGATCTGATTGACTTAATTTATTCTGTCTATTAATCTTGAACCTTAAATGATGTGGATCTGTGGTGTATGTTTGCTCAACAAATGATTTTAACAAAATGCACCAGTCAAGCCCATGAAACAGTCCCTTTTGCAGTTGTTCCTTCTTTTTGATGCTAAATTATCATTACAATCCAACCGACTCTGCCCAGTTATCTTCCAGTGAGCAATTTTGAATCTCAAATGTTAAATTCCGTGAAAACATTGCCAGTATGCGTCTGTCTTTAAACTAAATGGTTGCCATATGCTGAGCTACAATCATAGCTTTTCAGCAATTATCCTGAGTAAAGATACCTCTTGTCAGGGAAAGGAGAAGCAGTAGAAACATTAAAACATACAAAAAAAAAAAAAAATACACCACACATACAAGGACACATAAACACATGCAAACAAACAAACTCTTCCATTAATCAAGCTGAAAGTAGAATGATGTGACACTATTCTATGCATTCCTTTTATCCCAAAATAGCACCCTATTAGCATATATCCCTCTTTCCATCCATATATTTTTTAGCTTACTTCCGCGCTAAAATGTTTTACTTTGTTGCAGCTGTGACAGTTTTTTCTCTCCCCTTTCCTACGATCTGTGTGACATCTGCTGAGCTTGTAGGTTGTTTACTGGTGTAACAACTGGTGTCTTCACTTCCCCACCCTTCTTCTTTTTCTGATGCTCCCCATGCCCCTGCAAAACGAATAAACTTGCATCCAGACTGCAGAACCAATTGTCACGCTGGGAGGAAGGCAAATCAAATCTTACAGCAACTACTAGGCAAGGAGATTGCTTTTCCTCACAGCAGCAAAAGAGCAAGTCCATTGTCCCTGTGCCCCAGGTTTTTCTAGTGAGAGAGGTTCAAAGGGTGTTTAGGGGGAAGTAACTTGGCTGCTGTTGAACCACACGACTCCTGCAGATCAGGTCTCACCCATTTCCTCTCATCTACCTTGTGACACCAGAGACTACATTCCTCTTTTCAATCCTTCAGATGAAATGGAACAATAATTATTGGAATAGAGTGGCTCTGGCCGCCAAACTGGGGCCGCTCAGATCACAACAACTCATTGTCCAACCTGATTAAGTAGCCATTTGCGGTGTCCTCGGTGTAGCCAAGCAGCGCTCATGCTCTTGCCTGAAACTTGACCCCCAAGGCAAGATATATTGACATGTCCTCCAATTTGAGGTCAGTCAGAAATGTGGGGGCAGACATTACATTTCTTTACAGGAAGCCAGGGCAAATGCTTCCATTCGTTCCTTAGAATAAACATGCAGAGTGACTCATCTGTGCCCCAAGGTTATTCATTTTTTGACTACTTATTTCTGTCAACATTTTCATAAATAGGGAAAATGTGGTCATCTTTGTTGAATCATTTGATTAATGACCAACTGTTTTGCTGGAAGATGAGCTGTAGCGGAGAAGATAGTAAAGCATAATGTGACATTGAAAGCATTCTACATTCACTTAAGGCATGACATTTTGAAAAGATAGAAATACTTGTCTTTTATTAGTCTTATATTGTTAATTACTATAATATACAGGCTTTGAAATTCTTTGGTGGATACATGCTTGTTTATAATGCCAAACTTACTCAAGAGCGTGCTAAACTTCTGTCCTTTCTTGATAACCTTCCAATTATCAGCTTCAACCACAGTGATTTTAACACGATTATTTTTTTATCTCGTCTATCAAATGTAGTTTCCCTGCATGATTCTCATGCCCTGCATTTTCATTATTCACTAGCAGGGAACAAGGCACTTGTAAAAGACATAGTGGTTTAAAGCGTGTCCATCGGGGCTCGGTGAATGTTGCAGCGTAATCAAACACACTGAAGTTCTTAGCATCCGTGATTTCGATAAGAGTCACCGATAAGTCACTGCTGCTTTCAACTTAACGCAGCATCATTTGTGAATTTATCTTTCATTATGATTAATGAAATTAATGTGTGTTCCGACTTTTGTTACCTTTTTTGCCTTTTAGCAGTGAATTTCAACAAGGAAAGAAGTCAGTAAAACAGTACATAATACATAATTGAAATTATGGGTCTGCTCTTTTGTAATAATGAGAAGTTTAATCAAGTATAATGGTTAAATGGAAAAAAAAATATATTGAATTGAATGAATATAACCTTCAGTGCAAAGGCAGTACGTAACCCATCATAGTATCTGTGTTTAAATACAAAACATCTCGTTTGTTTTGTGCAATGATGAGAGTACTTGCTTATGTTTTTTTTTTTTTTCGAAAACTGACTTATTAAAGAAAAAAATGGATGGATGGACTCATTGAATCAGATAACATGTCTGAATGTCATAGTATCTGAAAAATAACAAGACTCAAAATGACATGAACACTATGATAAAATGAATCTTGCTTTCAGATTGTTTTCATTGGTAAATTGACCTGTTAGCTAGTGGTTTACAGATTAGATGGCCTTATATGCAGCAACCACTTACTTACTTGCGTATCTATTTTTAAATCTCCCATAGTAACATTTGGATATTGTTCCCCCTGCATTGTGATTTCTTGAGCATTTTCAGAATGTTGTGTCTTATTAACATGTAATTAGCACCTAATTCAATCCAATCCTTTTGTTCTCTTTATGTAGCTGGGAACCAGTACCCTCCGCAGCAGGGCTGTTTTCAAATTGCAGCTCACTTCACAATCAACAACAGCTTTCCAGCGCCTGTGCTAACCTTTCTTATCTTAGGTTGATTTTTCTTTTCTTTTCTTTTTTTTTTCTTTCAACAGGACTTTGATATTGGTACTGCAGACTTCCCTTGGAAGTTAGTTTATCAGGATACATAATCTGAGGGTTTAGAATTTCAAGTGGAGGCTATGCTTTCTTTCTACGGAAAACACCTGCATCTTATCAAACTTTTTGAAAGGGTCATATCCTGTATTTCACAGGGGCTGCGAAAGTCATTCTTAGAGGATGCGATACCCTTTGACCTGCTCACATCTTGCCTTATGTGAGTTAATACTTGGCAGAAACAAGAGTGTCTACCTGGTCAGTGTGTATCGACTACCCTATCCATGTGTACTTGTCAGACATTCTTTTTTCCAGATAAATGTTGGAAAAAAAATTGAATGTAGGATGCCTTTGAACTGTATTCTCTAATGTGGGTCAGAGATCTATCGTATGCATATTTTGAAAGTCTTTTCATCTGCAATTGCAGAGTTAAGATTCCCTTGGTACTCTCTTAATTTCATATACTTCTCTTGCAGTTATTTATTTAATAATTCTACATTAATGTCTCCTCAAACATGGTAAAAGTAAAGAGTTCAGAGCAGAAAAAAGGGAAACTTTTCTTCTGCCCCCATCTGCGTGATAGTCTGTCCTCCCTAATGACTCCATTTTAAAGATGGGCTAACCAGCAATGGAGGGAGGGTGCAAGGGATAGAAAGCGGGAGGGTAAAGAGGAGAAGAGAGGCTGCTCTCGCTGCAGCACTCTCCTCAGCTCTCAACTCCCAGCCAGCCGCTCTGTGTGTGTGCTTTGAAAGAGAATAGGATTCAGCCCTGTAAGGCTGAGGCTGCTCACTGGTTCCTTTGTGTGAAATAACATTTTTACTGAAAGCCAATTACTAGTAACATTATTTTAGTTTCTTCTGCTATTAAAAGTACCTCTCTCTGTTGCCCCACATTATCCCTCAATCACAACCCCCACCCATATTTCCCCCGCCCTTCTTTTCTCTGTTACAGACGGAGAATTATTCAATTGACTCTAGTTACGTGAACAGCCGAGCCCACCTCATTAAAAGGTATGTCTTGATTAGGATTTTTCATAAACTACTTGTTACCATTGTTATTTGTAGGTATTTTATCTAATGAGCAGTTTGCATGATCACTTTCTTGTTCTGATCCAGTTAAATGAAATGTGAGGATAATAATTTGGGGAGAAAACACAATAATCTGATTAGACTGATTAGATACTTTAAAACAATCTAAAACTGCATATTTAGAGCAGGAAAAATCCTCATTGTAACTACAGAAAACCTTCAAAGTAATTTGTAATAATGTTCAGATAGGGCACTCATTACTGGAGCTGCAGTTATTTATAGCTAAACGCAACCATTTCACGATTATTGAATTTCAACTCATCTACCGGTACTCCCATTGTTTTTAATGAGACCCATTTTCCAAAAAAATCAATACATGGGTTTATGTTTGGAAAAGCTTGATGAAATATATAGGGAAATGAATATTATACAAATCGTACATCTGGAATAATTCATATGATACATATGAATTCAGATAAAGAGTAATGCATAAAAATGTATGAGATGCGTTCATTCATCCTCTGTACTGCTTATCCAGCAGCCAGAGTCGGGGGAGGCTGTAGTCTCTCCCAGCTGTCAATGGGCGGAAGGTGGGGTTCACCATGGACTGTAAGCCAGTCCACATATAGAGGCAAACAATTATTCACGCTCTCATACGCACATATAGGCAATTTTGGGTCTCTAATGAACCCACGTTTTGGACTGGAGGAAACTCCCCGCTGACACGGGGAAAATTTGCAAACTCCACACAGAAAGGTCCCCTGCTGAAATCCAACCGGGACCTTCTTAATGTGTGGCAGAACACTAACTACTGCGCCACTGTGCTGCCCCAATTTATGGGAAGATCATTCTAAGTTTAATAATTAAAATGACAATACCAGGTGGCACGCTGTGATCAGCGCTTCAACCTCACAACACGTAGGACCCTGGTTTATTGTCCACAGTGGGTCTTTCTGTGGAGTTTGTATGTTCTCCTGTCTGTGTGGGTTTCCTCCGGGCTCGCCAGCATGCTACATGCAGAGCTGTAATTGGAAAAATTTGGAAAATTGTCCAGATGTGTGAACGAGAGAGAGAATGGTTGTCTTGATATGTGGCCCTGCCATCGACCGCCGACTCTCGTCCGATGACAGCTGGAAGAGGCTCTGGCCCTCCACAGCCCCAAGAGCAGGATAAGAGGCAGATAATGAATGAATGTGTGAAAATGATAACAGTTTGAAATGTAACTAGCTATTGCAACAGAACATATTGTCTGGCTTTAAATCCTCAGAGTGTTAGGCCAGGAAAAATGACCGAGGTATCATTCAATATTAATGAAGGTCATAGTGAGCAAATCTGAGCTCAAATCTCTTAGATTAAAGTTGAGGAAATTAATGTGCTCTGTAAATAACTGCTTATTGCTTTTATAGAAACTAACCACCTCCATGTTCAAATGTGTGAGCAGTCACACCAGATGCATTTATTTATTTATTGATTATCTTTTTCTAAAGATGATCTGAAATTACAATCTAAGATTTCTTGAAAAATAATCATGTTTTACTTTTTTTATGAATTTGTGAGAGGTGTTACATGAGAGTAGACTTACATACACACTGAAATAGATAGATTTGTGGGGATGAAGGCAAACTGGAAGGCACAGGGTCATATTAATTCCCTCCAACCGCAGAGCTGTTTAAGCCTGGCTTTCTTCTGAGGTCTTTTTACCTGCAGGTGTGGACCAATCCAGGCTTTTATTTTAGTTTGAAGCCATCCTTGCCTTTTGAAACCCCATTATGGCAATTTTCCCCAAAAGATTCCTCCCTTTAATGTAAATAAAGAGCATTCAAGTGTGGGCCTTTGCAGCACACTACAAAGAAATCCCCCTCAGGAGCCACTGAGCCTATGGTCTGGGACAGGTGCAATTACAGTGATAACATCATAGAGCCAGCATTTCCCTCCACTGCAGTCCTCCCTCCCCGGATGGAGAATGCTAGGCTTGCGCTAGGGAATGCAGTATTGTCCTTCACATATACTCCCTTCCTTTTTTTTTTTATACATGCTTGTTTATCTCATAGTTTTCTCTACATTCTGTAACATTTTTTTTTTCTCCTGTGTAACCCAAATTCTCCCCCTGCATGAAACATTCCTCATATTTCCTTCTGCTCAAAGAACACATGTTCATACATGCACGACTATTTAGTGTTGTTTGTAAGGGGGAATTTGTTCCGATGGGATGGATATCAAATGAAGGGAAATCACACTGTTATTGTGCAGCTGTTGATTGTTCCCCACCCTCTTTATTGACTGTGAGCCCAAACAAGACAGATGCTCAGTTTGCATGCTTCCAGCATTTCCGACATCCATCTTCCTTCCAGGAATTCCTGATTACTGCAGTATTTGTTTGATAGAAGTGTGTGAGTACCTCCTGTTTGCACAAGATGCCCTTGAAGTCAGTGCATCCATCCAAAATGTCCCTGTCTGAAATTCCATTGCTTGCATGCTGTCCATGGAGTAGGATATTTCCATAGACTTGAAGCTCTTTACTGGAGTTGACAACAAGTGTAAAATAGGACCGTTGTCTGCAAAGCTCAAGCATTTAGCCAGGACATATCCACAAATAAATGACTTCTTACCGGTTCTCAACTGTATATTTAACTATAACTGTAACAAGAGGGTCCAAGGAGGACCTAAAGGGGACACAAAGAAAAACTTGTAAAACTTACTGTAAACAGGGATGACCATGCGAGAGAAGGTGGTAGTTAATCAACTTTTTTTTTTCTTCCCCTTCTGGCCCCCATGTAGTACATCGACATTCAAGGACCTGGAGGGGAACAGTCTGAAGGACAGTGGGCACGAGGAGAGCGACCAGACCGACAGTGAACATGATGTCCAGAGAGGACACTATGTTGACACAGCTGTCAATGATGTGCTGAACATGACCGTCCCACCCAATGTTTGCCAGCTGCCAGACCAAGGTAAGAATGTGTGTGTTCGCTCTTTGTGGGCTGTGATTGAAAGATTGCATCACCTGGAATATTTTTGTCAATGACAAGGGGAGACCTTTGTGTATTGTATCACATTCAGCACTCTGTTTATGTTCCAAAAGCATCTTTCTTTCAAAGTGCAGTCTCCCCACGGTGCCCATTAGGAAAGATGATTAATGCAGTGTATTTCATCTAGAATGCCCTACTGATGTAGCTAAGGCTACACACTTACTATTATTGACTGATTGTGTTGATGTTGATGTCCGCTCTCAAAGGAAGACTGACTTAGATGAGTTTGAATGGCAGCGATTAGACTCACAAAGGTAGAAGGTAGAAATCAACATATTTCTACTTGCCCTCATCTATTATTCAGGGGTATCATTTAGCAAGGAATTAATGTTGATGTTTCATTTCTGCCTAACCATTTAAAAGGACATCCACATTTCTGGCAGATGTCAGAGAATGTGTCATGTTCATCTCAACTACTGCCAGTAAGACTGAGAAGAGAGTGGGTCAGTAAGTGGGAGAGAGCAGAATGGAAAAAATAAAGCTATCTGGAGCAGATCCAGATGTTTTTATTCATCTGAGGGTATTTAGAAATCTCAAAGGAAACACCACAGGTGCAACGGCTCAGCAGAGCATGAGCATTTATGTGAAAATTGCAAATATTTTTGGATGAAACATGATCCTACCCTCAATAAAGGAGAGAAAAAACTGAAAGTATGGTTTTAAAAACCTGTATGTAAGTACTCAGTGTTTAATATCATTTATTGTGTCTGAAATGCATATAAGTTTTTTTTTTTTTTTTATGCTCCTGTTTTGGAGCCTGTGCCAAATTATCTTCCCCCATTTAATGCAGAATTTTTAATAAAATTCTGCTGCTTCAGTAATGTGACTTTGTCACTCCTCCTCAGCTCTCACAGAAACTAAATTTTAATGAGCATGAGATAACAAAACACGTCCTTATTTTCATCATTTCTTTTTTAACATTTGACTATTTTCATGAATGTTGTGTGGGTGTATTTGAAGAAGCATTAAACGTGTAGGGCTTTGTCAGTTTTGTACCTTGTACTTTTTTTAATGTCCGACATCTCACATAGACCAACTTGATAATGAACAGCAGATAATAAATATGCAGATTGTTTAAGCTAGCTCTAGCGTTTTTTCTGCAAAAATCTTTCCTCTAACAATACATGCTGATGATCTACTTTTGAGATATCTATATTGGAGGAAAGTTAAAAGAGATAGATTTGAAGGCTATTTCAAGTGGAAAAACACAGAAAGTTGTATATTCCCTTTTCCTTTAATGCCCGCAATGATTGCATCTGCTGCAATTAGATACACATGCCTCTTAAATGTTTAAAGCAGCACCACATTGCTGGTAAACAACAATAGGCAGTTTCACAATGCAGCCCATTTTGTTTTACCAGTAGGAATGGATAACAACAACTATTAGTTTGGAATTTAAATTTGGTGCTCTTTCAGTTTCTTCTTTTTTTTGTCTGCGACTGTAGACAAATTCATTTTTTGGCCGCAAATTCTCTTCAATAAGGCTGAAGGACAATAGTTTTGATTGTATTTTACCTTCTTTCTTTTTATGATTGTATTTTTACTTCTTTGTTTTTAAAGTGCTTCAGTGGCAATGTTCGCTGAGATAGTAATGAAGGCTTGTTCCTAATTCTCAAATGCATCAACTAAACATCCTCACTGGGGCAACAGTACAACAAATGAAACTAACCATTCATTATAAATCCCCAACATTCATCTTCCAACAAGTTTTAATTACCGGCAGATGATATTGCCGGTAATTATAGATAATATATTAATTCTACAGATAAAGTGGTAATGACTTACATATCTGCTGGTATCAAATTTTCAGATCAACATGTTATATATGAAAGTCCTTTCATTCAGTTGTACAGATATTTTCAGCAGGTATCATCAGGAGGCCAACATTATGCGGATGTTGATATTTTTTTTTAATGGCGGATGTGATGTTAACGTCACAACATTTTCTGCCAAGCACTTAACTTGAGAAGTTCACAACAGCTGACGTGCCAGTATTTGTTCATAAATTGTCCTAAAAATAGCCAAATATTCACACGATACGTTTTTGGTCCATTTTGCACGTGTAACTCCACTTTCTATTTAAATGTAGTTCTAATATATTTTGGGATTTTTAATCATGCCTCTATTAATACCAGCTCGATGCTCAAACTTCATAGTTCAGTGGCGTTGTTAGCTGACAGCGTTGAAAAGATTCGGAAACACATGTGGATGCTTCACGCAGAGCAATGTTTTTCGAATGTTACTATTTCATGTCCTTTATTCCTTTGAAATTTGAGAACATAAATATACAACAATTGAGGCTGGTAAGTTAGAAAAGAAGCTATAACTGACATGATTATGTCATTCTAGTTTGAACTCATGTCTCTTAATTGACAAAAATGGACACCATGTGCTCATTATGTTGAGTGAAAGGAAATAATCATCATAAAACAAATTGGATGTTTACTACGGACTCTAAGATGTCTTCTGGGAGTGACTCTGTTCCATAGTCTTTCTCCTCTGCCATCCAAAGCAGAAAACATGTTGAGAGACCGCTATTGCCAAAGGACAGCATACACACTGTGGGATGGAAGTGTCTTGTTTTTTGTTCTGTTTTCTTCTGTTGATAAGTGTTTAGAACAAAGGGAACTGGAAAGAGAAAGGTTTCAACTCAGGCTTTTACAGTGCAAATGTTTACCATTCCCAGTACCATGTAAAGGTATTGTTTGTTTAGGAGAAAGCTGTTGCCTTTGCAAGAGAGCCCTGGATCCTTGTAATCTTGTTTGAAACAACATTTGTATGGCAAGAGTCAGCTGCTTTCAAACTATGCATTGCATTGGTGATTTGTTTCTGTATTAATTCACAATTTTGATAGTTGGCATTGAACCATAAATATTGAGCCTTTTTAACACTCTTCATTAATCTTTGCAGCAGCTACAAAGTAACTTTCAGAGAAGTGATTGTGAAAAGATTTTAGACTTAAATCTCAGTGAATACCTCTCTTTTGAATCCCTGCCAAGAATCTAAAGAGTGTCTGCTCTCTTTGAAAAACCTGACCTGAAATATCCTCACAGAGTGGATTAGACTGGGGAATTTGAAGAACAAATTACATTAAATCTGTTAAAAATCTATAAAGGAAGGGCTATCTTTTATATGTAATGAATCTTGCATATCTACCAATAGAATATAAATGGATGATATCACTCTTCTCATAAACTGTGAAGCAGTACTACATAAAAATGAATTCTTCTTTATCTTTATAGGCATGTCTATGAAGTTCAGGGGATTTGGTTGAAAAGTGAGACAGTCTAGCCCTGGCTCTTTGGAACCATTGGTGTCAAGGGAGAGGCAAAAGGAGCTGACTCTGAGGAGGCTCCTTTCAAAGGGAACAAAATCTATTTTTCCACACATTTTTTTGATTGTCATTGATTACACTCAATTCCTCACAGATATGGATGTGCGATGATTTTTTTGTGGAATAAAAATCACGTATTGTTAAAATTACTCGCGTTATCTACGCAGGAGGGGATTTGTGAGTGGGATGTTTTAAAGATGTCGGATTTCTTGGTTTAGAGGCCTATGGTATTGGAGGGATTTCCAGGTCAATGTGTAAAAGTTAACCAAAAAAAGCTTCTCCTCGTCGTATGGTAGACTCAAAGGGATCCACCACTGCTCAATTAGCAAAAGCAGGGTATAGGCATCTTTTATTTTTGACATTTTCCTTGGCCTCCACCTCTGGAGATTAGGTTTCATCTATCTGTTAGCTCCCTGTGGGTGTGTGCCTGAAGCTGGTGCCCAGGAATGGAAGCCCCTCCGTGGGCCACAGGCTTTTCCATATTCCCTTCTTCCATCAGCCAATCCGTAGGGTTTCACTGTTCCTAATTGATTTCAACTCCCCCCAGTGTCTCCCCTGTCTCTCTCTTTTCTCTGTCTTTCTCTGCATGTCTTGCTCTTTCTTTCTTTCTTCTCCGGTTTCATCTACTGACTGCAAACATCTCAAACCCACATACCCCAACATTGTGCCAGTCAAGCAGTTCCCTCTCCCTATTAAAAAAAGGGAAAAGAGTAAAAGCACCTCATGTGTTTCTGCTGCAAACTTGCCCTAAATTCAACACAGGTACATTTCTAGTTTGCAGTTCTCTGATCTACTAACAAAAATGCTGACAGGTGTCAAAATCAGGAAGGCAACAGGAATAGGGGTATGCTGACAACACAAGAGGGGGGAAGAGAGTGTGTGAGGGAGGCAGAGATGGAGAGATAAGGTGAGAGTCTAGTAAGCAGTCTTAGTGAGGGAAAATAGAAAACAAGCTCTCTGACAGTTAAGTTTTTAGTTTTTTTTTTTTTTTTTGTTTTGTTTTGTTTTCTTTTTTTCTCTCACTAACGGTAGGTGTGTCAGAGGATTTGACTAAACATCTGATTGAATCAGTCAAGACTATGCTTTTGATTCAGGCTGAACACAAAACATGTTACCCAGTCAAGTTTTACTACTAGATTAACATACAAACTCTATAGTGGAACCATCCATTTTGATTTGCATTTCCCTAATCTAATGTTGAACCCATGGAAGTAAAATGGCTGACAGTGACAGATAGCTCAGTGCAATACACGCATTAAGTCAGACAGAATGTGCACAGTCCCTGTACAAACCCACCGGGGAATCCTTGTAAGCAGGTGTAGTAATATGTGATTAACGGCAACGGCACAATTTAGCCTGCAAGATATATAGAGGAAATAGTGGAAAGTATTGAGAATCAAAAGATTCAAGAGAACATTTTTGTTCATGCTTTATTTATTTATTTATTTTTTATTTATTTGTCAATTTATTTGTTTATTAAATTCTATTTAATTCTATTTATTTATTTTGATCACAGTTACTTCGCTGAATAATAAATCAAGTTAAACAGTAGAGAAGTTGGCCCTGTTGTATTCAAATTATCACTTGTATCAAATGGAGCTGACCATTATTTCTATTCCCCTGGTAATTTATACTAGTCTGCTGTCAGTTACAGACAAGAATGTTGTTTTCTTCACCATCTTTGTGTTATTCATCTCAGTGTGTTAGACAAGTTTGTACACTGCTTTTATGTTCAAAATGTTTAAAAATAGCCATTGTCTCTTGGTAGTGTTTGTTTTTTCAGAACTTGCATAAGTAAATCAACACATGCTTTAAATTGCACTGTTCATTCCTTCACCCCCTCCCCTTTTTTAATATAATTCGAAGGGGGAATGAGGCAAAATAAATAAATGAAAAAAATACATAAAAAGGCTTGCTTTGTTTCTCTAAGTTTTTACAAGTATGTCTAGTTTCCTTGTCCCCCCCCCCTTCTTGCAATAGACACAAACAAAACAGCACCTTTGGCCAAGATACAAAATATATTGTTACGTTTTAATGCTATAATGACATCACCTGGACCCAAGCTCCCCTGAATTTACCCACCCAGTGTATTTAATCAGCTCAAGAGGAAACTGCTTATCTTGCTGCACTTGTCACGGATAGCGCATTGAACATATCAGAGTGAGAAATGGGAATAGTTCATTATTTTCTAGGGCTCACAATGAGCCTGATGTGTCTCATTGCGGGCCCTCCACTGACAGCTCATTTTCTAGACAATCCTGGCATTCAGTTCACAACACGGCAGGGCAAGAGAGAGAGGGAGACAGAGAGAGGGAGGAAACATAGAGACAGAGAGAAAATAGGGCTCCGGATCTCCATTGCTTATTCATGATGCTGTGGCATGCTAGGTGTGTTAATAATCTCCACAGAAACCAAGCGAATCACAGTTGTTTGTTGAACACCTCGCCAAGCTGGGCCCAAGTCAATAGCAGATGGGAAAACAGGGGGATCAGAATGATCCCAGACAGTGGGAAAGAGATTAAGAGCACGTAATATGCTGAGATTGATGGGGGCTATGTAAGAGAACAGAGAGAACCTGAATTTAAAATCTGACTGTCGAGCTTGGGTCTTTAAGTGTGTGTCTTTAAAAGGTTAATCAGCAAAGAGACAGAGGTGGGAAGATAAAGAGATGGCATCAGTCATGAATTCTTCAGGTAAGTGGGAAATAGTGTGAAATCTAAGGAGTGCTGTCGCATTCTCGCCTCGACCAGCCTATTGTGGCTGCGATTGATTTCAGTTCTTGTCTGAGGCTTCGAGGCAGCGGCCATTTTTACCGCACCATTGTGTTTTTAATTATTTGAGGTTAAAGCGTGTGCACAACCCCTTCTCCGCTGCAATATAAAGCAAGCGGTTATAAGATTGGAAGTGTTTCAGTCTGGGCAGCCCACAGCCCTATTTGTAGTTACATCTCATATTAAATGAACTACAAAGTTGAATAGAAAAAAGACTCAATAATTATGTTACACTTTTTTTTACCTACTATTAGAATATCTCACCCCTGAGGGAATTGTGTTTTGTTATCTGCTTAATAATCTGCTCTCCTAAAACATCATCTATGTTATTTTGAACATTTGTGATTATCTACCTTGCCCTTCATGAGGATTCTTGCATGGCTCAAGACATTTTCTTTATTTCTACACTTTTGTCTGTTGGATGTAAATCCAACTTAATGAGAAGGTAAAAGTGCAACCTTTGCTGCTCAGTTCTTCATTTATCTCCTTCTAGCCAATTTACAGAGCAGACGCTTGTGCTTGCACATGTGCAATGGTAATAAAAAGGGCCCCAAGCAATTTTTTCTTATGAGAAAAACAATGGTCCTGGCATTTGAATCTGATGCTTTGTCACTGAACTGATTAAATAAAACTTTCAATTTGCATCTCGACTTAAAAAAGTCGAATGCCAGTAGCTGCTGGTTCTCCGGACTTAAAAACATTTCATAGTATGTGCTGTTGATCTTAGGACAACTGGATATCCTCTCACGCCTTCATAACAGCATGACTTACCACATCCTTGTTGTGATGATATGACTTTGGACTGTTGTAGAGTAAACAACCTGATCAAGACATACTATACACATTGACTAACTCAACAGAGACTCTGTCTGTGGCTGTAAGTGGGCAGGATAGTCACAGAGAGGCTGCCAAAGCAAGGCTTGTATTACAGGGATCCCAGGATATCAGACACCAAGCGGCCTGTGCGCCCCCCAGGCAGGGCAGAGTCTGGCAGCTGGCCTGCAGCCCAGATAGCTATAATCAGCTCCATTACCTGTAGCACCAACTCCCATTTAGGAGCCCTCATAGTGGAACCATGGCTATGCTGCAGATATGCAGGATACTGTAGAGTTTGAGAAAACTGCAAATAGCATGGGTTGAAAAGCTATAGCTGCACCTGCTGCGGAGACATAGATTGTAAACACAGGCACACGGTCGTAGTTTGCACACCCCGCTTGCGTGTAGTCTTTTGGGAGGCATTTTCTGGGCATTATGTATCTTGGCAGAAGGCATTTGTTTTAACTTCTGCTTCTGTGAAAGGGCAGATTACGAATATATATACACTGCTCTGTTTAAGGGGAAAATCAGCTGTCTCCTGACAAGAACATTGTAGCTGGCAGTTTTCTGTTCAGAATACAAAGAGACATTTATCACTGCAGCTGGGGTATGGGAAGAAGAGAGGAGGGGGGCTCCTTTGCTGCAGCAATGTGCATTTTTAACCCCTGCTGCTTCCTCTCTGTTGGAAAAGCACATGCCCACCTTCTTTTTTAATTGATTTTAGATTTTACCACACTTTTTTTCTTCAATTTTTAGTCTACGCTGATGCCTTTATCATCTTCCCCACACATCCTGTTTATTATCTTGGATCTTTTCACCTTCTTTCTCTCATCAACATTTTGACTAGAACATATACCATGAATATGCAGAGTTCTCTGTCCGTCTTCGCTGTTGCAACAAAAGGTTACTACCTTAGGCATACAGACATTGTATTTCCATATTTCTCTCTGCTCATGTATATTCAGTGAGACATTTTTTTTTCATCCGCTACATTTTTGAGCAGTTGAGTGATGTTTTTTTTTTATTATTTATTTACTTGTATTTTTTTAGGGACCATGCAAACACAATGACGCTTATCATAGAGGGATGTGCACTTTGGACTCCAGCTCAAGAGAATTATCATAAAGGTCAAACAGAAATCATCCAAACGACATGACTCGCTCCTGTTTTTCATTCATCAATTAGTGTCAGCCTTGCTTCGCTGTCCTCTAAATGACCTTGTGGAACCCAGTTCACTATGCTGTAATTCAACGTTTCGAATGGGGCTCGCTAGTGAGAGACTGCTACTGCCCCACATAATAAACTATTGATGAGAGAAATGATGCAGAGTGACAGAGGAAGGACCTGGAAAAGTGCATGTTGACCAGTGGCGCCTTCCATGACCTTTTCTTGGACGTAACACTGCACAAGCCATTTGAATTTTCTTTACACACTTTCTCAAAAGTGACAATCTTTAACCACATGGACAATCTGCTTCTCTAACATCTGAATGATGAATGCTCTTTGAATAAAAATCTGTAGGTTCACTGTTTGAACACAGTCATTCTGAAGTACTGCATTTAACACAAAAGAAGAGTTTGTTGCTGTGAAGCGTATGCCTGATTTAGTCCGTTCAAGTGTGAAAAAGGTCAGCAGTTGAAGAGGATATAAGGAGGTCTCTTCATTGTGGCATGTCTAGGGGAGGTGGATAATCAAATTAATTCATCACCATAGAAAACATTCACAAAGCCCATATGTTTTGTACTACATCTACTCACAATATGTTTCCTTCGGGCTATCGGAAATCTTTCTGGGCATTAACATAATTGTAATTTCACATTAATATGTTATGCAGGCATTTTAATAATATACCTATCATTACTTTAATGGTATTATTTACATAATCATAATCATCACAAGTGAAAATAGGGATAGAAAATGCATTACACATTTGTCTGTTGATACTAGCACACACAACTAAATGAGGAGCTTTCTTGTTTTCCTTCAAAATTATGTATGGCTTGCCAATTGGACTTATCAAACCCCACTGTCCCCTTCCTACTTAAAGGGGAGGATAAAATGTAATGCAAGAGGTCGGCTGTTAAGTTTAATAGCACTCAGGAAAGTATCAGAGGGGGCTCTTGTTAATGATCTGCCTTTTCTAATGCAGTACTCATTAAAGTGGAGGCCAGAATGCATGCAGAGGGTAGGGAGGGGACTGTGACCAGATATTACAAACCCCCCAACGTTTACGATCTCCAGCAGTGGTCTCGGGCTCTTTTGTGTGTCAGGCAGCACGTCGTGGATACCCTATGCTCCTTCAATGCTCAGGTCAAATTAACATCAGAAAATAAATAAAGCAAGCAATCGGGCCATGACCTCCCAAGGCCATGGTGCTGCCAGCCTCTTCAACCTTTCTCCTCCTCCTCCTCTCCTGCTCTGCACATACTGTAGGTCTAACTAGCTTGGATCTGCAGCATAATGTCAAGCTTGGTGTTTGGCTTTACCACGGGCCAGGTTGTTCCTCGGCTGTCTCTGGAGAAAAGAAACTCGAGATTCGAGGAAAGTGAGAGAATTGGATCTTTGACACCTGTCACTTCCACTCTGCTGCACCTTGCTTCCCTGCCACACATAAGGACTTTTCATGTCACAGCTCAGCATGTTATCATGAGTGGGCACAGGGCCTGAGCAATCCAATTACTTCCACTGTGTCAGACCCCTGCCATCATCCTTATGTATGCTATAGTTATGTTCCTCAAATCAGAGAAGATATGCCTTTTAGTTTCTTTTCCTTTTTTCGACTAGTCTCCCACTTCCATGTCAATATCTGTGTTTGATACAATCTGCAGCACTTCTCATGGATTAGCAGTCTGCTGTCAGTGCTCTATATAGTGAATTGGTGGATGATGGGACTAGACTGTGATTTAAAGTAGTATAAAAGTGAAAACTGCATCATAGGGAATAATCAAGACTCTAGAACAGTGGTCCCCAGGGTCCACAAAGAAAAAATCTTTCTTGGAACAAATTATATTTTTTTCGTTAGATCTCCCGCATCATGTTTTGAAAAACAACTGTATCCGCCTTCGCCTTACTGCTGCACTTAATAACAATAATCATAATAATAGTAATAGTAATAATAATAATGATAACCATAATAGTAATAATAATAATGATAATAACTGTCAGATATAAAGTGTAATTTCTATATTCAGATTAAATACTGTGAACTGACAAAAGTTTTTATCATTTGAACGACAATGCCTCTAACCGGTCTTTGAAAACATTTTCACACATAAAACTGGTCCCTGGTACAAAAAAGGTAGGGGACAATTGCTCTAGAATATATCATCTTAACCCAGATTATAAATCTGATTGCTTTAAACCGCCCCCTGCATCTGTACAGAACAAGAGCCTTTTGTTATCTGAATGTTAAAATGTTTGCCTCAACACTAAGTGAGAAACGGGTGAACTGTCTTTTAGATAATGATTACTGCTTTAATGACTCTGTCCCTATGAATTCGTGTTTTGCACAGTGAGATAACCTTCCACTCACACTTCATATTATACCTTTGCGCACCACTTCTTGCTCTAAGAGGTTGCTGAAACAGTATGGAAGGAGAAAAGGAAGGAAATGAGATGGTAAGGAAATCATGCTGTTGCTCCTGTGAAAAGATAAAATGGAATATAAAACACATAGTCCTTTCTGACACAAAGTGAATGTGACTGAATGAGATGGCATGTTATATTAATTATGTAAGGCTGTACTTTTGAGGCATGACTGAGGCTCACAGAAAGAGGAATTACTAAGAATTGGTATGCTGGCCTTGTGTGCAGTCCCCGTTTTTTTGGATCTAGATATGTTGACAGACACTGAAGGTTTGAGATGATAAATAGAAGCACAAAATGCAAAAAAACAGAATAGAATGCCTCAGCAAGGATGTATTCTTTTAGATATACACCTTGATTTTGAAGCATAATTTACCTTTATCTTTTCGATCATGTTCCCTAAAATATCTAGTTAATAAAATATAAACATATAATATAATATGATATAATATAATATAATATAGAATCATATGATATAATATAATATAAAATATTATAATATTATACGATTTTTTTTTCTCATTGACAATTGTCAGTCATATTCATATTGTTGTCTTTCACCAGGCTAAGGAAATCTTTTCCCCACTATTCCAAGCCCCCCTGTAGCTTTCATCCACAACCCAACCCCATTCACATTTGTAATTTAAGAATTCCACCCATCCCATCGCCCCCATTTCTTGCTTTAGACCCAGGGGTTTGGGAGCAAATTAGGTTGTTAGCTCGGTCAAGCTTAAACACAGTATTGCTGCATTTGTTCCAGTATATTTAAAGATGTCCTCTACCAATGTATTGTGGGGGAAATGAGGCAAGTACACAAAGGCAAGCAGCCTGCCTGGCCAATATTAAGAGTCGGCATGTCTACAACTAGAATGCCAACTGCCTGCTGTGCTGTGTTTCAAAGGTGCATACAATTATGAACCTGGAAGTGGAGCATCGGAACACAGGTTAATTTGAAGCCCATCACTTAAACGGAAGTTTGGATATGGGGAATATTTCGGTTCAGTTTGACAGGCTCAGCTAGTCCCTGGTTACTGTCTTCATAAAATACCAATAAAAAAGCTGGACATTAAATCAAACGCTGAATTAAATGTAGATTTTTTGTTTCTTCTTTGACACTAGCCCTGAATCACTCCATATCATTTTGTATCTGTGCTTCTCTGCTCTGACTTCAAATCATAAAAAGGAAGACTACAGAGAATATCACTACATTATGATATTTTCTATCTTGAAAAAAGACATTTCATGGATGTTTCATCATGGTTACGCTAATATATTTATTGTGATCCATGTCAAGAATTCAGTCAGTTGATAAGACCAAAATAGTATTGTATTAAATATACTTGCGGGCAAAGAGCAGACTTTTTCATCGATATTAAGTTGACTTTTTTTTTTTGATCTACAGAAAAGTAAAAATAATCAAAATAAAAATCATTTGACTTACACGGTAGTTGGTGGATATTCATGCTGCTGTTATTTGATATCTTATTTTCAAATTATTAGAGTGATCAAGTGGTGACTTTTTAAACGTTTCTTGATTGCAGCGAAATTGATTATAAAAAAATTGTTGCAATTAATGCCTCGTAGTAAGAGCTTAACCATCATTTTTGCCTTTGGTTACATTTCTGTCATCCACATATATATTGGATTTCATTGGAGAGTGCATATTTCTCCCAAGTCTCAATATGCTGCAGCTTTTGCACTGTAATTTAATAGATGAATTCCTTTCAGTTTGATTTGGGACCCTCAGCCAGATGTCTTCCTTGAACCAGGGTATTAAAGCTGCTCTCGACTATGTGACCATGGTTTTCTGTAACCCAGTCCTTTGTGTCCAGTAAGGTTAAATTAGTTCAGAATGTTTGGAGCGATGATGCCCTGTGAGGTGCTGTCATACATGAAGATGATTAATGATTTTGGCGGTTCTAAACCTTACAGATCACCCCAGATCTGATCAGTATGAAGCTTTACCCTTCCAGCAGAGAACATGTCACAATATGACAGTATGGTTCTGTAACATGTGGGTGTCCCAGTTGGTGGATGCAGGCATAGTGTGGCAATGGAAAGAGAGGCTGAGATAGATGTATATGTGTGTATATGTTTATACTTTATTTATAATACACAATGAGGTAATAATGTGAGATAATCCAATCCACAGTGCATTTCTACTATAACATACAGTCCAATGGCCAGAAACTATGCTTTGTGCACAAGAGAGTTCCACAATGATACAGTGATTTATAAGCTGTGATGTGTTTTTTTTTTTCCTTTTCCCTCTGCTGTTGCACATCTGTTTAACAGATGCTGTTTGTACCAATTTAAAAGACAGTGCATTGTTTGTCAACATGACTTTGAAAATGCATTCTTTATTCCTGCTAAAGAATGCAGACACTGGGCTGGGTGAGCCTGCAGCAAGGAAGACAACAGGGATAGCCAAAGTAAATATTTTCCTTGAACTTGCATCTTTTAAAACAATTATTGGCAAGCGCATAGAATAACAAGTGTGACTCAAGCTAAAAAATAAGTTGAAGTGACATTTTGTAGTAGCTTTTGTGAGGGCACAGGCTGGCATGTTGTAACTGCCAAGCTGTCAGACACTCTCTCTGGGGCTCAATGGATTAGACATTGAATCAGTTCTTTACAAATTGAGTGGTGCTAATGCTTATGAACCTCTTGCTTCACCAGGCATACAAAAACAGCTCGCCTAGTGATTCCAATTTCCTTGGCAAGTAGTATTTGACAACAAGAGTCAGAGGATGACTGGTCAGATGGACATAAATGGGAGGAAAAGATCTTTGGATGGATGATATATTTAATTACATCACTTTACACTGTGTGAGCAGTACTGATGAGATGAAAAAGGAAGAAGGGAGGAGTAGACATATGAGTGATTATTTTTTTTTGGGGGGGGGGACTGCAATGGATGAATATCAGGGCGTCAGGCTGGGGGGTGCAGCATGATGAGGCTGAACCAGATGCTTTGGGGAGAAGGAGAGGACTCAGTGCTGTAAAGAGAATGATGGCACAGTAAGGGTACCCCTCTACTGTTTGTAAAAACAAGACCATCACACTCCATCTTGCCACTCCCACAGGAGCCAAGCCTCTAGGCTGATTTATGACCCACAGACTGAATTGGCTGGCTGGGATGACAGCAGTGCTTGGACTCTCCTTTTGTGAGAAGTGCATGATGCTGCTTGACCAGACCTCTGCTGACCGTAGATATCTCCTACTGTTCTAAAGGCTTCCTCATCTCCATTGTCAGGTCCGGGTAACGCAAAGCCTGCTCGGTCTTTAGCATTAGCCACCAGTAGATACACACCCTCTTTACCGCTGCTGCCATATTTTATGAAACATCATCCCCTGTGATATTACAATCAGCTTCTGCTTCACAGGTGTTATTTTGGCCCTGAAGTGGCAATTAAGATTTAATCAATCTGTGACTGCCACATTAGAAAATTAATATTGAGGAGATTTAGAAACATTTTACTGTCAAAAAAAACAATTAATTTCAAAGATGAAAGCAAAGTGTACAACATTTGAAGTTGGTAGCTTACACTATTAGCATAAGCTTGCCTATTGACTGTGCCACATGTGATTTTTCTGAAAGGCAGTTTGAAAAAATTCATATCAATCCAAACAGATGTTCTGAACAGAAGAAAGGGAAGTGGGATTGGTTGACTTGTAAAGATCAGACATGATGAACTTAGCTCTCTTTGTGAGCAGGTTTGCTCACAAATGCCGCCCTTATCCACCAGTCTGTGAATGGGAATGCTAATTGGTTGTAAAATGCTCAAGGGTGATCTAGAGCGTATGGTTCAAAAGCCTTTGGGGTGTGTCCAATCCTTTCAAATTAGTCTAGTAATGCATAATCTAGGTATAGAATCAAGTGCAAAGGACAGAGACTTTTTTTGCTTCTAAGTCAATAATGTGTGTTTTGGGTTTAAAAGGATTTACCTTCCTGCAGATAGCCAGGAGAATTTAAATTGCTGCACTTTTCTTTATTAAAAAGACATACTGTGCAACCCACTTGAGCCTCATGTAGCTGAAATAAAATTTCGGAATTTAAATGCTTAGTCCTTCCACTGGAAGTAATCACCATATTTAGTGGTCTTGCTGCAACATCTCACGATATTTGTGCACTGAAGTGTTTTCAGTGAATGAAAGCAGCCTCAAATCTTTGAAGTTAAATGTTAAAGAATGTATAATATAACACTATTAAGAACATCTCTTGGCAAATATTCAGTGGTCTTGTCCTGTGAGAAACTTAAATTCTTATTGAACATACATCGTCATGCTTCATGCGAAAATCTGTGTAGGCGTGACATTATCAGGTGCAGTGTTGTTAAGGCACCAATAACAGACTTGTCCATAATACAACACCACATCACCCTGTGTGCCTAAGTACATGCAAGAACATTTGCTATGAATTGATCTTGCAACTGTATATGGAAATGTGGGTGTCTATGCTGTGTATAGGAGATGTGACTAAAAATATGTCCTATAAAAGCGGTCAATTTTCCTGTATTTATCGACACAGAGGTACAACGTTTTCCACCCAATGGCTAGACTTGAATAATAGCCTTTTGAAAAAGGCTTGTTCGATAGCTTTGTCAACGTACAAGACAGCAGTGAGACCAGTGATACTGTATGGATCTAAAATCAGTGACAATGACGAAAAGACAGGCGGCAGAGCTAGAGGTCGCAGAGATGAAAATGTTGACGTTTTTTTTGGGATTGACAATGATGGATAGGATCAGGAATGAGTCCATCAGAGGAATGGCGCATGTTAGATGTTTTGGAGAGACGGTCAGAGAAGCCAGACTGAGAAGGCTTGGTCATGTACAGAGGAGGGATAGTGTATATATTGGCAGACAGATGCTGGAATTGGAGCTGCCAGGCAGGAGGTCTAGAGGAAGACCAAAGAGAAGATTTATGGACATAGTGACAGAGGATATGAAGGTAGTTGGTGTGAGAGAGGAGGATACAGAGAATTAGGTTAGATGGAGAAGGTAGATTTGCTGTGGCGACCCCTGAAGGGAAAAGAAGAGGGTAGCTTTTCATTTCAAAGTTAGTTAAAGTTGAGATATACTGGTTAATTAAAAGTCACTCACAGTCAAAACTTTTGCAGACCACAACTAAAATACTTCAGGGTTTCAGTTGCACCTTTTTTTCCTTTCTGTCACACCAAATATATCCTCTTTACATTTTCTCTGTGTTCAGGTGTATCTATTTTTGTGTTACCAAAGGAATCATGAAATCTATTGTTAATAGTTCAACAAAAATGTCAACATATACAAAGAAAAATACAAAAACGTTCTGTTATAAGATGATTTATATGGCCACCCTGGATGGTCAGCAACTTTGAATCATCTCACCTGTTAACCACCTTTGTCTTATAGGTTCTTAGAACTCATTTCCTACTATATCTCTTATAAGATATTCCATCCCATATCTTATAAAAGTGACACCCTTTAAAATCATTGTAAAAACCAAAAAATGCCCAACAATACTAATGGTATTCGGCCTATTCTGAAAATTGTCAGTATTCATTATTTTCCAATCCATTTTCAAAGTGCCGCTTAGTGCATTTATAAATCTTGAGGGATGAATTCCACAATAAAATTGAATGTGCCTGATTTCACAGCAAAATATATCAATTTGATGTGTGATGTGTTGATTTGTTTATTGATTTTTTTTTTTTTCAGCATTCTTGCATTTTAAGATTCAAGTTGTTGATTGTCACATGCACAGTGTGCACGTGTTTCCATGTACAGTGAAATTCCATTTGGATATACATTGATAAGAAATAATGGTAGTGTAAACATTATTGGCAGTGTGATAAGACATTATTGTGTAACATTATGTAGCATATGTGTAACAATTACAGTAACAGTAATTGTTCTCTTTCAATAAGATCTCCCTCACTAATTGCTTGGTATGAAATCATAAATAGCAAATATCCCCAGTGATATTTTGCTCTATATTTTAGCCTACTTGAAGACTGTTCCCCTGACTGATCAGTAAACTTGTTTTCTTGATGACTTGGAATTCATGTTGACATCAGGAGGTGCCCTTTTGTTCAGTACTTGACTCACTGCTGGAATGGCCTGTCATTCATCTGTTGAATTACAGTTAGCTTTTTTCTTTTTACAGATTGTGGTTTATTGAAGGTCGATGGCCTGTCACATTTTTATTTAAATTTAGTTGCTTCTGTTTGTTGTGGCCTTTTAGAGCAACATCTGCGTTTTATGAATCTCTAAGCAGAGGCAGGATGTGTCAGTGTTAATTGTGCTTGGCTTTCATGACAATACCATTTACAACCCAGTTGCTCTGCCATAGACCTTTGAAAGGAAGGCGCCAAATCGGTATTCACTGCATATGCATGCACTGCAAAGTAAAGAGCATAAACCATGTGTATATTTCTTTGTGCCTCAAGGCTTTTCATGTTTTGAATGTGCTTCAGGCTGCTGAAAAAGCTTAAGAATTTAGAGGAACTTGCATTCATCACGAGATGCTTTGGAGAAACTTGAGATTACTAAAATAGAGCTGTTCTGAAGCATACAAGCTTATGTGTATATTACGAGTTTTAAAAAACATTATTTGTATATTAAGATGTATTGAAAGTAAATCATTATCAAGTTATGTGTCAATGTTAAAAAAAAAATATTTATGTTTATCACTTACTCACTTTATGATATTTGCAATTTTTACAGCAATGGTTCTCCATCTTTTGAAAGTATGAATTAAGAAAAAAAATCCTACCAGTTTTGAATTCTCCTAGGTGATAATTAATCTGTGGACTAGACATTTCCAGTCTGTGTGGTACATTATATTACCAATTAAGCAAGAGCGTGATTAAATTTGCATTCGCTGATGCAGACTTCATCTTTCAGTGTCACAGAGTGCATCATAAACACACAATCAAAAGAAACTAATTTTGTGCTACCCCGGTCTCATTTTGGACTTCGGTCACTTATTATCTGCATTCTTGGTGCTGGTGTTCATGTTTTGTGCCCACAGGCAAGGTGACTACTCCACAGCCTAAATGTCTCCTATTTGGAATCAGACAGACTATGACACCCATTGCTTATTCATTCAATCATTTACTGACTGTGTTTTCAGTTTTATCAGATTATAGTTTATGAGAGACAGCTCTGGCATACCTGCCACTGAAAAGCTAGTCTCGAATCTTTAAATATCGATCCCCTGGGCCCAAGCAGAGAAGCCTCTCATGAATGCTGTGAAAGGATGGAGAAAAACAGATCATTAGTGATTTTAATTAGGTGATCTGTCAAGCTGCGATTGCCAGATGTAGGCGTATGCATTTGGGTCGATAGCAATACCCCTCACAATTCCCTCTTGTCACCTTGAGCCACTGGTATCCAGACTGTCACGCACTCATATAGAGGCAAGCAGAGGAAAGTTCATGAATGTGTCATTGCGCACGTCTGTTGCAGGTTGTTTATTTTTCTCTTCCTTGGAGTTGTTGGAAAAAACACTTCAGAACAGAAGCAGAGAATTTATTTCATATTGGTCACTTATTTTTAAAGTGAAATACATGCGTTGTAACCAAGATTATTTGTCTCAATTTGAATAAAAAAATACTAGATTGATTTTAAATGTTTTAATCAAAGCATTCTAAAAATGCCATTAAAAACAGTTTAAGGAATAGATCATAACAACTGGTGGTTAATGTGATACGATGCTTGTTTTCAAAGTCCTTTCCCTTGAACATAACAAACACCCAAAAAATGCGGTTCTACAGACAAGAGACAAATCTAATTTTCACTCCAACATCAAACATCATTACATATTTATAATCTGGTGCGAGATGACAAAGGCAGAGAAAGGGAGAGGAACTGCAACACAGGAACATGCCCGGTGTCTCTTCCTGCAATATTGTACTGATTGTACTGTTGCAACCCACTTCATTTTGGTTTGCAGCAAGAAACCCAATCATAGAGGAACTGCAAATTGACTTTTGACTTTCCAAAACATGTAATGTATGTAATTAACATACAAGAAGTGTCCAAAACACTCAGGTGTAGCCAGCAGATTAAACTGAGCTGAGGTTTGAAGGACCTGGAGGAACAAAGCGTAAAGGCTGATCAATGGTTTGGTTCAACAACTTGTGCAATTTTGTGTTGAGTCCTTTATGCTTCTATCTAATTATAGTCAGCTATGTGTAGAAGTATATTCTCCTGCAATAATACTGCTGCATCACTAGCTGGTAGTGTGGCTCTGTGCTTCATTTCTTTTCGAAAAAAAAAACAACATTTTTTTAAGAAGGTATATCAGCACTACTGAAAACATCAAAGAATACAATGTTAGTTGGTGATGGTGTGTGGAAACTGCAGACAATATCAATTTAAACGTGTGCGTCACTTCAATAGGATAAATGGATTTTCATACCTAGTCTTAGCCTAAAGTATTTATTTATCTTTACAACTTTAAATCAAGCTCATAGGAAAGCTCACAATTTGTGGCACACAGGGGCTGTGTAATTTACATAACAATTTACATCTTGGGCTACCTTAAAAAACCTTTTTACTGTTATTTTTCTATTTCATATTTTATTCATTTCAGCACAGACTTCCAACCTGAAAACCATCCCTTTTTTTCTATGTTTTGCCACCCACAGATCCCACTGAAGGCTTTCACTGCCAAGATGAGTGCCGTATCCTAGGCCATTCGGACCGCTGTTGGATGCCTCGTGTCCCTATCCCAGCACGTGCCAAGTCACCCGAGCATGCTCGTAATGTCATCGCATTGTCTATCGAGGCCACCACAGTGGATGTGCCACACTATGAGGATGGCACCACCAAGAGGACTTTTGCCACTTTTGGCAAAGATGGGCCTGAGGATGTGGAACGAGGAGAGATTAAGGGAAAGCGGACTCAGGAGTCTCAGGTGTGTAGCCCCAAGGCCAATGGGGGCGCTATCCGTGAAGCTGGTAATGGGCGTGAGGTAGCCAGCCCCATTACTTCTCCTGTGCACCTTAGGAGCCCACTGTCCAAGCCTTCATCTACCTACAACACACTGAAGTGCCGCGATGCAGAGCGAATTGCCAACCACAGTCTGTTGCGGCAGCCAGAAGGAAAAGACAGTGAGCCCGCTGTACGGGAGATCAACACACTTCTCCATGATGGCCGTGTAAAGGAGTCTCCGAGCAGCAAGCGCTTGAAGGACATTGTGCTTTAGCAAGCTTCTCAATGACCCACATCGACATGCTTATACAGTAAGAAGCTTTATATATATATACATATATATGAATATATATGTGTGTTTATATACATACATACATATGTGTATATATATACAGATATATGTGTGTGTGTGTGCTTTAGCTGTATGTTCACAAAAGAGCAAGTCTTTGGAACTAGGGGCACACTTATTTGCAGTATACAATATTCCTCACTCGGCTTGGACAATGAGGACAATGGACTGTATTATGCTGCAGCTACTTGTGTGCTAACAGATGTGGGTTGTTGTGATTGTAGTCGAAGTGTTTTCTCCTCGTTCGCTCTATTTCTATATACCAATCGGCATTGAGTGGACAGGTAGGATACCGTTGACTGCAAGGACATGGCCCGTGGAGCTCTTCAGCCCTTGAGCCAAAGCCAACCACTAAATTTCTGGACACCTGTGGTGCCAAAGTACAGTTATGCCTTTTAAACTACCTTTGTATCACAAATGGATATCTGCCTTCATTGGTTTTGCAGTTTGGTCCAACTGTCAAAATCACTCTTTTTTTTTTTTTTTTTTGTATAGTGAACTCTGTTAATAATGCGGTTGTAATAAACAGGTGTACATGGGATTCATCTTAACTTATCCTCACTTATTCAACAGTTTTCTGAAAAATCAGGAGAAAGGAGATCTTTCAGTCTTTTTCCTTCCGCCCTAAGACTTTCTCTGCATATCCCAGAGGACATCCAAGTGTCATCAGACTGTAAGGTCTTTACAGTATTTATACTTTATCATGGATCAAGATAAGTGAACTCTTGCTATCAGCCCATCCGCCACGAAAACTGGAAGTGGGACACGTAGATCTTTGTGTTCAAATTGAGTTGTATGAGAAAAAAAAGACTTGCTTTTGAAATCTCCTGTGCCCATAATTGATTGTAGCCCGTGGAGCACAAATTAGAATTTTGTGTTCTGGTCTTGTACTTTTATGACTACTGATTATGGGGCTAGGATAGAAGGGATCGTCACTCTTGTCTTGCTATGTGAAACTCTGTATAGGGTTTACTATTATCATTTTTATTAACCTGTTGTTCTGTGACAATCCCTTTAATGTTTGGTTTCAACAGAAAAAAAAAAGAAAAAGAAAATAAACATTGGTGTTCAACTGAAGCTACAGTAGCGTTTGTTACACAAACACAAAATAAAAAAAAAATAAAAAAATATATATGCCAAAATATATTTTATAAATAATTTAAAAATGTATAATGAGAATATTTAATGCTGTGTAGTTATTTTTTGAGTAAGTTATACTTGAAATTAACTTGCTTTTGTTCATTTGTCTTTTGTTATGACATAGAATCTGATTTGGATTTTTTTCAAACTTTTTTTATTATGATTTCAAATTGAACTTGGATTGTTATTTTTTTGCTTACTGTGTTACCCCTGGCAACTGTTGACTTGCAGTCTACTTTGTTGTAAAGAGTTTCTTATTGGTCAGTTCTTGTGCCATCAAGTTTCTGTGTGGGCTACCAGAAAATATGTTAAAAAAAATAAAATAAAAGTAAAAAAAAACAAATAAAAATGTTAAAAAAGGAAGGAAAAAAGCAAAAAAACAAAAACAAAAGAACAAGTTCACAACCTTAGTGTGTCAGTTCAATGAGCATAGAGGGAGATAGCAAAGGAAACCAAAAAACATGCAAACAAAATCTTAAGGATTGCAGAACGTTGCATAATCTTTGTATCGACAGAGGGGAGAAATTATCACTCAAGGGGCTCTACATGCAGGTTCCCACCTTGTTCCTTATTGGCCCCAGTCAAGTTTAGACAGTACTATTTCAGCTTCACTGGAGGGTAGAGAGGAGAACAGACTAGCTTTGCTCCACACTGTTTTCACCCAATACCGTTTGTGTTCAGTCGATCTCAAACAAAAGGTTGGACCAGAGTAATATAAGCAGGCTCTCTTCCAAGCCGCATACAAAAGACTTGGTGGAATATGTTGAATTAACTGAGGTCTTGTGGGAGTCATTTTGCACATCAGCAATTTGGGTACTTTTTTGCTTTCAGGTTAACTGTGTTCAATATGGGAAAATATGAATGAAAATTGACAAATTGCATTCAACAAACTAGATCTTGTAACTGAATGTTTTGCTGGTCTCACCCTTGGCTTCTGGCAAAATGAAAATCAGAATAATCACTGAATGTATACAGCAGTTTATGATTAAACTATTAAATGTGCTCTCGTTTGTTGCCTTGTTTTTACTCAACACAAGTCATCATTCAACGTGAACTTTTGAGTTCTTCCTGGGCTGACTGCTCAAATAAGCAACAGTCGGAAACACATCAATGTTTTCATGTTCCCTTTTACTGGTTTAACAAAAAAGATCAAATATCTCAGTCTTCTTAGAGTTTTAAAAATATTTTTCTTTGGCATAATCCAATCACAACATGAAATTATTTCAACTTTATTTGCCTTGATAAAATCTTACACCAATTTGATAGGAACATTATGTCTTTAGAGATTACTTGTCACAGTGGAGAACAGACCTGTCTATACTCTAGTCTAATGACACATCTTACCACCAATTTATTTTTAGTGTCTGCAACTCACTGTCAGTTTATTGTATGCTTACTTTTTGTACTTCATTATTTTTTTTTTCAAGTTTAGTTGGCTTAATGTTTTTGGAGGTCTCAGTTCAAAACTTTTAGTGGATGTTTTTGTCATCTGTCATCTAAAGTGGTAGGCTGGGTGGAATTATTCCCCTAGTGTAGTCAGGAAAACAAATATTAATTCTAAACCTTGTGAACTGAAGTGTGAACTGAGCTATGCACAATCTTATTTTATTCTGATGCAATCTGTAACTGGAAGCCTCATACACAGCAAGGTTGAACTCCTCAACCAAAAGAAGACACATCTTAAATGTCACCTCAGCCATTGACTAATGAGTACATCACTCAGCACCAACTCAGATGCTGACTGGTTACCATATGTTTAAAAAAGTGAAATAAAGGTAAGCAACTAAGAGTTTTCATTACACAATTTTGTCAAGGCATTTATTTATTACATGTATTAGGATTCTTTCAAGAAAATAATGGATGAAAATGGCATGTTCGACATGTTACGCAGCATCATGTAACTGTTGCATCATTATTACATTCTGTTCCAAAACGAATGACATTTAAAAATTTCAAGTTCTAACGTAAATAGGTGTTCATGGGACTTGGCAGAATATTCTTTATTAGTTGTATCATTTTATTTTGCATGTTTGCTTTTCACTGTCAGGTATTACATTCTGGATTATTTGGCTGGTTCTTATTTTTCAGACTGTGTGGTAATGTTTTACTTCTCTGCTATATAATCAGATTGGTGGTAAAAAGATGGTAAAAACTCATCAGCAATAGCACATGTATATTGAACAGTACAGTTTATGATAAGTAGCCACAGAGCTGAAGGAGTGTAACGTGGAGACATTAAGTTTGAAGTGATTCACAGGCTACAAAGGATCTAGGACAAAGAACCATAAAATAGAATAAAATAAAACACGTGGAAAGACAGAAAGAAATGTCTGCTTTAACGATTACACTATGCAGTACACCTGTTTATTCCATTAGTGAGTGACTAAAATTTGGATTATAATGACCTGCAACATATTTCATTCCATCAACAGGATATTTTATTGATGGTGTTCCACTTTATTTCAATCTTAACTATCAGCAGATTAATCTGTGTGGTCCACCTTATTGTTTAAATTAAACAGTTATTTCTGTTTGTGACAAATTAGATTCTTGTTCAACTTTTTTTCCTGCACAAATGCCTTAATATAGGTCTCTGTGTATATTCTCAATTCTGCTCCCTCCTGAGTAGCTTTTCACTACTCTCCCTTGTTAATCCAAAATGTCAGTCCAGCTCTTCAAGCAAAATAGGAAGTGACCCCAGGATAAAGAAAAAACAAACCTGTGTTGTTATTACTATGTTTAACAGTAATTTGATGAGTAGACTATGGCTGAAGTAATAAGTATAGAGCTGGGACTGTCATTAACATTCATTTTTGCTAATTTCCACAATTTAAAAAGTATGTATTGGAAGTAAGAAAGTGAAAGGGGTCTGCACAAGTTTTGATTGCTGTATTTTGACATTTCAATACCAATAGGGGGTCACAAATGCCTCTTTTTAAATATTTAAGATCCCTAAATGTCATTTGAAATACAGTGATTTAAGACTCCCTGGCCACTGGGGTTCTTTCACAGCGATGATGCCATGGCCGATGATGCAACACAATATCCCACTTGGCAAATTTTTTTTTTTTTTTTTACTTTAAGTGGAAAGGTCTAAATTTAAAAAAGAAAATAGTCTTTTGGACTTTCTATAGCTCTTTTTTTTTCAATGACTCCATGTTTTATTTCCAAAATCATTTCTCTTGAGCAAAGTTGTTGCAATGGTTCACATGACCACTTCGAAGCAAAAAAAAGTTGCTGGTTCAATTAAGTTTCCATGTTTTCATTTGGTTTCTCTTGTTTCAGTCCACAAACCGGTCACACCAATGCAACAGGTTAATTTCAGATTGCCAATTTTTCATAGGTGTGAATGTGAGTGATTAGTTAATGTCTCTATATGTTGCCCTGTGACTGACTGGTCACCAAGCTTGGGTAAAACATCCCATCCCCCAGTGTCAACTGGGACTGGTCTGAAGACCCGATGACCCTTTATTTGGGGTATGAAGTATAGAGCATAAATGAACACGCTTATGTGGAGTGATGAAGATAAAGGGGAAACAGATGAATAACAGAACACATTCCAACACTGGTGAAAGAGGAGGGAAATGAGCAACAGGAAGCACACAGCTGCCCTGTATGATAAGAAAAGGAGGTTGGCTTCATTTCTATAATTAATTTGCCATTCCCTCCATACCCTCTGGTGAAGCCAACATGAAAGCTGGGCTGAAAGTGCACTTGCTAACACATCCATTAGTCTATGAGTAGGATCTTGTTTCTTTCAGCTAAGTTCCCCTCTCTTGGGCAATACAACTATTCTCGCCTCACCCCAGTCAGATGAATTAACCATACCTTTTCAAAGTAATATTTAGACCCCTGGGTTTCCATAACAAACTGGTGTGAATTGAAGACCCAGCCGACTTTCCATATTAAGGGCAACAACATATGTGTTTCAAAAACAAGGAAAAAACAAAAAAACTTGTTGCTGGGCTGGAAAATGTTCAAAGTTTCATGGAATCATATTCTTCATTTTCAAAATGTCTATTTGTAATGCAGGAATTAAAGTTGTTAATCTCCCAAATAATGCTTGTTCCTGCGTACTTAACGACATCAGATTCACAGTGGTCATGGAGAATAGTCTCCATTACGGCAAGATTTATATCAAAGGTTATCCGGGCGCATATCCTATTAGCATCCTATTAATGTTTCAATTATCATTGCACAAAATGGTGTGAGAAAGAATCAGAGAACAATTAAAATGATTTATTTCTGACAAAGGCATTCAATGAAAAACGCACAAAGGGGACCTGCAGCCTTGCATGCCTTCAAAATAGATAGTTGCTTGTTCTTTTGAATGAGCCCCCCCACCCCCTAACAAATGCCCAATCAGGCACACTGATCTCTGTCTCCCCGGTGACCTCATTCTATCAGAATGGCTTGCAGCTGCTCCTCATTATGACCAACTACTCCTATTCACTAACCTCTGGTGAAGGTTCAACGTGGATTTAGGTGACAGCTGACAGAATGTTCTAAACATTGAGGTAAAATTCAAAATGACTCACTTCTTAGACTTTTATTTTTACCATCACTACCAAATGAAACTTTGCCCACTTAAGTTAAATGAGTCACTGCGAATTTATATAGGTTATAAGTTTGAAAGCCAAATTGGCTAGCATGTTGGTGACTACACTGATACTATATACTGTGAAATGTTTGTGTTGAATTATTTTACTTTTTCTGTTTTCTCTGTTTTTTTTTTCTCCTTTCTTGATGATACGACTTGCCAGTTTCTCGTATCGGAAATGCAAAATTAGACTCCTTTTGGCATTTATTTAAAGCTGGCTCACAGTTTTAATAAGAAAAAGAGTCCTGATCTCAGATCATGTCACTGGTTACTGGGGTTAAAAAGGCAATTGTTCAAATTTCATCTCTTTGTCTGAACATCACAAAATATAGATTCAATATCAAGAATTATTTCCTTATCCAGTATGGCCACAACACACAAGTGATGGAAAATTATCAAGAAAAACTGCTCAGCAATCGATGAGAACACACTCCATATGGAGTCTTAGAATATACTGCCGAGGCAGTATGGATTATTGTTTTTAATGTTTGTGTGGTTGGTCAAAGCTCACTTAAGACTGGGAGCTGCAAAAATGGTTTGTCTATACTAGTTACTGCTCATTGCATTTGCCTTGGTTACCTTGTTGTGTTGTCTTTACTGCTTTGCTTGCATTTGATAAGTGCCCTATTTTTTGTTTTCAAATCCCACAGGTTGTTTTGATCTGTGAAATTTCTGTATGGATAGTTTAGCTTTGCTTAATATGGTGAAGGCTGAAAAGTGATAGGATCTGAAATTAGTCGATCAGCGAGACAGCACTTTTTAGATGTTGTGGAGATAAAGTTCAGACTGAGATCCTCTGGACAATAAGCGGAGGGATAGTGAGTACCTGGCTTGAAGGATGCTGAAGTAGGAATTACCAAGTAAATGGACATGGAGTAAGTTGGTGTAAGAAGAGCTGAGGATATGGTTAGATTAGGGTACACTATTCGCCGTGGCAACCCCTGAAGAGAGCAGCTGAAAGGGAAGGAGGGATAGTTAAGAGTCACCGAATAGGTGGGCTACTCTATTTTAAATTCATTTGAACTGTCCATCATTAATCGCTATCTGACTATATATACACGATTGCAAAGCCTTGGAATTTTTTATTACAATTACATTTTTCAAAGACAGATGTCTGCTCGAGCTTGTTACACCTTTCATTGAGATAATTATCACCAAAGCCAGATTTTCAAATCTACCAAAAGGTGGGGTGAGTCTTCTCCCCACATCTGTGCAGCTCTCTGACTGAGCCAGGATGGGGATTTGATTGTTCAGACCTTTCCAACTATTCGCATCAGTTGTGTGTAGTCTCACAACCTCGAGGAGTTATCAAATTATGATAACAAGTGAAGTTCATATTGATTATAAAATTTCTCCTGGAAGGGTTTCTTCTGTTTGAAAGGCAATTCTATCAAAGAAAAAAAAGGAATGCGAGGAATTACCTTTTGTCATAGCTTTCTGTTCTATCGAAGAGGCGTGTCTTTCTCACAATGAGACCTGGTCCAGTCATTACTATCAGTGAGAAGACTGATTAGCCTCCCCCATCTCCTTACCTCAACTATTTATCAGGGTTGGTCAGTGGCTACTTCCCTTTGTCAGAGCCACAAAGGGACTATTCTCAGCAGTGAAATGAGAGACTCAAACAATAGTCTACATTCATGAAGCACTATTGAGACTTCGGTGAAATGGAGAGCTGTGACTGCAACATTCCCCCAGCAATCTTTAATTGGAAGTGATGCTAGACAGATCATATCATAACCATTAGTGATGCCCCGATAAAACTGACCTGGGAGCAGCTTCATAAGGCTTCTTTGTCGAAATAGGGTTCGATGAGTCCCAGGACCCCTCAGTCTGCCATCTCCAACAGCAATCACAGTCTGACCTCGGCCACCTCACTCAGCCCTTAATGCCCAGGATGCTGGCTTGGGGACTGTGCAGCAGGGGCAGTTGACCTCCCTCTCTGGAGGATAAAAACGCTGATAGCAGAGACTAGAAATTAAAGACTATGGCCTTTGAAAGCCTCCATTATTGTTGGTAGGAGCAAAGCAATGAATCTCACCAGCCCTCTCCATGGGCATGCATTATCGAAAGGGTGATTATTTGACCTACACTCTCTGTTTGGTAGTGATTTCTTTTACCCTGGCACAGTACATCACCTGACCTCTGTGCCCTTTCAACTAAAGGTGCACAGTGTGTGGGTGAACTGTTTCAGACTTAGGACCATAAGTGGTAGAAAGTGGTATCTAGAATTTCAAAGGAAGAATGTAAATCCAAGCAGAGAAAACAAAACAAATCTGTTGGTCTTGGGTGTTTTGAAATGAAGCCTTAACCAAAAAAAGCTGATAAACAGTTTAGATGTTCTGATGCCGCTACATTATTGTGGTCCTGGGAACTGACTGTAAAATTTACTTTCTCTTTAAGTTATTGCTATAAACTTTTTATGTTCTAATATTTTCATGTAAAAAGTCAAGTATCATCAAACTTTGGAGTTTTTCAAAGTGTAACTTTATGAGCATACTGTAACAACTGATCAAGCTGTATGCATTTATAGCTTGTTACTTGTTTCTTCATCCAACAGACGACAAACACAATTTTATCTGGTCTGTTATTTTTATCTTTTGTCTAATCTTGAATTCTTTCCCTCTTTCTACATTGAAGTTTTCGTTGCTCTGGTAAAATCCTCTGAAATATGAAATCATGTTACAAGTACTTTATTGGGAGAAGATTGGTATTATGTGGTCATATAAATGACTTTATGTGTTTTGAATATGATGTTATTTATTTGTTCATTGTTTTTCTAGAGGATGTTTGTTGATGATTAATTGCAGAGACAATCAGACTGAAAAGATGGGTTTGTTTTAACAGACTGTTAGTATCTTAAACTTGACACCATGGTTACCGTTGATTTTAGTCTAGAGCATTACCAAATATTGACAGGTTATAAGTTATTTCAAGCATGACAAGTTTGGTCTGAAAACTGGACGAAAGCAACTTCCTTGTGTGTCATTTTACAGGTGTTTTTATTAACACAAAATAGCTGCTGCTGCTGCCAAAGTTGTGAATGAAATGGGCCACATATTAGTTTATAAATGAAAAAAAAAGATGGCTAAAATCTAAGGTGGCCCAGGAAAGGTTCAGACCAGGAAAACTGGATCGTGCTTGACTTTCTCTTGCTGACTGATTGATCGATTGATTGGTTTAGCAATGTCATCCGTCAAGGATCCTGGGTGGAATACCAAGGAGGAGTTTGAATTGTTTTTCCAGCGGACATACAAGCCAGTATTGCTTGAAATTTTGGAGGGCGACAATACGTTTTTTAGTCTATTGCTACCTCTATTGTTCGAATGCACTGTTTAGTCCAACAAAAATACAATACATTGTGTTTATTCAAGATTCAAAGTGTTTAATGTCACATGCAGAGTGTAGAAACCTGTTTCCCTGTACAGTGAAATTCTCAATTGCTGTCCGCGGTGTATTTGGATATGAGAGAGAGTGAATGAGAACAACTTTATTTATATGTGGATATGTGCTGGTAGGAACCATGTAAACATTATTATAAATATGGCTATAGATATGAAAATGAGCAGTGCAATGGAACAGCAGCAGTACAGTAAGACAGTTGAGTGCAGCTTGGTGTGCAACTCAAAGTGCAGGTGCAAGGATGGGAAAAGTTGTCCTTAGGGTGGAGGAGTCCGCTCTAATTGAGAAAAAGCCGACATGCGAGCAAACACATCTGCCATGGAGGGTGCCATGTTTGACTTTTTAGTTTTTTTTTTTTTTTTAATGGTGTTTAAAGGTATGACCTCCATGAGACGTGATGTTCAGTAGTTATGACTGAGTAGGAGAAAAATTCTGGAGTATGAGACTCAGTATAGAAAAAAAGGCGCAATACAGCAAGCGCTGTATACATTAAATGACGATCACCTCCCAAGGCTGTGACAACCTATTTTTTTCCTTTTTGCAATGACAATGTAGCTGTAAAGCAAACTACATCCTCTATCATCCATCAAATTCCTTACAAAGTGTAAATCTGGGAGCCTCCTTAGTAACTGTTCAGCTCAATAAACATTCAGAACGGTTTCTCCAACTTTTTTTTCTTTTATCCACTGACATTTTCACCTTAATATAATTATTTTCTACATATTTGATTTCCCTCGGAGCAAAATAATACCGGTTCAAATTTAAAAATATTCACTTAGAGCATGGACAAGTTACTTATTTTTTTCCCAAATCATTTTGACATTTGCCATAAAAGGTTCAAATTGTTCAAGGGACATTTAATTGAAATATTTGGAGAAGTGAGGGTTAGTTTGTCAAGGCCCTTTTGTCGTACCAAATCTCTTTTTCAAACATGCTTGACTTAATTCTGTTGATCTCAGAGTACATGTAGTTCTTTGAAATTAGTATAGTTACATAGCTGTCCAGAAATGATAAAATGTGACCAAAAATTATCCAAATGGTGATTTTTTTTTTTTAATTTATTTGTTTGTTTGTTTTTCTTATGAGAAATATCAACTATAATTTGATCCAGACAACACAATCGGGTCATTTAAACAGTACAACAGAAAAACTACTTTCAGAAAAACTGAAAATAGTTTATTTGTCCTCAACGATATCTACTATTTAGCACTCATTTTCATTATTACTGGACAGTGTCTAAAAATACTTAAATACTTTTTTGCACCATATTCGATTTTGATTGAGTTACTGGTTTAAAAGCTCATACTACAAATCATAAGGGAATTACATGGCAGCTGCAAAATGTTAAGATTACCTATTTACTATATATGTTGGTGTATGAGCAATACTGTCTGGATAATGCATTGAAAACAAAAGGCTGAATACAAATTAGTTTAACATTTACAAAATTACTGTGACATCAACTGTGGCATCTGTCATGCTCATTAATTTCATTAATATGACCGTTGATCTGGACTCGAAGTAGTTTGTTACTTGCTAATAAGTGTAGTAGGTAAAGGTTCCTAGGGATCATGCAGTGGGAATTTGCGTGTGTGTGTGTGTGTGTGTTTCCATTGGCACACTGGGGAGCTGATGTCTGACTGGAGGACAGAAAGTCTTGCTTAAAGTATAATTTCGCTGTTTTTTTCTGTTAAAAAAAAAAAGAAAAAAAAAGAGTGGTTTGGAAACCATAATGTCAAAACATAATTAGTGATCTGTTTTAGGATCTTGTTTCAATCTGTGTGCAACACAATTAAGTGAAAACTGTGATTTACAATGTTTGCTTGTTAAATTGGCCCCACTGGCATTAAGCTGCTGTCAATTTTATAATTCATTTATTTTTTGTTTGAGTAATGGTTGTCCGAAGCTTTGCGCCATAGTGAAGTGCTTGATGTCGAACATTCATACACAGAAATTTGCATCCATGGTTTCACAAGAATCTATAACTGACACCTCAGGATTGTTTGAATAATCTTCAATTGCTTAATCTAATGGGCACTTTTCCTTTCGCTTGTCCGGCACAATAACCCTGCAATCAAATATAAATAATTAAACTTCTATTAAATTACTTTTTTAATATAAATCTCTTGCTTGGAGTCCCAGTGTGTTAAACACCAAAAAAGAACATCTCCATTTCCTGGGAGAGCCTGCAGAAATAGCTGACTCAAACCTTTTTGGACACGCATAATGTAAAATGAGTTGTGATTACCAAAGCTGTACAAAAACCAAACAATCGAGCTTTTGCCTCTGGCGATCCTGAACTGAAAAGCATATATCCTTATTTCGTCATTCTTTGAGATGAATTATAGTCATATCCCAATCAATTTCTGGATGAGTTGTATTTTTTTCCACATGAAACATTTTTATAATCTATCAAAACAACATGTATGCTGATGACATTTGTTCAAATGCTGTTGACTGTACACAATTTATAAGAACCAGGGCTGAGGAATCCTTTCTGATTCATTAACAGACATCAAACCGTTCTAAATTGTTTTACTTTAAGCCCCCAACTTCTCCTAATACGTTCATTTCCGCCAAATTTTATTTTATTTATTACTGGGGCACACTGTCTGAAAATGGGTCAGCAAACTCCCCGGCTGTGTGATCAAGTAGTGAATATCATTTATTCCTTTTAGTGATTAACTAGTTGCAAAAGATGAAGATTTACTAGTTACAAAGATGAAGAGACGTTTGTGAAGAATCATCATTGTTTCTAATGGGCACTTCATCAGCACCTCTGGAACAATTGGAAACGATACAGCTTCTGCCGTTAATTACCTTTCAGTGATAATAATTTTCAATTTATATATTTATTTTAGACTGTCAAATTGTTTTAACTACCTACCACAGTAAACAGATCTATTAAGTGTAGAGGGTTGTCATTCGCAGGGGTAGAATTTTCCATCAGTGCTGATTTAAATCCACTGAATATCCAGAATATTATCCGTCTGAAATCAGTTGTCTGAATTTCATTGCAAAATAAATTAGCGGTGATTAGTGATTAGTGCTTCTGCCTCACTGAAGACTAAAGTTTTTCTGTTAGGAGTATGAATATTTTCCCGTGTTTGTATGATTTTTGTCCAGTTTCTCTGGTTCCCTCCCATGCAACAAAATCCTGTCGTAACTCGATTGAATACTCTAAATGTGTGAATGGTCATTTCTCTGGATGTGGCTCTGTGATTGACTGGCAACTAGTCCAAGATGAACCCGCCTCCCTCCCAATAACTGATAGGAAAGCCCATAGACCCATCATGACCCTGAATCCAAGATATGAGGTACGGACAATAAATGAATGAATAAACTGGGTTGCCATTATATACATTTTTGTTAGGGCATTCATTTTGCGCTAACTTAGAATTCCACATTAAACCTCATAAAGAAATTGAACACAGGGATAATATTTATTTCGAATTGTTTTTAAATCACTGCTATTGTAGTCTACAATAGGCAGGGAGAAAAGAGTTGAATTGCATTCACAATTCTGAGGAGAAAATTCCGGGGATTACTAAGCAATACTTCTCCAAGTGATGCAGGCTTGGGAGTGAGAACATGTAGGAACGTAATTTATGACCCGAATCACCTCAGGAACAGGATGTGAAAAGAGGACAAGTCAAGGTCAAAGAGAATATATTGTCACCCTCCCGCAGTTGGAGCTGAAAGATCCCCCTTGATGCCACTTTGGAAAATTAGATAACTTTCTGTAAAGGATTGTATTTCTGTTGTATGTGCTATTGTGTATGGTTCAACCAGATTTCTTTAAACATATTAATTAATGATTAGCAGTTTACAGCAAATGTATGTCCAAGTATCAATGTCTTACCCAGACAATCAATTGAAGTACAAGAAATTTCTCATTTTGGTACTCTGAAAGCCAAGTGAAGTAACAATCTTTTAAATAACACATCCAATTTATTGACTTGAGCAGCATGCTGCTCCACTCCATATTTCCTCTCTGGTTTTCAAAGATTAGTACAGGAACCACTGTTATCAAAGAGCCATTTTTGATGGTGTTTAGATAACTGAAAAGGAAAATAGCTGCGCAAAAACAAAAAGTGACATTTGAAACTGCTGTTAAAAATTGGAATAACAATATTATGCCTCAGTCTAATAGAGTCAGATTTTTTTCCTAATCACAAAGACCTCAAAGACAACAGTCATGTCCGTCATGACCTGCTTCGAAAAAAAAAAAATCAAACGTACACTTCTAATTTGTTTAAGTGGGATTGAATATCACATGGGCGAGTTTGATCAACAAATTTTCAGTATGGTAACAGTTTGAAAAATATATAATCTATAATCATCATAGACAACATGTTTTCAAAGTCTTTTTTTATTTGGTTTGTTTTTGCTCAGCACAAAGTTTTTATCATGCTTGTATCAAACGGAAGAGTCTGGCTTGGCACTACCAAAATTCTATGCCTCCTTGCAAAGCGTGCGATACAAAGGTTTTATTGTGAATATTAGAATTGTCAAATCTACAGTATGTGTGTATTCTCTGTCTCTCATTGGCACAGATTAGTACTAGGATATATGACAAATAGTTCAACAGATCATAAAAACTGATGAGTAAAGTTTGATGAGTAAAAACTGCTGCAATGTTTGGACATAAAATAAAATCTACTAAAGGCTTAGCCATGATTAATAAAAAACTGTACGGTTATCTAGTTATAAAATGAAAGTTTTCAAGCATTGTAGTACACAAGTTAGAATTCTATACATAAATAACAGACAAAACAACATTCTGGTCAGTCACATTTTATGTGACAAGATATGATTTCTCCCAGAGAAGAACACTTTATTGGGGCAATAAAGTGTTCTTCTCTATGTTTTAGGAATTATTACAAATCATAAATATTGGGAATATAATTAATAATCTGGCTGTAAAGAGCTGGACAACAAATGAAAGGGTTTTCTTTGATTTTTTTTAATTTCTTTCACCTTCAAGACCTTGTATTGCAATAAACAATGCTGATGAATAAGTTGCATTTGTAGCAAGTTTTAGAAATAAAAACATTTTTTTTTCTCCCATGATGAAGCTTTCTATATGTCCTAGAATTTGGGGGGGGTTTCCATTTTCGTTCATTATCTGCTTCTTATCCTACACGTAGGGTCGCGAGGGATGCTTGCTCGGCTGTCATTGGCTGAGAGAAGGGGTGTACACTGGAATGGTCACCAGTTGTTCGCAGGGCCACATATAGACACAACCAACCATTCACAGGCAATTTTCCAAATTACCTATGCGTATTTTTGGATTGTGGGATGAAACGAATCTATCAAACTTATCTGTATGGATGGTAGGTAAGGATAAAGAGCAGAAAGGCAGTTGGTTGATGATATACCTGTGGAGATATGGAAGTGTCGAGCAGAGGCAGCAGTAGAGTATCTGGCTAGATTTTTCAACAGAATTTTAAAGAGTGAGAAGATGCCTGAGGAATGGAGACGAAGTGTGTTGGTGGCCATTTTTAAGAATAAGGAGGATGTGCAGAATTGCTGCAGCAACTATAAGGGATAAAGGGATAAAGTTGATGAGCCATGCACTGAAGTTATGGGAGAGTAGTGGAAACTAGAATGAGAGCAGAAACCAGCATTTGTGAACAGCAGTATGGCTACATGCTGAGAAAGAGGACTACAGTTGCAGTATTTGCTTTGGGAATGCTAATAAAGAAGTACAGTGAAGCCTAGAGGGAGCTGCATTGTGTATTTGTAGACCCAGAAAAAGCATATGACAGGGTGCCAAGAGAGGAACTCTGGTATTTTGTGAGGAAGTCTGAAGTAGCAGAGAAGTATGTTAGACTGGTCCAGGACATGTATGCTAGAGGCATGTATGTGTGAGGTGTACTGTAGGGATAACAGAAGTTCAAGGTGGAGGTATAGCTTCATCAGGGATCAGCTCTGATCAAGCCCCCTCTTGTTTGCAGTGGTGACTGACAGGCAGGTGTGTGAGACAAGAATCTCCATTGGACAATGATGTTTGCAGATGACAAATGTGATCTGTAGTGAGAGCCAAGAACAGGTCAAGGAAATTCTAGAGAGGTGGAGGTATGCTCTGGAAAGGAGAGGAAATTAAGGTTAGTCACAGCAAGACAGAGTTTATGTGTATGAATGAAAGGAACCTGGATGGAACAGTGAGGCTACAGGGAGAGGAGATCAAGAAGTCGGAGGATTTCAGGTACTTGAAGTCAACAGTCCAGAGCAGCGGAGTGTGGAAAAGAAGTCAAGAGGCGGGTTCAAGCAGGTTGGAATGGTTGGAGAAAATTGTCAGGGGCACTATGCGATAGAAGACTATCAGCCAGAATGAAAGGAAAGGTGTACAAGACAGTGGCTTAGAAACAGTAACAATTACGAAAAGACAGGAGGCAGAGCTAGGGGTTGCAGAGGTGAAGATACAAAAGTTCTGTTTGGGACTGATGAGGAGGGATAGGATCAGGAATGAGTCTATCAGATGGACAGCGCATGTTAGACGTTATGGAGAGAAGCTCAGAGAAGCCAGACTGAGATGGTTTGGTCATGCACAGAGCAGGGATAGTGAATATATTGGTAGATGGATATTGGAATTGGAGCTGCCAGGCAGGAGGTCAGGAGGAAGACAAAAGAAAAGATTTATGGACGTAGTGAGAGAGGAGGATACAGAGAATAGGGTTAGATGGAGATGGCTGATTCATTGTAGCAACACCTGAGGAGAAAAGCCGGAAGGAGAAGACGATATATGTATATTTGTGTGTGTGTGTATTCAGGACTGTCTTGGAAAATTAGAATATTATGATGAAGTTCTTTATCTTCTGTAATGCAAAAACAAAAATGTCATACATTCTGGATTCATTACAAATCAACTGCATATTGCAAGCCTTTTATTACTTTAATATTGCTGATTATGGCTTACATCTTAAGAAAACTCAAAAATCCTATCTCAAAATATTAGAATATCATGAAAAAGTAACTTTTGTTTTTTTAATTGCATTACAGAAGACATAGAACCTTATCACAATATTCTAATTTTCTGAGACAGTCCTGTGTGTGTGTGTGTGTGTGTATATATATATATATATATATATATATACATATATGTCTGTGTGTGTGTTTATAAATATATATGTGTCTGTGTTTTTATATATATATATTTGTATTTGCATGCACACACATTATAGAATTTACCACATTGTCACTTCTATTCTCATTTTTATTGTCTCTTTTAAATCAGAATTTTGTGTGTACTATATGTATACGTCTGTATTGTGTCCTTGAGTGTATCGTCATTATTTTTATGCTATAAACACACACAGACATGCACACATCCTATCTGATATGATTAAATTTTCCCAGTTTCCCTCTCCCTGGCAGTAAGCCTCAATTTCTCCCAGTGTGGACATTCTCCCATGCACCCAATCTGACTATCAAAACAACCATCATTAAGCAAATTTGCTTTGGTGGAGGATTACCTTAATTATCATGGAATTATCACTTCATTAAAGCAGGCAGAGATAAATTATCTTTGATGAAATGAATGCAAATTGAGGAAATAATGATCAGTCCCCATAAAAGGGAAAAATTGAAGAATTTAAAAATTACGAGACTATTCCTGGAAGTAAATCAAGTCATGGAGTTACACTATCAGTCCATGAGACAGGCTCAGGCACATAATGACTTGGAATTAATTTTTTTTTGTGGCCAGGTGACCTCAGTGAACAAAATTCAATTTTATTTATTTTTTTTTTTTGGATGACGCAAATAGTGAACTTGTACTCTGCACTGCAAACAGTTTTCCTCTTTGTGAAGGACTAGTTGAAACACAATGAACTATCAGAGCAAATTAATCCTGGCCAGAGGAAGTCTATGAACCTCGGTCACTCGGACAAAGTTCATCATGGCATGCGTTGGGATGATGCCATGTGGCTGCACACCATCCTCGCCAGCAGATATAAACCCCGCGGTGATCCTTCTTCTTGCTTGAAGGAGTACAGCCCCTTTCAGCCAACTTGTGCTGTGTCTTTGTTTGCAAGCAATTCTGTATAATTTGACTTGATTCTGGTAAAAAATGAATGTATGTTTTTAATGTGGAAGTAATTTCTTTATGACAGGCGAGGTGGAATTACAAATTTTTGCTGCAGTGACCAGCCCATCTTTTCCCAAAGCAGTCCAGTCTGGGATTCTTTGCTGCGTTTAAACAGATAGTTGGTATAACTGTAACTTAAATCTACCATCTCCCATGCGCATTATCTGTATTTGATATATAACCTATAACTAAATATATAAACAAATATTTTGGAAATTAATTTTAATTCACTTTAACAAAGCCACTAAATATAATAACGTGCCAAATGTTTTATCAAACCCATTTTTATGTGGATTTTAAAATATGCATATACTAGATTTTATGCCTGCAACATGCTCTAAATTATGGAAAACACATTTAAGGAAAGTTTTAAAAGTTTTCACTTTCACTTGCACTAAAATTGCGGGGCAAAATTGAAATATTAATTTTAGTTAATTGAAATATAAAATTGCTCAATGTGTTGTAAAAAGGTATTCAGGGACTTTCACAAAAAAAAATAAGCCACCTCCCACATACTACCACAAACTGACTTTGTGGAAAAAGAGGGAAGATATAAATTTTTGCCCAGCCCTCGTCCAGATGTGTCTTCTTAAATACTTGTGTGGATTATCAAGAACAAACTAGAGCAATAAAGAGCTTAGTCTTTTGAGAACCTTTTGAAAGTCATATGTCAAGTAAAAATGTCAAAGAAGTCTCTTTTCAAGCTTCAGTGTCCTCCGTCTCCCAGACACAGAGTTTTGTCAAAAGAAAGGTGAAGTAACTAATGTCAAGGGTTTGTGGTAACTGAACTCAAACAAAGAGGTTACCAAGCAGCAAAAAATAGGAATTCACATAGAAATAAAAGTGCTTATTGAAATAAAGTAGAGTAACTAACCCCAGGACAAACTACAAACAGCAGGGAGAGAAGTATTGGAGAAAAGGATACAATACAAAACTAAATACACAAAAAAGGAGAGGTGGCTTGGCATGGCAGGGTGCACAGTTGCAGAACTGGGGAAGACTGATTAAGATGAAAACACTCAAGGGCAAGAAAGGTAAGTGGAAAGAACATGGGAAGTAAACCAAAAAAGCACAAAATAGTAAGTTTACAGACAAAAATACAACTCTTCACAACAGAGATAGAAAAAAATGTCACCAAAGGGAATGAATCACATAAGAATAGTCAACAAATTCACAAATTAATCATTAAAAAAAAAATTGCTATTCATATTTTGTTGAATTCAACTAACGTTTGATTTAGATAACCTGCATGACACAAACATTTGTACCTAACATGTGAAAATGTTGTTTACGCAGGTGAAAAACGTGTTTGGAGACATAAACAAATGCAAATTCTTTACTTGTATTGATTGACAAGGGAAATTAAAAGGACATTTCTATTGCCATTGCTGTTGTTTTATCATTTTCAGGTTGTCCTAAATAGCTAAAACTGTGATTAGTGATGATGCTTTTAATGACAAATTGTTGCCTTAAATCAATAAACAATTTGTCTAAATTTGCTAAATACAAATTCATAAAAAAACAGAAAAATGGTGTCTAATCCGTTGATATGTGACTCTATGGGAACCTTTCCCATTCGTCAGACTGTTGATGCACTGAGACTGAAAACGTGTTCAAATTACTGAAAATGTCTGGTATTCAATGTTTTTCAAGAGGACCATTAAGCACTTACATTGACTGGTGCTGTGCACAGTAATTCTTTTTGTGTAATACAATTTCAAAGATACTTCTTGCAGGGAGTTTCAGGCGTATGTATTGATCAAAAGTATGGGTAAGAGTTAAAAAAAACAGGATGACAAATTTAACAGAAGAAATATTTTTTGTTATGGGGCTACTGTATTAAGTAATTTAAATTAAATAATAGAAACTATAGAAAAATATACTTAGGAGATAGGATATTCTAATACAGTGTATGTATATTCTATAACATTTCATGCTTTTTCATTTTCTGAGACTTTAAAATAACTGCAATTTTGTAAGAGGCATTATTTCTATTATTGTGTCATTTCAGAGATTGATTTTCATTTTTATTCTTTTTTTTTAAAACCTGTTGATATATTTTTTAGATACCAGACATTGAATTACATCTTAGTATCTTACCTTGTGTCTTTGGTTCCTGATACTGAATTCATTTTGTTGTCAACCTGAATTTTTGATCCATGGAGAGGAGGTGTACTTTAAGAAAATTTGTGAATATATTAACTTTATAAGGCATCTTTGAGTAAACTTCAAGGATCAATTTAATATTTTAAGATGGAGCTGGCATTCTTTTTCTTTTTCTTGAAAACAAAACATGGTCAAACCAAGCAGTGGCCAATTTTTGTAGTGCAGACACGCTGAAAGGCCAGGTGGACACTCATTAAAAACGGCAAATGTGCTAGAAGAACAATGAGAATGGGTCTACATGGCATCTGCATTGGTCGGGAGCTTCAGCCTACTTTTTTACTCAAGGCTCTGTTTGTTTGTTGATTTGTGTATTTGTGAATTAATGAGGAAGTTCTGTTGTATTACGGTCTTCAGAATTTTGGAATAATAAAACCCACAGGAGTTGGTGCTATTAGTCTGTGTAACTTTGGGCCTACTTTGTGGCAATGTTCATTAAAAAATGTACCATTGCATAAAAGGACTATATAATCAAAGTGATTTGGTCCTGAAGAGATCCTGCTCTCCAATGTTAACTAGGGACTAACAGGGTAATAGACACAATTGGTCAGACTGACAGAAAGTTAAAATATAAAATAATACCACTGGAGTAGAAAGGGATCTTAAACTTTGCAGTTTTTTTCCCCATTTATAAGTATTTGTCTTGTGACTTTTCCATTCACAGACATTGATATTCTGGGAAGGAACCATTTAACTTGACCTTAAAAGTCTTTGCATGGTTACCAGAAGAAAATTTCATGTGTTAACTGATTATAGACAGCAGTCTGAAGGACTCTCTGATGTTCAGGGTCACTATTTTCTCATGGTTGTTTTTTTTTTTTTTTTAAAGAACAGTAGAACAAAAAAAAAATCGCAATTAATAGTACTTTTGCACATGTCAACACTGTTATATTGTTGTTTTCTTGTCCTGTGACTTCTTGTGAATTTTAATGTGATACAACTTAACTGACTATTTGTTCATGTCATTGTGATTTTATCGCTAACATAAGACTCAATTCGTGGCCATGGGTAGTGCGAACATGGGGGGTTGATGAGAAGGTGTCCTCACTCATCTAAGTCATACCAGGAAAAAGAAATAATACCATGAGTCAGTGGTTTACCAGCCTCCAGGGGAGGAACTATGCTGATTTTATGCCATTTGCATCTCAATACATTTTATCTTCACTGTGTCAATCATATTCAATTTTTTCAGTTAGATAATTACCCTATATCTATTACAAGTGTAAACCATGCGTGTTACGCCTTGTATGTCATACGTCGGCAAATTCTCATTTCCTGTAGTCAGTATATTGATGTTGCCTCACAAACTTGTCTGGCTTATTTCTGAGAAGATAAATTTGCTTTGCCCCGAGAAATGGTTGCTTTGAACATCATCTTGTCTGTGTGATTATCAGTGTCCTGGGTAACCTTGTCTACAAATACCACATCTTTTCTAGTTTCTCACTTTTCAAAGTCAGCTTTATTGTCAATTTCTCTGCATGTACTACTTCGAGAAGATCTTTCTCACAATCCCACAGTGACATGAAATCAACAAAATATGAATGATAATAATGATAGAGGGCTGCATGATGGCGCAGTGGTTAACGCTTCAGCGCATGAAGGACCCTGGTTCACTTTTGACAATGGGGCCTTTCTGTGTGGAATTTACATGTTCTCCCCGTGTCTGCGTGGGTGTCCTCCGGGTTCTCCTGTGTCCTTCCACATTCCAAAAATGTTGGAAAAAATTAGAAAATTGCCCCGGATGAATGAGGGAGGGAATGTTGTCTGTCTTTGTATGTGACCCTGCTTTTGACTTGGGACAGGTCCCGGGTGTATGCCGCCTCTTGCCCAGTGACAGTTGGGACAGCATCCCTCACGACCCTGAGTGCAGGATAAGGAGCAGAAGATTGCAGAATGGATTAATGATAATAGTAAAATGCACGGTTACATTAAACAGTAAACATTAAACAGTGACGTGCGGTGAGGCTCTGACGTCATCACAGGTCAAACATATGAACCCTACGGAGTATCTTATTCACCACTTTATTGGCAGCAGTTAATGTGTTTTGTTTAAAATATCATATCAGCATTCTTTACATATACAAACTGTAGCATAGAAAAAAAAGCACATTTAAAAAAACGTTATCATCTCTTACCTTTACTTATAAATGAAGTCCATGCCCCTCTCCTGAAGAAAAGCATCGGAAACTTGCTTGTAGAAATCGTCCTTGTCTTTCTTCAGTTTTAAAAGTCTGTCTGACTCAATAGAAATCACTGCCAGTGAAGACAGTCGTCCTTGATCGGTCCTGTTCCGACTGTATGTTTTTAGTCTTTTCAGTGATGGGAATGAATCTCTCGGTTTTCCTTTACCTGAGCATTGTGGATGCTGATGTTCAGTCTTTGCTGTTCATTCAAAGCCAAATCTATCCTGGACATCACGAATGTTTTTAGTGCGATTTGACTTTGAATGTGAGTGGCCGACCGCTCGTGTTTGATTAGGCTTCTTTGCAGATTCTTCAAGTCACAATATCCCATTTAACTGCAGACATTGTCAGAAGTTGAGAGAAGAATGCAGGAAAAGCAGAAAAGGCGCTTTCTTACTGGACATCCATACAGCCAGCCTTTTTGTGTGAACCACTTCGTTTGAAAAGACAGAGTCTTCTGTCTAGTAGTCTGAAGCAAATCTGTTAGTGCCGGCATCGGTCTTCCCTTACGTATCATCTCCTGCTTCAACTGAAATTCTTTCAGTTTAGCTATGTAATCCTCCATTTTGGAGATATAGCCAAGGAAGAGGAAAAATAATTGGATGGCTGCACTTGACTTGTTAACTGTTAACGATAGCTAGCTATTGCAAATTCCATTATTCTTTAGCCGAGTAGTAAAAAGGATCCCTAGGATCACCAGTGCCCCCTACCATGAGTCCCCGTAACTGCATGCCTCACTTAGCGTGTCTTTGCTGTCGTTTTACGATCGCTTGGCACAAGAAATATAGTTGTTGACGAAAAAATTATAAACATCAGCTAAAGTATGGAAATTTAGGCCATATATTAGTGCTTGAAGTGTTTGAAAATTTTAATAGTGACATCCACAGAGGCAGCAATACGGTCTAAGCCGCATAGCATGGCAGCACAGTTAGCAGAATCATTGCGCAATCCATAGTGGGCTCTGCTGGTTGCCGTGGCCCCGCCCGTCTCTTCTTCATATTTAAACGCTAAATGTGTTTTTTTTTTTTCCCAGCCATTTTGAAAAAAAAAACAAACTAAAAATTGTGAAGTTAGGTGGAAAATAACTTTATAGTACAAATCACTAAATAAATAGAACCATTCAATTTATTTTTCCATGATGCCAGGTGAGGCCTGGCCTCACCTACCTCTACTGCACGTCACTGACTATGGGGGTATGAAGTTTGAAGTACACGCAGATGCAGACTGTTATTATGAAAGAATATCATGTGTACAGTTCAGTGCAAAGGTCAGTGAGTAGTACCATAGTGGTGTATGGTGCAATAGCAGCATGATGGTTTTCTCAGTGCAATGTAACAGCAGTGGAAAAAAGGGGTAATGTTTTGATGTAATATCCTGTAGAGAGTGGAGGAGGGTTTGGCTTCTGGGGAGGGGGGGGTGAAGAATGAATACAAAGTTCAGCATCTTGGGGTGGGGCGCAATGGAGGGAGTGGGATAGTGAGAAGAGAGTTCAGCATCCTGACAGCCTGGTGTATAAAGCTGTTGATGAGTCTGGTGGAACAAGCCCGGGGACTCCGGTACCTTGTCCCTGAAGGCAGGAGGAGGTGTGCTGTGTGCGGGCTGGGTGGCGTCGCTCACAATCAAGGACGCTTTACGTGTGAGGCAGGTGGTGTGTATATCTTTCAGGGAGGGGAGCGGGGCACCGATGATCCTTCCAGCTGTGTTCACAATGTGCTGCAGAGCTTTTCTGTTGTATCCCGTACAGCTCCCGCTCTACACAGTGATACAGCTGGTCAGGTGCGCTCGATTGTGCCACAGTAGAAGGTGTGCATGATGGGTGTGGGTTTCGCTTGCTTGAGTGTTCGAAGAAAGTAGAGGGGCTGCTGTGCCTTCTTCACCAATGATGCGGTGTTGGTGGTCCAGGAGAAGTCCACACAGATGTCTCCTTATACATAATTTGTGAGGTTAAGTATTTGGACTGATTATTTCAGAAGCAAAATAACATTTTGTGATACCTTCTGTTCACTTTATTTTACTCTTTCTACACAGTCCGCACACCCGTAGAATTCTGGATCTTACCACCCAAGGCTAATACATATTATGTTAGTGCTTGATTCCATTTATGGTCTTTTAAAGACAGTCTGGGAAACTGTGTCTTTTCAATGCTTGCACGAGACTAATGATCAAGTGTGATATAGTAGTTGCGCCGTGGACATAGCACCTCTGAGGCATGTGTCGAATCCTATACTTGAGATTTTCAAAGCGGCCTTTGTTAGTCAAACACTGTCATCACCAGTGACTCATTTTGTCTCTTTTCGTTCTTCTGAATCACTTCATTGAGGTCTCACCCTGTTAATGTGGTAATGCTGAGGCCAATCTGTGCATAACACACTGAAAATGAAGTGAAACACTTTCACTCTTTCTGCCTCTGTATAAAAATTGTTCTAACTCCGGTGTTTAAAAATAAAGTTCGAAGTTTGAACTTAGCATTATTTTCAATTTTCCTGTATGTACTGGACATACAGAGGAATCGCAAAGATGTTTTTCACAGTCTCACAGTGACATGAAATTAACAATAGTTAATTAAGAGTAATCAAATGCAAATTAGCAGTAAAGTGCACTGTGACATTAAATAACATGAAATAAACAATGAAGTATGAAGTATAAAGTGCAAGCAGATACAGACCGATATTTGACAGCATGAAAGAGTAGCTGCAGAGATTTTTTTTGTGTGCAGTTAAGTGCAAAGGTCAGTAGGTGTTACCATCATGGTATATGGTACAATAGTAGCATGAGGGTTTTGCAGTAGTGCAAAAAAGAAAAAAGAGGGAATGTTTCAATGTTATCACAGTCTAAAACAGCATGAGGGGAGCGATTGGCATATGAGGCATGGGGGTGCAGTTTTTGCTTGGAGCTGGGTGAAGGGAGAGAGAGTTCAGCATCTTGTGGTGGGGCAGAATGTAGGGAGTGGGATAGTGGGAAGAGAGTTCAGCATCCTGACAGCTTGGTGTATGCAGCTGTTGGTTTATTCTGATGGAGTGAGCCCGCAGACTCTGGTACCTCCTGAAGGCAGGAGGCTGAACAGGCTGTGTGCGGGGAGGCTGGCGTCGCTCACAATCGAGGACGCTTTACTTGTGAGGCAGGTGGTATGCATATCTTTTAGGGAGGGGAGTCAGGCATCAAGGACCCTTCCAGCTGTGTTCACAATGTGCTGCAGAGCTTTCCTGTTGTAGTCTGTGCAACTCTCGCCCCACACAGTGTTGCAGCTGGTCAGGATGCTCTCAATGGTGCCCTGGTAGAGGGTGTGCATGATGGGTGTTGGAGCTTTTGCTTGCTTGAGTTTGCAAAGTAGAGGCGCCCCTGTGCCGTCTTCTCCAGGGATGTGGTGTTGGTGATCCAGGAGAGACCCTCACTGATGTGCACCCCCAGGAATCTGGTGCTGCTCACTCTCTCCATGGCAGCACCACTGATGGCCAGTGGGGGGTGCTTGGTGTGGCCTCTCTGAAAGTCCCACTATTGCTGTGTCATCTGCAAACTTCACCATGTTATTGTTGCTGTAGGTAGGTTTGTAATCGTGAGTCAGCAGGGTAAAGATCAGGGAACTGACCACGCAGCCCTGGGTGCCCCCTGTGCTGAGTATGATGCTGCTTGAGATGTTGTTGCTGACTTGTACTGCTTGTGACCTCTCACAGAGAGGTCTGTGACCTCAAATGTGACCTCTCTGTGAGAGGTCATGTTTGCATTTGGCTTTCCTGATTCCACGTGCCAGGTTGGCTTTCGTTGCTCCAAGGCCAATTTCATCCATGGCTCTGAAGGCTCTGTCTCTGGCCCGCAGCAACCAGTGGATGTCCCCTGTCAGCCATGGCTTCTGGTTTGCTTGGGTAATGACGGTTTTGGTGTGGGTTACATCATCAAAGCATTTGCCAATGTAAGAAGTAACAGTGTCTGTATGCCCCTCAATGTTCATGTGGGCGCCTACTTGAACATTTCCCTGTCATTCCCGTCGAAGCAGTCCGAAAGAGCAGAGGTGGTTCCATCTGGCCCCACCTGTATCTGCTTCTGGACCGGTCTGGTGACTTTCACCCTGTGTCAGTAAGCCGGCGTTAGTATCTGGTCAGTGATCTGGTCAGAGAGTCCAAAGTGGGGGAGGCCTTGTATGCTCCTCTGTGGGTAGTGTAGACCAAGTTCAAGGTGGTGTCTCCTCTTGCTGGGAAATCTACATGCTGATGAAGTTTTGGGAGGAAATCCCTGAGATCCGTGTGATTAAAATCCCCAGCAAGGATGATGAATCCAACTGGGTGTGCTGTCTGTTGGTCACTGATGACCTGGTACAGCTCACTAAGGGCTACATTCCTGTCACTGCTGTTGGAGGTGGAGGGGATGGAAACAGCAGTGAGCAGAATCGCTATGAGTTCCGTCGGCAGGTAGAAAGGACGGCACTTAATGATCATAAACTCTGCCAGTGGTGAACAGTGGTTGCATATCACTACAGTGTGTGTGTGTGTGTGTGTGTGTGTGTGTGTGTGTGTGTGTGTGTGTGTGTGTGTGTGTGTGTGTGTGTGTGTGTGTGTGTGTGTGTGTGTGTGTGTGTGTGTGTGTGTGTGTGTGTGTGTGTGTGTGTGTGTGTGTGTGTGTGTCCTTTTGTTCAATTTCTGTTTTGGGTGTCACCTGGAGAAACCACTGAAATTATTGGCAACTTGTGAATTCAGGATTTTTGTGTGATGAAAACCATTTTTCCTCTCTTGTTCTCCCCTTTAACCGAATCATGAAGCACTTTGACTGCAGTGTGGATGCAATCAACCCAACCAATCAATATGTTCAACTTACGCTTTTATAAACTTACCAGTGTTAGAGATCCTTAGATGCATTCTTTCAGCTTTTCACTTGTGATCAAATCACCATGGTTGCATGGTGTTATAGCCTTACCTGGATTAATGTTGGTCTCTCTGGGCTGCTGCTTGCCAGAAGGATTCACCTGGAAGCTCCTCACCAGTTCAGTCAAGTCAGCTGAGAGATTAATTCATTCATTTATTTATCTTAACCAACCGTATACATCACAGCTTATATGCAACATTTCAAATTTAGTTTTGTTGATTTCTTAATATTTCTTAAAAGGTAAAAGATCACTATGTCTGGATGAAAATGTAGCATTTTAAGCAATTTGTCAAACAAATAAAAAAAAAAAAATCAAAGTTTCTCAGTTACATCATAATCAATCAGAGGATAGTCTATTTCTTTCACTCCTCATCCCTCCACTGCAGAATTGTTTATTTTGAGGAGTAGCGGTTGTCTGTGAGGCGAGAGATTTTCGCAATATAATTTGTATTTGCCAATTTCTGATCATGTTCAATGATTCTGCCTCTGATGAAATGAGTTTGTGCATATGGGGAGAAATAACTGTACTTCTCCTTTATTGACAATATTTACCACACAAGCAGCAGTAAAGCAGGTAATTTGAAAATCCTGTCATGAGTGTTTTTCATACAGTCATTAGTGCCCTGGTTAGTATGACAACTTCTTTTCTCTTGTGCCTGCTCTCTCACAAAAAATTGACAACGATGAAGCACATGATTATCTGAAAAGAGCATATGCATTGGCGGGCAAATCATCAATGTTGCAACTGCTGTTTCTCTATTTCACCTATCTCACTTGCTCCATGCTGCTATGGCTGTTATGATCAGTGTTCCCCTGCTGTGTTACAAACACTATTAGCGGTAATGACAGGCCTATAGAAAACACGATCGATTGATCTACAAGGAAAAAATGCAGTTGTTTTACTGAAGAGCTGTTCACCGATAAAAATGAAAAAAGCCCCCTGTTCTAACAGCTATGCTTGTTTTTTTCTTTTTTAATTCATTTTCTATACAGAGCCTATAACCAGCAAACAACACTGCAATAAGCCATAAGTTAGTATATTTTGGAAATGGGAGAGAAATACTTTTTTTAGCTGTTAATCTGTGGGTCCCATCCTTCTCAGTTTGTTGTTGCTTCCCAGCATGCAACATGTTCTTTAGATTCATGCTGAACAACATGGGATGTGACAGATGCAAGCTGGAGTATAATTGTGTTCTCATTTGCCAGATAACCAACACTAGTAAATAAAAAGCCTGATAAAAGATACTGTATCAAAGATACTTTCAAACCTAATAATCTTGTTTTGTGCGCACAGCTTTACCTGTAATTGTCTAAAGCTGATAATTTCTCTTTTTGTTCCTGTTACACCACAACTCACTTCCTCTTCCTTGTTTTCTTTATTTACCATGCTTGCTCTTTTTATGTTTATGTTATATTTTACCATTATCTTTGAACCTGAAGTCTTTGAGCTTTGAATCCCATCCAATGAGTCTGAGAAGTTTAAGCTAACCCATGTCCACACAGTCTAATAATTCTATCAATGTGTCTTATAGATTTGGTCCATTGGTTACCCTGATCCTTTCTTGATGTTAGAAAAGGTGCTAACTGGACTTCAAGATTGAAAGAGAATAAACCCTGCTGGGCTGGACCCCTCAAAAGACACCCCATTAAATACACCCAGAAATCACCAGCTTGTTAGAATTGGTGCCCCCAGCAAGATCCATTCTCAATGACATTAACATTCCTTTTCTTGGTTTTAACGAAGCAGGCAACAGGCATGTGGTGCCCCGGGAGCACTGCATTTAGCATCAATGGAGATACAGTCAAACAACCAAACACAGTAAGAGGAAGTTGATTGTCTGCTTTCCCTGGGCTCCATATTAATGAGAGAATGCCACACTGCAGCCAATTACAGCCAATTCCAGACAGATGCCTTTAGTCCAAGACAACCTCCTCTCAGTCACCGTCCCTTTATGAAAGCATAGATTCATAATTTTATACTGACACCATCTTGCACAGACTACATATAATGCTGTGTTCTGTTGATTAAAAATCCGACTGACAATTATATTAATTACTCAAAAAATATCCCTTCATATTATCATAAACACTGAAATACTTAACTGCAGAAAAACTGCTTTAGAGATAAAAGAGTATTTCATCATTATATATCAATATTTGAGTAATAATTTGAAAACCATGAATAAGATATTTACCGAACCTTTAATGGTTGGACATTGTTACTTTGTCAAAATTTTGACCAAATATATTTCAATCCTTGGGTAATGTAACTCACCATTAAATAACTCAGACGACAGCAACCGATATTAAGAACAGGTTATCTCCATGCAGCATGTATCTATAACTTACAGGTACATCTCAAAAAACTGGATTATCATGAATCATTTCAATTAAGTTTTGGCATTGATTTCAGAAAATGAAAGACATATGTTTTATAGATACAGTACTCATAGAGTGAAATATTTCAGGCATTATTTTCTTGAAATTTAGGCTTCCTTCTTGAAATGAAAATTACGGCTTACAGATAATGAAATGCAAAATTCATTGTCTCAGAAAATTAGAATATTATGAGAAGGTTTGCAGATTTGGAAACTCACGGTTCCACACTCAAAAGTGCTAATTTGCTCAAAATACCTGTTAAATATTCCTGAGCCTGTAAATCAGGGGTGTCAAATTTAAAGCCCGCAGGCTGGATTAAACCGGTCGAAGATTATTTCACAAAGCAGGAAAATGAGCTGCAATTTTTCGATGAAAGAATCTGTTGTTATGCTATGATTTTACCCATCCAGCCTACTTGAGAATAAATTTTCCTCCATGTGGCCCCTGAGCTAAAATGAGTTGGAGACCCCTGATTTAACAGTCATTCAGTCTGGGTCAGTAGGCTACACAATCATGGGGAAGACTGCTGACGTAACAGATGTCCAGGAGACAGTCATTGACACCTTCCACAAGGACCATAATCCACAAAAGGTCATTGCTAAAGAAGCTGGTCATTCACAGAGTGCTTTATCCAAGGATATTCATAGAAAGTAGAAGGAAAAAGTGTGCTGGGTAAAGGGGCACCGGCAAAAGGGATAAATGTAGCCTTGAGAGGATTGTCAAGCAATATTCATTCAAGGGGGGGGGGGTCACAAGGAATGGACTGGGACCAGAGTCAGCACATCAAGACAAATCCTATACAAATGATGCATTCCTCATGTTAAGTCACTCCTGAACCAGACAACATCAGAAGCATCTTACATGGGCTGTGGAAGAAAAGAACTGGACTGTTGTTGAGTGGTGCAAAGTCTGCTTTTAAGATGAAAGTAAATTCTGCATGACCTTCGGGAATCAAGGTCCCACACTCTGGAGGAAGAGTGGAGAGGCACAGACTCCACCTTGCTTGACGTCCAGTGTGAAGTTTCATGTACAAGTCATCATACGTCCTTTGGTTTGCCTTTACTACCTATATCTTTACCTCATGCAGTATCTCCCTGTATTCCTGTCTTTTCTCTTCAGTCCCCTCAGTGTCCCACTTCTTCTTTGCTAACCACCTTCTCTGCATATATACTCCTGCACTTCCTCATTGGAACTGGCCACTAACAGCAATGAGCATCGCATCTTCAATTTCCAGTTTCAGACTCATAAGTTTGTCTGACATTTTTTTCAGCTCCAGAATATCCCTAACAAACTCCTCCATCAAGATAACTCCTATTCCATTTCTCTTCCTGTCAGTACCATGATAGTAAAACTCACAGCCTGCTCCTAAGCTTCTAAACTTACTACCTTTCTCTCTGGTCTCCCGGACACACAGTATAGCCACCTTCCTTCTCTGGATCATGTCAACCAACTCTAACTTTTCCTGTCATAGTCCCAATATTCAAAGTCCCTACTCTCAGTCCCAGACTCTTGTCTTTCCTCTTCTCTCTCTGCTTCCCTGAGCCAGCTCTCGCCCCCCAGAGGCTGGCTCAGGGAGACAGTGGCATATTCTACCCTGAGGCTGCATTATTTATTCAAGAAAATAGTGATAAATATTAGCACAAGCAAGTTCTTACAGGTAATAACTACCTTTGTATTCTGTTGAAACAGATGTATTCAATTATATGGCATTTTAAATTATAATTTTGGCTGTTATTGGTATGTTTGCTATCAGAATTGCTATCAGAATTTGTTTGCTTGGAATGATTTTGAAAATACAGCATGTTTGTAAGCAGAAATGAGTAAGTCAGAAACCGTGATCATAATTCAAATTTCACATTGCAATACATCAAAAAATGTGACAAATTGGAATTTAGTTTGTCTCTGCGATTGTCTGGCGACCAGTCCAGGTTGTATCCCACATCTCCCCCTGATGACAGCTGGGATAGGCTCCAGCATCCCCCCCACGCGACCCTGAGTGTAGGATAAGTGGCAGAAGTTGCATGGACGGATGGTATTTAGTTTGTAAAAACCTGAGAGGAAAATGAGTGCACAACTGGTTTCCCTACTTTTTTCAAAATCAATAGTATTGCATTTTGTGTTTAACTGCCTATTCTACTTAGTGCTTTTAACAAGATGACACATTTGCCATTTTTAATATTCAGAGAAGTTTTCTTTGTTTTCATTCTAGTTTTCATCCAGGTTCTTTCTTGTTAATTTGTCTGCCATGTATTATCATATATTCAAAATAACCACATCATGCTTTCATAATTCTCTTGGCATGAATATTCCCATTTATAAATTCATGATTCCACTTTAAGACATTCATTGGATGCATTAGCATTAACCAATCATTGTGCATAAAGGTTTATTGGGAACATTCATTTCTGATTGCAGGGCAATGTTACCTGTGATTCATTGTACCTCATTTGCAGATTTATCCACAACTTAAGCAACTTCACATCCTGAGAAAGTAACAAATAACCTCCCACACCTATCTTGAGATCAGTCAGTACAGTACCACTTGAAATCGGAACAGTTTTTGTTTTGCAGTTGTACATATTTGTGGCTATATTCTGCTATGAGGGTTTATATAATGTGTTTTGATGATAGGTGGTGTTTGTTGTCTTGCCCAAGGCAAGGAAATGTTGCTATCATGTCTGGGTCAGCCTCCCTTTCAAGGGAGCACTTAAAACTGCAGGGACTGTCATCAAATTTGAGCGACACAGAGCCCCTCTCAAATCTTGCAATTACTGACCACAGAACAGCATTGAAGGAGGTCTTTAAGGAAATAAAGAGCTGGTTTAGCAGTAGCATTGACACTTTTAGCCTATTACTTATATCACTGATCCATAATTGATTGTCAGGAAAATGTTAGTGTTAAGCCATCCATCCATCCATCCATCCATCCATCCATTTATATCGCTTATCCTGCGGTCAGGGTCGCAGGGGTGCTGAAGACTATTCCAGTTGTCACTGGGTGGAAGGGATATGGATAATTAGTTCAGGTTTCTAGTATGTTGAGGAAAATATTTCATTATTTAATTTGACTGGTTTACCTTTTACTTTGGATACATACATATGATACAAGTATACATATATACATACTAGTAATTGAAGCAACTTTTAAAGAAGCAATATTCTGCTTGCTAGCATATGTTGATGAACAATGAAGTAATTGTCTTTTGTGTTTAGGTAGCTTTCAGTGTTTATTTGTTTCATTTTTTTTTTTTTTACCTATTTTGTTTTAAAAAATATCACACATGCTCACCATGGCACTCAACCAATTGAGGTAAACAAAAACAATTTTAAGAGCATATGAATATGAAATAAATGGTCAGCATTGAATATATGCAGATGCACTTCAGCCAGACAGCCCAACTATTATCTAATGATTTGGGCCATGCAAGAGAAAATGTTCAGTTACTCATAATATCATAGATGCATCAGTTTTAACATTTCAGCATTTCTTTGTAACACTCCTACCTTTCATGCACACCTCAAAACATGTTTGTGGGATTTTATTATGTAACAGCTTTTCATTGTTGGAATGAATATGACATTTTGGACAGATATTACAAATAACTTAAACACTGACCTATGAGATTGTAATTTATATAATGTTCTAGAATATTCCACAATGTGCACAGGTTTCTCAGAAAAAAAGCAAGAAGAAATCTCAGAGGCAATCAGCATATCTATATTTTCTTGATTAAAATCTAAAATATCAATACTCACATAGTTTGCTCTTCCATCTTGTTAAATTAGAAAATTTCACTTAAAGGGTATATAGTTTCTCCAACTGAACGGGCTATTGTTGCCCGTTCCTCACCTTTTCTCTGTTATATATCATTTCTAAAATGTATTATTTTCAAAAACCAAGCGCAAGAGACCGCATATTTAGAATATCAAAAGAATGGCAAAGTGAAGAAACAAAAGAAAGATTGACATGGTATAGACAGAAAACCCATTACTGTTCTCCTTCACAGCTCTCGCCATACCCCCTGTGTTCTTGTGAATTAACTTTCAAGGGCACAGAGTTTCAGCAAATATTTCATTTCCCAAGATCACCATCACTCAAGCTATCACTTGAACAACTTAAATCTGTCATCGTGAAGGAAAAGGGGGAAAGATAGAGGTTATATAGAAAGAGGAAGATGACTAAGATTACTTTGTGCTTTTTTTCAAGTGTCAATATCAGGAGGCGGAGGTTGGAGACTGGTAACCTTCAAATGACAATGTTATCACAGACAAAATATTTCTGAAACAAATTTATATGGACTGAGTAGAAATGCATTCCATAATCAAAACTGATTTCTCTACATAATTTCAAAGCCCTCAGAAAAAATGATTTATAGAACATAACTATCAAGCAAAAAGAACTGACAACACTGTTTGCTTACTTAAAATACAAGTATTTTAAATTTTGTAATTTAGATGTGCTTGCTAATTTAATATTGTGAAGAAAAGATACAAATCACCAATATAAATTATGCTTCAAATAATTTATTTTTTATTTTAATCGGAGAGCTATCAATTCTTATTCAAATTGATTATGTCCATATGCTAAGACTTCCCTAAAATGTTTTTAAAAAATGTGTTCAGCGGGAGGCATAATAATTCTATGTATTTCAGTCCCTTTACACATAATGGATTCTTTATGTAGAATGAATTGGTAGGGTCCTTGTACCTCTTTATAGTCCCGTACATGGACAAAGGATCAGTCCTTATTTCAAAATTACTTTGGTGAGGGTTTGACAATGTTATTTATGAAAATTGGCAGATATTTTTTTGTTACCACAATCATACTTTGGAGAGGACCAACATAAAAAGTGTCTTTTGAAAATATGTCAGTGGTTTTGTGTAGTAAGAAAAGGCTCAAAAGGTCTGGCTGCTGCTTCATTCACTATGTTGAAGCAAGAGGTCAGATTACCCAAACCAGGATATGAAAAGAGAAAACAATGGATCAGGCAGACTTTGTTCCAATAAGATCAATGCCTTTTCCCAATGGAGCCTTGGGTTTTTTTGTCCATAGGGTTTCAGTGTGTCACAGGCTTTTGTGATCAAGAGGCATCTACTTCTAAGAGGCCAACATCTGCAACTATTGCAACTGTAAGAAATCCATGAGAGGCAAGTGTTACTTCACTGACTAACTACAGCGTTATTAATGGAATTTATGTAACTAGATAGGCTGTAATGAATACCTAATACACACTTCTGAGGACCCTTCTTGATCCCCTGATCTCTGTTTCATTATTTTGATTTACCATGCCATGCAGAGGTACAGTAAATGTCAGCCAATACACTTGTCAAACAGAGGTGCTGCCTTTCTTAGTACTGTTCCCGAGTAGTACTCCAACTAGTTTAAAGAAATTCACTTTTAATGGACCTGCCCTTGTTAAAATTCAGACCGATTTTTTTCAGACAGAAGATACTTTGGTGCCTGAATTAATGGTCACATTGACAGTTCCTTCCCCATAACAACTCAAGCATGTAGCCAGAGAGTTTGTGCATTGTGATGTTATTGCATTGTCAGCAACTTTATTAATATTCTTACCAAGGCCTGTAAATTTTCACTTGGACCTAACACTTGCTTATTGCAATATTGAAACTTATGCCGATCAATCAAATAAACTATGTGTGTAAAAATGCTCATTTAATGCTCAAGGTATTCAGTTGTTGGAAACATTATTCATTGCACAGTGATATTACCAGGCACTCTAATTACAAAAATAAAAAAAAGACAAAACAGAACAGTTAAGTGCTGGATTAAAAGGTTCATGTCTGCAAACTGATATTGAACAATTATATTTAAACATTTGTCATAGATTTAATTTTACAATCCAAAAGTTACTTTTCCCTTCTTCATGTAAAAACACTATGATAACGTAATCCAAATTTGATTTTGGTGGGGTTCAGTAACTATTCCTTTATAACGTTTTCCATTGGCTCCAATGTTAATCACAGTTAAGTCCACAACTGTCATTGGATTACTGTGTCATTATTGACTCACGGATAAGCAAAATCAAGCATTGACCAATGGCCTGATATACACTGGTCAAAAAAATTTACAGGAATACTTCAAAAACACGTCAGATCTAAATTTGGGGGAAGTAATCTCTGACATCTTTCCTGACAATAAGTGGGTGATGTATTAGTAACAAAGGGGTACCACATAATTTGATGGAAGTTGAAAAGATCACCGTATAGAGGGGTGAAATCATCCAAAAAACAAAAGTGATATAATGAGCCAGCACTAATTGCTGGCTATTACTGGTCCATTTTGCCAAAATGTCAACGTAGCAACTCAAAATGATAGTCAGTTGTCTGTGGGAACCCCTCCCTCCCCACAATGTCGAGGCATGTTTCTAATGAGGTGAAGGGTGGTGTCCTGGGAAACCTCCTCCCAGATCTGGACCGGGGCATCACTGAGCTCCTGGACAGTCTCCAGGAGACAGATACAAGAGAACTGGACGGGGCTGCAGAAGGGCGTTAAACCCTCAGCAGGATCGGTCTGTTCTCTTTTGTGCAGGGAGGAACAACATAAGCACTGCGAGGGGCTTACAAAATGACCTCCAGCAGGCCACTTGTGTGAATATTTCTGACAGAAGAATCAGAAACAGATGATGTCCTCTACTGGACCCCTGTACTCACTGCCCAGTACTGCCATGGTCCATTGGAATTGGCAAGTGCACCACTGGAACACTGTGTTCTTAACCAATGAGAGTAGGTTCAACCTGAGCACAGACAGCGGGTGTGAAAGTATCAGGAGATGCTGTAACATCAGTCAGCATGACCAGTTTGGTGGTGATAATCTGGGGATGCATATCCCTAGAAGCAAGGAATTGGGATGAAATCCAAACCTGGTCAGAACCTAAGCTAGCGCAGTGGGACCTGGGTTTCTCCTGGTACATGACAGTGTCTAGAGTATGAATGGCTAGAGTATGAATGTGGGTCCTGGAGGATGAAGTAATTGATACCATTGACCCCCCCCTTTCACCTGACCTAAACCCAATAGAACACATCTGGGACATTATGTTTCGGCCAGTGCGGCGCCAACAGCTTGCGCTTCAGACTGTCTGGGCTCTAGTGATGCCACGGTCCAGATCTGGGAGAAGGTCTTACGACACTATGCATGGTCTCATTAGGAGCATGCCCTGACATTGTCAGCTGTGGAATACCACATAAGTAAGTGTTAATAAAACTTTCTGATGTAAAAGTCCATTTCAGAGTATTTTCAACACTTGTGATAAGGGGAAACTGTCAATTCAGATAATTGCATTAAACCCATAAGTTGTTTCTTTTAACTTTTATAATATATTACATGTTTCACTGTCACTTCAGCACGAGATATAAGGAAAACGTGTTTAGGGTGGAAAAACATTGAAAACGTGTTTAGGGTGGAAAAACATTGAAATTTCTTCAGCTCTGAACCATCTCTATCTTTAGAACCCATACATAAAGATAATCACTTGCATAACCCAGATGCAGACTGAATGTTGGTGCCCACACTGGCATCCCTGTCATTAGTCACTGACAAAAAATTGCATTGTTAAAAATGTCGAGGGTTACATTCGATTGGTTTTCCGTTCCAAAAGCATCACACATTAAGACAGGTTACTGCATGGGTGAAGTAACATTTAAACACACAGTGAGATTCCTTTTTCACTTCTTTCTTAGAGGCCAGAGAAATCCAGGTAACTGTTAAGATGAATTTACATTAGAACAGCTCCTTCCCCTCCGAGCAGCAGTACATTATAAACAACATCCCATAAAGTACTCATGATGAATAATAGCCCCTGGAATTTTTGCACCTATCCTACCTCCTTTGCTTGGTGAGGCATTGCTGTCAACCTACAGGCATTATACACACTGTACTTCTAAATTGTGCTTTTATTCCTTTTATATAGGATTTTGAGTCAATGCAATTTCCCTTTCACATGTAGATGAAGCATGAGCTTTCCTTGTTCTTGCCTCGTTGATTCAGGTCTCACAACAAGTATACATCTCAATCAGCTTCAGTCCAGCACGGTAACGATGACAATAACAAACAAGGTTTATGCAAATGTAAAAGTCTGTGTTTTTCAGGTGAAAACCATGGTTTTGTAGCATTATCAATTTTGGAATTGACAGATTTTAAGTGATCATCATCTTAAAACAGTCTTCAGCCTGACTGGCTGAGAGGCTAGCTTATAGTCAAAACAGTAAAAATGAATTGAAGATATTTAGAAATATCAAAGTAAAACACAGGAACGATTTCTTGTCTGGCATTCTTATTGTTCTTCAGAAAAGAAGTTTAATCATGTTGCATGTAGGTGAAGCATTTCATTTTATCCATCATGCTGGTAATTGAACTGTATGTCACCATTTTCACTATCAGTGTTTATTCTTCCCAGTGACATTGTGCTTCATACAGTACAACATGTGAATGTGTTATAGCTGCAGTTTAAAAATCATTGATGTGCGTAAATTATAACCTGGAAGTTATATTTGAAACTTCTCATAGCCCATTAGAACAGAAGACGCCTCTCGGATGAGGGGTCAAACGTTTTCAAGTGAAGAAATTTAGGTCCAGTTGCCAAGACGAGAAAATTTCAAACAGAATTTTCAACAGGAATTTCCAAATGAGCTGGATGACTGAAAACCTCCACTGACACGTGTGTGTGTGTATATATATATATATATATATATATATGTATATATGTATGTGTGTGTGTGTGTGTGTGTGTGTGTGTGTATACATCAATATACAACAATTCAAGTCAAGAATTAATGCAAATGACAAACTACACTGGTTTTGTTTAAATGGACATGCAATATCGTTATACTATACATATAGTAAGTATGGATCAATCTGCTGTGAAGATAAAATGCAAAATTTGGAGCTACAGCGGATGAAGTTTGCCACACTCTTAATTTGACTTGTACAGTAGATATGATGAATTCACTTTTTCCCGCCCTTCGATGATTAAATTAACTCAATAGCCAAATCTCCTCAGTCTTTTTATCCTGATCATACCAGGGTTTTAACCCTTCCCTCAATGGCATTTCAAAGAAGTAGAAACATGCTCAGATGTACTTTTACTCCTGTCTTAGGCAGGCCGAATCCTGGTCCCATCAAGGGTGTCTTGATAAACCAATGATCTGCTATGAAGACACAAAAACATTAGGGTCGACAATGACTTATTCCTTGATTCAAAACATCTTTACACCTTCTAATGTCTCACATGTTAATTTTTCTTGGGCAGTTAGCTTGGAGAACTCTTGATGTTTTATGTACTATAAGGGTTTTGAAAATGTCAACACAGCCCCGTGGGGTGGTAATGCCAAGTAAAATAGTTAGCTACTGGGAGGATTGACAGCATGTGTTGTTACTGTGATAGTAGCAAGTGTTATTCAAAAATGTATGTTATGCATGTATTTTTAATTTGTGGTTTGTTTTGTTTTCTCTGTGACATTTTCCCCTTCTGTGCTCTTTGATTAAAAGAAAACGTGTGTAGTGTACAGTATATATAAACATCCTTTTGGTGTTTCATTTAAATTTCAGTATTTTTCAGTCAGCAGATATCCCCACCTAATTATAAAATGTTTACTCAATGATACATTCACTTGCTTCCTGAAAATAATTAGTAAAGGACAGATGTGCTTGAGAGGTTTGACTCTTCAACATCTCTTCTCACAAAAGTTCATATAATTGTTAAATGATGAGTGCCCAATGTGTACATAACTAAATCTTAGACCTGATCAGACAGATAGCTCCCACAAAAAGGCAAGAGAATGCTTTGAGAATAAAAAGCATTTGCTACAGTGCAGTGCAGTAAAAAAATAGTGCCTGTATTAAATTACTCAGTGACCTTACCAAGTAGTATAAAAAAGCAGTCTCTTCCAGCTCCTGAATATGCATACATTTATTAATGTAGCGAAAATTAATTTTGTATAGGACTTTTTAAAATAGGATTGAAAACATTTGAAAACTTTTTGAAGTAAACAAACAATTTCTAAATTTTCAAATAAATGATCTCATCAATAACCTTAGAAGACATGTATCTCCATAGGTGATTAAATATAGGAGAAACTCTAAAGCTAAAATCCAGAGTATTTGCTAGTTCTCAGAAGATCGTAAAATGTGACAATCTCTTCATTTTTATTTTTTATTGCTCTGGATATAACTTTGAAATGTAAATGCTTTAGCACAATAAGAGCAATAAAACAGTGGTTACTGATCAGTACTTGTGGACATCTTGTTAGAGAATTTCACAAATCACCATGAAATTAGCACAATGACTAATTAGTATTGTAACATGTCAACTTTTCAGATTACTCAAAATTAGAAGAAAACACTGCCTCATCACAAAACGGTCATCAGCCCAACTGAAATGTTTCTTTATGGATTTGTCATCTATTTCTCCATGGGGTCTTTAAAAGTATTACTGCTATCTCCCGTAGACCACAAAATTATAGTAAAACCAACTGAATTGGCCCACAATTGTGGTAAGCTCCACCACACCCCTTTAAGCATCATTACTGGTATCTAAAATGGCTAGATAAATGAATACTGGCCTGTGTTGATGTTTAATTAATGTGTTCACCACTTGTCTCAGAGAACCTTATCTGAATAAGCTATATTATGAAACCCAAGCCAATTAAATCTCTGATTTGCTTTGTCAAATCTAGTGCTGGAACAATATTGACCTGGTAACCATCTATTTATGTACTCAAATTACCCTTTGTATCACAAATAACCATGCAAAGTTGAATACCTACAGTGTATTTGTCAAAGGCATTTACTCACTTCTCTTTGTGAAAGTACTTGACTATGGATTGTCTTTAAAAAAAACATCCTCTCACTAGTGCAAAATTAACATATATTAACACAAATAAAATATGTACTTCTGTTCTTTCATTTATTTTCTTGATGTCACATGTCGGGTGTTAACATTAAGTTTTATCAAATTGCTACAGATGAAATATCCCCAATTGTACCCCAAAGGTTATTGCTCAATTTCTCACACTGGCACCACAGGATTTTTTATAATGAATGTGTGTTAAAAATCTTGCAGATTTTTCGACCAAATTAAAGCAAAGGCATGTGATGTTAGGTTGATCATATCCAATGTTATATTTTATAACAAAAATCTTTTTTATACTTAACAGCTATTGTACACTTCTTTTCAGTTGTGACTGCAACAACTGTGTTTCATTTTAACAAATAAGTGGTCCACTGCACAGCTGTATAACAAAATCCGGTTTAAAAGGCAGAAATGGTAAAAAAAGAAACGTACAAATTAATTTCATTGTTTGTCCATATTTTGGTACTTTGCTACAATTCACCCAAAATGTGTCAGATAAAATTCCTATTTTTTGGTGCACTGAACAACCAACAGCAATACAACATGAACGCAAATGTTTTGTTCCTTTTGCAATGAATCACATAACAATTGCAGTGACTGTGCTACTATCTCTTATTTCTTCGAAGTTATCCTGTTACCCTTGATTTCCTGTAATTTCACAGTTACCACTTTGTCTGGGCCTTTCCCCTGAGACAGCTGCCATGAGGGATTGGGCCGAGATGACTGAAATTAAAGCTTGGAACAAAGCACAAGGTCCCCCGCAAGCTGAAAAGAGTACGAGAGATTAAGACCATAGTGACAGCTCTCTAGCCTTTCAAAAATGATTATTCTTGAAAACATTTAAAGACTGAAAAGAGAATATTAAAAGAAGTCACGATTAAAAAAAGTGATAAAATTATACCCATCTGTGTATGGTCCATAGGCCTGCATAAAATTTAAGGTAATCATTTTACTGAGGGCTCTGTGATCAACTGGTCCAGGGTGCATCTGACCTCCTCACCAGTGTCAGGGTTGTGCCAGCCTAGCTCTAATTAACTCAGAATAATCCTGCACCTTAGTGCACGTGTCGGAGAATAGATATATATATGATTGCATATGAAAACCCATATAACTCCACAAACTACATGGGTTGAGCCTGTTGGACATTTGTTTTATTTTGTTCCTCCAGATATTCACAGAAAGTGAAAAAAGTCCCTGCAGTGCATGCTGTGCATGTTCTGCACACAGGTGTAACGTTAAGGCCATTCCTAGATTAATTATGAATTGTCTAATTTGGAGGGGGTTTAAATATCATGTGCATCCCAGGATACCAATGTATCTTTTACCTTTGAGTTAGTCTAATTAAGTAATTTATTTAATTCTACATATAAAGGTTTGTTTGCATTGAAATAATATATCAAAAAAATTGAGGGTAATTGTATCATAACATTTAAAAACATGGATCTACTTAGATACATTATTTCACAAAGTCTGGTGAGACAGTGCACTGAGACAATATCAATCCTCTGTTCACTTAGATGAGCGAGTGGCTTTCTTGCTAATTATGATAATATCTTATTGTAAAGGAATATGACATGTGAAGCTTGAATATGAGTTTCAATCATACAAACCTCAAGAGCTCTGAAGTTCCTTCCATTAGATTAGTTGTTCGTCTTTGTGTTTTGCTTTAGTTAATGGCGGGATAGACGTTTTAAATTTGGCAATCTCATACCTAATACCTCATACCAATCTCATTTGGCAATACCATACCTAATGGTATTAGGTGTTTTCAGATTTATGTTCAATTTGTTTTTGTTCCTTTTTTCTTTTTAATTGCAGGGCTCAAGGAAAAGCTCCTTTGAGGAGGAAGCTGCTCCACTCTTTTTAATTCTCCTTGGCCTTGCAACAGCATTGCAGTAATGTTTTGGGCTACATGAGCTGAGTATTTGATGACCTACACCTGAGGATGTGTGCTTAAAAGCAAGGCTCACCATACTCAGAGATTATTTTTCTTAATCCATGACATTTTAGCAGACCATTCAGAAATTGAGATGAAAAACATCTTTTTGATTCATTGTTTGTTACGAGGTACATACATACACACTGAAGAGTATTTTTTTGTTGATACACTTAGATGGTTCTATAAACTTTTTTTTTTTTTTTTTTTTTTTTTTTTTTTCCAAAAATTAGGGTGGGGATATATGTGTTATAGAATAGGCAACAGCTCTCAAAATATCCAAAAATGTGGAGCACGTTTTTTATTTTGCTTGTTTTGTGACAGTGAGGATCATGTTCTCTTTTGACTTTTGTTGTAAGAGTTAGATTTGGACCTTTACTTTCTCCATACTCTGAGAGAGACTGACAATTCTTGGTGACACAGAACCTGAACCACTATGTTTGTAACAGAAAGGATGAAAAGCATGGTATTCTTTCGAAAGAGGGAGTTATATCACTTGCTATTGCAATAGAACACTAATGCATTTGAGTAAAATTCTTCTTCTTCTCCTTTCGGCTTTTCCCTTCAGGGGTCGCACAGAGAATCAAACTTCTCCATCTCAAGCTATTCTCTGTATCCTCCTCTCTCACACCAACTTCACATCCTCTCACTACATCCACAAATCTTCTCCTTGATATTCCACAAGACCTTCTGCCTGGCAGCTCCAATTCCAGCATCCGTTTTCCAATATATTTACTATCCCTGCTCTGTGCATGACCAAACCATCCCAGTCTGGATTCCTTGACCTTCTCTTCGAAACTTGTGCTGTTCCTCTGATAGACCCATTCCTGATCCTATCCACCCTGGTCACTCCCAAAGAGAACCTCAGCATCTTCATCTCTGCGACCTCCATCATGGAACTGTAACATGTAACTGTTTCTAAGCCACACGACATCGCCGGTCTCACCACTGTCTTGTACCCCTGTCCTTTCATTCTGGCTGATAGTCTTCTATGGCACAATACCCCTGACACTTTTCTCCAACCATTCCAACCTGTTTGAACTCATCTCTTGCCCTCTTTTCCATACTCTCCGCTGCTCTGGAACGTTGACCCCAAGTACCCGAAATCCTCGAACTTCTTGATCTCCACTCCCTGTAGCCTCACTGTTCCATCCAGGTTCCTCTCACTCACACACATAAACTCTGTCTTGCTGCGACTAACCGTCATTCCTCTCCTTTCCAGCACATAACTCCACCTCTCTAGATTTTCCTCAACCTCTTCTCTGCTCTTACTACAGATCACAATGTCATTTGCAAACACCGTGTTCCATGGAGATTCCTGTCTAATCTCATCTGTCAGCCTGTCCATCACCACTGCAAACAAGAAGGGGCTCAGATCTGATCCCTGATGGAAGTCCCACCTCCACCTTGGACGTCTCTGTTACCCCTACAGCACACTGCACCACTGCCTCACAGCTCGCATACATGTCCTGCACCAGTCTAACATACTTCTCTGCCTCCAGACTTCCTCAAACAATCCCGGAGTTCCTCTCTTGGCACCCTGTCACATGCCTTTTTTAGGTCTACAAAAACACAAGGCTGCTACCTCCGGCCTTCTCTGCACTTCTCTTTTAGCATTCTGAGAGCAAATAGTACATCTGTAGTATTCTTTCTTGGCATGAAGCTGTTGTTTACAAATGCTGGCTTCTGCTCTCATTCTAGTTTCCACTACTCTTTCCCATAACTTCATTGTATGGCTCATCAACTTATCCCTCTATCCTTGCCGCAATTCTGCACATCCCCCTTATTCTTGAAAAAGGGCACCATCACACTTTGTCTCCATTCCTCAGGCATCTTCTCACTCTCCAAGATCCTATTGAATCATCCAGCCAGAAACTCTACCATTGCTTCTCCTAAATACTTAAATACCTCCACAGGTATATCATCAGGACCAGCTGTCTCTCTCTGTGTATACTCCTGCACTTCCTCTTTCCACCATTCTGGAAGGAAAGTAGATAAGGAAGTCTCCTTATCTACTTTCCTTCCAGATGACACACCAAGTACTCTCTTACCTGTCTCCTTGATAACATTAGCTGTTGTTGTCCAATCATCTGCAAGCTCTCCCTGACCACCCAGACCCTTTTTCAATTCTGCCCTGAAAACTATTAAACACTCCCTTTACAACTTTCACCACTTTGTCCTCTACTCTACCTTTGTCCTCTTGATCTTCTTTGACCTACAGTAGCCCAGTTTCCATTGGTACCCTGTAGGTCATCGGTACCGATGACAGTCGTTGTTAGCCGGGCTTCAACTTATTCCGTATGAGATTATTAGGTTTATTTACCATGTTTGGTAGTTTTATGCAACCCTCTGCATTTATCTGGGCTTGGGACCGGCTCAGGGAGACATTGACAGGTGCCCCCCTGAGGCTGGCTCAGGGAAACACTGGCCCATGCTGCCCTGAGGTTGCTTAAGTGCACTCGAGTAAAATAAATACATCAATTTAGCAATTGTAGAAATGGTTAAACGCAACGGAGAATAACTATTTTTATCCAGTTAAATCTCAGTGTACTGGAATAGGTCCAATGCCAAAAGCCAAGAAAACTAAAAAAGAGTCCAAGTCAAGAGAATAGCATAAACATAAGACAAAACAAGATGTTTCATGACAGTTTTAAGTCCTTTTTTTGCCAAGAAAATTGTCTGAAAAGTGAGATTTGATATGCATCTATTCTTTTAGACAGTAAAGGGATGTATTTAAAGCTTATTTAAAGTGGACTTTGAATCAACATACAAAAACGCAGCTAAATCAATTACTTATACAGCGATTTTTCATTTTGGCTGCTCCCCTCAGGAATCATCCCAGTAAATCCACTTTCTCTGTTGCTTTGGGCTGTTGACTACAAGTATTTAAAATGCTCTACCTTTTTATCTCTATTCAACTCAACTCAGAAAACTCAACACTCGTATTCTGTATTGCCGAAGCTGACCTTCCTTCCTCTCCTTTCTACAGCATATCTCAACCACTCTAGATTTTCCTTCACCTGCTCCCTGCTCTAACTACAGATCACAATGTTATTTACAAACATCAAAGTCCAAGGTGAATCCTATCTAACTTCATCTGCCAGCCTGTCCATCACCACTGCAAACAAGAAGGGGCTCAGAGCTGATCCTTGATGAGGTCCACCCTGAACTCCTCTGCCTGCCCTGCAGCACAACTGTATCATTCTAACATTCTTCTCTGCAACTCCAGATTTCTTTATACAGTGCCACAGTTCTTCCTTTGGCACCCTGTCTTGTGCTTTTTCTGAATCTACAAAGGCACAACACAGCTCCCTTTTACTTTTTCTGTACTCTAGTAATATTTACGAAGCAAATAGTGGATCTGTTGCATGAAACCATACTGCTGCTCACAAATGCTCACTTCAACTCTGTCTAGTTTCCACCACTCTATACCATTATGTCATTTTATGGCTTATCAACTTTATTCCTCTATAATTACAACAATTCTGCAGATCTCCCTTGTTCTGAACCAGGACCCTTCTCCACTCCTCAGGTGTCCACCAACACTCTAAGATACTGTTGAATGATGTTGTAAACAACTCCACTTTCACAGGTATATCATCAGGACCTACTGCCTTCCCACTCCTCATCCTCTTTAGTGCCCCCTCACAGATCTATACTCTTCTCTGCTACTTCCTGGTCCACACTACTCAACTCTTCTACCGTTCCTTCGCTCTCATTTTCCTTATTCATCAGCTCTTCAAAGGACTCTTTCCATCTTCCCATCACTCTTCTGATGCTTCTCAAAACATTTCCCTTTCTTTCCTTGATCCCAACTCTGCTGCACTTCCTTCTTATCTCTATCTCTTTATTTCACCAACATGTATAACTAGGTGTCTCCCTCCTTACTGTCAAAACTAGCATACAAGTCATTGTTTGGCCACCTGTACCTTACCCTTCTGTTGCATCGGTTAGCATTCCTGTCTTTTCTCTTCATTTCCCTCACTGTCCCACGTATCCTTTGCTAACCTCTTTCTCTGAATATTCTACTGCTGTTCCTCAATCCCCCACTTAGGCTCTGTATCTACCTTCCTTCCAGACTACACACCAAGTACTTACTTACCTGTCTCCCCAACCACATTTGCTACTGTTGTCCAGTCGCCTTCAAATCCCCTCCTTACCACCCAGAGCCTGTCTCAGCCTCTTCCCAAAAAGCACACAAAAGTCCTCTCCTATTCCGCCACTATGTCCTCTACTTTGCTTTTCTTCTCTTATTCTTCCTTGCCACTGCAGTCATCCAACAAACCACCATCGTATGCTGTGTAGTGACACTCTCACCTACAACTACTGTGCTGTTACTGATATCCATCATATTGTCTATACAAAATGTAGTCTATCTGTATTCTCCTACTTCTGCACTGATAAGTAACCCTCTATTTCTGCTTCCTCTGGAAGAAAATACTACAACCATTTCCATTCTTTTTGCAAAGTCTACCACCACCTGTACTGACACCAAAACCTGCCCATCAGTTCTTAATCACTGTTGCCTTCATCAAAACGTCTGCCAATATCTCCACCAATATCCTCTCTCTCACCTCTGGTGATATTCTCTATCATTTCATCTAACTTACTTGAGAATCTTTCCTTCCCTTTTAAATCCCATCTCACCTTGAGCATTACACCTTCAATTTCTAGCATCAGACTCATCACTCTATTTGACACTCTTTCTACCTCCAAAAAACTTCCCAACAAACTTCTGTAGCAGTAGTAGTAGTAATAAAAGTCGTGATTGAAATATGTTTTATAGGGGAAACTATATACTATATATATAAACTATATATATATAAGAGGAATTATATATATATATATATATATATATATATATAATTCTTATACTTTGATTTTCCAAATCGGTTTGTACATCTTGAAGTTCTTCTACTATGATTATGTTGTGTTTCAAACACTAAACTCTTGAGACCCCAAAAACATGTAACACTGATTGTAAGTGAGCTACATTGTCCTTAACTATTGATGGTAATAATAGCTGACATTGAATGAAAAAAAAAAAAAAAAAGTTTTTTGTTTTATTTTTTTTTACTCCGCTGCAAGCATTAGCGGTCCATTTCATTTTTTTTCTTTCTGTTTTTAACAGCTTGTAAATACACTTAAGAGTTGGAGCTGTACAGGGGCCTATATCTTAATTTATCACCTTATGAGTGACGGAAATATGGATTCAATGACAGGTCCTATTTGCTGTGCTCCACCCACCACTGTATTTTCAATTTTATGAGAAGCTGATATTGGATCCTCTGTGCTATTGTTTATAATACAATGGGAGTTGCATCATCTTTTTTTTTATTTTTTTTTTACTTAGCTTGATAGTTAAGGATATTTGAGGAATGGTCGTCTGAAGTTTTCTATGTGTTCCGTGAAACATTTGTGAACATATTTTCGTTTATTTACGTTTTTTGTTGTTTTTTCCAGAGCTGGTTTTGTTTGTAATTTTATTAATTTAAAAGTATTTTGTATTCAGTACTATGAAAGTCAATGGTCTAGACTTGGGGCATCAAGAACAGTAAGAAATATTTGACCTGAATAAACGTTTTTCTTGGGTGCCAAGTGATAATGCTCGTGAGGTACAGTTGTTCTTTTGAGATTTTCAAGAAGATGTTTACTGTTCGATGAAGCTTGCCTAAAGATAAATGTGTGACACTTTTTCGACAATCTGTTACAGGGAATTGTACACTGCTTTGGATTTGAGGCAGATGGAGGGATATGATGTGGTTCAACAGACACTGCTAAAGAATTATAGCTGGTTCTGTAGACATACACAAAGTGAGAGTCGTTCATGGTCAGACTTATTTTGATTCTGGTTTACCACACGGGGCCGATGTTGATGAGCGAAGAGGAGACAAACAGGTTCCTAGCCATTGATTAGATCCAAAGAATTAATGTGTCAACCGCACGTCAACTATGATCAAATTTCTTACTGTATGTCATCAGTTTTCAGTGGCACTTTTAGAGGCAGGGTGTAAAAAAACATGTCAAGAGTGCAGCTGCGGCTTGACAATGTATATAATCGGATTGCCTCAACAATCTAGGCATTTTAGATCCCAGACAAAAAGATGCAATGGCGCATCCTAGTCTACAATGCAGCATTCCTGACCATTTGGTCATGTGTGACAAACATTACACCGTTAGAGAAGATTGTCTGTCCTAGAAACCAATGGCCAGACCCTTCCAGGTATGACGGGACGTAATGGCTGATGTCAAGAAGTTGAAGTATCTAGTATATAGTTTTGTGTGCAGGTGGAGATAAAAGAGACCTTGATAGGTAAAACACTATGGTGGCCGCAATGATGTGACATAGTTTAGGCCGGCTGTGGGGAAGATGAGCTGGGATGCAAATTTCTGGGCTATGACAGTGAGAAAAGGTCTCATACACAAGTGGCTGAAATTATTTGATAGTGAAGTCTCATTAATGAGATGTGATGGCCCACATACTGTCCATCTTCAAACCACTCGTCCAATGCTTCCATAGGCAATTCGATTTTTTTCAACAATTAAATACCTCACGATCTACATTTTAAGCACTGTGAATATTTGCTAACCTTCTGGAAATATGGTCTTATTGTCTGACCCTTTTTTAAGAGTGAATAAAGGCAGGCAAAATCAAGGGGGTGGTTAGAGATCTTCAAAGACACAGTCCTTGATCTACAAGCTCTGAGGAGGAAAATTATGAGGAACCTATTTTCTGTCTATAATTTTCTTGGCCTTGTTACTGCTGAGATTATTTTTGAAAGGAAAATGTTATCATTTATACAGGTTAAATGTGTGTCCAAGTCATTTGCATTAACTTCTTTTTTATTTGACATTGAAAGAAAATGGAAAACAAGCAGAAAATACAAGGCTCTGGTGAATCGCACACTGGCAAATGAATTTATCTAAATTAGTTATGATTTTATACTGAAATTTTCATCACAGTTTTGGAGTTGAGTATAGCTATTGATTTAGTTTCTTGTATTTCACATCCTGGAGAATTGTGTGACAACAACTAACCCTTGGATCATATCTTTAAATTGGATTTAAAGCATGGTACTATGTAAGTACTATTGTGTTCATGTTCACAAACTCCTTGTTTTTCTTGCAAATAGGTCTTTCATCGAAGAGATTCACCCAATTATCCTCTATATTGGAACAACTTGGAATATAAGGTGGTTGAATATGTAAATACCTGCATTATACAGGAATAGTAATTTTCTGCAGTCGAAGGTTATTATGGAAGCAGATTCCAGGTAGACAATAAATCTTTTACTTCATAGGCTGTAGTTAAAAAAAGACCTGCTGTCCTCCTTTGTTTTAAATGTAATTTTTCTAGCAGTTGATCATGAATTCTATTATATATATTTTATGTTGTTGTACACTATACATGTTTTTAATGTGTATATGATTTCTCTTTACACATTTATGACGGGGGAATACGACAATCCCTTTGGCACCGACTTTATAATCAATTAAATGAACTGAAAAGGAAACGTTGTCATGAGTTTAAATCATCCTCTCTCTTTATCGTACAGCCTGACTTTTGCTGTTTGTAAATACATTAGATATTATTTGATTTAAACTCTGTTCCAGGATCCCTTACATACTTTGAATGAAGTAGCTATACGAATTCCACAACGTACACAAAGAGCTTGATCAGACAGATGACAAATCCACAACCAAATAGATAAAGAAAGAGAAAGGCCATTAAAATTCAATTTGAATCATGGCAGTCTGCAACTGTGGAAAACCGCAATGCTGGTTTGAGCCTGATGCTGGGACTATGTGACTCAGTCCCCCTCTGAATTCAAAAATGTTGCTCCTTCCTGTGATCAGTCAGCCCGGGGCGAAACTGGCACTACTGGACTGTGCAAGCGTGAGAAAGAAAGAGCGAGAGTGAGAAAAAGAAAGGAGAGAAAGAGAGGAAAAAAAGATGCTGGTGTGCATGTGTGAGTTAGGCTCTAGGCCATGATACAAAACTTCCTTTGAACCAAGCAGCTGACTGCTCCACGACCAACAAAGCATTGTGTGATGTCTTTTAAAGAAATAATTATATATGGATAATAATACAATAAGGAATCTACACTGAATATATGAGACCTGGAAAATCCCATACTTATTACATTATTAAGCAATTGGCCTTCATCTTTCTATATATCTTGCAGCTTAAAGCATGTTTCTGCAGAAATACAATTAAAACTGGAACATTTATGGTACTTATTGAAAAAGTTGCTATTATAGACAAAAGCTGAGATTTTGATATTAGATATTGACATTGAATTGGCTTTGATTTTGAAGGAATAAATGTCTCACTTTTCAATTTAATTTTTTTTTGTCTGTAATAATGTAGCTGTAGTCCCTTCCCCCCCAATATATTTGGAAGAGGTTTAGACGAGGAAATTGTCTTTGAAACAAAGTATTTATATAACATTATCTAATCTAACATTTCATCATCACAACCATGACCACCATTATAACCATGATGCAATGCATTATCAATGCCAGTATGCCAAATTATAAAATCTTTCCTAAATTAAAATGTACCACATGCTCTTACCATATTTTTAGATTTGTATTAACTTATTTATCAAAATATGATTTTTTCTAGTTTTATTTTTACAGATTCTGTTATCACATGTAAATTTATCTACCAAACGTAATCTTATGAAGTCAAAGGTAATCAATTTGGGACTGCTTTACTTATAGTAAAGAAAAAATCTTGAACCCCTTTTTCAGCAGTAAAAGTATAGTACTATACCAGTAGTACAGAAAACACAAGTACATGCATCTCATAGCCATATCCACAAGTTTGGTCAATAACAGTTGGATAGTGTTGCTAAGCAACTAGTAACTGCCATAGCAGTGACTTGTACCTGCTCCAGGAAGCAGACTCCATATTCAAGTTTCTTTGTGCTCTAATTGGCCAGGTGGGGAAACACTGATTCCTTGCTCCCCCACGCTTGGAAAGGGGCTCAAATGATGGATAGAACCAATGTTAAGCAAGCATGCATACTGAGGATGATCGAAAAAATTGAACTAAGTCGACACTATTAATCATTGAGGTCCTTGACAAAAAGGTAGTCTTCTCTTAGTATTAATAATTTAAAAGATAGACCAGACCTCTGACCCCCTAACAAACAACTTACTTTAGATGGTTGAGGAAACATGAGATATAAATTAGAAATGCTCTAAATTAGGATTCCTACTGCTGATCCATTCAAACCATAGCACTGTGATTTGCACCTTTAATATCTTGCAGCAATGATATTGGTAGTCAGAGATTTAGCCTCATCCCTAGACAAGACCTCGCTGTGATACAACTGTGTGATGACATTCACACAAAACATATCTACATAGTTGTCCCATAATGGGAAGTTTTAATTTCAATCAGGATAAACCATAGGATAATCAACAGTCTCAAATGCCAATGGTGTAGATTCATACATTTTTTTTCTTGTTTTGTCGTGGAAATATTATTCAATTTGATGCTTTCGTTAATGTGCAACAATAAAGGAATGCGACGTTATGTTGCAACAACAAAACCATATTCTTTCAAGCCCTGATTTTATCATGACAGTTAGAATCATACAGCTATCTTAAGCAGGAAGTTGAGTTGGCCCACTTAATGAAAGGCACATGAGGCAACATAACTTATAAAAATTGAAAGCAACCAGTATTAATTGATTTAGTGGATATGCCAAACAACTGTAAATTCTCACCCCTCACACAATTTAGTTATCAAAGTTGAGAAGACAAATAAGCTCCCCCCCTTTTTTAAAAAAATCAAAATAACTGCATTAGCCATAAACAATGGTATGTGCTCAATACAAAGCACAGATTCTTTCCACTGGTACACAATAACAATTTTGATGTGATTTTACTTTGTTGTCTCTGTTGGGAAGAAGTGTACATACAGTATCAATACTTACATCAGTGTCTAATTAGCTTCAACTGAGTCTTGAATGATCTGCGAACAGGGGGGCAGAATTGAGCACTTAATTATGTTTCTTTTCAAGCAGTTGTCAGTCTTGGAAGAATAATGGGATGCTAATTAGTTGATCCTTGCCTTGAAATAACCTTACCTTTTATGAACACAAACTTGCAAAGACTTGCAAAAACTAATGCTAGCTAATTCTTTAATATGTGGTTAGTAGGTGAGGAAGTAAACATATGTCTTTGCTTAATCCTTCCACTTCCTCATTTTCAAATTTAACCAAAACAAACCTTTTTTAAATGTTTGCCAAGTGGCATTTTAGTATTTTACAGATAAGACTGGCACGTTGGTAATATCTTACTTTTATGCATGCTCGCAAACATGTAACGGTAACTTTGCTGGTGTTTTTTGTCTGCAAATTTTCTCTGAGTTTTGTAATACACATGTGAAAAACATTAGCTGTTGATGGTGTCTTGTTTCACTGGATATTGCTGGAAATTACATTACCCTCTGCAAAAATATGAGGTTGTGCAATAGACTGAATTATCTAACATTTGGTTGTTGTTAATCCTTTGACAAATACATGACATTTGCTTTTCAACCAAATCAGAGGCATATGCTGCAGTGCGCATGGATGGCCTCTGTGGCTTTTCATATATGTACTATTATGTCTTTCCATTCAAAATTGTTCTTTCGACCTATCAATACACTATTAATAAGACTTTAGATACCAATTTGTCAATGTAAAGACAAAAATGAGTTTGTGCCCATCAAGGAAGACTTGGAGGGAGTTGATTCATTTGTGGTGGCGCTGAAGATAACATGGGTCATCTGTACACAGTGTCCAATAAAAGACTTTGGGCTTAGAATAGCAAGGACATAACCACTAAAAACAGTCTGGGCACTCGGACTAATCCAGCATGAGCAGGAAAATTGGAAGATTGAGGTCCTGTACTCATGCACTTATATATGTATTCAGTGGCGTGATTTATTGTATAAGGGCAAAAAAATTACAATTAAATTGCAGTAAGCTATTTTTTTTCTCTAGGTTCTCTGGCTTCCACCCACTACATATATTAAGAAAATGGAAGGACTCTTGATTTAGGGAGCGAGAATACGCAAGAGAGAATAGTTAAATGTCACTATTTGTGGCAAGGGTAAACTTCGCCTCTAACCCTATGACAGCTGTGATTGGCTTCAGCTCTGTCAAAACAGCTTGGGATAACAGCATAGACAATGAACAAATGCATGTATCCTATTGAGGTTTCACTGGAACGTTTCATAGTGAAGACTGAACAGTCTAAAAAAAAAGTACTCAATAAAAAGAATTAATGATGACTTGATAAGGGATTAGTAAATATTTTGGTCACCTATGTATCACTATGTAAAGCCATAATGTTATATTACTAATGAAAAACTGAGACTATGCTGTGCCTGTAGAAAAATGTTAGATCAACCAATGTTTTTTTTTTGTCTTAAAAATCATATACATATCGATCATACAAATAACCGAAAAGGAGGTGGCTTAATTCAAAGGCTTAGATGGAGAAAGTTGACTCGCTGTGGCGATCCCTGACGGGAAAAGCCGGAAGAAGAAGAAGAAGAAGAAGAAGAAGATAGCGCCATACATTGTAGAATATGTAGGTTTCCCAAAGTTCCAGTTGTAGTCCTTGAGCTAAACACCAATTACCCCCTTTCTCCTAAAATGGTGGAATCTTTGTATGACTGACCTCTCAGATTTATTACACCTCACATTAGCGTGTCAGTGTTGAAATTCTACCATTACAATTGGTTGCACAAAAGAAAGATTAACAGCTTCATAAAGATAGGTTGGAAATAAATTATTTTAATGTTTTTTTTTTCACTTCCCTGGATTCCAAAGCCATAATTAGACCCCGTGAACCAACACTTTGGAATTTTATTATTCTGACATTGAAACAGTATTTCACTGTTATTGCATACATGATCACTAAATATCTAAACTTTTCGAATAGTAATGAATAATAGACACATATAGTTGCTCCTAAGCCTTGACTCTTCATTTCATAACTCATAATTGCTCACCAAAGCATAAATGCATTTTCAAAAAGTCATCTATTTAAACTGATATTGATTTCATATGAAATGCTAAAATCAGAGATAACACATTTCCAGACCGCATGTCTGGCTATGTTTTTATCTACCTGCTCTATTAGGTGTGTATCCTTTTTACCCTGTGAAATGTCCTAACAATTTATTGATAAATAGTTCATCACTTCCTTTTATATATGAAATATTGCCAGAATCCCTATTCACTGATATTGTCTACTCCTCTTGACATACTGTAGAAAATAATTATACACACTCTGATGTCATTTTATTAACTATTCTGTGAAATTAGATATGATAGGCAGTGTAAAATGGGTTTCGGAATTTGTCATGATTTAAAGAACATGTCCACATGTGGTTGGCACTTGCCATTTGTCAATACTTTCTATGTGTTCCCATCACCATCACTTTGCAATGTATGCCCTAAGTCGGAAGAAGCATGAGGTGTCTCTGTTTCTCTAAGCTGTGGATGATTTATTTGCTTCACAAATGCTAGAATTATGGCAACTTGTCAGTTAAAGTTTGGATCATGGCTGCTGACACATGACACATTTAATTTAATTCACTGCTATACTGGGACACCTTTTCAGTTTTAATGACAGTCATCCCCGTGAACCTTGAAATGTTTTTCAATTGTGTTTCAGAGCATTTCTTTCTTGTCATCTTTTTTTGATGTCTCACTTTTAACTTGGCCTCTGGCCCACCTAGATTTGTCCTTTGGATAAAACTATCTGTATTTCAGTAGAGATGACTCTTGGAAGGTCTTTTATACAGTGAATTGAGCATGGCAAAGGCCCGATACTAGTTACTCATTTCATGCTGTCATTGCCCTCTTCCATGGATTTTAGAGTTAAGCATAAATGTATTCTTACATGAGGAAAATAAGTGAAAAAATTAGTAATAAATAAGAGTGTCAAGGCAGTTTAATGCATTGCTTGGGATAAATAAGTGTTCGGTATGACTGAACAGTATACTTTCAAATTAGAATGGCACACTGTTATTCTTACAAGACATAAAAGATGACATATAACTGCAACACCAAAAATGTTGTTTCTATCAGGCTGAAGAATACCGCAGTGATGTGAAATGAGATACAGACATGATATTCTGCTTAGTCCGTTCATTGAAAAGAACTAAAAACACAGGTTGACCTAATTCACCACTGATTTTAAAAAGTGACAGAGTTCATTGACAAGGGTAAATTCTCAACTGGACCTACAGTGAATAATGCAGGGGATCATTAAGTGACATCTGCAGTGCCACCAAGTGCTAGTAAATTATAGCCTGGAGTACTGTGTGATTGGCACTTAATGAGCAAATGTGAGTGACAATGAGCTTTAGCCTGAGGGGCAATGACAGCATGGAGTGGTGGTAGATCATGAATCTGGAATAATGAAATGATAAATGGTTCCCATCATTGGTATTGATTTTACTTTGCCTTGGTCTATAGTTTATGTCCATGATCATCCTCCAAATGTGAAACTACTAATACATTAAGCAAGCAGTGTTCGCTGTATATGTATTAAAGGACAGGCACTATAAGATAAATGACCTATCTCCCACAAAATACCCTTTAACCCCTATTTTTCAAGCTCTGATTGAACAGACTTTATTAGACTTTTCCTATTTAACATGTGGCTATAGAGAAAAGAAGAGACTTGAGAAAGTCCAGGTTGATGTCTTCTGTCATTACTCTAAAGTGGAAGGAAAAGGTGTACGTTTGCAGAAATTAAGCCTTACCTGAGGACTTGCACTTGACCCCTGCTCTGTCATCTTCTCTCTTTGTGATCATTTACATTCTGTCATTCGAGTGCTTTTTAAATGTTGCTGGTAAGTCAGGGAAAGAATGCCCACCTACTGAGACCTTCTCCTCACATTCCCAAATATTATGGAACTCATCTTAGTAGTGCCACCCTCTTCCATTTTGGCTCCCCTTATATCTGCAACTAACCTTTTAAGATTTAATGCAATGAAATTCATACTTCTTCACACTATTTTTTATTTAACCTGTATGAGATGAGCACTTCAAAGTTGCACATTCTGATTTTGATTATTAGTCATCATTATTTTATTCATGTGGTTCTACTGATATTTGAGAATATGACATAAACCGTATATCTATAAATGTGTATTTGTGTGTAAATTGTGTGTGTGTGTGTGTGTGTGTGTGTGTGTGTGTGTGTGTGTGTGTGTGTGTTTGTGTGTGTATATCATCTACCACCTATCTGACACTTAGGGCCACGGGGGATGCTTGAGCCCATCTTGGCTGTCATTGGGTGAGAGGAGGGGTACAACCTGGATTGGTTGCCAGTCAACCTCAGTGCAACATGTAGAAACAAACAGCTATTCACTCTCTAATTTACACATGAGGATAATTTTCCCATTTATTTCCAATTAGCTTTCTGCACTGTTTTGGATAGTGGGAGAAAACTGGAAAACCCAAAAGAAACTCACTCAGATACAGGGGGAACATGAAAGCTCCACATATATATAGAGAGAAACAAAAACACCCTTAAAATTAATGAGCCATAAAACCACATACCCCAAAGTGCGTGATAATATACTACCCAGTACAAAATAAGGACTCTTAAATGAAAGACTGGACCTTTACCCATGCAGAACAAAGATGTGATCAACTCCCATGCAGCTGGAAACGCAGACCTGATTGGCAGCAATTCTACAGCTGATTACCACTAACACACTAAACTTAATTCACACACAGTCATAACCTTGAAATGTTGCTGTTAGTCAGACCATGTTGCTTGCACTAAATATATATCTCCAACAGAGGTGTCAGAAAGAACCCAGGTTATGCATTCTACTCCTCTTTATGCCAGTGATAACATAGAAGTGAACTGAAAATAAAAAAAGAAAAACAGCCACATTGAATCATCTTTGCAGTTTTGTCACATAGCATAAAAAAGGAAAATATTGATACAGGGATGCAGACCTGTAACAATTGATTCAGATTTGACACAGCTGTTACGGTTTCTCATCTTCAATTTTTATTGTTGGTGACATGAGTACAGTGTTTAATTTCAGACTGTTTTGAACAATGCAGGACTGCTTTTCATAATATTGCAACATGTTAAGGACAAACTTATGCCTGACTGATTTCATGAATTCTGGGACTGTTTCTATGGTAATTCATGACAGTTTTGAAAATGAAGATTCCTCTAGTTCAGCATTCTCAGGGACATTACAAACTCCCAGCACTCCATCTTACTGACATTACCAGTTGACAATTGAAAGAGTAGCAGCCCAACCAAGCTTTCATCCTGAGCCCCAAAGGTTAACAAAAGTACACATAGACTACAAATCATTGGGTTTGCAAAGTGTATGTTTTCTTCACAAAAATTCAAGTTAAAGCGAAAGTTGAAATGTTTACCAATATTGAAAATCAGTTCTAAATCAAAACTGTACACGATAAACAAGATATCTAGACTAACCTTTATTCCATCTTTAGTCAGACAAAATGTCACTTATATCAAAAAAAAAAGGCATAAAAAAAGAAATCAATGTAATAGCCTGTATTGAATGTATATTGTTTATAATAAATACTGGTTGATATCTTGAGCAGTCATTTCAATTTGACACTCAAAGGCCATTTAGAATTACCACCATCAATATACACCAATAACATCCTAGATCCAAATGAATGAAATTTTATTATTAAATGCTTTGTTCTTTACATAGTTTAATATGTTGACAACAAAATCGAATCTTTTAATCCATGGATGTCTATATTTGGAGTCACACTCAAAATTAAAGTGGAAAAACATTACAGGCCGATCCAACTTTACAGTTATGTCCTTAAAAATAGTCAAAATGAGGCTCAGTAGTGTGTGTGGCCTCCACGTGCCTGTATGACCTCCCTACGACGCCTGGGCATGCTCCTGATGAGGTGCCAGATGGTCTCCTGAGGGATCTTGTCCCAGACCTGTACTAAAGCAGCTGCCAATTCCTGGACAGTCTGTGGTGCAACATGGCGTTGGTGGATGGAGCAAGACATGATGTCCCAGATCTGCTCAATTGGATTCAGGCCTGGGAAACAGGCGGGGCAGTTCATTGCATCAATGCCTTCATCTTGCGGGAACTGCTGACATACTCCAGCCACATGAGGTCTAGCACTGTCTTGCATTAGGAGGAACCCAGGGCCAACTGCACCAGCATATGGTCTCAAGAGGTCTGAGGATCTCATCTCAGTACATAATGGCAGACAGGCTACTTCTGGAAAGCACATGGGGGGCTGTGCAGCCCCCCAAGAAAATGCCCCCCTACACCATTACTGACCCCCTGCCAAACCAGTCATACTGGATGAGGTTGCAGGCAGCAGAAGATTCTCCACGGCATCTCTAGACTCTGTCACATGTGCTCAGTATCAACCTGCTTTCATTTGTGAAGAGCACAGGGCACCAGTGGTGAATTTGACAATCTTGGTGTTCTCCGGCAAATGCCAAATGTCCTGCACGGTGTTGGGCTGTAAGCACAACCCTCACCTATTGACATCGGGCCATCATACTACCCTCATGGGTAGTCTGTTTCTGCCCGTCTGAGCAGACATGCACATTTGTGGCTTACTGAAGGTCATTTTGCAGGGCTCTGGCAGTGCTCCTCCTGTTCTTCTTGCACAAAGGCAGAGGTAGTGGTCCTGCTGCTGGCTTGTTGGCCTCCTACGGCCTCCTCCACATCTTCTGATGTACTGGCCTGTCTCCTGGTAGCGCCTCCATGCTCTGGACACTGCGCTGACAGCCATAGCAAACCTTCTTTCCACAGCTTGCATTGATGTGCCATTCTGGATTAGCTCCACTACCTGAGCCACTTGTGTGGGTTGTACACTCCATCTCATGCTACTACTAGAATGAAGGCACCATCAGCATTCAAAAGTTACCAGAACATCAGCCAGAGAGTACAGGAACTGAGAAGTGATCTGTGGCTACCACCTGCAGAACCACTCTTTTTTTGAGGGTGACTTGCTAAATGCTTATAATTTCTACCTGTTGTCAATTAAATTTGCACAACAGCAAGTGAAAATGATTCTCAACTAGTGTTGCTTGCTAAGTGGACAGTTTGATGTCACAGAAGTGTGACTGACATGGAGTTACATTGTGTTGTTTAAGTGTTCCCTTTATTTTCTGGAGCTGTGTATTTTTCACCTGGAGAAAAAACAAAAAGCCACAAGGGGAACATGCAAACTCCTGTTGGGAAGACCCAGCAAGTGGAAATGTTCAAATCCAAAAATCTGCTGTGCACTAAAAAACTGTAAAGATGAACAACCCAGAAGAGCAGGAAGATGTGTGTGTGTGTGTGTGTGTGTGTGTGTGTGTGTGTGTGTGTGTGTGTGTGTGTGTACATACAGTTTTATATACATATTTGTAATTGGACCTTTTAAATAATTGGAGCATGTACAAAAATTACATGATTAAAAGAGAAGCAATTAATCAATTTAAAATATGTGATCAGGCCTTGTTGGCTGGGGATGATTTTAATGTTTTTAGTGAGAGCTTCAAGCATTTAGTAGTAGTTCATGCAGCAGTATTAAGTGTTTTAATATAAAATAAAAAATAATGTTAATTATAATTAACATTATTACAATGTTGAGATGTTAATCTCTGTAACCATTTCTTACTTTTGGACTTAATTACTTTCTGTAGATTATTCTCCATTCAGTTCATACAGTATACAACAAACAGATTCCCTTAAAGGAGTTTGATGTTATGTATTGATTTTTGTGTGTGTGTGTGCTTGCCTGCACATGAGTGCATGCTTTGTCCTTAGTTTGACCTAGAGAATACACTCATAGCCATGCACACATGTTCATGTGGTAATAGACAGACAAACACAGAAGCTCATGGATATATCAGAGTCCTGGGACCGGGATCTGAATTCAGTGAGCTGTTAGGATGGATAATGGGGGACAGTATGTGTCCTGGGATCATTGGATGGATCCTCCATTGTGAAGGCGATGAGACCTGAAGGGCGACAGGGAGATGGAGGCATTGAGGGAGAGAGCAGTTGCAGTCCAGTGCTCTGTTAGGCACCTAATGGAGAGACAGCATGGAAGCAGCAAGTGCTATAGGGCTCACTGCTCACAGAGGAACACTGGAGAAACACAAATTTACAGACGTGGAAAAAAAGTCAAGTGGGGCTACTGCAAGACCCAACCATCAAAATCAAGCAAATCCTTTGTTCTGAAATCCAGGCTTTTCTGAGAAATAATAAAGACTCTGTAGTATAAGATCCTATTAAATTGAGTTGGTGACGTCAAGATTTATCCAGTAGGTAAAATTCTTGGTTTCATTAGGAAAGAAAACAATATTGACATATTGTACTAGAAATATGTTGACTGCTCAATGTATTTACTTCTCTTCCAAACTATCTCTGGGAAAATGTAAACTTTCTATCACAGAATTCCTTTCCTTAAGTAAATCGACTGTGGTCAGATCAAAATGGGAAATAGGGCCTCAGGAAAAATAAATTGTGCCACATTCATCCACTCTCTTTTATATATATCTAAGTTTATGAACATATGTGTATATGTATTTATGCATTTTAACTACAAAACTTTTCATGCAAAAAACATTGACATGTAAACAAAAGACATGTAAACATTTTCAAGGAAAAAATCAGCTTCTTGTTAACTGCCATGACTAAAAGAGCGGTAAATATGAAGTCTTTGATAACTCCAGCTCACATTTGTACCCTGAACAAATAAGATCATGACTTAGCCCATGTAGTCATGCTGGTCAGATAACCCTAAGCTTTTTCCACATATTTGTGTAGCATGTCAGATTATCAGATTATCTGATACAGTATGCCCACACTATAACATTAAAGAGAAATATAACAGAGAAGTGATGTGTCACAAGGCTCTCCCAAAAGTCTCTGAGTTTTGAATTCAATATTGTGGACATTCAGTCAGAGACTTGGTTTGAAATTTCAAAGGCATACATTCGTCATTCATCGCCTTTTCTGGTCTTGCAAAAAATTGGCCAAAATAAAATATGTCTAACAAACTGCAGTTATAGCCTCACCTAATATTTAAAATTCATAGATTGCTAACCAAGGGGAAGACATTCCATTCCTTACTCAAAATCCTGTATCTTCTTTCATAATATATTTTTCTTTGAAAAATAATTGCAACCAGTGGTATTGACATCTCTATCTCTATTCCTTCAATGAATGAGGCAGAACAGCTAAAAAAAAAAAGAGACCGTCTAATACATACGCGTTACATGGACGCTTATCAACGCTTAATTATTTTCTTTTTCCTTCATAGTAGGTCTTGATATTGTTTCTGTGTGCCAAGTGCATGTAGTCATAAGTGGGATCAGGTTCATTTTAAAGACATTGGAAGAAAACAAGGTTAGTGTGTAGAGGCCTCAGAAGGACTCCACTACACTCCACTCAATAAGAACAGCCCCAAAAGGAGTTCTGTGAGGGAATTGCTCAAGGAGATCTGAGCAGATTGATGGATACACATTCTGCATGCTATTGCTATAGGGACAAGAACACCAAAAGCTTCTCATCGACAATTACACTGGAGAGCAGAGAGGGAGATAAGGCCAAGGGAAACCAAGCGTTTCAGGGTTGAACAGTTGAAATATATACCTACAGTCTTTTTCAGTTTCTCTTCAATACTGTGTATTATGTATTTAGAATCCTTGGCATCATTTCACAAACGTAGGTAATTCAAATCCACTGATTATATTTTGGGTTCAGCATGGTTTACGGTCACTAATACTCATCCACAATTGATTATTATGAGCAAGCAGCTCCAGAATGAAACTCCTTCCGACCATCTTCACACTGAGCCTGTGACAGGGCCTGTCATCTTCACTGTTCATATTCATATTACTGTCCCGTCTACCCCCCCCCCATACACACACACACACTTCCACACACAAACAATAATTCATGATCAAATGTGCACATTCTGTATAAAGAAAGATCAGAAATGAAAAAAATGAGGTTCCACACAGGTACAAGCAGCGTGTGACATGTTATATTAGACATGATGTTGATATATTTGCATATCAGATTTACAAACAGCAGTATTGTAAGACAGGTCCTGAATTGAAGAATTTCAGACGCATAAAAACATATCAAAATGGATATGGTCATAATAAGATTGCCATTACGTTGTCTGTTATGAATGAATTCTTTCCCTCATCCTCTCCACTAATTCTACTTCGCACATAGCAGGGAGTGTTTCTTTTGGCACAACTGTTGAAGTCTCACTTGGATACACAGCAAAGTAGAGTTGCAGGTGTTGATTAGACGTCATCTCTACTTTGGGAGATAAGTTGCAGTGTGAACAGAGCTCTCTTGATTTTCAAGGGCACAGGTTGTAATTGAGTGACTGCCAAAGGTCTGCCTTCATGCTGTTCTCTGGAGTGAAGCAAACAGAAAAATGATAATATAGTTTTCAAGTAGGTTTTTTTAAGAACTGTGAACGGAAAGCAAAATACATTTTGGATATATATTAAATGTTAGTGTTTAAAAATCTTACAAAAGCAAGCAATAGAAAGAATTAAATGGTATCAACATGTTGCAATATATTCTTCTTCTCCTTTCTCCTTAACCTTCTCCATCTCACGCTATTCTTTGTATCCTCCTCTCTCACATTAACTACCTTCATTCCACACCTCTACAGGTATATCATCAAGATCAACTGGCTTTCCATTCTTCATTCCCCTCAATGCCTTTCTCACTTCCCTTTTACTAATCTCTGCTACTTTTTGGTCTACAACGGTAGCAGTCCAGACATCTGGAAGCACTACCCAGAGCCTTTCCCCGCCCCTCATTAATCAGCTCTTCAAAGTACTCTTTCCATCTTCCCATCACTCATCTAGCATCTGTCAATACATTTCCCTCTCTATCCTTAATCACCCGGACCTACTGGCCATCCTTTCCATCTTTATCTCTCTGTTTTGCCAACCTGTATAGATCATTCTCTCCCTCCTGACTGTCCAACTGAGCATACAAGTCATCGTATTCCCTTTGTTTTGCCTTACTACCTCTATCTTTACCTTACACTGTAACTCCCTGTACACCAGTCTGTTCTCTTCGGTCCCCAGCGTCCCACTTCTTCTTTGCTAACCACTATCTCTGTATATACTCCTTCACCTCCTCACCACCAGTCTCCTAATCTACTTTTCTTCAGGATGATATACCAAGTACTCTCCTATCTGTCTACCTGATCACATTAGCTGTAGTTGTCCAGACATCTGGAAGCACTCCCTGACTACCCAGAGCCTTTCTCAAATCCTCCCTGAAAACCATACAACACGCCCTTTTCAGCTTCCACCACTTTGTCCTCTGCACTTCCTTTGTCCTGTTGACTTTCCTTATGTCCAGTCATCCTAAAAACCACCACCTTATGCTGTCTGGCACTCTCACCTACAACTACTTTCTCATCTATACAGCAGAGAAGAAGAAATGGCTTTATTGTCACATTCAGTTATACATACAGATATAGCACAACAACAGCAAAATTTGACCACCCCATTTAACCCATCATGGATGAGCCATGAGCAGAAGGTAGCTAAAGAACAGCACCACGGGAGCAGCTGGGGGTTCAATGTCTTGCTGAACACCAGAAGCAACTGAAAATGTTCAGTTCCAAGGACAACCGCTCACAGCTCCCGAGCCATGGCGACTACAAAATGTAGTCTGCCTGCTTGCCCCTACGTTTGCTCCTATAAATTACTCTACATTTCTGTCTTTTCTGGAAAAAGTGTTCACTCCAGCCATTTCCATCCTTTTTGCAAAATCTGCCACCATCTGTCCCTCTGTGTTCCTATACTGTATACCAAGTGTGCCCATCATCTCTATTTCCTGCACCTACATGCCGATTGAAATCTGCACCAATTACAACTCTCTCATCTCTGGGGATATTCGGCATCGCTTCATCTAACTCATTCCACAACATTGAGCATCACACCTTCATTTTCTAATTTCATAAGTATATCTGACATTCCTTTCATCTCCAGAACATTCCTAACAAACCACTTCTTCAAGTTAACCCCTACTCCATTTCTCTTCCTGTCAGTACCATGATTGTACAACATAAAACCTGCTCCTAAACTTCTAGCCTTACTACCTTTCCACCGGGTCTCCTAGAAACACAGTTTCCATCTTCCGTCGCAGCATCATGTCGACCAACTCTCTACTTTTTCCTGTCATAGTCCCAATATTCAAAGTCCCTACCCTCAGTCCCAGACTCTTGCCTTTCCTCTTCTCTCTCTGCTTCCAAACACACCTTCCTCCTCTCGGTCGTCAACCCGCAGTAGCCCAATTTCCACTGGTACTCTGTAAGTCATCAGTACCAATGGCGGTTGTTGTTAACGCGGGCCTCGACAAATCCGGTTTAAGTTTACTAGGTTTGATTCGCATGTTTACTTTTGGCAAAAGTTTATGCTTGAACCCCTTCCTGACACAACCCTCTGCGTTTATCTGAGCTTGGGACCAGCTCAGGGAGATACTGGCCAGTTCTCCCCTAAGGCTGGCTCAGGGAGACACTTGCCTGTACCTCCCTGAGTCTGCATTATTCATCCATTCATTCAATATTTTTTTATTAACCTTGGTTTTACCAGGACAGAACTCATTGAGATTAAAAACCTCTTTTATGACCGTCCTGGTCAAGAAAACAGCAATACACCCCACAAGCAAACATCAGCAGTGACAACATAAAAGATCACACTTACCACATATGAGAGAAAAAGAAATAGACTGTAAACAGATAACAGTGCAAGTACTCACCAAATTCTGGCTTAGCGATGTCACAAACAGGTTAAAAAAACAGGTTAAAAAAGATTCACAACCAGAGGCTTGTGCCTGATGTCATTTAGTAAAATGTTCAGTGAACCAACTCTTTAAGTTTTAGGTCATTTTGAAGAATGCTCCAGTCACAAGGAGCAGCAAAATATTTGTCCTCTTTCCACTTTCAGTTCTGCCAAATTAAACAGACAATAAAAAATAAATTAAGTAAAAGAAATAATGAGAGCTAAGACCAAACATTTTTTAATGATAAACTGCAGATATGATAGGAGGAGACTCAAAATCATTTAGCGAGTGAGTATGTCTACATTAGGACAAGTCAGACCATTACACAGCTATATAAAATCAATGGTGAGTAAGTGTTTTAAAGTTCATAATGAACCTATAAACATAGTTGAGCACATCCACACTACATAAGGTAGCATTCCTGCAGATAGCATCACCATACAGTCAGAATCTTTTTTTTTTCATTATGTATGATGATCATGGCAACAAGGAGCTATACCACAGTAGAATAAAATACTTAAAAATTTGAAATTATATAAATCCCTAAAAAATATGAGTAGTCGAGATTTTGAAATTACAAAATTACAGAAGATATTTTAACATGATACTATAAAACTGTAGACAACTATACATACTATTTTGTGCTTTAACAACTACAGAACTGAGGGAAAACGTGGAATTACTAAGAAAATTATTCAAGAACATCATCCATCATCATTCAAGAATATACATTTTACTGTCTTCAACCTTTTGAAGACCAAGGAAAACCATTTGAACACGAACCTACACAACATCTACAATTTGCTTTGGGATTTGAGTCCATTTGCTTATTTTTCAGTGTGCGGTGCAGGTACTGATGATGTTGTTGCTAGGCAACTCTAACCACTTGATTATTAATTTAATAAATGAAATATGCGTGTGTGGGGGGGGTACACATTATTGAGGCTTAGGATATTATTATTGGAAATTACTTTATTAGTAGAATTTTTGTTATCATTATTGTTATTTTTGTGTTATTTAATATACATTTGTTTCTATTGTCCTCCAAGTAACTGTTGGAAGTCCAGAGAATACAAAGTTCTGAAAGGATATGTTGCATTTTCTTTCCTCTAAGATGCAAATGTGCTTAGTCTAAATATAAACATTATGTAGTCTATATGTATGAATTAACAGAAAATGCTCTCAATGATCATGGCGGACAGAAAATTTCTCCATTTGTTGTCCATGTCAATTATTGCTCAAGCCTCCTCACATTCAGTTTCATTTCTGGAGGCACTGTCCACGTCCTAAATCCTTGCAATTCAACCAATTTAAGAAATATAGGTCATAGAAATCTCACCTCCAAACCCATCTACAGCTCAAATCCTGGAGGTAAGAGAAATCTTGGGCTATGCGCTAATCCTTCCAGTCATACTGAGTTTCAAATTCAATCTCAGTTTTCTCATTACAGGTTTTGGAGACACTGAGACCCCATATTGGTCAAGAGATATTTCAGTAAATCTGATAGGGTTTTGTAGTCGGGCCCGTAGAAACCAATGATCCTGGATCCAGGGGTTAGGGATATTAAGAGCACCCAGCAGGTGGTGAAACCCAAGGAGGAAGACAGAAGGATATTGTCATGTTAAATCTAACCATCACTCATTGTTGCTTTTCTGGATTGCAAAGACCATAGTCCAAGTATGTGTCATAATGCCAAACTGAGAAGCCTAGGAGAATTACAAAAGGAGCATTGGGAACAGGGGAACAAGGTCTTTCCTACCCTGAGTAAAAACATATTGGATATAAATATTCTTTTTAATTAACCCTTTTTTGCAATGTTACAGTATCAGAGTATTGAGTAGACTGCCAGAAGGGAACATGTTTGTAAAATCAGACTAACTGGTCCCACTTTCCATAAACAAATCAGAGTTCATAGGAACTAGCCTTGCATTTCAAGACAATATAAACAGCATGTTAAATATTACCACAATTTGTTATCAGGAGAGCAGTTATAATGTTTTGAAATGCAGACACTGATAAACACAAGAGGTTGTGCAACACTGGCCCGTTTGGACAGTCTCCAGAGTAAATCAGTGGCTAACAAGGTGTAAAACAGGCAGAGGTCTCAAATTACATGTTGTTTATCCAAAATAAAACAGAGGTTTGGTTTTTGGGTGACAGAATTTGTCTGAATTGAGCTGATTTTTTTTTAAATGTTTTTATTATTTATATTTGTAATATATTTTTCTCCTAAACAGCCAGTTTCTCCTGTATAGTATTGACAAAGCTGCAGCAAATCTGCAGACATCTAAATATTTGGATGTACACCCACACACAGAAACAATGGTGGGAAAATAACCTCGGCAGCAAGGAGTGCATTTTTGGTTTCTAAATGTTGTGGTGCTTGTTCATATGTAACGATTACTTGTTTTTTCTAACTTCTTCACTATTTCTTGTTTTGTGTTTGTCATTGTCTTTTTTAAATCTCTGCAAAAATTGTTGAAGGATCATCTCCAACATGGCTTTGACCCATTAGGTCAATATTTAGTTTGGCATATTGCACACCAGTATGTTGTTGAGTACAGACCGACGCTCGTATCCAAAAATTGATGCGACAAGTGAAGTATCTTGGTTTTCAGCCGGAGTTGTTTTAAGTCTGGTTCTAGGCTGTGAAAGGCAGAAAGTTGTGCATCACAGCTGATAATTTGGCACTTCACTCGTGGGTACTAGACCTTGCAATAGACCTGTGTGGGTAGATGAGCTATCCTGATTTGGCTGCAGGCTCACACTGGTAATCTGCTCGGCAGGGTGGAGATTGAACATGGGAATAGATCAGATATCGCCCTGTGTAGATTATGCAGATACTTGGGCGGAGTATTAAATGTTAGTTGAACAGGAAATTTCATCCAAAATATGAAATAAATCTTTTGGAAAATAAATAAGGAACTTGCTGTTGCCATTGTATTTAAATTAATAAAAAGAAACATATTCATTTATCTATCTTTAATATCTAGGCGAAAGCTTATTATGCAATATAATACTTGTTTTCCATCCAATCATCACAGCTTATAAAATATAGAGTGATCTCAATATATATATATGTTGAATTAAGTTCCTTGTACAAATGGTCTGACACTTGACCTATTTGTAATTTGCTGAGTGAAGTTGATATCCTCAAACGTAACATGTTCACAAGAGAATGACTTGTTAGTTAAAACAGGCTTTTTAAGCAGTTCTCAGCTGCGTCAGATGCTAATACCTCTTTCATCCGACAGTTCAGACTGAGCATCATCTTCATGGACTCTGCTGATGTATATTGTTAGGCATACAAGTTCACACAATGTACACCCGAGTTTCATTGTAACCCAATAAATAGCAGTTTATGGCCTCAACTCTGGAATGATTGTGTGCATCTACTGGTTGGTCCACCAGTGTCCCTCGATTATGCACTGCATGGCTCCATTTTAACAGACCTCACAGTAAACCAAGCCAGAACATCCATTTATCCATCTATTATCTACTGCTTATCCTGCTTATTAGGGTCATGGGGGCTGCCTGTCCTGGCTGTCATTGAGGCAAAGGGGTATACTCTGGACTGGCCGCCAGTCAATCACAGGGCCACATATAGAGATACAACAACCAATCCTTCTCTTTTTTCCAATTAAACTTCTGCATGTTTTTGGACCTGGAGGAAACCCACAGGCACAGGAAGAACAAATAAACTTCACACAGGAAGTGTTTTTCCACTTTGATTTTGAGTTTGACTCCAAATCCAGACCTCCATGGGTTAATACATTTTATTTCAATTCATAATTTTAGTGTCATTTTGTTGTCAGCACATTCAAACTAGGTAGAACAAAGTATTTAAGAATATTTCATTTAATCAGATCAAGGATGTGTTATTTTAGTGTTCCCTTTGTTTTTTTTAGCAGTGTGTGTATATATATATATGTGTATACACACCCACACACATATGCATATACATACGTATGCATGTATGAATACATATGTGTGTACATTTACATATTCTATAGATATAATGCATTTTTATCAAAGGGAAACATAAACAACCTTAAAATGAATGAACCCTAAAAACCACAAACTCAGAGCTGTGCAATAATGTACTACCCAGTACAAAATAAGGATTGATAAATAATAGCCTACAAGTGCATCTCAAAAAATGTTAACATGATGAAAAAGTTCAATATTTTTGGTCACTTATTTCATAGTGAGACATATATTTTACATAGATTTATTACACATTGCCAAGCCTATATTACTCATTAGATTATTATTTATTATAAAATTAGAATATTATGAAAGATCAATGAAATTGATATTTTAAACAGAAATGTCAGGCTTCTGAAAAGTATGTTCATTTCTTTGGACTCAGTCCTTGGTTGGGCCTCCTTTTGCATTAATTTCTGCATCAGCCTGTCGTTGCATGGAGGTGATCAGCTTGAGGCACTACAAGGGTGTAATGGAAACCCAGATTGCTTTGATAGCCATCTTCAGGTCATCTGCATTGCTGGGTCTGCTGTCTCTCATCTTTCTGCCATCAATACCCCATAGATTCTTTTTGGGTTCTCATCAAGTGAGTTTGCTGGCCAATCAAGCACAGTAACACCGTGGTCACACAGCCTGATTTTGGTATCTTTGGTAGTGTGGGCAGGTTCCAAGTCCTGCTGAAAAATGAAATCATTATCTCAATAAATCTTGTCAGCAGATGTAAGCATGAAACATAAACATGGCAACATTGACTGTGGGCTTCAGAATATAGTTCACCAATACCAGCATTCTGCGTGGCAACCCAAATCATCACTCACTTTGGACACATCACACTGGACATAAAGCAACATGGATGTTGTGCTTCTCCACTTTTGCTCCATACTCTGGGATATTGTTTCCAAATGACAAGAAAATTTGCTTTCATCTGAAAAGAGGTCTTTGGCCCAGTCCAATTTTATTTCCTCCACCACCCAGGTAAGATGTATCTGACATTGTCTCTAGTTCTGAAGTGGCTTGACACGAGGGATGTGTTATTTGTAGTCTGTGTCCAGGATTCTTCTCTGTGTAGACATTCTTGATGCGCGCTGACTCCAGCCTTGTCTTCTACCTGTGAAGCTCCCCCAAAGTCTTAGATTTTGCTTGACAGTCCTCTCAATGCTGCAGTTATCCTTTTTGCTTCCACTCAATTTTCTATAAAAATACTTGGATACAGCAGTCTGTGAACAACCAGCTTCTTTAGCAATGACCTTTTGTGTGACTTACTATTCTTGTGGAGGGTGTCAATGGCTGTCCCCTGGACATCTGTCTACTCTGCTGACTTTGGTAGTGTGATGTCCAGGTGACAAGCTGGCACAATGGTTAGCACAAAAGGGTTTCTCTAAGTGGTTTTTCTCTGGGTTCCTGGTCTTCCTCCCATAATCTGAAAAAATAAGTTAATTGAGTACACTAAATTACCCAGAATGGGAGAATGAACGGTTAGGATTGTGCCCATATGTGGCCCTGTGATCAAGTGGTTGAGGGTGTACCCATCTTCTAACCTCATTTCAGCTGGAATTGGCTCTGGCACCCAAGCACCCCTGAGCACGGGGTAATCAGTACAGACAAAGAATGAATGAATGGATGCATTTGAAAAGAGAGCCAAGTCAGGAAGTTCTGTAGGAATATGGCCATACAGTTTACAGCCACGTCCCTTCAGGTCCCTTGATGCTTTGGTTATAAGCTAATCATTTTCTAGCAAACCAGATGTTGAATTGTGTCTTGGGCCAGCTGTGTGTCAATAAAAAGCCAAACTTCATAAAACACTTTTCCAATGGATGGTTGGCTGAGAAAGTTTTTCTTTTTTTTTCTCTTGTCATGAGTGATTTTAAAAGGCATATCCAAGGACAGTATTTTTGATGATATCAAGATTATTGATCTGCCTTTTGCAAACAATCTAGTTTTGGTGGGGTACTGGTAAGGTTAGAAGCACTGACATACACTGGAAGCTCATAACACACATGTTGCTCCTTCACATTGAAATTAGTCCACTAGAGTAAGTGCAGTATGTGATACAGTTGCCAACAGATCATGGTTTTCTATGACATAGTCATCTGGTGCCAAAATTTCAAAAAATGTGACTAAAAAAAAATTCTTGTAATTGTTTTTTATGCAACAAAAAACAGTGTCTGCTTCTTGTCATAGTATAAGTGGAGCCAGCTTACATAAAAGCACAAAAGTACAGGAAAAAACACCTTTGTCTCAATCTGTTGCATGCCCACACACAAATATACCTAAACTAATACACACACATACCAAATAAGACATAGGAAAACTTTCAAAACTTGAGCCTAAAAAGTGTTCCAATTTCAAGAAGATAATGATTTCCACCTATGTATTGAAACACTTTCTGAGGTGCTCAACTCAAAATGTACTTTTTTACAAGACTATTTCTATTATTGTGCTCAAGAGGCTCACGTTTGAGCAGAATTGGCCTTGAAATGTCAACATTGTTATGTTACAAATACCACTTATAATTATCGGATATACAAACAATGATGTGTCTCTAATTTTGAAATGCAAAGCTGGTTGTCAAAAATAACATTAGCATGTTAGCGCATGAAGGACCCTGGTCAGATTCCAACAACGGGACCTTTCTGTGTGCTGTTTGCATGCTCTCCCTGTGTCTCTGTGGGTTTCCTCCGGGTTCTCCGGTTTCCTCCCACTGTCCAAAAATATGCAGGTCAATTGGAAAAAAATTGGGAATATTGCCTTAAATAAATGTGTGAGTAAATGATTGTTTGTCTATATATGTGGCCCTGCGATTAACTGGCAACCACTCCAGGGTGTACTCCGCCTCTTGCACAATGACAGCTGAGATAGGCTCCAGCATCCCTCGTGACCCTGAGTGCAGGATAAGCAGCAGAAGATGGATGGATATTGTTAGCTTAATGTCAGAGATGAACCTGCCTTTTATTTGCACGCAAAATAAAGACTGAAGTGGCCTATTGTCTCTCCCTTAAGAAACTGTGGACCAGTTTATTGTCACACTAGATGAGACACAACAACACTTTCCTGTTTACCTTTACAAATCACATTTTAGATATACATCAATGAATATGAAGATTATATCGAAATCTGTTGAAAATAGATCAGCTTTTGTTGTTGGCACACACAGCCATATAAACCAGAAGAAACACATTTTTTTGACAATGATAGGTCATTGGACATTGAGTACCCCCTGGTTATTAAGATAAAGAATCCATGTTACTTCAATATCTGCCAATTACAAAATGTGTGTCTCTGTACGATAAATGATAACACCCCGCTCTCGCTGGTCTTTTTCAGGGTCTCAGTAGAAAGGTCCCACAGCAACTACTCAATGGTGACATACCACAAGATGGCCCATCACAACAAAGGTAAAAGCAGATCAAATGTAATAGCTACAAAGCACAATCAGACAAACTACTTGGGAATTCCACGCATTCTGGGAAAACAAGAGCCAGAAAAGCAACACTAAAAAAGAGCATCCTACATCTTTTACCTTCAAAATATAAGTGAGTGAAGCAAAGGCCAAACAACAAATTGTTTTGCCTGATTTTATCCAGATTTCAGTCAGGGTGAGTCTATACTGGTCCACACGAGTCAGAACTAGTAGGCTAGGCAAATTGATGCAGGAATTTGTTGGTGTGTGGGGGAAACAACCCGATGCAGCCAATGAATGAGTACTACGATAGTAGTATCATGTGACAAAGATGACACAATTTAGCTGCAGTATCACGACAATGATGGTGTACGCCACTCTTTTACTCCAGCACCCTGGGCCACGCCACGGAGGTGTGGTGTAGGTGTAGGTTGTCCTTGGAACTGAGTATATTTGTTTCAATTCCCAGCTTCTCCTATCCTGTCAAAGTGTTGTTGAACAAGACACTGAACCCTGAACTGCTCATGCTTCATCTATGATGGGTTGAATACAGAGGAATTTCCTTCAAGGGTTTCATACATTTGAGGAGTGGCTTGTAATTATTTGCAGGTATCTTCCAGGTAAACACTTCAGATATCTTTCAGCTCCTTCAATATATTCATTTTGTTTATACATAAATGCATCCATTATCTTGACTTATCCTGCACTCAGGGTCGCAGGCATTTTTTTTTTATTTGTTTTGAAATTTTTGTTTTGCTATTCCCCTCATTCTTTGATCAGACTCTGCCCCAGATCTTCAAGGTTAGTCAGTCCTGGTGGTTGTTTTTGCCGGGATCCATCTGTAATCTCATAGAATCAACCACACATTACACTGAGGGAAAGCAGATGCGCACCCTGTCTAAAAATCTCACACTGCTTTTGTAATCTGTTACGACAGGCAATGCTCCTGTGATTTTCTATCAAACTTTACTGCCATGGAAAAGGGTGGGGACAGGACTCCTCTATGTCACCTGAGAGGATGGAAATGCTCATGCCTCCAGTCAACCAGGCCTGGCTCCTCTTTTTCACGGCTGAACGGCACTCTAAACATGGCTGAGCTGACCTTGTGAGCAGCCATTAAACACCTGGTGGAATACTATTCCCATCTAATTACATTTCCCAGTGTCAGGCTTGTAGTAGAAACAGACTGTTCACTGTAATGATGTTTCAAAGTTGAATGGAGTTAAGCTGCTTAAGTTTAACATTTGTTGTTTGATAATAGATTATTTTCTCATACAATTTTCGATGACAATCGCATATCGACATTTGTATATTGTAATTTACCAATCAATTATATTTGGCATTTTTATAGACAACTGTGAAGTAAAGAACCCATGAAAAATATAAATTACAGATTTTCAACCTTAATTGAGAATTATTCATATTTTGATATAGTTATTTATTAATGATTGATTCACTTATTTTATTGTCATTATCAGTAGATTTTTGATTGAAATATCACAGAAAGAAAACTTCCATGTAGATAAAAAAAGAAGCTAAAAATATGTCCAAAATGAAGCTATTCAGGTTTTTACAGGTATTATATGTATACATATAATGAACAAATTTTCCGTTCACAAGCTTGTCGCTTTATTGATGCAGACAAGTGGATAACGTGACAGGACTGGTGTATTTTTAGATAGACCTTATTGTTGGTGTTGTGAGGGGAATTATGACAAGATTTGCGCTGCAATGATTGCTGTATCGCCTCTTTTGGGTTCCACTTTCTCCTTTTCTAACTATGAGTGCTACATTCCAAACCACTAGATTCTTTGACTAAGTGAGAGTCATTTCCAATCTAACCATAGCATACTTGAAATCCTCTGTCAAGCTAGAATCTAGAAACTCCTACTTTCCTATACAAGGCTACAGTACTTATGGAAATTAAATGACTCAGTCATCCTTTCAAGCTTTTCTACCTCTGAAAGGGGAACCTCATACACAGTAAATCAACCGAAACTGCAAATTCCAAAACTTAAGCTTTCCTGGGAACCCTGACTTATCTATGATTGAAATACCTTGAAATCATTTCATGCTTCAACCCCTCAAATTGTCCCTTATCACTAACACTTGTGTCAAACCATCTACCCAGACTCTGCACTGGTTTCGCTAGCATCATAGGTACCACCTCACCCTGTATAACAAACCTCTTATCAATGACCTTCCCGTTTCTGATTGAAATACTCCAAGACATACTTGGCTCAATTCTCATCCTAGCTCACTGCAGATTACTATTTAACTTGGCAAACAACCTGCTGGTATATGATGCCCTCACAATCGTCATGCCATTCATGTAGGACTGCCATGTTCCCACAATTTTGAAGCCTGATAAGTACATCTGTTACCATAGTAAAAGCTAATGGAGAAGATCACCAATTTTAAACAACTCCTCCCCACTCCCCCCACTACATGAACAATGCATGCCTGGATGACATGAATGAGTCCTTTGTTGCTTGGAAAGACAATTGGAAAGTCCTGACCCCCCCCCACTGACACGACTCTCCAGCACCAGCCCACCAGCCCCACCTCCTCCATCACTGTAGAAGGTGGGGCTGCTCCAGATCCCCTCACCTCCGCCACCCCAATAACGCCTCTTTCCCTTATGGAAAGAGACGTGGAAAGGATTTTCAAGAGGCAGAACCCATGCAAAGCAGCCGGGCCTGACTCTATATCCCTATATCCTCTATATCAGTTGTAACAACTTGGAGCAAGTTGATGGATATGGTGGTGGACTTCAAAAAGAACCCAGCCCCACCCTCCCCCATCATTCTGAGAGACATTGTGGAGTCCTGCCGCTCCCTGGGAACACTCGTCTACCAGGACCTCAAGTGGAAGCTGAACATCAGCTCCCTCACAAGCAAAGCGCAACAGAGAATGTTCTTTCTGAGGCAGTAAAGGAAGTTTAACCTGCCAATGACAATGATGGTGCACTTCTACACCTCCGTCATCGAGTCCATCCTCACCTCCTCCATCACCATCTGGTACACCGCTGCCACCACTAGAGACAAGGGCAGACTGCAGCGTATCATCGACACTGCAGAGAGGGTGATTAGTTGCAATCTACTTTTCTACAGGACCTGCATGCCTCCAGGACCTCCAGGCATGCAGGCAAGATCCTGGGCGACCCTTCTCACCCAGGACATATAGTTTCAAACAACTACTCTGGCAGAAGACTGCAGTCCATCAGCAACAAAACTACCTGCCACAAAAACAGTTTCTTCCCATCTGTGGCCAGCCTCATCAATACATCCCTGGATCCTGAAATTCACCTCTTAATTTAATGCTGTCTGTTTAGAACCATTTACCAGAGCAAATTGCTTGTAGTTGGAAAAACTACTTGGCGATTGAAGCAATTCTGATTTTGAAAAAATTGTACATCTTCCTATAATGACTACTCCAACTGCTTACATGCTGTAGTTTACTCAGCCGTGGTCAAGCAGAGTTGAATATCTATAAAGTATGCTTTAACTAAACTCTGTATGCTTCCTGGCATAGTAATCAAAAGCCTCCAACAGAAGACTATGTGGCACTGACCCAAAAGCATTAGCCAGGTCTAAGAACACTACATGCAAGTCTCTCTTCTCATGCCTAGCTGACTGGATCTGGCGCCAAATTGTGCTGGTGCTCTCTAAGCATTCGGACAAGCCGGGAATTACAGCTTTTTGCACTGAAATATCAGTTTGTCTATTCTATCTTACATAACTATTCAGCCTCCGTCCCACCAAACTTAATAAAACCTTCCCTTCAGCAATAAGGAATGTGATAGGCTTAAACTGACTTATCTCTAATGAGTCCCTTTCTTTAGGAATGAAGAATCCCCAAGCACCATTGGGAACTCCATTAGGTCCCGGAGCTGAAGAGACTCTCGCTCACTTCACTATTTATCGACCCTTCATCCACCTTGGTGGGCTATCAGCACACTGATTATCTCTTTTTTCCGATCAGTGGAATATCATAGGGCTACGCGATCTCTCTAACCCTTTCACTATCTCAGAGCAACTACTCAGAAAAACTCCTCAAACTTCTGCTTTTGTACCATCGGAGGACCACTTTTCTCCTTAGTAAATAACAGCTTCACAAACCTGAATAGATCCTTATAAAATGCTCACTCTTTGCTTTTCTTATTTTTCCTAAAATTCGCTGCTCTTAGCTCTTACAGCTCTTCATTCATATCTAACGACAACCAATGATTTCCATCTCATCCAGAGATTAACAAGAATTCTGCTTTGAGGCGGAAATATAAAACCATTGCACTACCGTGCCACACCCAGAACAAGCTATTCTCAGGTCATTGTTATCTTACAGTTATTTGAATCTTTTATCATTCTAACGAATGTGGTGTTTTTGTTAAGGGGATCTTAAACCATGGCTTGATCATCAACTTTCCACAGACATCTATTTTTAGTTTTCTAGTGTATTGAGAATGGTAAAAGCTTGATCAAAATATTAGGTCATGAATAAACTCATGGAAAATATAAAGCAACAATATGTTACATTGCATTTAGATTATTAGTTTTAATGATCAAAACACAAAATCTGCTCTTTTCTCAGCAGAATAAGCTCAGTGCTCGTCTTGTAGCATTGTGCTAAATTTAAAACACTTCCTACAATACCCTACCAATAATATATATCTCAAATCTTGACCTTTAATACCTAAAGAGTAACAAAAGCCAGCAAATTAACAGGTTAAATCCTTTTGTGAAATTTCAAGTCTGTGTAGTTATGGCAAATTCCAATGTTGTGTATTGGTTTATTGCACAAATCCTGGCAAATACAGAAACTAACCTATAAAATTCCAGACCCATCTACTGTATTGAGAGAACTCTAACTTTAGAACAATATCAAACATTTCTTGTCTGGTATTGTGAATTATCCCAGGTTTGCTGACACCTGTCCTTTAAAAAGGAAACATTCAGGACTTCAATGAAGTGGTGTCTTTAGGAAATACTGTTAAAGACTGACTTAAATACTGTTCTACTCACAATTCCAAGAAAGTTGAAATTTAAACATTTAAAGTCTTGACCTTGTATTGAAGTGATGCCTTGCCTTCATAACAGATATAGTGGTTTATGAGAATTAGCCATCAAAGATGAACTTGTTCATCTGTTATACAACTGGAGTAATGACCTGAAATCATGCAGTGTCATGTTGTTGAATAAAGAGGATTTGAAATTTGAAATGAAGGTTTTTGTTTTGTTTTTTGTTTCTTTTGTTTCCTTAGGCATAAAGTGTTGGTTAGTGAATGCTGATTGTCCTCCGAGGTGTCGTAAAACAGGCTCTGCACAGCGGCATCTATTTCATGTTGCTTCCTCGTGTACTCTGTCTCGGCTTTATCAATGTTCCACATCATTTTGCACACCTTTATTAGCACAGCTGCTACCCATCCACCATGTAGAATTACCCAGCCAAGGCAAAACTTTTTCAACATTACAATGACAAGTCATGTTTGGCTTAGTTTAGCAAGTTATCTGAAACCAAATCTTAAAAAGGTCTGTGCTTATTCAATAAATTATATAAATTAAGAGAAGATGATGATGTATTTGGCAAGGTCTCCAAAGGTAATATTGATACTATAACTAAAAAAAGGTTGAATTATCATTAATGATATCCACTGAGTTTAGACTTTTCAATTAATAGTATGCTGACAGAATCGGAGCTTTCAACAACTTCATTGTGTGCACGTTTGTTGTGCCTCCATGTTAACTGCTGAGTCAAATCAGACATTTTGGTAAAAGGGCAAGACATTTGTTTAAATGACGAAATGACATCATTTTAGTTGTTATGTAGAAGACAGCATCCACTCAGTCAATAATCACTTATCTGTGCTGAAAGTCAATCCAGAAATGTTAATGGTTTGAAATACTATTCTTTAGAGAAATAAGAAATGTGATTATCCTTGGGGTTAGTAGTTGACTGTCATCAGTGAGTAATGTCTTTATTATTAATGCTACCATTCTTACATGATGATTATGTGGCTAGTATTTGTAAGCACAGACTTACCCAGAACCTTTCCTTGAAACTTCAATCGGACATGAAAGTTTATAGTTCATGCCCATGGATGAGATTTAAGCGTCCCTATCCAGGGGTGTGCGTATGCTGTAAACCGTAATCTTAGCAAACCATGCGGTCATGTTTCGGGATTTCCATTCGACCTTTGCTTTGCCAGTAGGTTATAGAGGTGATGCAAAAAGTATTTTTCTGACTATGTCAAGCCAAGATTTCCTTGGGCATTTTCCTGTCGGCAAACAAATATGATCTGCTATTGCGCATAAGCTGTTAATGCTGACTATCCCCTCAGCCTACCTGACCCTAACATTTCAACTGCTTTACTGTTAAACTTATGAATGTACCCTATACATAGACACAGTGATAATACAGTAATATATTGGTTAAGTCATAACTCTGTATTAATGTGATATACTTAGATAGCTCCATGCTACTAATCTAAGTGTATTGCATTTCTCAATGTCAGGCCTTTCCATGCTAGGGGCATGCAGATGGCTTCTGAATTTATAACAGCTAGAAATATATTTGTACCCTTCTCTACCTATCTCTTTTTTTTCAACAACTATTACTATGTTTCTAACGTGACAAAATTATCATTAAAAGTCATTTTGAGATTTCACAGTTTGTCTTGTACTTGAGCCCAAGCTGTTTCAATTTTCCTCCAGTGGTGAAAAATGCCTTCATGTTTTGCCTCAAAGTAAGAAACAAAATGTTCAAAATACAAAATGCAGAGCAGGCTATTATAGCACACATTCATTATCGTTTTCTTCATTCGATAGTCAGTTAGAACGACATCACTTTGCTCTGTGTGTGTGTGTTCTCCGAACACAGGGTGTTGTGACGAGTCTAATAATAATAATTTATCCTTTATCAAACCCCATTGTGAAATTTGTTATCTGCAATTAACCCATCATGGATGAACCATGAGCAGTAGGCTGCTGTCCTCCAGCACCAGGGGAGCAGTTAGGGGTTCAGTGTCTTGCTCAACAACACTTTGACACACTAGGAGGAGCCGGGAATTGGACAAGGAATGTTCGGCTCCTAAGATGATCTCCACCACACTGCCATCATTTAGTGTGGTAGTTAGAGGGAGGGTGCCTGCTTGCTTCCTGTGGCAACAGCCATGGCATTTCACTACTTGCAGTTGGCGGCAAAGTCTTGGTCAAAATCATACTGCATAGACTGCTGGATAACATTTCGGAGCAGCTGTTACCTGAATCACAGTGTTGATTCAGAAGGAACAGAAGCACTGTGGACATGGTCTTTTCATCAAGGGAACTTCAGGACAAGTGCAGAGACCAAACCCAGGACCTCTTCATGGCGTTTATTGACCTATCAAAGGCTTTCGACACTATCAACAGTGAGCTCCTATGGATTACCTTCTGAAATTCGGCTGCACAAGAACATTTGTTACAGTCCTTCAGCAGTTCCACACTGGGATGATGGCACATGTTAATACCGGAGGCCAGGAATCTTACCCTTTCAGGGTCTGTACTGGTATGCGTGTGGGAAGTGTCCTTGCTCCAGCACTTAATATCTTCCAACTTTCTGTGACACTGCTGCAACGTGAAAAAATCATGAAGGACAGTGGGATAAGAGAGAATTCAGGCTCAACGGAAACCTTATTAGCTCACATCATCAGCTCATCATCAGGTTACAGTATGAAGAAAACTGTGGAGTTGTGGCCCTATCACCAGAAACTTACAGTGTACTCACAGCTGCTGCAAGTGCCTGTGGCAGACGGGGTCTCTCTGTAAATGTAGCAAAGACCGAGGAACTGTGGCAGTGAGCGGCTACTCCCTCACCTCATCCACCAACCTTCAGCATCTCAGACCAGCGCTGCCAATTTAAGAATCTTTTAGATACCTCAGCGGCGTCTTCTCCAGTGACTGCAGCATGGAAAGGGAGATTCAAAACCGGATCAATCAAGCATCATCTTCTTTTGGGCGGATCAGACATAAGGTCTTTCAGAACAAACACCTCAACCTCCGCACTAAAGTGTCTGTGTACCAGGCAGTAGTCCTAAGGACATTCCTCTACACTTGTAAAATATGAACACTGTACACACAACACTGTCCATATTTCGAGGCCTTCCACATCGGATGGTTACAATGCATCCTGAGTATATCCTGGAGGGACCACATCCCCGACACGGAGATACTCTGTAAAACCAACCGCGTCAGTATCGAGGCCACAGTCAGCCAGCATCAGCTCCGCTGGGTTGGCCATGTCATCAGGAAGCCCAAAAATTGCCTTCCCCGGAAAGTTCTCTATGGCCAATGTCATCTTGGCCACCGCTCTGCTGGTGGCCAGAAAAGACGATACTAAGACCAACTGAAAATCCTGATGAAGAAGTGCAGCCTGAAGCCAACCCAACTGGAAGAGGCCGCCACCCAGCGCTTCACCTGCAAACAAGGTGTGCACAGACTTGAGGAGGATCGAACTGATAGACCAACAAAGAAACGCACAAGGAGACATGAAGCCAGCACTATATCTATAAGCCCAGCCTTTGGATTCACCTGCTCTGACTGCAGCAGACAGTGTGGATCAAGGATTGGACTTGCTGGAGCCACAGCAAGACTCACGAGCAGCAGAGGCGGGATTGTCATCATCAGACATGATGGACCACCAAGAGAGAGACTTTGCTCTCTAAAGTGGATCCTCAAATCAGCCTTATTTTCATTCGTCTTTTTAGTGAATGCATGTTTTGTTTGCTTTATTTTCTTGCTCGTATTTGAGATTTTATCCGGTGTAGATATAATTGCCATGATGCATAATATTGAAAAACCACTCAAATTTTAATGACTCTGTGCAAATAGACTATTTATCTTTGCTTTTACAACTACTACTATTAGTTTTACTACTAATAATAATAATGATGTTAATAATAATGATGATAATGATAAGGTCCTGTGAGGCACTTCTTCCTCATAGCACGAAGGACCCCGGTTCGATTTCGACGGAGGACCTTTCTGTGTGGAGTTTGCATGTTACACCCATGTTTGCATGGATGTCCTCCAGATTCTCCGGTTCCCACCCTAAGTCCAAAAGCATGAAGCAGGTTAATTGGAAATATTGCCCAGGTGTGAATGACAGTGTCACTAGCTGTCTGTCTGAATATGTGGCCCTGCGATTGGTTGGTAACCAATCCAAGGTGTACCCTGTGTCTTGCCTGATGGGAGCTGGGATAGGCTCCAACATCCCCTGCCACCCTTAGTGGAATAAGCAGGAGATAACAGATGGATGGATAATAATAATTATAAAATTTATATTAATCCTGTAAATAATTTCATTTGACAAAAAGTTCAGTCAAATGTCTGTATTCTCTACTTCGTTGGTGTATGTTGATCATAGCATAGGTGAATATAACTTCATGCAACAACTCTGGGTTCAATTTCATAATACTCTCTTTGAATGCACAGCTGTCTTTTTTGAGCATACCTTCTGTATCAAAGCTTCTTTTCCAATCTCTTCATTGCTTCCTGCACTTGTATCTTAACTGGCACAGAGAGGAGTGGAAGTATTAAAAAGGAGTGTTTTATTTTGTTTCAGAAAATTGAAAGTGAATAGTGTAGGTGCAGCAATTGCATTACAATATATACAAATCTAGAAAGCTAATGTTTTCAGCCAAAATCTTAAAAGCAAAAATCTGGCATAGTCAAATATATTTCTAGGCCATGAAGCGTGATCATATACTCCTGTTAAGAAGGATGACCCTATTCAGAATCATTTATTATCTCATGTAGAATAATTTTTCATACATTTATATGATTTATATGAGAACAATGGGATGAACATGGTTCAAATTACAATTTACTACTGTCTGTGGATGATTTTGACTTTAACGATTATCGATTTTGACTTTATGCATTTTATAAGAAAATGCAACATTAATATTGATGTTGTCTCCACTTGTTATTGCTTGTAAGAAATGTTCTGATGCATCCTTAAAAGATCACATCTGGATGAAAGAAGATTACACAACAGCGAGACACAGTGGTAAAGAACAGGCCATTGGTAATCATGCAAAAGAGTGGAATTGTATTCCACTGCTACGCAAAAACATGTCTCAGTGGCCCTGTTAGCTTATTTAGATCGCTGGTTCACTGAAATGGCCCAAATTGGCTTGTCGAAAGAATAGTTTTGATGAGTCTCAGTGCTTCCAACAGGGATGCATGAACAAACACACAAACAGATTTTTATTAGAGTACTAGAAAGTCCTGCCATATTTCATTAGGTCCGTCAGGTCTGTCAAAACCTCAATAAAAGCTTCATTCGCTGCTTAGTCACAATGAAATATGTACAAATATGGACAGAATCAAAGACACTATTTATTGTATCACTGAAATAATACTTGTAGAAACTTATTTATACAATACATATATATCATTTTATGTACATATTTTTTTGTATTTTTTTTATTTGTTGCACATGACATAAAAATGGATAATCTAAATTTAAGTCCAAGGCAATTACTTTTTTCAGGGACATGTACATTGACTGAAATATTGATGAAGATGAATTCCATCCATAAACAGATTAATTAACCATTAAAAAGAAAAATAAAAGCCTTCCCCGTATTCAAACTAACAACTGCTATTTACATTTTCCATATTTTCCTACGCTCCATTAATCGCTTTGATATAGAATGTAATGAATGTACCAATTGCATTTTCACCATGATTTCACTCTTATTTGAAGCAAGTTGTAAAGTTTAATGGTTTACATGAGTCGGCACAGTATGCAGCCTCAATTGCTGACAGTGCATCACCAGCAAAGCACCACAGCCCCCGGAGAGCCATCAAGCAGAAGGTGATAATTAATTAATCAAGGAGTATAAGAATATATTCTATTAGCTCTTTTGTAATTCCTTCCCCTTGGCTGTAATTTCTTCCCTGCAAGGTCCGTTTTCTCAGTGGCATTCAGAGTCAAAGCATTGACACCAAGTTGCACACAGATAGAAATTTAAAAAATATGTAAATTCAAAGGCTTTTGACATTTGAGCTTTTCATTCAAAATAATGCAGATCAATGGCTTTTCCCATTTCTTCACCCAATCTAACATAGGGTATTCCAGATATCTGAAATCTTTTCTGGTCAGGCAGGTTTGACAATCATTAAAGTGCCTTAATTACTGATCTCAAAATCCCTCATGATTTATAGAATTTTATTTTTTATCTTGTACAATACCGGGTCTTTTTACAGTAAGGGACTGATTTTTCTAAATTCATGGAAATACTCAACCTTTTCTCAAACATCAATGTTTTGATTCTGCTGAGTGATCTCCTCTGCATGTTTTGGGAATTACGCTGTTTATGTTGAGATGAAAGTGAGATTTCACAGACAGTTTCACATTGGGATTATTGTTTTTTCTATTGTGTGAGCTATTGACTGTAAAAAATCAATCTTTATCAAGTGCTTTAAGATTTTACGCCATCAGATTAATTAGACCTTTCTTCCAGTGCATTTATGATGCTTTTGATGCCTAATTTATCATTGATTGTTGTTGCTGAGTTTTCGCTAATATCTGTGAAATAAATACTCAAAAGTATAAGATCTAAAGTTCAGATTACGGAGTATTTAGGAAAATAGACATGATATTGCTTGATGAATAGAACTTGCCTTGAAGCCAACATACAGACTCACGCACACACGTGCAAACCCACGTATACACGTGGTTTGATTTCCATTAATCATTTATCAATTTAACACATTAGCAATTGCAATAAATCACTGACCTTTAAAGCCTAGTACTAACAAAAGAAAACAGAAACGGATGTTTTAAAAATACATATAGGTATAGGTAATCATATATATTTATATCCATCCATCCATCTTCAGCTACTTATCCTGCACTCAGATTTGCGGGGGATGCTGGAGCCTATCCCAGCTGTCATTGGGCGAGAGGCGGATACTCCCTGGACTGGTTGCCAGTCAATCACAGGGCCAAATAAACAGACAGACAGCAACTCACTGTCACTCACACATCTGGGCAATTTTCATAATTTACCTGTTAGATGCTTTTGGACTGTGGAAGAAAAACCAGAGGAAACCCATGCAGACAAGGAGGAGAACATACTAACTGGACAGAAAACTGTTAGAATCGAACCAGAGTCCTTCGTTCTGTGAGGCTGAAGTGCTAAACCACTGTATACATTGCATTAGCATGTGCCACATGGTTTGTGGTGTCAAAACCACATGGTTTTGACAGGTGAAACAGATAATAAGCCGCCCCCTGAAAAAGGTACAAGTGGGTACAAGTACAACTCATTAAACGTCTGCGACATTCTAAATATATATCGTAATACAATGCTGTTAACACTATAGCTATAGCTGTTTTTCAGCCCTTGTTTGGAACACTGGTATGCTAAATATGAAAATGTCATTATATTATTATAAAAAAATAAAAAAAAGACCTGTCTCAGACTTCCAGATTTATTTCAGGGCTATATCTTTTGAATATAACTCCTCACATTACATTCTGTCTTGCATTCGTTACTGTGCAATGTCCCATTCCTATCTTGTTCTTTTTTGAGTTAGACCTGCAAATCTAAATTCTTTAAAGTTAAATAATCCTGTCAAACATTTTTACATGATGCCTACAAGAGCAGACTATTTCATATCTGTCAACGTGGGAAAGATATTGCTGTGACAGAAGTCAGCAACATGTAAAGTTTTTCTGCTTTCACCTCCCAAGAGACTCATGACCATTTACATTCAGCTTGAAACCATCACGTCAATGCTGATCTTTATAAATGGGTATTTTATAGGTCTATGGTCTGGCAAGGACAAAGGAATTAGCCTGATTCACATTTATTAACCTCATTCTCATTCTTCACAGGAACAATGGTGTCAAAATATCTGTCACCTCAGCGCACCATGATGTATCTAGCAATCAGTTGAGAGCTGTCAAGAGCCCCCAGGAATCCAGAATGTACACACTTGTTTTTCTTGCATTAACCATTTGTAATCAAATTACAATTTATTGTTGGTTCAGACTAATGTGTTTCAAAGTGTTTCATCAACGGTGGCAACTTGTCATGGGGGAAGAATAGAATTCCGGAAAAACAGTGGGAGGTGCTGGTGTCGAGTTCAAATAAGAAGAACTATCCCTAATGATCATGTTACTGTTAGGCGTCTTCAATAATTACTTTCTGCATGAATCTATGTCTTGTTGTATCAATGAATACTAGCCTTCAGAAAAGGCTGAGAACTTAAAACATACAGAAAATAAGTACTGAGGTGATCAAATGTTACGTAATTTAGTAACTTGAAATATATATCTTCACTCTGTATTTATTTCTCACTTCACAAGTTTACACTCAACATAACCACTTAGAGATTTGGAGAATTAAGGGAGTTCTGAAAATCCCAGTCTGTATTCTGATAAGGGGATCAGTGTTAACCAAGAATTCATTCAGTTCCCTAATTACGCTTTCCAGTTCAGACGCCGTGAGTAGCTGGATAGGGATAGTGCTTGGGAGGCAAGCCAATGGGTAGTCCACCGACCTGTTGTTAATGGCTCATGTTTAAAAAGTTAATGGGAGCCTCAGTTAAAAGTACCACTAGCTAAAGGCTAGGTGTGGTTGAGCTATGCAGATTAACTTTTCATTCCCTCTTCATTAGGATGGCCCGGGGATTGGAGAAACCCCTGAAATGAGGCATGAAAATATCCAAATGGGCCTGCATAAAGCTAGTATAGAGGTGGAAAAATTGGAGGACTTAGTGTAAGTGATTGAGCTTTCAGTCTTTCCCTCTTCTCGCTGCTGAGATTCCCCCTACAGATATGTTGACATTATTTGCCCTTTATAAGCCAATAAGAAGGTTTGTACAGAAGAAAATTCTACCTGTTCCTGAGGAGGGGACTTTGGAAACTTGACCGGGCTATTAAAAGAGGAATATAAGGGCATTTATAATTCCAATCCTTAAAGTGCCATTTATTTGCATTCTGAATTATTTTGTGAGGTAGTTAAATGTCACTTGCCAAGTTTAGTTAAGAGGGAGAATGTGGCTAGAGCTGATTAGAATCCACTACTGTGTCCCGAGAAATAATCATCACTTCTCACACTGTGCCACAATCAGGTTTGGATGTCCTTACAGGCGCAATAGCAATTACTCCACTTAGTAACCTACAGTAATGAAATAAAAGGCCACTGATCATCAAAAGTGATGCAAGTAATTTTATGTGATTGGCTGGTGGAAAGCATTAAAAGTATTCTTAGGTTCACCTACTGTAACCTACCAGCTGAGACAATTTCAAATGGTCCGATGGTTTTTCAACAGCCACACAATTTTAAGTCTTCTATGTATTTATTAAGATATAATGAACAAAGTAAGATTGGCTGACTGGTTCATTGCCTGATTTCCAGGAAGCCTTTTCTATGTGACATTGGGTGAGAAGCAGGGCTGATCATGAACCAATTACAGGGGAACACATTTCGATATTCAAGAGGGGCAGTTGTCTAATTTTTTCACAACACTTGGCAAAATATATTTCAAATGTCAACAACAAAGTATACATATACATCAGTGAGCTGGGCTGCACTAAAAGTCAACATTCTCAGGGAAGTAGATTTCACATTGTCACAAGTTCACTTTGAGGAAGCTTTGGCTATGTGAAAGCAAAGAATTTACAATGAGGTGGGTGTAAAAGCACTTTTCTTACAACAGGTCTGTTGCACTTTTATAATTTCTTGGATTTAAGTTTGTTTCATTTATCCTACACTAATCTTCGATGCTATTAGTGTTAGTTTTTTTACTTTCAAATTGTGAATTTTTGCTTAATATCTATTTAATCCTAGACCCCTTTGTAATCACCTCCTGAAAGTTACAGATCTTACTGATGTTATTTTCCTGATTCCGAAACCTAGGCCTTGTTAAACAACACTTATAAGAAAAGACAGGTATGGTGAAGGAAAGGAACAGTCAAAATGCAAAGCATAGCACCTCTTTGGCCAAAAGGCAAAAGTGTAATACTTATATTATAATTTATAAAAACTATTCTAACTTTAAATGTTCCATTGATAAGATAAGTCACTACATGCTTTGTGATTCCGATTTCAGTCTATGTGAGGTATGTTATTATATTCAAAAAATAATATTCAATAAATGATATTGCACATACATATGCAAAGATCACACACTCATTTGTGAAACTGCTGAAATAGAATACTTATCAGTTAAGTGAAGAGGGGGAAAACAAATAGGAATACAGAAAATAATTATACCTTTTTTTAATTACACTGTACGATAAGCTAATTTGAAATAAAAATAACATAAAATTCAAGACCATAATAAAAAGATTCTTTTTTTATCAAGAGGTTCACCAAATACTGAGCAAATCAAATTAAAGATCATAAGCAGCAATCATTAATCAAGTCAAACTCAGCATGAAACATGAACAGTCCCGCCAGCTATAAAATTGTGACAGTACTTAAATGATAACAATAGCAACAAAAAAAAAAAAAATCTAAAGCAAATCAGCAGAAATTGAAAATGTTCAGTTGGCATCCCTGAACTGTCATTAACAAAAGATTAAACAAACAGCGTTAATGCTCCATTAACATCAACAGAATATTAAAAAGGCATGCCAGGCAAGCCATCCATCTTCTGCTGGTTGTGCGGCGGCTCTGTCATGTGGCAGCACAATCCCCTTGCCCCTGCCACTTTGCCCGGCCTTTCTAAGGAAATCACGAAGACAGGGATAGTCCACGCCTTAGACTGTGGAATGACTAGACACTAGGGTTTTCCCCGGGGACTTCCTCCCTGTGGTAGGTGCCCAGAAAACCTCACCAGGGAGGTGTCAATGAGGCAGCCTGACCAGATGCCAGTGCCAGCTCCTCTGGCTCCTCTGGCTCCTCTCGATGTGGAGGAGCAGTTGCTCTAAGCCCCTCCCGGTTGAATAAGCTTCTTGACCCAGATGCATTTTGGAGGAATAGTTTCAGCCGCTTGTTTCAGTGATCTCATTCTTTCAGTCATTAACACAGCTCGTGACCAAATGCTCGTATGTGAATATAGATTGATCGGTACAATGGGAACTTTGCCTTTTGGCTCTCCACATACTTTACCACAACAGGCAATATTAACAAAACCCTAAGATTCTTATACTCCTCTTGCAGGAGCCCATCCCTGACCCGGAGTCGGCACACAGTCTTTTCCAGCTGAGGACCATCGCCTGGGATTTGGGGGTGCTGATTCTCATCCATTTCAAAGTTAAAAACATTCCATGTATGCTAAAAATGAAAATATCAACTTAAACATAGTGGCATTTCAAAAAAGGAAACAGAAATCAATATAACAACAGGATGACACTGATGCTTTCCCATATGAGGTGTAGGATACTGCTGGATAAAGACTGCGACATTAACAACCAGCAATTTTTTTGTTTTTTTTTCCCAGCGAAAAAGCTAATGACAAAATAGTACAATGAAAGTTGGACATTTACAACAATAAGACATTTTAGACATCCTCTTAGCATCACTTAAAGACATCAAACAGATCCAAATATTTCAGCTGAAAACTTTACACAGAAAAGCGGATGCCAAATTAGAGTCATCACGAACCTTTCCTTTCAGAAAAAATCAAACATCTGATACACAATTGGTCTAAGGTGATTGGAAAACTGAGCTAATGGTAAGTCGGTCAAAAGAAGAACAAACAATAGACACAACAATATAAACTACAGCAAAAAAACAAGTACTGCAGAATTATTTGTGCGTTGAAAGTCAAACATCCCTTTAGGCAATAAATAGAGAAAAAGACCCCACCCCTTTACAAAGATTCAGTCATAACAGCAATGCAAGCTTTTTATCCCCAGTATACAGAAAAAGCCATTAAAGACCAAAAAATAATGACAATAAAAAAATCAGGTTTTATAGATATGGTAATCAAAAATTCTGGAACAATGGCTTGATTACTGATTGCTAGATACATTCATTGAAAATAAACAAGTGTCTGGCTGAGAACAATCCACATTTCCAGCCTCCATCCATCCATCCATCCATCTTCCCCCGCTTTTCCGGAGTGAGGTCGTGAGGGTAGCAACCAGGCCAATGAGGTCCAGACCCGCCTCTCCCCTGCCACATGGTGCAGCCCTTCTGGGGGGACCCCAAGGCGTTCCCAGGCCAGTCTGGAGAGATAGGGTGAGAAGTTCGGTAATCCTGGAGGCCAGAGTAGAGTCTCTGCTCCTCCGCATAGAGAGGAGTTAGATGAGGTGGCTCGGGCATCTGGTCAGGATGCCTCCTGGACGCTTCCTGGGGGAGGTATTCCGGGCATGTCCATCTGGGAGGAGACACTCCTTGTAGTTTTATAAAAATTAAATATTTTCAGCAGCCCCACAATTCTGCATTAAATCCTGTGGAGGTACTTTGTCCAGTCCTATGACCTGTCAAATATAAATAAATAAAAACGTGTGAAAACAACTCAGAGAGGTGTGGATATAATCTGAAATAATGAGGCCAAGTATTAAGAAGGGACTGTCTGGACTGACTCTTTAAGAATTAAAATTATTTTGGAATTTAAGCTCTGATATTGTAATTTAGACATCTACTGATAAAGCAAAGAAGACAAGTGACAAGAAGAATATTTGCTCTGCCCATCATACTCATTTGGATGATTTAATTTCTATGACTTGTCTGCCCATAATTAGATGTGTCACACAATAGAACAAAATTCTTGATTCGTTCACATTCTTACTCATGGACATTGTTTCCATTACGACGAGGGAAAAAAGGTAGCCTTTAAAATGAAGTTGCCAGTGCTGGACCGACAAGCTTGCCTTATCACTCCCTCATTGAAATAGCTCACTTTGACTGTGACACAATTTCAGTCGATGATTTCCCTCGCTGGCCAATTAAGAAACAGCACAAAGAAAAGCAGCAGTCACATTTCTAGTTTCTTCCCAATAGTGCAAGTGAAATTGTCACTCACAAACGTATGAAACAACATGACCGAGTTCTACAAAGCAACCAATTTCTATGACTGTAAATCTCTCACTGTTGAATAGCTGCACATATCATGGCATTTCATTTAATTGTTTTGATATATTCGGGAGAAAAAGTAATAAATTACTTTGTAATTGCCAGGAGAGACACCGACATTGTAAATTGTATTTTCTTGAAAGTGGGACCTCGCAAGGATGTCTGATCTTAAATGCTCCAAACTATAAATGTACATTATCGATTTTTTTTATACATGAGGTTACTTATCACACATTGGGAACCCCAGGGTAATTATATACAAGTGCTTCATATCATCGCCATCATCTTATTTCTTTGCCAGAGTGGCCAGTTATTCTATTAGAGGCCTTGCAGGATGCATTCTAGCCGGTGGCAATCCATTGCCTCAGGCTAGCAGAATTAATTAGAAGGTTGCTTGCTAGAAATCTATCACCATCATTCTCAATCTACTGTCAACATTTCTACTCTTTACAACAGTTCTAAATACTGCATATCTGTGTTTCTTTTAATTCCCTGACCACCTTCAGGTCCATCCATCATATTCATTTGAAGACTGAAAATTTTCAAGAAACCATACAACCTCTCACAATGCAACAGGAACCATTTCATGTAAATTATATATTTTTACATTTCACCCATGATTAAATTCCAAAACTTTTCACTTTTTTAAACATCCAGGATAATATATATGATTTGCAAAATCCTTTAATTATTATAAAATCAATTTTGTTTTTAATTTAGTTTGTGTGAAACTTATCCCTCTGCCAATAAACAGGCTTGCATGAATAACACATCTGTAAGCAAATTTCCAGGTGTTGCTTGGTCTACAAGAAATAGTTCACATTTTCATATATGTGTTAATTTACTGTGAAAGAATCAGAATGTGTGAAACACATCAACTTTTTCATGGTTCGGGAAGTTTCTCTTAAAAGCAGTGAATGTTCAGCAATCTTGTATATACTCTATATATACATACACAGTATGTATACATAATATGGTGTAGAAAATCATGTTGAAAACCTTAACATTGTTTGGAAATATAGTTTTTATTAAATAAAAAAACACAAGGGCAAAAGCAACAAATTACCGGTACTTGCTTCTTAATCATGTAATATAAACATGATAAAATATCAGTTACATACATTGTAAAATGGGCATTTTTTAAGATATTGAATATGAAAGTAAAATCATTCAGTGAGGTCAGTCAAAGTCAGCTTTATTGTCATTTTCTCCAAATGCGCTAGACATACAGAGGAATCGAAAAGATGCTTCTCACTTTCCCATGGGGACGTGAAATTAACATAATAATAATAATAATAATAATAATAGATTGCTCCCTGACAGAAAAGTGCACATTAAACAAACAATGAATATTAAACTATAAAGTATAAAGTGCTCATAGATACAATATACTGGTACTGAGGTGAAAGGATGACAGATATTTAACAGCAAAAATTCTGAAATATATAAATATATATCATTTGGATCTGAATAAAGAGAGGAGCAGCACAGCTCTCTGTACAGTTTAGTGCAAACAACAGTGAGTACGTAATACCATACAATAGCGGGTAAGAAAAATAAGTGGATTTAAAGACATAAAAAAAGTCAGTAAATAGTATATAATGCAATTTCGGTCAGGCACAGAGGTACTTATACTTTTGTTTGCTTCTAGAATGTTTAATGAAAATAAACCAGTTGCAATTTTGTCACTTAATTTGGTGAGCAGCAGTCACTTTTCAAGATCATATTTGAACTCTAGTCTCAGCCAGCCAGATATGGTAAAGACTCAATTAATGACACAAGCCACTATATAGTTTATTACCAAGCTAAATGCAGCACAAAAATATTGCACTTTAACGGCCAGGGCCGATCAACCATGTTTCATTCAAACTATCAGAGCACTTACACAATTACTAATGTTCGCATATGATAAAAAAAACTTTCCGTATGATTATTGTATCATGTTGAAGAGTATAACTAATAATGCAGTATTGATCCAGACACCATAGATTTTTCAATTTATGTTTGATGATAAAGGACATATTAGGGCACAAGCCAATAAAGCCACCTGAGATATTTTTGCATTCTACAATTTTTTCATTATAGATTGTGTCAGAAACACGCAGACTAAAAACATATTTATGCACAGACAAGAGGGAAGGTGCCCTTTGTCTCTGTTTTGAAAAAAAAAATCTTTTTGCTTTTATCCTGGCAATGTCATGTATCAAATCAAGAGCCATGAAAACGTTCATGTGCGATGCAACCTTTGCAAAGATCCATGGTATTTAGCAGCTCTAAAGTGTGCTGCAATTTGTGCGGCACAGAGTATGTAAAGTGTATTTGTTCATCTTTGATTTGACAGATATGAGACAAAAACACTGACAATGCAGAGGTACACATAAAGACACATCGAACAAATACACAATAGAGCGAAACACAACTTACTAAGAAGAAAAGGAAAAGGCTATATTTAGTCTGTTTGACATGAGTTGTGTCTGTCAGTATCAGCACTGCAGACATCCTCTTGGGGTTTTGGGCTAGTTCTATACACTGCCAATGACAGATAATTGGTTATTTTAAGTAATTTTATGAACAAAGCTCAGCTGCCGCTGCTCCAGCTCAATACATGGCACACCTTGGGAATAACCTCTGTTGCATGTTTTTCTCTGTCAGATGTAAAGAAAATGTCTCACTATGTATCCAAGATAGATCTATTTTGATTTCCTCTGATCTACAACTGAGCCAATAAAAAGGGGGCATGGTTGTAAAACAATTAAGAGGGGAAATATTTGCACTTATGCGAATGTACACGCATTCGACAGTTTCTTAAACAACAGACTGGCAAAAGCTATTTTTGAATTTGAATGGCCATCACATTTGTGATTGCTCAGCCTGTCTGTGCAAAACATAAGTTCTCCCAATGCCTCTATGGGCATTCAACATTTCCGTGTATTTTCAGTGACCCATCTAAGGCTTACTCCTCATGTCTTTGCTGCAGAATAAGGCACTGCAGCCAATGAAATTAACAACAGAATATGAACTTAACAGTAAATCATAATAATTTCAATCTAATTAAAATCAGTCAGACATCTTTAATTCTTTAAACGAGTTCTTGTCTTAAACCTTAGGGGGGGAGGTGTTGGAGATGATGAAGGACTGCAGATATCTGGGTGTCGTGATTGACGGAAAATGGAGATCTCGTGAAATGGTGATCTAACACTGAGTCTGTGTACAGGACAGGAATAAATAGCCTCTACTTCCTAAGGAAACTTAGATCCTTAATGTATGTAATGTTGGAGATATTTTAGCAATCTTTCACCTCCAGCATCAGGCTAAAGAACTTAGAGAAGGTAATGGAAGGGAGGACACTAAAGAAACTGTCATCCAAAATGGACAACCCACAACATCCCCTCCACCTCACACTGGACAGACAGCCTCTTCAGCTGCTCCACTGTCCACTGTCCTTCATAAACCCTGTACAATAACTATTTAATCATTAACCATATTTCAGACTTTACATTGCCATATTACCACTTTGAATACTTTTATACTTCTGCATTTTTATTTCATTATATCACTGTTATACATTATATTATTATTCATAGTAGTAGTAGCAGTTGTAGTTGTAGCAGTAGTACTAGTATTGTCATTGTCAGTATTGTTATTATTATCATTATTAATAATAATAATAATTCATGGCATTATTAGCTATGCAGCTTATTTTCTACCCAGGGTTGGAATAGACCTGGAGTCACTCTGTAGCCATACAAAAAATTGCCAAACTAGGCAACTTTGTTTGGTGTGGAACAATAATATCTTTAAAACCCTTCATGCTGAAATGTGCAGGGTGACAAGTAAAATGATACAAATGATTTTTAACATCCCACACCCAGTAATCAAATGGGAGATGTTTAGATGTGTGGGAACAGGCATTACAGCTGGAACTTCAATTTAGCTGTTCTTGGAACACCTTTAAAGGGAGGCCTACATGTACAGGAAAGGGGAAGAACCACTTGTCTTTTTTGCTCATGTTTCTCCGTAGTTCACTGTTGAGGCCTCCCTGACTCCCTTGGTCTTCAGCTTATTGTGCAAACTGAAGCTGGCTTCCAAGTTCATTTGGGTCTTATTTCATAAATTTGTGTCTTAAACCAAAAATCTTGAGTCAAGTAAAGTTTACAATTTTATTTTATGACATTGCACCATGAATTGCAGGCATTTATTTATAAATTAACTGAGCATGAGTTCTTTCTGACGTAAAATAACAGAGTAACACAGCACCAAAAAACATAAGTTAAACTGAATTTATTAAATGTTAATTTCTCAGGTTTTTACAATATTTCGACCCAGAGATGTAGGCTTTGATGGGTAACTATCATTCAGTATCTCCACAGCTATGCAATCTTGTCATTAGATGCATTTAGAAATCCTGGATCACATACATCAGATATATTTTTTAAGAACAGTCCAGTGAATATAGTTTGAAAAACAATGTGGTGGCTGGCTAGTCAGTATCATGCGTTGGACTATATTTTAATGCTTTTTTTTAAACTAATCTCTATAGCGCAGTCACATCAAACATTCCAGAGTTGTTCTACATACCCGGCTTTTAATCAGCGTCACTTTTTTGTAAGATGACAGGAAGAAAATTGTTTCAAATTATTCGCAAGACCCTGATGATGCCCATGAATAAAATCATTAAAGTTTTTATATCAATAAAGTAGGGCCAATCAAGAGGAAATAATATCTTGGATCAGGACTAATGATAAATGATTGTTCTTTCATCTCAGTAACTTTATACAGTCATTCATTTATCTATTTTTATAGATTATTCCACTCCTATGCATGCCCACACATATTGCCTGCACACCTGCTATTTCTCAAGTGTCCTGCTTTTTTGTAGTGACATAATGAGAGATATCATGATATATTTATAATTTTTTAATGCAAAACCTTTTGCATAGGAATATGTTACAACAAAATCTTTTATAAAGCTGTTATAATTCAAACTTTTGCTAAGTGTGATTGCTTATGAGATGTACTATTTTGAGTCTCAAAGCAGTGGTCGATACCTCCTCTTTGTGTCTACAATTGATATGTTGTGCTTTTGATTCTTTCTTGATCCACCCAGTTTGGAGAAACATTTTCATATTATATTTGTTTCTTATCAGGTTGATTTGACTGTTATAAGCTCAGTGTTTGAAGTTTGGCCTTGCAGTCTGTTCGGTGTTTTTCAGATGGAAAGTTGATGTCCTCATTTGTGTTAACAATAAACCAATTTGGCGGTTTGATATAAAAATAGGCTGACATGACTGCCACTTACACCTACACTTTTCCTCTCTGTCTTTTTTCATTAACCAAAATATGCAGTTGAGTATCCCATTGGGTTGTATCAGAGTTGAAGTAGCATTTCCATTTTGACATCTATTTCCCATCTCTGTATGAGCAATTTTAGTATTTTTCCAGAGCGAGAATGATTATATATTCATATGGCTATAACAAGGATATAATTGGATTCACTTCCTACCCAAAAGGGAAGTGTGAAGGAATTGCACTGTATACATTCACGCACATTTCCTACATTGTGTCATTGGCAGATATTAGTGAGCCAGTATGCTTGTGCACATGTCATGCAATCATAGGCACTTCATCTACCACTTAATGAAAGGTTGTGAACCTTCGTGAACTGTTAGACATCCTGAGTTCATTTTGAAATGTATCCAATCATGGTTCGGTGATATCTAGCATCCTTTATGACTCAGTGAATAATTTGACCCTGTATTTTCATGGTGTGAGCTGAACTACCTACAGCTCAATATGGAACTAGTGGTGGTCCAGGGGAGAAACACGATGCCCCTGATTTGATCCAGGGAGTCAGTGTGGACATTGTGGATGACTATAAATATCTAAGCATACTCATTGATAACAAACTAGACTGGGGGAAGAAAATTGACGCCCTCTACAAGAAGGGCCCAAGCTACCTCTGTTTTCTGAGCCGGCTGGGGCCCTTTAACATCCACAGAACCCTGCTCAGAATATGAGTCTGTGGTAGCCAGTGCCTCCTCTATGCCTCCAGTGTGCTGAGGATAGAAGATGCTAACAGACTGTTTAGGCCGATCCACAAGGCCAGTAATGTTCCTCTGAAGGTATTGTCAGATGGGAGAATGCTTCAAAGAGTGAAGGTCAAGTAGGACACAACGCGTCCAACTCACTCCATGACAGGTTGGTCAGATACAGGAGTTCTTTCAGCACCAGGCTGATGGCACCACAGGAAATCATTCCTGGCGATGGAAATCAGACTGTATAACCTCTCACTCTGCGTGTTAGACACTCTGAGTCAGATGGCTGTCGTTGGAATTATCATGTGTAATAATTTTCCTTTTGCGTTACATTTCAATTATTACTTTTTGCGTCACAGAATAAATGTTCTGTAGTCCCCAGTCCCAGAATAAATGTTGACAATTGCAGTGCGGAAGGTATTTAACCATATTTAATGAAACTGAATTGAGAGAGCAATCCTGTTCTCAGCACAAATAGAACCCCAGTGAATATTAGAATGCAAACAAAACAATTTTTACTATTTTTGGTGCAACTGAATGCAAATTTTGGATGTTAATGAAAGGTTCCTTGTCTATTCAAAGTCATTTTGCATTCAGCCTAATTTGTGTCTAATGTAACAAGGAATTATATCCTTTAGCTGAAGCACTACAGCTAACTGTAGTCCGAAATACTGTTTCAATAATTTGAACTGTGCAGCTGTTCATGAGTGAAAGGCAAAGTTTTCACTATCAAAAAGCTTCAGCTTGGAGCAGTACTTGTTCTGCTTAAGTAAGCTATATCAAAACATCAGTTAAAGATGGACAATTCCTTCAGAAATAATCCTTTAGCCCATTCCAACCTGCTTGAACCTGTTTCTTTACCTCTTTTCCACACTCTCTTTTGCAATGGACAGTTGACCCTAGGCACTTGAACTCCTCCAACTTCTTGATCTCCACTATCCGTAGCCTCACCATTCCAACCAGGTTCCTCTCATTCACTCACATATATCGTCTGGCTACAACTAACCTTCATTCCTCTCCTTTCTAGAGCATACCTCCACCTCAAGATTTTCCTCAACCTGTTCCCTGCTCTCACTACAGATCACAATATCATCTGCAAACATCATGGTTCCTGTCTAACCCCATCTTTCAGCCTGTCCATCATCACTGCAAACAAGAAGGGGCTCAGAGCTGATCCAAAATTAAGTCCCTCCACCTTGAACTTCTCTGTTACATCCACAGCACACCTCACCACTGTCTCACAGCTAGCATTAATGTCCTGCACCAGTCCAACATAGTCCTCTGCCACCCCAGACTTTCTCATACAATACCAGTTTCTCTCTTGGCACCCTGTCATTTTCTTTTTCTAGCTCTGCAAAAATGCAGCTCTCTCTAGCCTCTGGCAAATGCTGTATCTGTAGAACTCTTTCTAGGTATGAAGCCATTCTGCTAGTCAGAAATGCTGACTTCTGCTCTCTGTCTAGTTTTTACTACTCTTTCCCATAACTTCATTGTATGGCACATCAACATTATCCCTCTTAAGTTACCGCTATTCTGCACATCTCCCTTATTCCTAAAAATAGGCAACATCACTCTTCGCCTCCATTCCTCAGGCATCTTCTCACTCTCCAAGATCCTGCTGAATCATCTGGCCAGAAACACTACCACTGCCTCTCTTAGATACTTAAATACCTCAACAGGTATGTCATCAGGACCAACTGCTTTTCCACTCTTTGTCCTCTTCAATGCCTTCCTCACTTCACTTCTACAAATATCTGCTACTTTGTGCTCTACAATAGCACTGCTTCTACCCTTGCTACTCTGTCATTTGACTCAGTCATCAACTCAAAGAACTCTTTCCATCTTCCCATGAGTGTTCTATAATCTGTCAATACAATTCTCTCTCTATCCTTAATCTAAACCCATCCCATCTTGATCTCTCTGTTTTGCCAACCTGTATAAATCATTCTCTCCCTCCTTACTGTCCAACCAAGCATGCAAGTCATCGTTTGCCATTTTTTTGCCTTTGCTACCTCTATCGTCACCTTACACCGTATCTCCTTGTTCACCTGTGTGTTCTCTTCAGTCCCCTCAGTTTCCTACTTCTTCTTTGCTAAGCACTTTCTCTATATACTCCTGCACTTGCAGGACCACCCAGAGCCTTTTTCAACTCCTTCCTGAAAACCATACAACACTCCTCCCTTTTCAGCTTCCACCGCTTTGTCCTCTGCTCTGCCTTTTCACCAGAGTAAAACCACAAACCATCATCCCATGCGTTCTGGCTACATTTTCAACTACAACTGCTTTTCAGTCACTGATCTCTTTCAGATTGCTTTGTCTATACAAGCTGTAGTCTACCTGTGTGCTCCTACTTCAGCTCCTATAAGTTATCCTATGTTCCTGTCTTTCCTGGAAAAATAATCTCTCTGCAGCCATTTCTATCCTTTTGCAAAAATTTACCATCATATGGCCCTCTGCGTTCCTATCCTGGATACCAAATCTGCCCATCACTTCTTCATCATCTGTCTTGCCTGCACCAACATGTCCATTAAAGTCCAATTACCACTCTCTCATCTCTTGGGATATTCTGCATCACTTTATCTGACTCATTCCAGAACTTCACCTTTTCTTCAAACTCACATCCAACCAATGGGACATAGCTACCGACAACACTGAGCATCACAAATTCAACTGCCAATTTCAGCCTCATAAGCCTATTTTACATTCTTTTCACCTCCAGAACATTCCTCACAAACTTCTCCTTCGAGATATTTACTACTCCATTTCTCTTCCTGTCAGTACCATGATAGTACAACTTAAAACCTCCTCCTAAGCTTCTAGCTTTACTCCCTTACCACCTTTTCCACCTCCCTTTTTTGGATCAGGTCAACCAGCTCTCTCCTTTTTCCTGTCATCATCCCAATATTCAAAGTCCCTTTCTCTCATACTTTTGCCTTTCCTCTTCTCTCTGCTTCAAAACACCTTCCTCCTCTCAACCAACATTAGCCTAATTTCGATTGGTACCCTGTAGGTAAGCGCATCAATGGCAAACATTGTGAACCCAGGCTTTGACCGAACGGTATGAGATTCTTAGGTTCGATTCGCATATTTGGTTTTGGCACAAGTTTTACGCTGGATGCCCTTCCTGACACAACCCTCTGCATTTATCCGGGCTTCCGACCGCCTCAGGGAAACACTGGCCTGTGCCCACCCTGAGGCTGCCTCTGGGAGATACTGGCCTGTGCCCCCCTGAGGCTGCGTTAAATAAAGCAAATTAATAAAACATAAAATCTGGATGACATATAGGGATGTTTGCAATTAACTTCCCGATGGTGCTGAAACTTTTGGAAAATCTTCCCGCTAAGCCGCACATCTGCGCAATTGCGCACTGCTCCAGCATTCTCCACGCACAGTAAAGCTGAACTGTAAATAAAATAAATGTGTTTAATTTATTTACAGTTCAGCTTTACTGTGCGTGGAGAATGTGCGTGATTATATTTTATGCACAGCATAGATTTGCCGTGTGCGGAGAACGCTGGAGCAGTGCAAGAGTGCACAAGCAAGCAGTTCAAAGGGAACACTGCTTATGGAGTATTGTGTATTGCAGAATATCTTTGAACTCTAAAATATACTAATTGAACAAGATCCACCGAAAGCAGGGGTACACATAATCTATCTCTGTCCATGCAATAAGAGGGTTATTTCTACTACTAATTATGATAATAATTCAAAAGTCTGGCCTCTGCTACCACCAACACTCTAATCATGCTCTAAATTCGGTGAACCCAGTCATGGAGAGACAATTTCGGACATGTTCCCACACCAACACATCAGCAACTCACTACTTTACCATTTTGTACATAGAAGACAGGAAGCTGATATAATAGTTCAGCATGAATACATTTTTATGGATGAATTGAGATATTCACCTAAAGAAAAGACTGAATATATGTGTCTTTGTTCAAGGTTTCCATGTATCAATTTTGTTGCAGGTGATTGTTTATGTGGGTGTATGCATACGTGTGCTTGTGTAGATTTATGCCTTTTGTGAAAACAGGATGTCCAATTTTGAGTTCATATCATAACCGTTCACAGCATAGAACCAGACTAAATGCCTACATTTCTATGGCTACAAACTTCATTTCAAGTCACCAACTGTTTATGATGTCAGATACTAATGACAGAAAATCGGTTGTGATCTACATGCTAGGATGTTAGTTATGATAAGTAGGCATCTTTCTTCACAATTGTGTTTGATTCAGATGTCATTCTGGAGAAAATAAAAAATATGTTGACAACTGAAATGGACCAAGACTAACATGAATCTTTTTCAATTTTATTTTATCTACCATTTAAATAGTATCTATGCACACATTGACATGTTAATACATTTAAAAACAACTATTGAAAAAGTTGACTGAGTAATATAAAGTAATATAAATGTCTATTTCCATTGTGTCATTTGCAAAATAGAAACCAAAATGCCAATGAGCTGTCTTTATTCAGTGTGTTGTCCTCAGGTTAGAAGTGATTGCTGAGATCCTGATCTCATAGTTATCAGAACCTCAATCTTGTAATGAACAAATCCTGACCACGTATGTATCAAAAGATTATTTCAAAATTCAAGAAAAGGGGGAAATATAGTTACAGAATACGATGTTATAAATGTTAGAGATTGAGCTCAAAGTTATAAGACAACCTTGATGTTGAAATTATGATGATCATGACTTCATATCAAGTGACAAGTGTGATGAGATTTCTGTTTTTTTCTTTTTTCACCAATGATGTGTGCTTCGGGACTAAAATCATCAGTGGTTGTTTTTTTTATCTTTTATATTATCAATTTGACCAATTTGTGAAATCACTGCCTGGTCAATAAACAAGCTTACATGTGTCCTGTGAAGGCTGCTGTGGTATTTACAAGAATTGACTAGTTAGCAGGGCACCTATTTTTTTTGTCTAGCGTCGCCTCAATTTTTGTCATACCCATTTAAAGTCTCAGTCTACAATATTCATGTTGTGAAGACAAACACTGATGGATGCTACTTTGCTGTAATTTCATTATGAAAACATTACAACAAACACATGCAAATGGAATCTTTTCCTCTCAAAAAATTGCTTTTTGAAGCAAAGTCAGTGTTAACTGATAACAAAGATAGGGAAAATGAACACAGTGTTATGGCAAAATAATAAAATCGAAACAGAAACCTACCCAAATTCCAAAATACACTCAATGTTTTCCTTGCCAAAGTATTGAAGATGCTTTGGAGATGGGTTGAAGATGGGAAAGTCAACCAATCAATTGATCAATCAGTGACTCAATTACTTAATCAATCAATCAAATTAAAAATGATGTTTACGAGATAAAACCCTTGCCTTCATGAGATATAGAATTCCATAAAACCACAAACTTCAAACACCCACACAGGACAAATTAAAAGCAAAATAAATATTCAGATCATTTTGGAAACAACATTGAGTCTACATATTCCTACAAGCACACAAATTTAGAATATAAAATTGTGTGACAAGGTGGTTAGATATTTTTCACCGCCCTGATTGGTCTCTTTTCATGAGCGTTGTATGAATCACATAGTATTTCTCTATATAATATAGAAATGTAATATCAAATATTTCAATACAAACATATGATGAAGTTTATTATGATAATATTTTTTTATATCATAAAGTAGAGCTCACCTTATTAATGGTTTCAAACAAATTGTTGCCCTCAACATCTACTTCCATTGAAAGAAAAGAAAAAAAATGCACAATTTTTGATGATGAGGTTTAGGTTATTATTGTATTATTAGTTAATAGAATGACACATGCATAATGATAGAGGTGTGTCGAATTATTCTCTGGAAGATATAATAGACAAACAGAATCACATAAGAAGTCATTCTCAATATTATTGACAGGTAATTAAGTTACCGATGGAAACTTTTCTTTTTCTCTTCAGTGTTACAAAAAGTTCCAAGCAGTTTTAGAAAATAAATGTGCCATTGAAAATATGGGTCCTTGCAATACTAAGTAGAAACTTTGAAAGTCACTTTGAGTCATGGCTACCTTCAAATGTTATGTAATGTTTGGCAGCAGAGCTCCCAGCTTTGGGCTCGCTGACCTAGTTGTCGCTTGGCCCCCTCTTTCCTCCGAAATGTGAAAAGAGAGGTCAGTATTGGCTTGTGCAGAGGAGCTTTATCCAAGGGTTGTGGAGTGTTGTTGATGGCTATGTATGTTCTGTGCAGTGGGCAACCTCAGTACACCTGTTTAACTGAAACTTTTACTTACACTGACATTTTCATCAAATTAAATAACAAAATATCAAATTTCAATAACAATAATTTTACTTACATATATATAAATGCAGGTGTGTGCATATATACATGTATGATATGTTAGCATTAAATAATTATGTGTATAAGTGTTAAAATTTCATCCATTTATTTTACCATGGTATACAAATTTATTTAAACAAGAAAAAAGAAAAAAAAAAAAACTACTTTGTTCACAGACATTTGCGGGGGATTACTGATACAAATTATTTTTGAACTTTTGAAAACAACCATTTCAGTTTGAAAAGGAGTCGACTAAATCAGACCTTCAGAACTGTCAGCTCAACAGTCGAGGGATATATGACAACTTCCAAAAAGTTCCACTAATGACACTTGTCATTGTACTGAATCAGGAAATAAGATAACAACACTGATATTTTATCCCTAAGAAATTGTTTTCTCTCAGCATAAGTTGTAGGAGATGGCTTTCCATCTCATGCCAGTTTCTGGAGGGAGGCTTTGGAATGGATTCCTTCATATATTAAAATCGTGCCCATACCTGAGGATATGGACCAGATCAAATGTTAAAATATTTTTTACCGAAGAAAATAATGCAATTCTTGTATTACCGATACATGGAATATCAATGTGGCTTTACAACATATATCGACAAGGTTATTTCTCAATTTTCAACTAGTAAGTCAGACATAATGGTTGCTGCATGTGAAAAACGCATGACAAAAAAAAAAAAAACATCACACCAATGACATTTTTAAAACTAATAAAACATCATATAAATATATGATTCTCAAAATTTAAGATGCATAACTTGCATTAAGATGCAAGTGCATGAAATTCTAATGATTATGAAATTTCAAAGGGATTAATAGGAAAGGCACATGTCCACTTCCCTTCATTTGTCATTTGTTTGAAATAGATTTAGGGAAAAAAATGTTGGTGTGCGAATTTGCTACAGGAATTCCTTGAGGCAAATACTAATGGTCCAATGAAACTAGGTGCTGTAGGCAATAGTGATCAGTTAAAAAAAAGCTCTGGTGTGATTTATCCTCCAAAGTAATTTCAGTATTTATGGGATTCACCTTCAAAATGTAATGTGGCATGCAGGTAGAAAAAACACGGGAAATGAGAAATTCAATGAGAAAAAAGAGGAAAGGAGAAATAGAGATGAGACAAGAGAGAAATCGAACGTGCTAGTCGTAAAGTAAGTCATCTCCACAGTTTGCTTTCGGTGCAGGTCTCCTGTGACCTTCAGCATCAGCACCCCATGCCCTTCACTTCTGACAATGTTGGGAGGATATGCTGGAACAAGGATGCTGCCTCAGCCATATCCACCCTTGTCCATATTAGAATTTACTTATAGTATCACATTCTAGATAAGATTATCTATTTAATGACTGAATACTTAATTGTGTGCTTAAATCAGCTCAACGACAGAGTAGATATAGGAGCTTTGTCTGACTTACAACTCAGCAGGTAGCAGCATGCCTTAGACTACCAACAGGTTTTGCTCCTGTGGAAACTTAATGGTGGATGACTGAGGTGAAGGGAAGGAAACAATGGTTAAAAAAATGAGATTATCCACTAAGCACTATTCTTAAAATCAGGTAACTCTTCTATTTTTCATTGTTTTTATTTTAAACGTGAAGCATATAGAATCGTTTCAATTGCTTGTGCTTCTGTAATTTACAAAAGAAGATTAAATGAACAGTCAAGCAAAATACATGATTGAAGATACAATTATATCCATCCCTGCCCATTCATTGATGTTGAATATCCAACCTTTCTCTGATTAGTTTCTACTTTAGAATCAGAAAGAAAGAAAGAAAGAAAGAAAGAAAGAAAGAAAGAAAGAAAGAAAGAAAGAAGGAAAGAAAGAAAGAAAGAAAGAAAGAAAGAAAGAAAGAAAGAAAGAAAGAAAGAAAGAAAGAAAGAAAGAAAGAAAGAAAGAAAGAAAGAAAGAAAGAAAGAAAGAAGATTTCAAAAAGGATTTTCTTTTTCTTTTCATTACATTCTGAGAATAGGTGTTGATGCTTGAACAACATCCAGAACAGTTTTCTTGCAGCAGATCAGAATTCTTGGCTTGCCTTGCGCTTCTTTCAAACCCTCTATTTAAGGATTACACCCCCTCCGAGCCATTGTACCAGTGCCACTGTGCTAATCAATCACAGCCCATGCTTTGTGCTGTAGTGTAAGTGTGTATGTGCATCCTTGTTCATTGGTGAAGGGGTGTTTAGCTGATGTTATTCGAATGTTTATGAGTCCTTAAACATCACTTCTATTGCCAAATTGCCCTTAAAAAGAAAATATGTTGTTAGCTGAGATAATGTGCTGCCCATTATTTTAGGCTAAAGTGCTCTGCCAAAATGCAGGATTATTTGGAGCTTCCAGGGCAGTAGAAGCTGCATGCTTAGAGATATGCAGAGCTGAAACAGAGCATCTTCAACCATTATGACACCAGTTATGGAGGCAAGAAAGAAAATGTATGTTATACCTACAGCAAGAAGAGAAGTCATTTAGGAACCCGGTACAAGGTACACATGCGATAAATGAAACCATACAAATTAAAGTGAGCTGCTTAATTTAGAAAAAAAAAAAATATATATATATATATTTATATATTTTATAAATATATATACACACACAAAAATGTAGCCTTATGTCAGTGTATTTGCTGCTCTAGTGCATTTTGATTTAACACTTTTGTATTATCTCTCATCAGAGGAAGCCTTGATAAAAAAGGTGATCTTTATTGTTGTCCTCTACTGTATATTTTCATAAATGTGCATCAGCACAACACAGTATAGAAATATGTGTATGGATAGTAGTCTGCAGGGATGCTTAAATCTGTCCTTCAAGAATCAATCAGAGAATGCTTGACACTAACAAAAAAACAAAAAATAAAAGCAAAGGAAAACACTGGCACAAAAGGACATGAACCTAAACCATTAACCTAGTGCAATAGCATGATGTAGTTAATAAAAGGTTTTCCAATGAAATTCTTATGGCTGTGTCAGTTCAGTTGTGTTACTTGTATGCAGTTTGTGAGGAGTCTCGGTTTAGGACGGAGCAAGTAGACTTTAAACATGACGTGAAATTAAGTTTATATACAGCTAAAATAGGATGCTGAAAGATCCATATTATTGGTATGGATCTGACTGTTCCAAAACTGTGTCTACCATTTTCTTGATATCATAATTATCGGTACGATCAAAAAAATTGTGTTTGATAGGAATGTTCAAAACGGTTTAAAAGTCTAACAATAGTTTTGATGTGATTCATCAAAAAGAAAAAAACCAAAACAAAACAGTATCTTCTCTTCTTTTTCAATTTAATGAGATTCCATTATCTTCACTCACGTCACTCGGTCGACATACTGACCCCCTGTGAGTGAATCTGCCAAAAGAAAATAATCAATTATTGCTGACAGTGTTCAGTACACAAAGTCTGCACTTGAAGAGGCAGTGACATTCAAGTTAAGAAAGCATGCAAAGAGTTAGGTATAGACAGAAAATGCTCAGAAAGCTTTAACAAAAGAAGAAATAAACACTCTTTATACTAACAAATTGTGCAGTGGATCATAACCATCCAGAGAAGCAAAGTTTGTGGTTACTGAAACTGGTGGTATGTGGACAAGAAAAAAAAAAGCACTCTGGGAGAGCATTGCTAACATTCAGCTTATTTTGGCCCTGCATCGTCCTGCTGAAATGATTTTTGTGGATTAATTCGAACCTGGATAATTATACAAAAACAGATTTGTATTGACACACAATGCAGTTTATTAGTATTTCCTACTATGGCAATCATTAACACCACTTACTTACAAGACAATCATCAAATTCCATGTAAGGCTTGCTGTGGTGCGAAACCATGTTTGAAATAATAAATCTTACTAAACATTAGAGCAAGAAATGATCATGAAAGAATGAAAAGAGGCAGCCCAGAAAGCTGTTGGTGGTTGTAGCAATTAAAGCAGTTTGTGTTTTGTGGAAAACTAGACATACCAGGGATGACAATAAATAAATGGGAACACAGCAGCAGAGATGATTCCTGCACTGGAGCCTGCCATGGATACAACTGTGTCTGGAAGGCTAACACAACAGCTACATTCTACACCACCTGGCTGACGCATCCCACACAATACATCATATAATCACTGACTTTTTGGCTCCGATACAAACAGAGGGAGAGGAGGATAGCAGGGGCTGGTATAATTACTTGAAAATTACCTCTGAATCCGTCAGATTTCATAAACAAGGAAGGATTTCATAACTGTCATGTGGCAAATTATCAATCATCATGTGCTCAGACAAATGACATTTAAATCCTTTCAATATCCATCGATCAAAGAATAATTTGAGACATCAAAATTAATGGACTAATGAAATAAATGTTGGAAAAGTGGTGAATATTTGCTTTGCATCACTAAAAAGACTTGTCTTGACCTTAAATTAAACTCCCTGTGTAGTTGGAAAAAGTGGCAAAAAATAGATTGAGAAAATGTGTACAGCAAATCAACAGCAGGATAAGCCATAAAAGGCTTATGTTGTGATTATCAACAGCAGATTAACAACTTCCAGTAAGGAGTGTTATTCAAGGTTAAACAAAATTGCTTCTCAGCCTCCATGACAGGCCTATTTTGAGATGTTTTTTTTTCTTTTTATATACTTTCTGCAGCTGCATTGTCTCAAAATAAAATATTCTATCAAATTTGGAAATATAAAATTGTTTTCTACCAATCAATATTCAATTCCATTGTATTCTTGTTAGTGCTCTTCCCAGACAAAAGATATGATAAGACGTTGAAAAACATATTTTTCGATAAATGACATAAGGTACAATTGAATACAATCACAGCAACTGTGTAAACATAAATCATTTTCTATTCTTTTTTTTTGAAGACAACATTGTCAGACTGAATGACTGATAGTCAAAAGAATTGGAAATAACATAACATAACTTTCAAAGAGGGTTTATTGTTCTCACTCATGAGTGACTGCCATGTTAAGACCACAGTCCAAATACAGAAATAATACATTCAAAAATTGCAAACAACATATGAAACTGTTGGCAGTGAAATAGGATATAACTAAATTTGTATATCAATTATGCCATTACCTTTGTTGTCGTAATTGATGTGGCTGTTTGTGCAGGATCACGTCTTTACAATATCTGTGACTTTAAATCCCTAATACAGGTGATCTTTTTTGATAACCAGAATTTCCTACAAAACATACACAGATATCAGCCTGTACACTCAGCATCATTGGTTATGCTACTTACACAGAATGATTCCATCTAAGCCTGTTACCATCCATAAATTAGATTACAGCAGTTTACCTAGCGAGCAGTTAAAATTAAGGGTAAATGATGATACTTTGAGTAGGAAAATGTACAAACTGAATGCATGTTTCACAAAAGTCAAATTTTGAATTGCTGCTGTTGAACTGGTAGAGGGCCATTTTATGGGCCATTTGGCTATTTTGGGCTTTTTTTTGAGGCCATTGGGCTGATTATGTCAAACAGACCTGGCAACCCTGACAGACATCAGGAGAGAGAACTGCTGCTCATTTTGTGTCTGCATGTATTAAGGAACAAGGACAGGAGAGACTTAGATGATACATGGCGTTTGACAGTGCATAATTTTCAGCAAATACAGGTTCCACCTGGAATTGCTTAATGATGTACCAAACGCTCTGATTTTATATATTTATTCATTTTTTTATTTGTGCATGTATGAATGTATCCTTTATATTTTTATCTATGTATTATTTTGATTCATTTGACTTTTTTTTAATTCAGCTAATCTTTGAACCCATAGTGTGGGACAATCACCACTTTTGATAACTATCGTCTTGCAAGGCTAAATGATTTCACTCAGAAAGGACTTTTGTCTTTTGCTGCTGTTTGTTGACTTTTATATTCTCAAATATTGTCATGGTCCCTCTTGACCCTGAACCTGTTTCAGTTATAAAAATGTGTGTGTGTGTGTGTGTGTGTGTGTGTGTGTGTGTGTGTGTGTGTGTGTGTGTGTGTGTGTGTGTGTGTGTGTGTGTGTGTGTGTGTGTGTGCGCGTGTGTGTACATATGTGTTTTCATTTCACAGGACAACGTAATTCTTACTTTGCGCCATAAATTTCACCTGATCTTTGTAAGATCATTAATTTCACCCTTCACTTTTCAAACAATTTGGATCTCTGCTTGGCCTCTTGTCTCGCCATCTGCTCTATATAGCTTCATTAGCTCCAGTGTATTTACTTCTCATTTGGCAGGCATTTTTTCACAACTCATTTGTCCATAATCCCTGTTGAGAATCTGTTGCTCTGCTGCAGTCATTTATTTATTTTTCTCATTTTGCTGCATGTTTTTACAGTTGCTTGGTTGAAAAGCAGTGTCAGATTGCTGTATTAATTCAAGTTGTACAATCCAGAGGTAAAATCCAAATTCTGCTTAATTGTAAGAGATAACAGTTAACGGATGAATCGTTATTGTAGCTTAAAAGGTGCACACACCAGCAGATATGTTCATAAATAATAGATAATGGTTTGAATATCAAAGGCATTATCAAGTGTGTTTTCTTAATTACAGTCAAGTATTTTTGATACTTTATTGATCCCAAACATTCAAATGTTTAACCCCCAAGTCAATATAACAGAAGCAGGAGAGTGACTTTTCATAACTGTCACTTTGACACGAAAATAGATGTTAAACACAAGTGCTAATGAGATCAATGAATGTTTCAGCATGATTATTGTCATTACTAACCCATGTTTTTTCCCCATTTTCTTTTCAAGTAGACAGCTGGATTTATCCTCAAGAGGGAAATAGGGAAAGACTTTGCTAATCAGCTTGAAACACAAATAATCCAAAGATCGTAAGATAAAGTGCTAATTACTCATAAGATAGTAAATGAATCCACTTTTTCAGTCTTGAGGTCTGAAGGTTAATAATATGTGATCATTTCGGATGCCTTTTTAAAACTAAACTGAATGTAAGTCATCAAAGATAATAACGGTGTAGGGTTAGAAACATGCAACGTTCATAATTATTATGTAAGTGCAACAAAGCATTGACCCTGACGAATCAGTTAAGAGGCTTAGAGAACAATGGAAGGGTCAGGCATTTAATCCACTGAAATCACATATGGTTTTGGGAGATGGAAAGGTTTTAATTAAAAAAATTGTCACAATCTTATCATCATTTTGTGTGTTTGACATTTTCTTTCTACTTTATTCTTCCTTTTCCACGTAGGTAAATGAGGCCACTGCAATCAGCCCTGACAGATTTAGAGCATGGTGTACAGCTTGTTTGACACAGGATGTACCTGCCACTCAGCTGGTACTGGAGAGAAGGAACTGTGTGTGTGTGTGTGTGTGAGGGGGGGATTTTTGTCATTTGCCTTTTTGACTATCTTTAGGTAACCTGAAAAGAAGCAATTTCGAATTTCAGGACCCCCAGGGTTTAAATGGTTCACCTGGCTTTTCGGTTTTGTTTTCTCTCTCTCGCTCTCTCTCTCCCTCTTGAAGAGTTGCAGCCCACAAAATAACATACTGCAGTATCTCCATATTACTTTTTGATCCACCCAACATTTTCAGACTTTATTTAGCTCTGCATTTCTTAAAAGAACAGTGGATTAACACTTTTATGCAAGAATCCGAAGCATTACACATTTTTTAAATCTTTAGTCATACTTAATGTACATGATACATGTTATTGATATTATACTTCTTCTTTTCCTTTCAGCTTTTCCCTTCAGGGGTCGCCATTGCGAATCAACCTACCCCAGTGACGTGGGGTTAAGTTCATGGCTGGTGAGGCCCTGACATCATCAGTCAGATTTACAAACATATGAACCCTATGGAGTAGCTTATTCACCATTTTATTGGCAGCAGTTAACGTGTTTTGTTTAAAATATCATATCAGCATTCTTTACATATATAAACTGTAGCATAGAAAAAGCACATTTAAAAAAAACATTATTATCTCACACCTTTACTTGTAAATGAAGTCCATGCGGCGCTGAGCGGTTTTCCTTTACTTGAGCATTGTGGATACTGATGGTGAGTCTCTGCTGTTCATTCAAAGCCAAATCTATCCTGGACATCCCGAATGTTTTTAGTGCAATTTGACTTTGAATGTGAGTGGCCGACCGCTCATGTTTGATTGGGCTTCTTTGCAGATTCTTCAGGTCACAATATCCCATTTGACTCCACACATTGTCAGAAGTTGAGAAAAGAATGCAGGAAAAGCAGAAAAGGCGCTTTCTTACTGGATACCCACACAGCCAACCTTTTCATGTGTACTACTCTGTTTGAAAAGACCGAGTCTTCTGTCTAATAGTCTGAAGCAAATCCGTTAGCGCCAGCGTCGGTCTTCCCTTACTTATTATCTCCTGCTTCGACTGAAAGTCCAGTTTAGAAAATTCTTTCAGTTTAGCTATGTAATCCTCCATTTTGGTAATAAAGCCAAGAACGAGGAAAAAATGACTGGATGGCTGCACTTGACTTGCTAACTGTTTACTGTAGCTTGCTATTACAAATTCTATTATTTTTTAGCCGGGTAGTAAAAAGGATCCTTGGGATCACCAGTGCCCCCTACCATGAGGCCCCGTCACTGCGTGCCTCACTTTGTGTGTCTTTGCTGTCGCTTTACGATCGCTCGGCACGAGAAACACGTTATAGTTATTGAGGAAAAAAAATATCCACATCAGCTAAAGTATGGAAATTTAGTTCATATATTAGTGCTTGAAGTGTTTGAAAATTCTAATAGTGACTTCCACAGAGACAGCATACGGTCCAAGCCGCATAGCATGGCAGCACAGTTAGCAGAATCATTGCACAATCCATAGTGGGCTCCGCAGGCTGCCGTGTCACCGCATGTCTCTTCTTCATATTTAAACACTAAATGTGATTATTTTTTTCAGCCATTTTGAAAAAAAACAACTAAAAATTGTGAAGTTAGGTGGAAAATAACTTTATAGTACAAATCACTGAATAAATAGAACCATTTGATTTATTTTTTCATTTCACATTTTTTTCTTTACATTATGCCAGGTGAGGCCCGGCCTCACCTGCCTCTACTGACTGCAAGTCACTGGCCTACTCCATCTACCCCTATGCTCTGTGTCCTCCTCTTTCACATCAACTAACTTCATCCTCTCTCACTACGTCCATAAATCTTGTCTCTGGTTTTCCTCTAGACCTCCTTTCTGGAAGCTCGAATTCCAGCATCCGTCTACAGATATATTCACTATTCCTCCTCTTTACATGACTGAACCATCTCAGTCTGGCTTCTCTGACCTTCTCTCCAAAACATCTAACATGTGCTGTTCCTCTGATAGATTCATTTCTGATCCTATCCATCCTGGTCACTCCCAAACCTTAACATCTTCATCTGTGTGACCTCCAGCTCTGTCTCTTGTCTTTTCATCATTGACATTGTTTCTAGTCCATACAGCATCGCTGGTCTCACCACTGTCTTGTACATCTTTCCTTTCTTTCTGGCTGATAATGTCTATTAATGTACCAAAGTCATGACATTTTTATTTATGTTTTGTCCGCTTTCTAATCATCAGTAAGAACATCAAGAGGAGAACACATTTTCTTAAGAAAAGTTTAGCTAGGTGAATCCTAAATAAAGTGAAATGTGGGCTTTCTATTTTCCATTTCAGACAGATGGTTGACAAGTTTCAAGGCAATAAACACATAACACTTGTTACAACACCCGAAATGTAAGGAATATTACTGTATATAATATATTAGTTACCAGACAGGTTAAGAGATTTTTTTTTGTGTAATTTGGTGAGGGGTACACTTGTGACTTTACTGTAACTTAAAATGACAATGACATATCATTACAGTACTGATAAAGTTGGCAATTACAAATGATAAAAATGAATTTGGATTCATTTCTTTAAAATGTATCCATACACAAATGTTTTTGTTTTGTTTTCATATTTCAATTTCGAGCTTCTTTTTTTTTTTAAACTACTTGTAATGTACTTTATTGTACTTTATAAAATAAAGTACTTCTAATAAGTCATGCATTAGGATAATGTTTGATTGAGCAAAATCCTATAAAATCTTCCTTATTCCAGTGCAGTTTCCCCTGTCTTCAAAGGAACCTGCCTAGGAGGACTAATAGGCATAAATATACTTAACTGTTGGTCTCATATCAGAATAGGTATAGCACAATAGTACAAAGAATTGTTATTCTCTTTAAAGATCACAACCGATAACACATATTTTTGCCATCGCTTTACAAGCACAGTACATGCTGGGTTGGTGACGTATCGAGGTTGTGTTAAATTTGGCTTTCCAATAAGGCCAATTTTCGCTTGGTATGATACAGTTCTTATGGTCCTAATGCCATATTGTGCTGCATTTGTGTCCAATTTGCAGCCCAAGTAGACGCAACCAACCTTTGTAACCGTAGGACGTAATTAACGTCCAAAGGTGTTCTCAATGCTTCTCTCCGGATGCATTTGACACATTTAGCTGAGCTAAGCTCATGAAAGGTGCTACCAGTTTAAAACGGATGCAAAAGCCAACACCGTGCAGACAGTTTTCTCTCGCAAGCCTACAAAAGGTCCTCAGGAAACAAGTGAGGCCGTCATGAAAAAACGCAGCAGGCAGAAGGCACTGGATGTTCTGCTGCAAGAATGTCAACAACCTGCTACTGCAGAAGTAGCATCTGATGACATAAGACCGAGTATCGGTCTGCTGTGTCAGTCAACACAGCATTCCCTAAGGCTACAGTGAACGGCGGATTACAAACACTGGAGCTGCTTACAACAGACACACTCTGTTAGCATTGCAACGCAGTTGCTACACCAACACCAGCAACTTTTGCCAACTTTTGCCTCTTCGCGTCTTTCCTCATCTTAATTTCAAAGCTCATTTCGACTTCTGTCTTCACCATTACTCTCCTTGCTCATGTCTCTATCGGGTTCAAATTTGGAAGGGTTGCACAACAGTGGCTGCCTGCAAGTGAAAAGTTTTCTTCCAGTTTCATTCAAACTAAGATATGTTGAGAGATTTTGTATAATTTATATGTAGGTGGTGCAAATATTGATTTAAAAAAGGATGAGGTCATCTTTGTAAACCGGGATCCATTTGAGACAGTACCGTTGCTTCATCAGCAAAGGATGTAGCAGGAAGGATGGTAGATTTCAAAGCTAAATTCATATTGTTTCTAAAATTTGAAACAAATATCAAAATCAACAACATAAAATGTCATAGCTTCAGGTATTGGCATTATCATGTCATCTTGTCCATCTATCATTCCATCCATTAATGTATCTATGCATCCATACATTCATCCATGTCTACGCCCACTTTCATTCATCCAACTTCCTTAGGTAAATTCACATCGATCTTTCTACATGTAGTACTTCATTCTGCAAAGTGAACCTCATAGAAAATGCTAAATGATCCTTTATTTTTTATTGTTATTGTTCAATTTGGTTTTTGCTCTTTGCCAAATTGTGGTTTTGTCCTCATTAGCCTTTTAAAATCATTTGGAAATGTATTTCTATATTTTGGGGATGGCTCAGCCTTTACAGAGAGTTGCAAATGCAGCTGCAGGGTCTGTGCAATTTGTTAATGAAGTCTTTGATTAAAACATGAAGATGAAGGCAGCATTTCTGAATATTACAAGATTGACTGTTTTTTCCGTGAACCTTATGTGAGCGCTTTTTTTTGCAGAACATTAATTATGAAAAATTGATTGCATAAGGATCTTCACTAGGATGAATACAGTTCCCAAATGTGGGTTATCTGTATTCAGCTATATGAGTGAAAAAAAATTCGGGATAGGATTAGGTGTGCGGAATTTGTGGATGTACTTTATAGAGATGTATATTTTCTCTCCTAAAAAGCAGTTTAATTTTAAGATGCTGATTGTTACTGACTTACAGGCTACATGTCATTCATTAATTTCATCTATTGTCTATTTCTGCTTACCCGGCCTGCACTCAAGTTCATGGCCATTATCAAATTTCTGAAAGTTTAAGTTTATTACTTTTTGCAAAATCTGCTTCAGGTGCCTCAGCTTGAAGTGGATTTAAGTGGCCAATTATTTCAAATTCTTCATTGGTGGAAGCTCTCTGGTTTGGGAAAACGTGGAGGGGCCTGATGTAGCAAACATAATTTGTGGCGTGGTGCGGCTTGCTAAAATGGTTGTCTTAGATCCAAAAGTTCCTAGTTTGTTTCCCAAGCTCCTCCGAGCTTGTCAAAGTGTTGTTGAGCAAGACACTGAACCCCCTGTCCGACTGTCTAGTCAGCTGCCTCTGAGTTGCTACCCACTGCTAATGGGCCATCCATGATGGGTTAAATGCAGAAAAGAATGTCCTGTAAGAATTTACCGAAGAATTCAAAATTAAAAAAAAAAAAAAAGGAAAAAACTCAATTGGGACAAAAATTCAATATTCTTTTCTCAAATGCAGTACGATGCTAGCTGGTTGAGGGACAGTATCTCATGATTTTTAATAACATTTTCAACTTTTTTAGTACTACTGAAGTTTTTTTTGTTTGTTTGTTTCGTTTTTTTTTTCAAAGCAGATGTGGCAGTATTAGTAGAGCTGGCTATGGCTGAAAGTCAACAGACATATGTGCATCGATCTCAGGTCAAGCATGAAAGATTACAATTCAAACACCTTACAATCCTTATAATCTTTATATGCTTATCAGTGCAGAAAGGCAAGGGAGGGGATGAGAGTGTCCTGCTGGTGATTATCTCTTCCCAGCATGACCACCACACTGATCAGAGGAGGAGGGCACAGGTGGGGGCTTGGAACAGCATTATCATCAATGTTCAAACAGAAAGGAAAACAGTCTGGCATAGGAAACAGGAGCAGCATTTAGCCAAGGAGGATAATGCCAGCCAAATGCCTTTTTGCTCGTCATGATTCTACTCTCCTTTCATAAGGAAAACTCAGGGCCATTCTCCAGATGGAAAGGGGTCTAATATGGAACACACAGGCCAGACAAATAAGTGCAAAGTGTACTTAGCCACCTGTGGACCACAAGAGTGGATGAGTACAACGTCCTCAACGATTCAGTTGGACGAACAAACTGAAGGAAAACAACAGAGAGAACAGACTTCCCCTTTCAACAGTTTTAATACAGATGTTTCATCACAATTATAGTCATTATTTTTTAGAGGGCAATGGGTAGTTTTAGAGGGTAATGTATAGTTCGTACATTACAAAGTGGATTAATAAACATACTTGGCAATGAGGTCACTTTGAGACATATTTTTGTCGCTTTTATGTATATTTGATTTATGTATCAAATATAATAAATTACATTACCATTCATGATAGGTATGCAGTAAGAAAATTCCCTCAGAGAGGTATCCATTGAGCATAATTAAGTATAATAGCAGTTACTCCAAATAAGAATAAAAAATAAATAAAAATACATAAAATTAAATGAACTTCTGGAAAGGGGTTGATATTGCAGTTATCCAGCAGAAAATTGCAAAATCATATCTGCCATGTACAGTATGATGCTCTGTGTCCACTACTAAATTTAGAACAGAAGAAGAGGGTTCCATAAAATATCACTGTCCAATCCTAAGCAAATAATGAGTGTCTTAATTTAAAAGTGATACTGCTGCTGCCTGGAAATGGTAATGGGATATCCGGAAATATCGCAGTGTTATCTGAAGCACTTTTAAATATAGAAAAAAAAATAGGTCTCCAGTATAGACACAGTACAGCAATACATCAAAATACTAGTAAACCAGGGCAGACTAGGGTTTATGGGATATGAAATAGCAGAGATGGTGGTGAAGAGTGTAGATCGGGATCAATTTAAAAGAGAGGGCGAAAAATATATGATAAATTTGAATAAGTCTGAAACTGCTGAATTTTTTGTACATTAATTAAAGTATTCAGTCCATTCAACAGCACAAAGGTCAATTAACGTGAAGACTCTCCTTGCAATTGATCAGTTCCATGTAGTCTCATCTGTCAGTTCTATCCAACATTATAGACAAGAAACCTTCTCAAAATGTGGGGTCACAAATGTTGACAATTGTTACATCTGTCATGACATTGCCAATAATGCGTTGGTTAAAAGCATTTTCTCAGTGAAAAACAAAAAAAAACACAATATAAAAACATAATGTAAACATAACTGTTAAACAATTCAAGGCGACTTGGATAATAGAGGCTGGGGCTCTGTCTGTCTAAAATTTGCATGTATGACAGTTCTATTACTTACCAATTAATTTAAACCGTTGAATCACTGATAATGCATTCAAACTAACTCACTATATCCAATTATCTATTCCACATCGACATCAGTTCACCCTCTGCTCCATGTAAGCGCTGATCAGTATTAATCTAATCCATTATAGAATCATTGGACAAGCCAAGAGGTGGGTAAAGCTTATACTGACTGGTCTATGTAAAACATACCATACAATGTAATAAGAGAACTACACGCAGAATAATTTTGGTGGCAACACAGGCATATGATTTTAAATATTGAGCATACAATAGGAGGAAATCACCATGGCATTCAAACTAATTATAAATTTATGACACCAGAGGGCTGTTCCCCCAAGAGAACTGATGTTCCCCAGCTCTAATTCAAATGTTCAGAACTATACCACCCTGGTTATATTGGCTGAGCTGTGATTGCATTCTGTCTGATATTCTGCAGTTCATTAACCTATAGCTAAAAAGTCCCCAGACAGTTGATCTAATAGAGAGGACACAGTGCACTATCCCCTCCGCTCCAATAACTAAAGAGTAAAGATAATTAGGCCCCAGTTAACAAGAGGAAATGCAGATTCTCTCTCCATGGTATTGCTCAAATATAAATTTCTCCCAGTGGGCTTAACATTCTTGGGAGTCATCACCATGTACACCCAAGAGCCACCAAAATACACTCGCTTCTTCTTATATTGGATGACATTTCCGCAGTAAGACAGGTGTAATCCTTTGGTTATTGCACGTCAATAACCACAACTCAGATGGAATCCTTCATTTAGCTTGCACTTAGAGCAACACCAGGGAAAATTGGTCCTCATAAAAATCGGAAGGGAGGGTATAAAAATGCCAATGCATAATGGATCAACCGAAGTTTTCAGCCTGAATTTCAAGCAGTTTCTGTAGTTGACAGAAGCCACCAGAGCTTTGTTAAAACCAAATTGTTAAGGTGAACGCCTACCCAGACGCTCACTCTGACACACATGATATAGATAAATCAGGCATGCTAACAAGCTTTCTAGAGGCTTTCCACAACCAGGAAAGGATAATCTGCGTGGAAATGTGCCTGCTTAAACTAACTTCGGAATAAAAGGAGAGTAGGTGGAATATAGTAAAATTAAAATGAATGTTAACACAAGGAAGTAATTTCAACTAAAATTATGTTTGGAGAAAAAGTACTTTAAAAAAAATCAGTCGGTTCATTTTGTAAATGTTCAAAGCATATAGCATATTATGGCACAATACTCACCTGATCCCTATTCTTCATAGCTAAAACCCAAGTAGTTTGTAATGCAATTTGTATAACAAAGTCATGGTTAAACTGAAAAAGTGATTGTAGTGTCACAGCATTGGTATTCTCAATGAATGCAGCCAAGATGTTCATATAAATACGCAGATGTTGAATGGGTGGAGGATGTCAGACTGAAAAGTTGCTGCAGCTGGTGCCAAGATACACACCATTTGGAAAAAGACACAGGTACACATACCCGACACTGCCACAAGGTACTGGCACATGTTAAAATGGACTTGGCACTCGAGCTTGAGAACAGATGTTAATCCAGGACAGATAATTACATCAGTGAGTGAGCAGACATTTTTCCACTTAATTTCTGTCTTTTAAAAGTGTGACTACTCCCAAGAGGCACTTGATAGAGAAATGCCCCTGGACCTGGTATCTGGGATAGAGCCCAAAAGCACCCCAGTGAGAGTCCTGATCACCAGGGTTCAGTCTGACTGCATCCACTCCAGAATGTCTGCCAGTGAGTCAGTGTCAGCAACACAAACTAGCTGTAACATGTCTGTAAGTAATATTTGCCAGTAATGCTATTATATAGATACTTATCTGCTTTGGTGGGGAAAAAAGGGAAAGGTATTTATTTGTCAGTTTTAAATGCACTTTTCAGTGACAAGTAAATCACTCAATGCTCAAAAACTAACATATATTTTTCTTTGCAATTGTTTTCCATACATTTGCCTTGGACTGTGAATGGTACTTTCCACTGCAACTTCCTTGCCTAAATACTGCCATCCACGTCTCCCCAGGTTACCAATTTAGTTCCACTCATAAATTATCTACCGAGGTTCTCGGCGAACAGCCAAGTCTGCTGGCGTGAAAGCAAATAACTTTAGTGTGTATCACATCAGTGTCAAATCATTCTTCATTATTGTCAATCTGGAAACCGGTAAGTAGGTTAAATGATAACAGGCCAATATATGAGGCTCTTACTTGTAATTTACCAGCCTAAAATGGCAATGACACTGAGTTTAGCTCCAAGAAAATGGTTCACTCCTGCTCAGACCACAATAAATCTCATTGTAAATTAAGCACTGGTAAACTATATTAAGGTACTCTCAATCTCTCTTTTTGAATGATTGCTTACAGGAGCTTTACTGCTTTCTGAAGAGATTCAAAAGGGCACCAGGGTTCTCATTGACGATGCTTTCCTCACTTGCTCCGTGCAAACAAATGTGGGAAATGTCCTTTCATTTAAACTCAGCGAGGCCCACGGAGCAATTTTAAAAATGGTGACTGTAGGGCCACAATGTCTGCATATTTGAGTAGTTGATTGTGCTGAGCTCTCTTGTGCCTATGTTTGTACATTGATAGCCAAGTGAAGAGGAAATACACACACAACTTAATTTGGGAACTTAATGGTCCATAATATGTTACAGACTTCTTGGTGTGTACCTAAGCAATAAAAAAAAAAACCTCAAACCTTGGAAATGTATTTGCTGCAAGAGGGTCTCATCTTTCAAAGTCAATTCTGATTTCAATAAATTAATAAAGGCCTATTATCCTCTGGCAATTCCATATCTGACTTACAGTTTCTTATGATCTCAATATAAGCTGATCATTGTCTAATGAAATAATGTAATGTGAAAAGGAAAATCATCACAATAGTTCGGATTTATTGATGAGGATTCAGATTAGTCTTTCCACCACTCATTTGTTATTTTCATTGTTAGAAAGCAAATATAGTGTATTGTTGTTGCAATTCTCTGTTCTCCTATTATGAACAACTACTTAAAGTAAGTGTAAGCATTGGTATTAAAACCATTCCCTGAATGACCATTATATTTAGATGTAGGTGCCACTATGGTCTCAATGGGAAATTAAGTGTGCAGTAGTGAGCAGTGTTGTTATCCAAAAAGCTCTTTCTCATCGATCCTCCGGAGAACTTGAGTGTTCACGAAAGTGTTTACCAGTGCTCATACATCTTAAGTCCGATGCTGGTTTTCAGTATTCCTAAAAAGCTTTTCACCTATCAAACCTCAGTAGCTATGTCAGCTTACACTTAAGTCAATGTGGGAAAGAAAAAGAATAGAATTGAATTTATCTTTAATCGTCCCACAGTGGGGGAAATTTCAAATTTTAGTTTGAAATTGAAAAAAGGTTATTTAGAAAGTTACCAAAGTGAGTGGCTCAGAGCCCAAGGGGAATTACTTTTCTATAACATTTTGTTTATATACAGGAAACATTGTGAAAATTTGCCATTGTCATTGTCAAAAATAGCACTTAAAATTTTGAAGAAAAAAAGTGTTATACTTGCAGACTTGTCTGCTGTAAAAATAAATCACTTGATTAATTGAAAATAAATGAGAAAAAAAAACAAAAAATGAAAAAAACACCAGAAAACAAAATAGGAACCTACTGTGAGACAGCTTATGTGGAATTCAGATTTAATCATTTAGACATCTCCCTTTTAATTTTCTTCAAACCATAGAGGTTGAAAGGAGACAATCAACAGGCAAACGGTTTCTACCTTCAGATATGTGACAAATTCTTTTCAAGAGTGGTACAGGTGGTAGATGAGGCAATTCAGAGTGACCATACACCCCCGGGCTGGCTGGCATGGTGTCGGTGGGATTGCCAATATGCTCCATGTATTTGATCACTCATCAGGGACCACAGTACAAGCCCAGACCTAACACATTTTACAGTGTACTGTCTATGTATGCCACGACCAGGCAGAGAGGAGGAAATAGCTCATAGCATGTGCTATTATAATTGACATGATAGTTAACCTGAAGTATACTTTGCATTGCACCTTCTCTGTATCTCTTTCTCTCTCTTTCTCTATTTCTCTCTTTCTTATTCTCACCAGGACTATATGATATGTAGTGATGGAAAATAAATACTCCTATTCTCTGGTGATATGTAAGGAAGAAATAACAATATGTCATATCTCAGGAACAACGTATCTGAATGAACTGACATGACATGCATTTTCTATTTTTTCAATTCTAAAAGTTAGGTTTAGGAGGACAAGTCAGAGAAGTCTGTAAAATTGCTCAAACTGTCAAGAGGCACTGAACAGAAATATGAACACGATTTTTTTAAATGTTGCAAAGATGTGAAAAGCATGTGAATATTCAGGTGTGAAAACAGGCACTTGAAAAAATCATTATTGACAGCAAACATGTTGCCATTTTTGGGGAAAAAAGGGAAGTCATTCAATTTAATCTTTGCAGAGCAAATGCTGTGCACCCAGTTCATTTTTTTTTATTCTAAACAGAAAACAAAAACTCACAAGTGTATCCCTTTATTTTAAGAGTCATGCAAGGTGTGCACCGCAATGTCCCCAAAATATCAGCCGCCTGTTTTTATTGTCAGAATACACATATACTCTTGCTGCAGATAAATGTCAAATGCATCCAATGTTTGTCCTTTTAGAAGGCATTGTGGCACCTGATAAGGACATAATGGAAATTAGCCCTGGAGCTCCACTGTATGATAAGCAAGTCTGTCATACCCAAGAATTAAATGCAAATCATGTATTATTGCCAAGGACCCTCCCTTTTGGGGTGAGTAATGTCTTTGTGTTCTCACACAGCACAGGAAGGTGCATGGGCCCTGTGAAGGAGAAAAAAAATAACAGGCCTTTGACAGAAAACTGCACTCATGACTGAAAGGGACTTGTCAATCGTATGAACAATACTCGTCTCTCAGCCTGTAATTATGGGTTTCATTATACAACCATGCACCTCTCTCTTGCTGTCACTTCACCCCTTTCTATTTTGGTGCATATGGCAGCCACAGGCAGTTGCACATACACAGGATGAAACACAGGGAGGGGATGACAAGCCAAAAAAGGATTCATGGCATATTTTTCAACTGTCTTGTGGAAAATTTATACAAACCATTGTTTGTTATTAATCCTACATCTCAGGTTTTTTTGATATAGTGGTAAACCAAAACAATATTAAGTTTAGCAATGCAGTAAAACAGAAAGAACGGAAAAATTAGATTTTACCCCAGATTATATATCTGCTTGTTTGATTAACAAACAGTTGTGTCATGCCCCAGGACACCAGTATGTAATTAAAGATATAAATGTTTAATTTAAAAAATGTCTATTTTTCTGCATTTGGCAAGACAAACATTTGATAAGTTATGTATTTGATAAATGTCTGCCTTAAATGACTTTATGGCAGATATTTGTC